>NC_030385.2:19816451-20478452 GCF_001625215.2 Daucus carota subsp. sativus | reverse complement strand
TTTTCAGAGGTTGAGTAGTAGACTTGCATTTGACTTGAGCTACTCTCTCCCCCTTTTTGACATCATCCTCATCAGGAATCAGAATGGATGTGATTAGAGAAAGTGAAGTTTGGATAGCTTCAAGCTGCTTTGACATCTTTTCTTGATTTGATTCAATCAAGGTCATCCTTTGGTCAAGAGATTCATTTGCAGTCACCAGCTTCTGTACATTTTCTTTCATAGGATTGATGGTCCTTTTCTTTTCCAGTTCATTTGTCTCCTTGACTTTTGCCACCTCTGTTCTTAGACCATCTATTGATTTAGATGTCTGGGCATGAGCAGGATGAAATGTCTTCAAATATAGAATTGTGCCCTTGAGGCTTGACATAACATCAGAGTTTGTAATTTTCTTCTCTGCCATAGATAAGAACTCTTCAGCTTTAGGTGTTTCCAAGGAATGCTGGTGGCTCAGCCAGAGTTTATCCCATACTTCACTTGGAGGATCAACCTGAAGATCCCTGGGAAGTGGCTCAGAGTCTGTGTTCAGAGTTTGTAGCCTGGCATTGTACTGGCTAGTTGACTCCCACTTCTGTTGTGTCAGAGGAGCTCCATCATTTTCATCCTTGTCAGTATCTGAACTGGCATCATCCTCAGTATCAGAGTTTGCTTTTTCATCTTCAGGAACAGGATCAACAACTTTCTCCACATTATCCTGAGCAGATTTTTCTTGAGCTTCAGACTGTGACTTGATGAGCTCTTCACCAGTCTGAGCAAGAGATTGTAAAGCTTCCACAGCTACTTTGTCAGTTTCCTCAACTACATCAGACCTGTAGTTCTCTGGAGCTGTATCATGAACAATGGCATCCTCAGGAATTTTCATTGGAGATTGAGGAATTGGACCATGATCAGATAATGGAGTTTGAGAATCAGACAAATTTGCTCCAGCTTCAGCAGTAACTGGTTCATCACACTTGATCTCTTCATCTACCTTGGTAGATGTAGGAGATGATGGTGTGGCATCAGTGATAGGAACAGCTTGAAGAGGTTCCACCATCAGAGCTTGAGAAGGATCATCAGGAACTGGGCTTGATGGTGCTTGCTCTTCTTGGATAGTGAAATCAGTAATTTCAGATTCTGGAATCTTGGCCCTCTTTGGCTTGTGTGCCCTTCTTTTGAATCTAGCTGGTTTTTGTTGAGGACTAGGCTGAGCAGGTTCATTGGTTGTTGTAGGTGTAGGTTCAGAGTTTACATCTTGTGCAGGTTCAAGATCATCAAATTCATATGCTGCAACAAGCCTCCTCCTTCTTTTCTGCTTTAGAGTAGAAGCAGCTTCAGAGTTTACTGGGGCATCAGAGTTTGGAGCTTCAGAGTTTGTTGGTTTATCAGACTTTGTCTGTAGAACTTGTGTATCAACAGAGGTTCTGGTTTTTGTTGTAGAGGGTTGGTCATCAGACTTTGTTGATTTGGATGGTTTTGTAGTTGATGATCTGGGTTTTCTGGTGACTGTGGGAGAGGTTGGATGTTGTGGTTGAGGTTGTTGAGGCTGTGGTTGTGGTTCCTGAGGAAGATTCAGCCTTGCTCTGAATAGAGCTGGCATTTGCAGAGGCCTGAGAACTGGTCTCTTCTCATCTTTAGATATGAGATCCTTAAAAGCCCTTTTATGAAGTTTAAAAGGTTTGATCTCATCTGCAGCATCAAAATCAACTTCTCCAACAGTGGCATTAAACAACAATTGGCAAAATCTTGAGAAATATATGACTTTCCTGTTCTCAAGCATTCTTTCACCAATATTTCTAAGAACTAATCTACCAAAATCAAAAGCAGTAGAATAGATCAGAGAATACCCGATCTGTAGCATGTCCATTGGAATAGCATCCCAGTTTGTAGATTTCTTCTGGAAAGCTCTGGTAATGCAATCAAAGAAAAAACTCCACTCCTTATTGAGCCATGGACGCTTCAACTGACCCAGTTTATCCAGAGATTCGTAGTACCCCAATTCAAGCATCATTGTTCTGAGATTTGCATCTCCATTTGTAATGTACGCAGAATGTTCTGGCAAGTTGAGTGCCTGACGAACTGTTGCTGGAGTAACTGTATACTCCTCCCCGTCATAGGAAAACACAATTGATGGTGATCCATCTGCACCACCATTTTCATATGTACCCGACCTCCAAAAGCTGATGATTTGGCTTCCTGAAAGTCTTGCAGGAGCGGTGAGAGCGGTACCGATGACACTCTGTGCCAAGAATCGCTGAAAGGGATGATAATCCCTTGGGGCTTCAGCAGTGTCAAGGATGGCTGCATAGTTATTAGGAACGAATTCAACACCTGCCAAGATAAAAGCTGTAGTGGCCATTAGAACAGAGATTATGAGAAGAAGATGTTTGAGGAAGTGTGTAGATGAAGATTTGAATTGCAGAGAACAGAGTGTAAGAGTTTTGTTTAGAAGGTGAATGTAGAGAGTAAGTGTAAAATTGAATAATAAGCAATAAAATCTGATCTGAAAAACTCTTCAGATTTTGTTGAACTGAGCACGCATGGGCTTTTTGTTCAATTAGACACCTGTCAAAATGTAACTGGTAGATGAGTGTTAGTGGGATGGAGAAACGAGAGTAATAATCATGAGTGCAGTAAAACATGCGCAGTAATAAATGCTGATTACACGTTCTCCTATTAAGATGTTTTGCATGTAAACCCACTAATAATACATCCGTTTGAAACACATTCTCTTCACATTCTCTGAATATTTGAAAAAAAATCAAGATCAAATCTCTCGAATTTTAAACTCTGAGATTTAAGACAAAGAAAGTAAATTTCTGCGAACCTCAGAATAAAGACATAATTTTCAGAATATTCATCAATAAATCAGAGTTTGTTCTAAAATCCATAGCTCAATAATGTGCTTGTGAAATGTGTGTGTGGTCATGTTAAATCCGAGAATATAAAATTTCACAATTTCGTAATTATAAGGTAGACTTTGAATAATTTATTCAAACTCTCAAAACTTAGACTAGGACATACTCTGAAGATAATCAATAATCTACCCCCTTCTTTTTTCTTTTTTTTTTTTTTTTTTTTTTCGTCAGGACGCTTCTCAGTGTGAGTGAGGCACGACCTTTAAATATACTATTGCATTAGTATTTCTCCAGTAATCAGAGATTGTGACTGGTCACCATAGATTAGAAAATCTTAGCAGTTACTCAATACCAGCAAATGTTTGGTTCTTCCCAGTCACTGTCATATTAACATCTAAGATCTCAAAGGAGTACCATGCTTATTTTTCAGGGGGTTTTGTCTTAGGTAACAAAAACATCAGAGTTTATAATCACTGTCTAGTATATGAGAGAAAATTTAAATTAATCAGTCTCACTTATAATTAAGATATGTGAAGTAGTAGAGTCTCAATGATATCAGCATGCATAGTGTGAACTAGTGTAGCACAAAATTGAGATCAGGATTAAGGAACTTAGCTGAGATTCATGATTACTCATTCAGAACATGCTTCATGGTATCTTCATAGGTGATTTGTCTCAGAGAAGATAAAAATGAGATCATTTATCAAGATTCAGAGTTTTATAAGCATCAGAGAATATTATCAGAGAATGTTATCAGAGTAAAGCAAACAGAGTATATCATCAGAGAATGTCATCAGATTTTATCAATCAGAGTATATCATGGCAGATGTGTGAGTAATACATATGGTAAATTTGACAATTTAAATTTTAAAGATCTAACCAATATGTTTACTCAGTTCCTGATATCATTCCTAGCTCATTCACCAGCCTAGTAAAAGTTGCTTCACTTAATGGCTTGGTGAAAATGTCTGCTAGCTGCTGTTCAGTAGGAACAAAGTGAAGTTCAATGGTTCCTTCCTCCACATGCTCCCTTATAAAATGATATCTTATACTGATGTGCTTTGTCAGAGAATGTTGAACTGGATTTCCTGTCATAGCAATAGCACTTTGGTTATCACAATAAATAGGAATTTTAGAGAAGGATAACCCATAGTCCAACAGTTGATTCTTCATCCAAAGAATTTGAGCACAACAGCTGCCTGCAGCAATATACTCTGATTCTGCTGTTGATGTTGAGATGGACTTCTGCTTCTTACTGTACCAAGAAACTAGTCTTCCACCCAGAAATTGACAACTCCCACTTGTGCTTTTCCTGTCAATTTTGCAACCTGCAAAATCTGCATCAGAGTATCCAATAAGACTAAAATCTGATTCTCTAGGATACCATAGTCCCAATGATGTGGTTCCCTTGAGATATCTGAATATCCTCTTTACTGCAATCAGATGAGGTTCTCTTGGATCTGCCTGAAATCTTGCACATAGACATGTGGCATACATAATGTCTGGTCTACTTGCAGTCAGATAAAGCAATGATCCAATCAGTCCTCTATAGTTTGTGATATCCACTGATGCACCAGTATCTTTGTCTAGTTTTGTTGCTGTTGCCATAGGAGTAGTTGCAGCAGAACTGTCTTGCATACCAAATTTCTTTAAAAGATTTCTGGTATACTTGGCTTGATTTATAAAAATCCCAACTTCAGTCTGTTCAACTTGTAAACCCAGAAAATAACTGAGTTCCCCCATCATGCTCATTTGGTACCTAGACTGCATGAGCTTGGCAAATCGTTGACAGAGTTTAGCATTAGTGGAGCCAAAAATAATGTCATCAACATAGATTTGAACTAAAAGCAGATCATTACCATGATTCAAATAAAACAGAGTTTTATCTATGGTACCTCTAGTAAATCCACTTTCAAGAAGAAATTGAGCTAGAGTTTCATACCATGCCCTTGGAGCCTGCTTTAGTCCATAAAGTGCTTTGTCCAACCTCTAGACATAGTCTGGATGTTTTGGATCTACAAAACCTGGAGGTTGTTCAACATATACCTCTTCATCCAGTTTCCCATTTAGAAAAGCACTTTTGACATCCATCTGAAATACTTTGAATTTCTTGTGTGCAGCATATGCCAGAAAGATTCTAATTGCCTCCAATCTTGCAACTGGAGCAAATGTCTCATCATAATCAATACCTTCCTGTTGTGAATACCCTTTTGCCACAAGCCTTGCTTTATTCCTTGTAATGATACCCTCACTGTCAGTTTTGTTTCTGAACACCCATTTTGCACCAACTATGGATCTGTCTTTAGGTCTTGGTACTAGGGTCCAGACTTTATTTCTTTCAAATTCATTTAACTCTTCTTGCATTGCTTGAATCCAATCAGGATCTTGAAGAGCTTCCTCCACCTTTTTGGGTTCTGTTTGTGACAGAAAGCAATGATGTAAACATTCATTTGCTGTAGCTGTCCTTGTTTGCACACCTGCTTCTGGATTGCCAATTATTAAATCAGGTGTGTGAGATTTTGTCCACTTCCTAGCATGTGGAAGTTGACCATTTTCATCATTGGATCCTCCCCCTTGATCCATGCTCTCCTGATTCTGCTGATTATTCTCTGTAGCTCCCCCTGCAATTGTGCTATCAGAGTTTGAATCAGTATTCTCTGATGAATTTGAGTCAGCATTCTCTGATGAGGCTTGGGTAGAGTCTGGAACATTCTGATGCTCCCCCTCAGCAATTGCTTCATCATCATGAACTTGTGAATTTTCACCAGAGTTTGCTGTATTTTGTTCACAGTCAGAGTTTGACTGTTCATCAGAGTTTGTTGAATCAGAGAATATTTCTTCATTTTCAAAATGCAGTTCTTCATGATCATCCATATCTGTTAGACCCATTATTCTTTTGTCATCAAATGACACATGTATGGATTCCATGATCACCTTGGTTCTCAGATTATAGACTCTGAAGGCCTTTGTTGTGATAGGATAACCTACAAAAATGCCTTCATCAGCTTTTAAATCAAACTTGGTAAGCTGTTCTGGATGAGTCTTCAATACAAAGCATTTGCACCCAAATATATGAAAGTACTTCAGATTTGGCTTCTTTTTCTTCACCATCTCATATGGAGTTTTGCCATGCTTATTGATCAAGGTTGCATTTTGAGTGAAACAAGCTGTTTGAACAGCTTCTGCCCAGAAATAAGTAGGCAATTTAGCCTCATCAAGCATAGTTCTGGCAGCTTCTATAAGAGTTCTGTTTTTCCTTTCAACTACACCATTTTGCTGTGGTGTACCAGGTGCAGAGAACTGTTGTACTACACCTCTTTCTTTGCAGAACTCTTCCATTGTTGAATTCCTAAACTCAGTTCCATTATCACTTCTAATGATCTTCACTTTGTCTTCAGATCCATGATCCAGTTGTGTCACATGATCCATCAGATGCAAGGCTGTTTCATCTTTAGAGTGAAGAAAATATACCCAAGTGTATCTAGTATACTCATCAACAATGACAAGAGCATATTTCTTCCTTGCAATGGATGGTACATTGACTGGTCCAAATAGATCAACATGTAGAAGATGATATGGTTTGTTTATTGAGAATTCAGTCTTACTCTTGAAAGATGTCTTTCTCTGCTTGGCTTTTTGACATGAATCACACAATCCATCAGATGTCAGTAGTGATTCAGGGAGTCCTCTCACAAGCTTTTTCTTTATAAGCTCATTTATGGAATTGAAATTTAGATGTGAAAGCTTCTTGTGCCATTTCCAACTTTCTTCTGCAGAGATCCTTGTAGACAAGCAAATTGCTTTTCCTTCAGAGTTTGTAGGCAAGTGGATTTCATAAATATTCCCATGTCTGTGAGCAGTTACTGCCACTTTGCCTGTTGACTTGCTTACTATCTCACTGTGTTCTTCATAGAAATCAACATGATATCCTCTGTCACAGATCTGACTGACAGAGAGTAAATTGTGTTTCAGCCCTTGAACAAGAGCTACATTTGATATGATGACATTTCCAAGATTGATGTTGCCATATCCCAGAGTCCTTCCTATGTTGCCATCTCCATAGGAAACACTTGGGCCAGCCTTCTCCACAAACTCTGACAGCAGGGTCTTATTTCCAGTCATGTGTCCTGAACATCCACTGTCCAAGACTAGGATATTCTTCCTGTTGCCCTGCAATCATAAAGACCACTAGTTGTTAGTTTTAAGGACCCAGACTTGCTTGGATCCCTTGGCCTTGTTAAGTTTGTTAGCTTTTGCAGCGGTATTATTATCAGAGTTTGAGCTAACAGACTTTGCAACAGAGTTTGTACTGGAAACAGAGTTTGTACTTGCAGAGTTTTTATTAACCTTTAAAGAAGGTTTCAATTGATAATAATCATAATACAAACTATGATATTCTTTGCAAGTATAAATAGAATGCCATAAACTACCACAATGAAAACAAGGATCTTGTGGTTTATATCTAATACTACTTTTTCTAACTCCAGACTTTGTAGGTAAAGAGTTAATGTCCTTGTTCTTCCTGCAAAAATTAGCAAGATGATTAGTATTACCACAGTTATGGCATGTCTTCCTAGGTGCATTTGGAACAGGCATGTAGTTATTACTCTTGTCTATGTCAATTTTGCCATTTCTATTTTTCCTAGGCTCCTTGTTTCTGTCATCAGACTTTACCTCTTTAAGCTTATGTTTAAGCTGTTTCTGAGTCATCAGTCCTATGTTAACCTGTTTGGGCTTTTCAGATTTTAAATTGTTGTTAATCTCTGATTTTGGTCTACATTGTTTAGGCTTAGAGGATTCAACAACAAATTTAACAGGTTTAACCTTAGGTTTTTGAGTTTTAACAAACTCTGTTTTTGATGACTGAGCTTCTGAGTTATCAGTGTAACCTAGTCCCTTCTTCCAGTTTCCACTACCTAAGATATCCTGAGTAGTTTTGCCTGAATTAGTCCATGTTTTAATGATCTCTCTTTCCTTGGCAAGTTCTGATTGAAGAGATGCATACCTCTTTGATAATTCATCTTTGACAATGACAGCATCATCTCTTTCTTTTTGAACTTCCAACATTTGAACTAATTCTTTTTCTAGAAAATCATTCCTTTTCTTTACACTCAGAGTTTCAGATTTTAATCTTTCATTCTCTAAAGTCTGATCTCTAAAGCTGATATGTAAAGTTTTAAGAAACAATCTTAACTCAGTTATATCTTCAGTATCAAAGGCAAGAGTAGAGTGAGGTACCTTAGCAGGAGATTCAGTGTTGTTGTCAGTGTTTGCCATTAGAGCATAATTGACTTCTTCTTCTGAATCAGATGTATCTGTCCAGTTTCCTTTCTTGGTGATAAAGGCTTTTTCTTTTTCCTTCTTGGCTTTCTTGCATTCAGATGCAAAGTGTCCCTTTTCACCACAGTTGAAACAGGTATACTTGTCAGCTTTTCCAGCTTTTCCTTCTTTGCCCTCATTCTTCTTAAAGTTTTTCTTGTCATAAACTCTGTCAGAGTTTCTGTCTTTCCTTGAAAAACTTTTGCCTTTGTTGAACTTTTTGTAGGCCAACTTCTTGAAGCTCTTCACCATCAATGCTGCTAACTGCATCATCTCATCATCACTTTCTTCAGAGTCTGAGGGAACATCAGAGTTTGAGTCATCAGAGTTTGATGTCTCAATGTCAGACTTTGTGACATGAGCTTTTCCCTTGCTCTTAGCAGCTTCCTCTTGAACTTTCAGAGCAACAGACTTTGATTTTCCTCCATGTCGTTTGCTCCTTTGTTCCATCTCAAGTTCATGAGTCTTCAGTCTTCCATAAACATCATCAAGAGACATTTCTCCAAGATCAAGATTGTCTCTTATTGTAGTGACTTTCAAATCCCATTTTTCAGGAAGAGCTAGAAGGAATTTGAGGTTTGAGTCTTCAAGATCATATTCCTTGTCCACCAGAGATAAGTCATTCAGCAGTTTGACAAATCTGTCATACAGATCTGTCAGGGACTCACCAGATTTTGAGTCAAAGTGCTCATACTCCTGTGTAAGGATTGTTTTTCTGTTTTTCTTAATGGCCTGAGTTCCTTGACATCTGGTTTCCAGAGCATCCCAGATTTGTTTAGCAGTTTTGCACCCAATCACCCTATTAGACATTGCATTATCAAGGGCACTATGCAACAGATGCTTCACCTTTGCATCTTTACTGATAGATGAGATGTCCTCTGGAGTATAATCTTTCTTTTCTTTTGGAACCATCTTTTGAGGTTCATCTGCAATCCCAACAGAGAGCTTGGTGGGCATATGTGGTCCATCATAAATCCGGTCAAGGTATTCTGGATCAACAGAGTCTAAGAATATGATCATTCTTTCTTTCCAGACTGGATATTCAGATGCCTTAAGGGTTGGGACTCTAAAGGATGAAGCTTGTGATTTTTCAGACATGATTGTGTTTAAGATCTCACTGTAGTAATCTTAACAGAGCTGGCTCTGATACCACTTGTTAGGTCCTATTAATTCACTATATATGATAATATAGTGATCACAATATGTAATACAGTATGACAATATAAGAGATCGAAAGCAATAAACTCTTATATTCACAAAACTTGATGGTTACAAAAACTCTCTCAGTGATTTATATTCTATCACCAAGAGCTGCTAGGGTTCTTAACAATATACTCGATAACTCAACTCCTATAGAGTAACCCTAATCTGTGTTTATATAGACACAGTTACAAAATCAATCTCTGATTTGATATCCCATAAATCAGCTAATAAATCTATCAATCAAAGATTGCTCCAGTTTTCTGTTTAGTTTCCATAGTCAGCAAATCACTCCTCAGCTTCTATCCTTCCTTGAAGTATATCCGCTTCTGAGCTCTTTCCACGTGTAAACTCTGATAGATCTTGACTATGTAAACTCTGATCAGACTTTATTAAACTCTGTCAGACTTTGCTAAACTCTGATCAGCTTCCAGTTTAAACTCTGATGATTCCTGTTCTAAAACAAACCTTAAGAACATTAGTAATCATCAATTATATCTAACAAGGCAGAACTATTTACAACTTACAGAACATAGCAGAACTAATTATCCAATCAGTCTATATCCATAGCTCTCCTTAACAAACTTGGTAATCAGATCTTCTTCAATTTGTTTCAGAGTTTGTATCATTTGAGCTTTGACAGTCTTTAACTCTTCATCTTCATCTCCTGTCTGGTATATAGCTGATCTCAAGGCATTAGCCTTGCTTCTCTTCATGGCTTCTCCCACCTGAATTGCTCCTGGTCTTTCAGCTTCATTATTATAACCCAGAATTCTGGTTCCAGCAATAGTCTCCATAACAGAGCTATTTTTCTCCATATCAATCTCTGAACCATCTTCCAAGGTTATCTTAGGCACATATTCAGCATCAGAACTTATCCCATAGAATCTTCTTTTCTCTTGGATAGTTCTCTTCATTCTGTCAGACCATCTCCTGGATGCTTCATTCTTTATCTCAAGCATATAGTGAATATGCTCAAGTTCCCTCAGAGATTTTATCAATAAATCAGCTTCAGAAATTCTGTAAACTCTGCCAGATTCCAAAAATACAGCAATTTTCTCCTTGTCTTCTCGTCCATCATGAGTGTCTATCAGAATTTGTGCTGATTCTATTATGTCAAGGTCTTTCTGTGTCACAACTTCTCCAGCCTTTTCAGTAAAAGGATATGGATCCTTGAAAATAGTTGCTGCACTTGTCTGTATTTTCTCCTTTCTGTGACCTAGACCTGTAGTGTCTCTTGCCTCTTTCCCTCTTGTTCCTTTTGCTCTGATCTGAGTGAATAAAGAGCTTTCCTTGTACTGACCTGTACCAAGGCTTCCAAATAAACTCTTCTTCTTAGGTTCAGCTGTGTCAACTTGAGCCTTGTCAGAGGTTGACTTGATCCAGGTAGCTCTGTCTTCAACTGACTTCAGCTTTTCTTTCTTCACATCTTCAGCTTGAGCAATGTCAGAGGCTAAACTCTGATCAGTAGACTCAGGAATGATCGCAAGAGTTTGTTTAACTTCTGATTCAGCCTTCCTTTTAGATGGAGCACCATCTATAATCTTTTTCCCTTTTTCACTGGAATCAGAGTCAGACTTCTTCTGATAAACTCTGGGCCTATTGATATCAGCATAATTAACTTCACTGATCACAATTCCTTTTCTTCTTGAAGAAGTTGATTTCTTTGAAGAAGAATCAGTGACCAGTTTCTTGCCATCAGAGCTTGCTTTCTTCTGATCAATTTCAGCTTCTTTTTCATCAGACTTTGATTTTCTTTCCCTGTTCTTCTCAGCAGCCAACCTTTCTTCTTCTTTTCTAGCATCTTCAAGTGACACCCCTGGATTTTCCTGTTCAAATAAGTTCTTTGCAACTGCTTCATCAAAATCCAGTTGTGTAGGGGCCTTGTAGAAGAAGGTTGTTTCCTCTCCCTGAATCTTCACTGTGTGACTCAGAATCTTAGATTCAGGATTACCAAGCTTAATTAATTGCTCAGAGAGAGCTCTGGTTTTACTGTCAGCTGGTATCAGAGGTTGAGATTTTGTCTTCTGAGATTGATGAGAACTGCTTTCAGCCTTATCACTCCTCTTTTCCTTAGATTGACTCTGAGAGTGTAAAATTATTTCAGAGTTTAAATTTTCAGACTCCTTTTTATCTTCATCCTCTTCCTCATCATCTGGTTCTCTCTGTTGCTGATCAACCTTGCATTTGTCTTTCAGTACTTTCTCCCCCTTTTTGACATCATTGGGATTGAGAAATTTTACCAGTTGAGCAACAGAGGAGCTCAACTCAGCCAGAGTTTGCTGCATGGATTTCTGAGTGGATTCTATTGAGGATAGTCTGGCTTCTACAGAGGAAATTGGAGCTCTGTGCATCCTCTTGGAGTAACTTAGAGTACAAACTCTGTTCTCTGTAGGTTTGGAAGGAGGAATGTCACAGACAGGAGCTGGTGATGCAGGTTTAACAGGTGAGGGATCTCTGATTGGAGACACTTCCCTGACTGAAATGCTTTCTCTGATCTGAGCAGAGATTTCAGCTGCAAGAATAGCTGAGTCACTAGGAAGAACAGAAGTGACCTCTGTAGCATCTGCATCATCATCATCATCATCATCATCATTATCAACTGCAATACTAAGTGTCTGTGAACACAGAGGTGCTGTAGCTTCCTCAGAATTAGCAGCATATAACATCTCCTGATCAGGAGCTGCAACCAAGTCTTCAACAAGGGTCAGAATTTCCTGAGCAATGTCTGGAGTAGTTACAATTGCTTCTGGAGTGGAGACATGTGCTTCTGGAGTAGACACAAGTTCTTCTGGTGTATTTTCTGAGAGAGGTAAAGCATCTGCTGTGGAGTGTGGCATAAGATCCTCTGACTGAGGAATATGTTCTGACATTTGAATTTCAGCTTCTGATGAAGTAGAGAGAGGTACTGCAGATATAGGTTCCACCATCAGAGGATCAGAAACTGTGACCATTTCAAGAGGATTGACTATGGATTCCTGAGGAGGGTCCACAGTAAGATCAGTAATTGAGGAGGTGGGCTTGATCTTCTTTCTGGGTCTTGAGATAAGAGGGACTGGTTCTGGCTCAGGGTCAGAGTCAGAGTCTGATAATCTCTGCAGAAATCTTCTCTTCCTAGGTGGAGGAGATGGCTGTTTGGATGGCTGTTTGGATGGAGATTTAGAAGACCTCAGTACCCTTGTTGGTGAAGATATTACAACTGGCCCTTTTTGGGAAGGACCAGAGGTTGTGTTTAGATCAGATTTTACAACTGGCCCTTTTTGGGAAGGACCAGAGGTTGGTATATCTTGTGTCTGGTGGGTGGAGGATGGTAAATTCTCATCAGAGAATAAGGAATCATATTTATCTGGCATTGCCAGCTTCAGCTTATCCTGAACAGTTACTGGTATAGCAAAAACAGGCAGTTGAGGTTTCTTACTGTCCTTCTTTATTAAATCAGTGAAAGCTCGTTTTGTGATTTTAAAGGGTAGTTCAGTGTCAGTATCAGGAATAGGGACCAGAGGAAAACAGTAAGAGAAAATAAGCTGACAAAATCTAGCAAAGTAGACAGTATTTTCATCTTCTAATCTCCTATCACCAATAAATCTCAAAATAGATGGAGCTATATCAAAATTGAGATTATGGATAAGAGCATACCCAATCTGCTGACTGAAGAGAGGAATAGCATCAAAATTGCTGCATTTATTCCCAAAAGCTCTTGTTATGCAGTCATAGTAGAAACTCCATTCTTTGCAGAGACAAGGGCGCTTGAGTTCCCCCATCTTATCAGTGTTACCGGAGTATCCAAAGAATTGCATCATATCCTTCAGAGTTTGTGTAGAGACAGAGCTGTGATACTTGGAATGCTCTGGAAGGTGAAGAGCCTTTCGAACCGTTTCAGGAGTTACAATATACTCCTGACCCTCATAGGAGCATGTCAAAGATGGTGATCCGTGTTCACCACCATCATTATATCTTGCTGAACGCCAGAGAGTCAAAACTTGTGCCGGAGAAATAACTTCTGGTTGTGTGAGTGCATACATGAACTCACTGTGAGCAAGATAGTCTTGAATGAGATGAAACTCGTTTGGAGCTTCAGCATTTGACAGGATTGCAGCATAGTTGTTGGTGACGAACTTTGCACCAGCATATTCAAAGCCTTTGGTCGACATTTTCTGAAAAAAATCAAGAAAATCGTGAAGTGTAGATGAGACGTTTGATGAAATGCGCACAAGAGATTTTGAAAATATTATCAGAGAGGGAGAGAGAGATATCGTGTGAAATAAAAAGAAAATACTCGATCTCTGAGTATATATATGTATGTACGCATGCGGGTGAGAGAGCAAAGCTGTAGTGGGGCACGTGGCAAGTTCTGAACGGTAAAAAAAATGGTAGTGGAGCAGTAATAATGAATGGCGTGTGAATCTGAACAAATGTGCACCATTTACCAATAAAACACAAATAATTACCGTGTTTTTCTCCACTCAGGAATACAAATGGATTTTCTACCGTTTGATAATTAAATCTAATATTATCTTGACCAAAATATTTATTTTAACTCGGACTTCGATCAGAAGCTAACCATTGACTAGAGTTTAAATAAATGACTTATAAAATGACAAATCAAAGAGTGATCATAGAATTTTGTAATGATGAGAGATAAATATTCAAGGTCTAAATGACACTTGCTCCTCAGAGTTTGCAAAAATTTATTGAACTCTAGTCAAAAATTACTCGAAGCCAAGAAAAAATTGTTAATCACAGAAGTGGAGTGAGGTGTGTGTTAACATGAATATTCTAATGTCACAAAGATTGTCAAATTTCTTAAATAATATTAGAAAGAATCAGATAATAAGAAAATGTTTTAATCATCTCATAAGCCCAGTTTCTCACAAATGGATCAGAGTATACCATTTCTTCTCTTTTGAACAACATTTGTCTTTTGAAAGGGAACTTCTCATGGTAAGTGAGTCATAACCTTTATCAGACTTTTGTTTGCTCAGAGTATTTCTCCAGTAATCAGAGAATGTGAAAAGTCCCCAAAAATTAACTTAATTTTCGATGCATTTGCTTAATACCAGCAGTGCACTTGGATCTTTCCTTTCACAAATTTTCTAAGATCTCAAAGGAGTACCTAAGATAATTTCTTTTGTTTTTCTTTTCTTTTGATTTTCTTTTCCGAGAAGAAATATTTTGAGGATCCATAACTGAAGTTTATTAACTCTTAGCTCATAAGAGGAGGAAAGCAGATTCTTTTCTGAGTACATATCTAATATTTAAGAAGTAAGACAGTCTAGGTAACAAAATTAACTCATGTGTTGTGTGTTAAAGATTTCCACAGCTGTAATATCACAAAATTCAGACTTTAGAGAGGCTTATGACTAAATTCAGTTAAGTGCAACATATTCTTCATGGGAGTATCTTTCATCATGAAAAATTCAAGTCATCAGAGTTTGTCGGGTCAGAGTTTAAATATCAGAGTTTATCAAATCAGAGTATAATCATCAGAGTCTGGATCAGAGAATAACAGATGCAGTTGTAGATCATGTTCATAATAACAAATACTAACAGATATAGTATCATGCAATGTATCAGAGTTTAGAGAGGACCAGAGATCATCCCTAATTCGTTTACAAGCCTTGTGAATGTTGCTTCAGCCAGAGGTTTGGTGAAGATATCTGCCAACTGCTGATTTGTTGGAACAAAGTGAAGCTCTACTGTTCCTTCCATCACATGTTCTCTGATAAAATGATACCTTATGCTGATATGCTTGGTCATGGAATGTTGTACTGGATTTCCTGTCATAGCAATAGCACTTTGGTTATCACAATAAATAGGAATTTGAGTCAGAGTTAACCCATAATCCAGTAGTTGATTCTTCATCCATAAAATCTGAGCACAGCAGCTGCCTGCAGCAATATACTCTGCTTCTGCAGTGGATGTGGAGATAGATTTTTGTTTCTTACTGAACCAAGAAACTAATCTTCCTCCTAGAAATTGACAGCTCCCACTTGTACTTTTTCTGTCTATTTTGCATCCTGCAAAATCTGCATCAGAGTAACCAATCAGTGTAAAGTCTGATTCTCTGGGATACCAGAGTCCCATCTCAACTGTTCCTGTGAGATATTTGAAAATCCTTTTGACTGCTATAAGGTGTGGTTCTCTTGGATCTGCTTGAAATCTTGCACAGAGACAGGTTGCAAACATGATATCAGGTCTACTAGCAGTCAGATATAGAAGTGAGCCTATCATACCTCTATAGTTAGTAATTTCTACTGGTGAACCAGTATCTTTATCTAACTTAGTGGCAGTTGCCATTGGAGTGGTAGCAGCTGAGCTATCCTGCATGCCAAATTTCTTTAGCAGGTTCCTGGTATATTTAGACTGATTAATGAAAATTCCCTCATCAGTCTGTTTGACTTGAAGTCCCAAAAAATAGCTCATTTCTCCCATCATGCTCATCTGATATCTGGACTGCATAAGCTTTGAGAATCTCTCACAGAGTTTAGAATTAGTAGACCCAAAAATAATATCATCTACATAGACTTGAACTAATAGCAGATCATTACCATGGTTGAGATAAAATAGAGTTTTATCAATTGTACCTCTGTTGAAACCACTGTCCAAAAGAAATTGAGCCAGAGTTTCATACCATGCTCTTGGTGCTTGCTTTAGTCCATACAGTGCTTTATCCAATCTGTAGACATGATCTGGAAATTTTGTGTCCACAAACCCTGGAGGTTGTTCAACATATACCTCTTCCTCCAGCTCCCCATTGAGAAAAGCACTCTTTACATCCATCTGAAACACTTTGAATTTCTTGTGTGCTGCATAAGCCAAGAAAATTCTGATTGCTTCCAATCTGGCAACTGGGGCAAAGGTCTCATCATAGTCAATTCCTTCTTGTTGAGAATATCCCTTAGCTACCAGTCTGGCTTTATTTCTTGTAATTACACCATCACTGTCTGTTTTGTTCCTAAAAACCCACTTAGTACCAACAATTGATCTGTTCTTTGGTCTTGGTACAAGTGTCCAGACTTTATTTCTCTCAAATTCATTTAACTTCTCCTGCATTGTTGTTACCCAGTCTGCATCCTTTAAAGCTTCTTCCACTTTCTTTGGTTCTGTCTGAGATAAAAATGAATGGAATAAACACTCATTTGCTGTTGCAGTTCTGGTTTGTACTCCAGCATCTGGATCCCCAATAATCAGATCTGGTGTATGAGACTTTGTCCATTTTCTTTCATGTGGCAGTTGATTCCTGGAACTAGATCCTCCCCCATAATCCATGCCAGTATCATTTTGGTTCTCTGATGCCTCTCCCCCATTATTCATGCTATCTCCATGAGCATTCTGAGTTTCTGATGCTCCCCCTGAAGATGTGTTCTCCTGATTCTCTGATGCAGAGTGATCAGAGTTTGAGGAGTCAGAATTAGAGTTTGTGTTTTCTGCCGAGTCTGCAACATTTTCATCCAGATTTTCATCTTGAAAGTGCTCCCCCTCAACATGTGCTTGAGGTTGGTGAGTAGAAGTGACATGCTCTGATATTGTCTCAGAGTCAGAGTTTATGGAATCAGAGAATGCATCTTCATCTTCAAATCTCAGTTGCTCATGATCTTCAAAATCTTCCATTCCAGTAATTTTCTTATCATCAAAGGACACATGAATGGATTCCATGATTACCCTTGTTCTCAGATTGTAAACTCTGAAGGCTTTTGTTGATAAAGGATAACCAACAAAAATTCCTTCATCAGCTTTTAAATCAAATTTGGTTAGCTGTTCAGGATGATTTTTCAGAACAAAACATTTACATCCAAAAATATGGAAGTATTTGAGATTTGGTTTTCTGCCTTTAACCATTTCAAATGGAGTTTTCCCATGTTTGTTAATCAGAGTTGCATTCTGTGTGAAACAGGCAGACTGCACAGCCTCAGCCCAGAAGTAGGTTGGTAACTTTGCTTCCTCCAACATGGTTCTAGCAGCTTCAATCAGAGTTCTGTTCTTTCTTTCAACAACACCATTTTGTTGAGGTGTTCCAGGTGCTGAAAATTCCTGTTTAATGCCATTTGCTTTACAGAACTCCTCCATTTTAAAATTCTTGAACTCAGTGTCATTATCACTTCTGATGATCTTTACTGCATCTTTAGAGATTTTGTTCAACTGTCTGACATGCTCAATCAATAAAGATGGTGTCTCATCCTTGCTGTGTAGAAAATATACCCATGTATATCTGGTAAATTCATCAACAATGACCAGAGTATATCTCTTCTTTGCAATGGACATTATATTTACTAGACCAAAAAGATCAACATGCAGCAGATGATATGGCTCAAGAATTGAGGACTCAATTTTACTTTTGAAGGAAGACTTCCTCTGTTTTGCTTTCTGACAGGAATCACAGAGTCCATCTGGAGTAAAAACTGATTTTGGAAGTCCTTTCACAAGATCTTTCTTTACAAGCTCATTTATATTATTGAAGTTCAGGTGAGATAATTTCTTGTGCCAGTTCCAGCTTTCTTCAATACTAGCTCTGCCAAGTAGACAGATTGCAGAGCTTTCAGAGTTTAAAGATAGCTTAGCTTCATAGATGTTTCCATGTCTGTATCCTTTCAGAACAACTTTTCCAGTTCTTTTACTAATGACCTCACAGTGTTCTTCCAAGAAATTGACATGATATCCTCTGTCACAGATTTGACTTATGCTCAGCAGATTGTGCTTAAGTCCTGAGACAAGAGTTACAGATTGAATGATGACATTTCCAAGATTGATATTGCCATATCCCAAAGTTTTCCCTATGTTGCCATCTCCATAAGAAACATTTGGGCCAGCCTTCTCCACAAAGTCTGATAGCAGGGCTTTATTTCCAGTCATATGTCCTGAGCATCCACTGTCCAGAACTAGGATGTTTTTCCTGTTGCCCTGCAATCACATACACAACTAATGATTAGTTTTAAGGACCCAGACTTGCTTGGATCCTTTGTTCTTGTTAAGTTTGTTAACACTAGCAGCGGAAGATTTATCAGAGTTTGTGCTAACAGACTTTTTAACAGATGCTGAACTAGGAGAATCAATCTTTTTCTTCAAAGATGGTTTTAATTCATAATAATCATAATATAAACTATGGTATTCCTTACAAGTGTAAATGGAATGCCATAAACTACCACAATGAAAACAGGGATTCTCTGGTCTAAATCTAGTATTCCTAGTCTTAACTTCTGATTTTGGAGACATAGCATTTATGTCCTTATTTTTCCTGCAAAAAGAAGCAAGATGATTAGGATTACCACAATTATGACAAGTTTTTCTAGGAGCATTTGGAACAGGCATGTAATTGTTGCTTTTGTTTATTCCAACCTTTCCATTCCTATTTTTCCTAGGTTCCTTAATCCTGATTTCTTTCTTAACCTCCTTGAGTTTATGCTTAAGCTGTTTCTGAGTCATCAAACCAATATTAACCTGTTTAGGTGTATCAGTCTTTGATTTGTCCTGAGTCTTTGATTCTGCAACAAATCTTACTGGAACTACCTTAGGTTTTTCAATTTTAATGGTTTCTTGTTTATATGACTCAGCTTCATTTTTATCAGAGTAACCTAACCCTTTCTTCCAGTTTCCACTTTCTAAGATATTCTGAGTAGTCTTACCTGAGTTAGTCCAAGTTCTGATTATCTCTCTTTCCTTAACAAGTTCTGTTTCAAGAGAAGCATTTTTCTTTAAGAGTTCATTTTTAATAAAGATAGAGTCATCTCTTTCCTTCTGAACTTCTAGCATCAGAACTAGTTCCTTTTCAAGATAATCATTCCTTTTCTTGACATCTGAGTTCTCAGATTTTAGTCTTTCATTCTCTAAAGTCTGATCTCTATAACTAACATGCAGAGTTTTAAGAAACAATCTTAACTCAGTTATATCTTCAGTATCAAAAGCAAGAGTGGAATGAGGTACCTTAGTTTCAACAGTCTCAGTGCTGTTGTCCATGTTTGCCATCAAGGCATAGTTGACTTCATCCTCTGATTCTGATGTGTCTGCCCAGCTTCCTTTCTTTGTGATTAAGGCCTGTTCCTTTTCTTTCTTAGCTTTCTTGCACTCAGTTGCAAAGTGGCCTTTCTCTCCACAATTGAAGCAGGTGTACTTAGACTTATCAGATTTTCCAGATCTTTCTTCTTTGCCTTCATTCTTTTTGAAGACCTTTCTGTCAGAGTTTCTGTCTTTGGTTGAGAACTTCTTCCCTTTGTTGAAGTTCTTGTAAGCCATCTTCTTGAAGCTTTTTACCATCAGTGCTGCCAGCTGCATCATCTCAGTATCACTGTCATCAGAGTCTGAAGGCATATCAGAGTCTGAGTCAACATCAGAGTTTGATGACTCAGTATCAGACTTTTTGACATGAGCTTTTCCTTTGCTTTTCACAGTTGAATCTTCTTGAACTTTTAGAGCAACTGGTTTGGGTTTCCCACCATGTCGTTTGCTCCTTTGCTCCATTTCAAGTTCATGAGTTTTCAACCTTCCAAAGATTTCATCCAGAGACATCTTTTCAAGATCATGATTGTCTCTTATAGTGGTTACTTTCAAATCCCACTTTTCAGGAAGAGCAAGCAGAAATTTGAGATTTGAATCTTCCAAATCATATTCTTTGTCCACAAGAGACAAGTCATTCAGCAGCTTGACAAACCTATCATAAAGATCAGTCAGTGATTCACCAGATTTTGAATCAAAGTGTTCATACTCTTGAGTAAGTATGGTCCTTCTGTTCTTTTTGATGGCTTTGGTTCCTTGACATCTGACTTCCAAAGCATCCCATATCTCCTTTGCAGTTTTGCATCCAATTACTCTATTAGACATAGCATTGTCCAGAGCACTATGCAACAGATGCTTCACCTTTGAATCTTTACTGATAGATGAGATGTCCTCTGGAGTATAGTCCTTCTTCTCTTTAGGAATCATCTTCTGGGGTTCATCTCCCACTGCAACAGAGAGCTTTGTTGGCATGTGTGGACCATCATAAATTCTATCCAGATATTCTGGATCTGTAGATTCCAGAAACATGATCATTCTTACTTTCCAGACAGAATATTCAGATGCCCTGAGGACCGGAACCCTAAGAGACTCATATCTACTGTTTTGTGATTTTTCAGACATGATTGTGTGATTAAGATCTCACTGTAGGTATATCAACAGAGCTGGCTCTGATACCACTTGTTAGGCCGAATAAACTCACTATATAAGATAATATAGTGAACACAATCCAAGACAAACACAAGTATAAGAGAATAAATCAATAAACTCTTATT
Organism: Daucus carota subsp. sativus; assembly: GCF_001625215.2. Classification (NCBI taxonomy): domain Eukaryota; kingdom Viridiplantae; phylum Streptophyta; class Magnoliopsida; order Apiales; family Apiaceae; genus Daucus; species Daucus carota. The sequence goes on along the minus strand of NC_030385.2, from coordinate 20,457,838 downwards.
CACAAATCACAGTAGCTTACAAATAATCTCTTAGTGATTTATATCTTATCACTAAGAGCTGCTAGGTTACACGAATGATATTCAATTGATAACTCATTTAGAGTAAACCCTAAGCTGTGTTTATATACACAGTTACATGATATCTACTGATTGATTTATAATTATCTGCTTCCTAAAATAATCTAATCAGTAGCTATCCTTCTGCTGTCCTGATCTGCACAATCTCTCTTGATCTTTATCTTCCTTATTTAGTCAGATATGCTCCTGAAAATCAGCCGCCTGTAAACTCTGATCATCGCTTAAACTCTGATCCAGCTGTCAGTCGTTAAACTCTGATTTCCAGCTAAACTCTGATATTTGCTTCTGCACACTAAACAAGTTAGATACCTGTGACATCATCAAATATGTAACAATATATAAATTTGCGTTTAGTCTCTTTTGAAATAATTTTCAAATAAAACAAAAAAAAAATTTGATAAGTCAAACTCGGATTTGACCTCGAGTACTCGTAGTCAAACCGAGTTCTGACCGATTTTTTAATAAATCGGTTTTGAACCCGATTACTCGGAACTCGGATCGGACGAGGGGTTAAAAACGAGTACTCGGAATGAGTACTCGGCCGACTCGGCGATTTTTAGAACACTGCATGTAGATATGACTTTTTTTACATTAAAAAATTCAAATAGTGATTTTAAAATTAATAAATTTAAAAACTTTAATATATGATTTTTTAAAATAATAAAAAAACATAATAAACAATCCTCTTTTTTAATATGAGGATTGATATAAAAGTTTTATAAATAAAAATGTTGCAGATGTGATGTAATATCTGGGATTTCGACGTGTAATTAATTATAGTAGTATATGAATATTTTGTGAATATTATGTGAATTATATGTTAAGTGACCTGTTGAATGATTGTCTATGTATGTTATGACTTGTGAGATTATAATTTTTATATGATCAGATCAAAATATGGAGAATTTAGGCACTTACCTGGTAAATTATGGATTATTATATGATTTGATATTTGATTTAAGGATTTAATTGAGTATATTATAAAATATTATTATTAATTGATTTTAAACCCGTTTACTCGATAATTAAACCCCGGGGGGCTTCCGGGAAAATTTCGCCGGTTTGTTATTTGAGATATTCTGAACAACTTTCGTGTTTTAACCTCTCTCATCTGGTGTACGGATTTACGTGACAGAATTTCAGAACGATTCTATGAATATTTTATTACTAATTATCGTATCAATAATTGTGTACACCGGATAAGTTTAACACCCCAAATTATTTTGACTTAAGCATTATATTTTCGTACTTCGTGCCAGACAAAGCCCGGAGCCCCATAAGTTTCTCGTAATGTGTGTATTTAATAATTATCTTTAAAGTCGGTCCCGAATGGATCAGTTTTATTAATACTTAATGATTAAGAAGTGTATTTTATATCCGATATGATCCAAATGGGGCCAGTTATTTGTAATTATAAATAGGATAATTACTATTTTATTTTTCATAATTATCATTTCAATACACGAGAATCGAGAGAAACCGGGTTATCGTTCTTCGTGTTCTTGGAGTTCAATCGAAGATTTGAGGACGTTATCGGACTCAAGATCGAGCGTGCAAGCAGTCAAATCGAAGATATCAAAGCGTAGAATCCATATCAAGTCTCAAAAACAGCTCTAGATCAACAGGTAGGAAGTAATATGAGTTATTAAATTCGAATTAATTAGGGTTAAATTAGGGTTTTTTGATTTTGATGTGTTTTATGTGATTTTATGCTTCCATGTTGTAGATAATCTTCTCCTGATCATTTTGGTATATTATATGCATGATTTGGAGTTCAATAACATGTTCAAAAATGGGTTTAATTATTCGAATTGAGGGTTAGGGTTTATAACCCGTTTGAATGTTCTTAATTAGAATTGGGGCTTTTTGATTTAGTGATTCTGGGCGTGATTAGAACATACCATCATGTGTATCTTGTTGCAAGCAATCGATTCATGTGTTTAAATTGTATGTGGGATGCCGGGATCGCCGGAATCGAAGGGAGAAAGAACTCGCCGGCGACGACGAGTTTCATCTTCAAATTCCGGCCAAACCAGCCACCTCATGGTGGTTTTGATGCTGCAAACAGCTTCCTGGCCACGAGGACTTGCGATCTGCATGTCCTGGTAGCCATCTACGGCCTGGAACGCCGTATCCGGCGTCGGGGCGGCGCCGACTGCAAAAATTGCAGTTTGGCCCCCGACGTTTTGAAGATGGTGAAGTTTAAACCTTGAACTTTTCAAATTCTCAATTCAGTCCCTCCCCAGGTTTTCGGAACTTGCAATTCAAACCCCGAAGTTTCAAAACTTTTAAAACAGTTTTATTTAATTTATTTTTATTTCAAAAATCATTTAATTATTTTCAAAAATAGCTTTTAATTATTTCTTTATTCAAAGACAAATCTAATTTAATTTATTAATTAATTTTAATTAGTAATTAATTATTATAATTAGTCAATTAATTTGAATATTAATTGATTACTTGTTTTAATTATTTATTAATTGATTTTAATTGATTTATTAATTAGATTTAATTGTTTTAATTGTTTTAAAAATCCAGAAAAATAGTTTCAAGCTTTAGAAAATTGTTCTAAAATATGTTGAAGGTTCGTTAATTGATTTTAAATGATTTCGAATCTTATTTTGAGTATTCGAACTTGTTTATTCAGTTATAAATTGATTCTTTTATTCATTTTTATTCCGAAAAATGTTTGAAAATTCATAATAAATACCAGAAAAATCATTTTAACCCCAAACCTTTTCTAAAAAGCTATTTTATTGATTATCTTGTGTGCTATGTGCTATGTGTTACTTGATTGATATGTGAAATGCTTATGTGAACATTGTATGACTGTTTTATTCGTATCTTTTGAATCGTAAGTCGGATTTAAGTGAAACGAAGGGTAGATAGAAGCTGGTTTCGACTATGAAACAAGTAGGATGATATGAGATTGAGTATTGATAGATGAATATTGTGATTATCAGAGAAGGACAGGCTTAGAAAGGGAAAGCAAGTAGTGTTGGAGTGATTCTGATTAGTGAAACCTATAGAAAGAAGTGAATCTTCAAGATAAGGCAAGTGCTCTATTCTCAACTTATACTTTTGTAAACTCCTTGAGTTACTCTTCTGTATATGATGTTGTTATCCTGGATAAACTTGGAAATACATCTGTTGATATATTGTGCTATTGATCCTGATTATTGATAAACCTTATTCAATCCTTTCAACACCTGAATTACAAGCTGAACCTTGATTTTGATTTCAACTGAACTTATACCCATTTCTTTAAGACTTGACCACACAAATCATTTGCTTTGATGTTCTTCCATCCTTGAATGACCAACAGTACAAGCCTATATACTACAATACTTCACCAAGTTATACAACGTCTTACCAAACACCTATATTCCTCTTTGAAGAATGTTCACCCATATACACCCTAACACTTGAACTTCCTACAAAGTAAACATATTTGAAACCTCAAGCCATTCTCACTTACATTGCTTCTTTTGCAAACACCAGATTATTTTCACCATACACTTGATCTTTCTTTCAACTTCAAGCCATTCTTCAGACATTGTGAGGATACTTAAACCTATTTCTGAATTGTCTTTTAATCTTGATAAGTATTGCACCCCTGGTGATAATAATTCTGATTGGACAATTCTGATTCTGTCTTGGTAATATTGCTTCTATTCGAATGATATTGATTCTGAATTGCTGAGATATTGTTGATTTCATTATATTGTTAAAGAATTGGATTGTTTTATAAATGTGGACCAGATTCGTGGTCAGACCAGATTCGTGGTCATTAGGCCAATGTGTGCCTTGGATCCAGTGATAGAGCTTGGTTTGTACCTGGCTCGGGGTTAGTGCGTGACTGATCAGCAGCCTAACCTTGGTTTTTAAATAAAAATATGAATATCCAATTCTAATCACTGCTTTAAAAAGAAATTTGATATCTTGTTTCATTCTTATTGATAAATGTTGGACTTCAGTTATTGTTTATATTACTTGCTGAGCTGTAAGCTCACTCTTGCGATTCCTTATGTTCTTTTCCAGTGAAGAAAGAGACCACTGTTAGCGAGGACCCACAGGCTAGTCATCAAGCTAAGGTATCAGGATGAGTGTTGGGAAGCCTTGCTAGGTGTTGCTGATATTATGAACTTTTGAGTATCTTTTGTGTGTAAGCACTGCGTTTTATGTTTGTAAGTTGTAAGATATTGATTGGGATTCGAGGTATTGTAATATAACCTAAGTTGTGGCTTGTTTCATACTATAACCTGGAGCGATCCGTGGATGTTTAGGATCAATGCATATATTATTATTGTTTACAGGTTTATATTGTGGTGTGACCCCAAGTCTATGACCCGGATTTGGAGGGCGCCACAGGTTGGTATCAGAGCGACAGGTTATGAGTCAATGAAACAAGCCTAGATTGTCGGGTTTGGGTAGAGGGATTAAGATTAGAAATGAGTGATAGGTAGATAGAACGTTGAGAGGTGAGTATTAGTGGAAAATAGGCCTTTGTGCTATCAGAGATTCTTATATATGTTCTGTTATATTGATTTACAGATATTCATGATGTCAGACCCTATCATTCCTCCATATCCCCAGTATTCAGAGACTACAGTTAACGGACCCCCACCCCCTCAGAGACTTGAGCCTCACCCTTCTGTTTCACCTCCTTTAGAGGATGTGTTGGCTGCAGCAGCAGTGGTTCCTCCCAGAGATATACCCTCGACTTCTTCTGCACCACCCCTTGTTCCTTATCATGAGTTTGAGGCGATGAGTATGGAGCGTCAGTATCTACTCGGACAGGTTAGAGAGCTGGAGCGTATCATACAGATGATGGACACTGGGAGAGCTGAGCGAGCGCTGAGGTATAAGATTGTGGATGTCAGGATGATCGCGAGGGCGAAGCTTGGTGCCGTAGCTGAAGATCAGAGTACCTACAGTGATCTAGTGGAGTGGGCCATATGGATGATGAAGGAGTTGGACAAGCTCGGAGGTCCTACTTTTCCTTGGAGTTAGATGGTGGTAGTTACAGAGTGGAGGTACCATGTACATTAGTGTGTAGTGTGTAGTGTGTGGTGGTAGTGTAGGGTCAGCCGATTTTGACCTTATATAGACTAAGATGTGCTGACCAGTGCGTAGGTTTGCTGTTGTGTTTTACTTTTGATGAAGCGCTTGCGCTTATGTACCTTCAACTTTTCATATATATACCAGAACCTTTCCTTTTACATATTGTTCTTTACTTTACTGCACCTGTTTTACTTACTTTACATACCGCACTTCATATTAACCCTGTGATATTATTGTACCCTGTTTCTTTCATCATTACTCTGTTCTGTAAAGAAGCATGCGATTTATTTAATTAAATGATCAAAAATGTTTTCAAAAAGAAATGTTCTGTTTATAAAAAAAAAACAATTGTTAAAAGTTTTGGAGATTAAATAAACTGCTTGTTTCTTTATAGAGCTATGCCTCCCAGAAGACAAAACCGTGCAAACAACCGTGATGATAACAATGATAATAACAATCCAGAACCTACAATGGCCCAGATTCTTCAGATCTTGGCCCAACAGACTGCCAACCTGACTCAGCAGCAGGAAAGGCAGGCTAATCCCCAGGTTACTTTCAAAAACTTTCAGTCTGTTAATCCCCCAGAGTTTAAGGGTTCAGCGGACCCTATTGAGGCTAGGGTATGGTTGAAAGAAATTGAAAAGGCATTTGTGTTAGTCAAAGTGAGAGATGAGTAGAAGACTGAGTTTGCTAGTTATTATCTGAAGGAGGAAGCCACCTATTGGTGGGAGTCTGTAAGAGCAATGGAAGAGACAGAGGATATTACATGGGATAGGTTTAAGGAGTTGTTTTTGGAGAAATACTTTCCTCAATTTCTCCAGGATCGAATGGAGTTACAGTTTTTAGAATTGAAGCAAGGGGACATGTCCGTGGCGGAGTATGAGAGAAAGTTTGCGGCATTGGCTAGGTTTGTTCCAACCTATATAGATACCGACAGGAAAAGAGCTAAGAGATTCCAACAGGGTTTAAAAGCATGGATCAGGGGAAAGCTAGCCATATTGGAATTAGATACTTATGCAACTGTAGTTCAGAAGGCAATGATAGCGGAAACAGAAAGCGAAATGTCTCAGAAGGAGAAAGAGGGAAAGAAGCGTAAGCTAGAGCATCATGAGGGACAGTTTCAGCAGGGGAAGTTTCAGAATTTTAACAACCCAAAGAAAGGGAAATTCCAGCAGGGGAGAAATCTCACTTTTAAGAAACCAGATGTAGGTGGTAGTGGACAAGGTAACCGTCCAGCTATTGGAAATCAACCAAGGCCTCCACTGCCGGAGTGCCAGATATGTGGAAAGAGACACGGGGGAATCTGTAATAGATTGATTGTGGTGTGTTATAAGTGTAATCAGAAGGGACACTATTCTAGGGAATGTCAGAACAGGTTCCCAAGGCAAGAACCTACAACATGACTATGAGGGATGCAGTCCAGGATGCAGATGTGGTGGCAGGTACGCTTACTGTGAATTCTTTATGTGCCAAGGTTTTGATTGATTCTAGAGCTACTAGATCGTTTATTTCTGAAGATTTTGTGCCTAAGTTGAATTGTCCTACAGAATTGCTTAATGAAGTTATGAATATAGAGTTGGCTAATCAGGAACGTGTCCCTGTTAGTCAAGTTTATAGGAATTGTGAAGTTGAGATCTTAGGAAATAAATTTTGCGTCGACTTGATACCTTTCAAGTTGGGAGAGTTTGATGTTATCTTAGGAATGGATTGGTTATCGAAGCATAATGCTCAAATAGATTGTCGTAATAAGAAGGTAATGTTAAGAGCACCGAATGAGAAGATGATAGTCTTTCGAGGACAGAAGCAGGTAAAGAAGTTTTTAACTATGATTCAAACGAAGAAATCATTACGTCAAGGTTGTGAAGCTTATATAGCATATGTAACTGATCAGAGTCGAGAACTTATGAAGCTTGAAGATATTCCTGTAGTAAATGAGTTCCCAGATGTATTTCCAGATGAGTTACCCGGATTACCACCAGATAGAGAGATTGAATTTGCAATAGATCTAGCACCTGGAACCGAACCAGTATCTAAAGCCCCGTATAGGATGGCACCAGTAGAAATGAAAGAATTGGCAACCCAGTTACAAGAATTGTTAGAAAAGGGAGTGATTAGACCCAGTGTATCCCCGTGGGGAGCATCAGTGTTGTTTGTGAAGAAAAAGGATGGTAGTATGAGGTTGTGTATTGATTATCGGGAACTAAATAAGTTAACTATTAAGAATAGATACCCATTACCCCGTATAGATGATTTGTTTGATCAATTGAAGGGTGCGAGATGTTTTTCGAAGATTGATTTAAGATCGGGATACCATCAGCTAAAGATTAAACAGGAAGACATACCTAAAACAGCTTTTAGAACCCGATATGGCCACTATGAGTTCTTAGTGATGGCCTTTGGATTAACCAATGCCCCCGCAGCTTTTATGGATTTAATGAACAGAGTCTTTAAACCATATTTGGATAAATTTGTGATTGTATTCATAGATGATATTTTGATTTATTCCAAAACCACTGAGGATCATGCAACCCACTTAAAGATGGCTTTAGAGACATTGAGAAAGGAGAAACTGTATGCTAAGTTTTCAAAGTGTGAATTATGGTTACAAGAAGTTCAATTTCTAGGTCATATAGTCAGTAAAGAAGGAATTAAAGTAGATCCCTCCAAGATTGAAGCAATTATGAATTGGGAAAGGCCAAGAACACCAACAGAAGTCAGAAGTTTCTTGGGTTTGGCAGGCTATTATAGAAGATTTGTTCAAGATTTCTCAAGGATTGTTGTACCAATGACAAGGCTTACCCGGAAAGACGAAAAGTTCGTGTGGACTGAAAAGTGTGAAGAAAGTTTTCAGGAATTGAAGAAAAGGTTAGTATCAGCCCCTGTATTATCACTTCCAGATGAACAAGGAAATTTTGTAATTTATAGTGATGCTTCTCATAAAGGATTGGGTTGTGTGTTGATGCAACATGACAAGGTCATTGCTTATGCATCCAGACAACTCAAACCCCATGAGCAGAAGTATCCTACACATGATTTAGAGCTAGCAGCCATAGTGTTTGCATTGAAGATTTGGAGACATTATTTATATGGAGAAAAGTGTGAAATCTACACGGATCATAAAAGTTTAAAGTATATCTTTACGCAGAAAAAGCTTAATATGAGGCAGAGGAGATGGTTAGAATTGATAAAGGATTATGATTGCACTATCAATTATCACCCCGGAAAGGCAAATGTAGTGGCAGATGCTTTGAGTAGAAAAGAAAGGCTGAATATGTTGACGTTACCCAAGGAAATATATAGAGAATTTGAAAGGCTGGAAACAGAAGTTAGAGTGAGTGAACCATCAAAAGTTCGATTATATACAATGACTTTTCAACCAGAGTTACTAGAAAAGATAAGGAAATGTCAAGAGACAGTAATGGAACAGGATGTTAATAATTTAGTTGGGGAAGAGCTTTGCACCCAGAAAGATGATCAGGGTATTTTAAGATTTTCTTCTAGGATATGGATTCCACCAGTACAGGAGTTGAAGGATGAAGTTTTAAGTGAAGCACATAGTTCCGCTTATTCAATTCACCCCAGGAGCACTAAAATGTATAGGGATTTAAAAGAGAATTATTGGTGGCCAGATATGAAGAGAGAGATCGCAGAGTGGGTAAATAAATGTTATACGTGCCAAAGAGTAAAGGCTGAACACCAGTGACCGAGTGGAGTGTTACAACCTCTAGAAATCCCAAAATGGAAATGGGAGCATATTGCAATGGATTTTATAGTTGGACTACCTAGAACAAGAGCAAATCACGATGCCATATGGGTTATTGTAGATAGACTAACTAAGTCGGCTCATTTCCTCCCCATTAACGAAAGATTCTCGTTAGACAAGTTAGTCCATATGTATTTGAAGGAGATCGTCGTTCGTCACGGAGTTCCCGTATCAATCGTATCCGATCGAGATCCACGATTCAATTCGAGATTCTGGAAGAGCTTTCAGGAATGCTTGGGCACCAGATTGAATATGAGCACTGCTTATCATCCACAAACTGATGGTCAGAGCGAAAGGACTATTCAAACAATTGAGGATATGTTACGTGTTTGTGCTATCGATTTCAAAGGCAACTGGGACGAGCATCTACCGTTAGTGGAATTCTCATACAACAACAGTTATCATGCAAGCATCGAAATGCCTCCTTATGAAGCTCTTTATGGACGTAAATGTCGCTCACCCGTATGTTGGGATGAAGTAGGAGAACGCAAACTACTTGGGCCAGAACTAGTTCAGCAGACGAAGGAAGTTATTGAAACCATTCAAAGAAGACTGATTGCAGCACAGAATCGTCAGAGAAAGTACGCGGATCAGGCCAGGAAGGATATGGAATTTGAAGAAGGAGAACCTGTATTACTAAAGATTTCGCCATGGAAGGGATTATCCCGATTTGGCAAGAAAGGGAAGCTGAGTCCCAGATACGTCGGACCATTCGAGATCTTGAGGCGCATTGGTAAAGTGGCTTATGAGTTAGCGTTACCCCCACATATGGAGCATATTCATAATGTTTTTCATGTATCGATGCTTAAGAAATATCATCCAGATTCTAGGCATGTGATAGAATACGAGCCAATAGAACTTCAGGCAGATCTGTCTTATGTTGAGAGTCCAATAGAGATTCTAGATAGGAAGGAGAAAGTATTAAGGAATAAAGTGGTGAAGATAGTGAGAGTATTGTGGAGAAACCCAAAAGTTGAAGAATCAACTGGGGAGTTAGAAAGTGATATGCGTGAGAAATATCCTCACTTATTCTCTTAGCAGATTCTGAGGACAGAATCCTTTTAAGGGGGGAAGGATGTAATATCTGGGATTTTGACGTGTAATTAATTATAGTAGTATATGAATATTTTGTGAATATTATGTGAATTAGTTGTGAATTATATGTTAAGTGACTTGTTGAATGATTGTCTATGTATGTTATGACTTGTGAGATTATAATTTTTATATGATCAGATCAAAATATGGAGAATTTAGGCACTTACCTGGTAAATTATGGATTATTATATGATTTGATATTTGATTTAAGGATTTAATTGAGTATATTATAAAATATTATTATTAATTGATTTTAAACCCGTTTACTCGATAATTAAACCCCGGGGGGCTTCCGGGAAAATTTCGCCGGTTTGTTATTTGAGATATTCTGAACAACTTTCGTGTTTTAACCTCTCTCATCTGGTGTACGGATTTACGTGACAGAATTTCGGAACGATTCTATGAATATTTTATTACTAATTATCGTATCAATAATTGTGTACACCGGACAAGTTTAACACCCCAAATTATTTTGACTTACGCATTATATTTTCGTACTTCGTGCCAGACAAAGCCCGAAGCCCCATAAGTTTCTCGTAATGTGTGTATTTAATAATTATCTTTAAAGTCGGTCCCGAATGGATCAGTTTTATTAATACTTAATGATTAAGATGTGTATTTTATATCCGATATGATCCAAATGGGGGCCAGTTATTCGTAATTATAAATAGGATAATTACTATTTTATTTTTCATAATTATCATTTCAATACACGAGAATCGAGAGAAACCGGGTTATCGTTCTTCGTGTTCTTGGAGTTCAATCGAAGATTTGAGGACGTTATCGGACTCAGAATCGAGCGTGCAAGCAGTCAAATCGAAGATATCGAAGCGTAGAATCCATATCAAGTCTCAAAAACAGCTCTAGATGAATAGGTAGGAAGTAATTTGAGTTATTAAATTCGAATTAATTAGGGTTAAATTCGAATCTTCTCCTGATCATTTTGGTATATTATATACATGATTTGGAGTTCAATAACATGTTCAAAAATGGGTTTAATTATTCGAATTGAGGGTTAGGGTTTATAACCCGTTTGAATGTTCTTAATTAGAATTGGGGCGTTTTGATTTAGTGATTCTGGGCGTGATTAGAACATACCATCATGTGTATCTTGTTGCAAGCAATCGATTCATGTGTTTAAATTGTATGTGGGATGCTGGGATCGCCGGAATCGAAGGGAGAAAGAACTCGCCGGCGACGGCGAGTTTCATCTTCAAATTCCGGCCAAACCAGCCACCTCATGGTGGTTTTGATGCTGCAAACAGCTTCCTGGCCACGAGGACTTGCGATCTGCATGTCCTGGTAGCCATCTACGGCCTGGAACGCCGTCTCCGGCATCGGGGCGGCGCCGACTGCAAAAATTGCAGTTTGGCCCCCGACGTTTTGGAGATGGTGAAGTTTAAACCTTGAACTTTTCAAATTCTCAATTCAGTCCCTCCCCAGGTTTTCGCAACTTGCAATTCAAACCCTGAAGTTTCAAAACTTTTAAAACAGTTTTATTTAATTTATTTTTATTTCGAAAATCATTTAATTATTTTCAAAAATAGTTTTTAATTATTTCTTTATTCAAAAACAAATCTAATTTAATTTATTAATTAATTTTAATTAGTAATTAATTATTATAATTAGTCAATTAATTTGAATATTAATTGATTAATTGTTTTAATTATTTATTAATTGATTTTAATTGATTTATTAATTAGATTTAATTGTTTTAAAAATCCAGAAAAATAGTTTCAAGCTTTAGAAAATTGTTCTAAAATATGTTGAAGGTTCGTTAATTGATTTTAAATGATTTCGAATCTTATTTTGAGTATTCAAACTTGTTTATTCAGTTATAAATTGATTCTTTTACCCATTTTTATTCCGAAAAATGTTTGAAAATTCATACTCCCTCCGTCCCATTTTAACTGCTTTTGAATTTTTTATACGTATTTTAAGATGTTAAAAAAATCACATTTAAATATAATTATTCTTTATAAAATTTATATCAAATAAAAGTTTAGAATCTAAATTTTTATTTGATATAAGAATTGAAATTTTTTATTGAGTATAGATATTATTTTTTTACATCTCAATATGCGTGTCAAAAAGTCAAACATCAGTTAAAATGGGACGGAGGGAATAATAAATACCAGAAAAATCATTTTAACCCCAAACCTTTTCTAAAAAGCTATTTTATTGATTATCTTGTGTGCTATGTGCTATGTGTTACTTGATTGATATGTGAAATGATTATGTGAACATTGTATGACTGTTTTATTCGTATCTTTTGAATCGTAAGTCGGATTTAAGTGAAACAAAGGGTAGATAGAAGCTGGTTTCGACTATGAAACAAGTAGGATGATATGAGATTGAGTATTGATAGATGAATATTGTGATTATCAGAGAAGGACAGGCTTAGAAAGGGAAAGCAAGTAGTGTTGGAGTGATTCTGATTAGTGAAAGCTATAGAAAGAAGTGAATCTTCAAGATAAGGCAAGTGCTCTATTCTCAACTTATAGTTTTGTAAACTCCTTGAGTTACTCTTCTGTATATGATGTTGTTATCCTGGATAAACTTGGAAATACATCTGTTGATATATTGTGCTATTGATCCTGATTATTGATAAACCTTATTCAATCCTTTCAACACCTGAATTACAAGCTGAACCTTGATTTTGATTTCAACTGAACTTATACCCATTTCTTTAAGACTTGACCACACAAATCATTTGCTTTGATGTTCTTCCATCCTTGAATGACCAACAGTACAAGCCTATATACTACAATACTTCACCAAGTTATACAACGTCTTACCAAACACCTATATTCCTCTTTGAAGAATGTTCACCCATATACACCCTAACACTTGAACTTCCTACAAAGTAAACATATTTGAAACCTCAAGCCATTCTCACTTACATTGCTTCTTTTGCAAACACCAGATTATTTTCACCATACACTTGATCTTTCTTTCAACTTCAAGCCATTCTTCAGACATTGTGAGGATACTTAAACCTATTTCTGAATTGTCTTTTAATCTTGATAAGTATTGCACCCCTGGTGATAATAATTCTGATTGGACAATTCTGATTCTGTCTTGGTAATATTGCTTCTATTCGAATGATATTGATTCTGAATTGCTGAGATATTGTTGATTTCATTATATTGTTAAAGAATTGGATTGTTTTATAAATGTGGACCAGATTCGTGGTCAGACCAGATTCGTGGTCATTAGGCCAATGTGTGCCTTGGATCCAGTGATAGAGCTTGGTTTGTACCTGGCTCGGGGTTAGTGCGTGACTGATCAGCAGCCTAACCTTGGTTTTTAAATAAAAATATGAATATCCAATTCTAATCACTGCTTTAAAAAGAAATTTGATATCTTGTTTCATTCTTATTGATAAATGTTGGACTTCAGTTATTGTTTATATTACTTGCTGAGCTGTAAGCTCACTCTTGCGATTCCTTATGTTCTTTTCCAGTGAAGAAAGAGACCACTGTTAGCGAGGACCCACAGGCTAGTCATCAAGCTAAGGTATCAGGATGAGTGTTGGGAAGCCTTGCTAGGGGTTGCTGATATTATGAACTTTTGAGTATCTTTTGTCTGTAAGCACTGCGTTTTATGTTTGTAAGTTGTAAGATATTGATTGGGATTCAAGGTATTGTAATATAACCTAAGTTGTGACTTGTTTCATACTATAACCTGGAGCGATCCGTGGATGTTTAGGATCAATGCATATATTATTATTGTTTACAGGTTCATATTGTGGTGTGACCCCATGTCTATGACCCGGATTTGGAGGGCGTCACATGTAATATACAAATTCATAATAAATAATAAAGTAAATATAAGTAATCTTTTTATGTAAAATAAATAAATTAATTTTATATAACACAAATTATAAAATATAAATAAATATAAGTAATGGAAATGGACTCGGCAGATGGGGGGAAATTTTGGGCTCGAGTGGCAAATTTAAACAACTTCAAAATTTTCCAACACCGACTTTCACTCAGTCTTGCTCTATGCTTTCTCTTTCTTGCTACTCTGGTGGTTTGGTTACTCTGTCTGGGCACTCTTCTTACTCTCTCTCACTTTTACTCTCTCACCATTACTTCAAATCTCTAATATATAAATTAGGGCTCAATCGATTTGCTGTTATGTAAGGGCTCACTCAATTTAAACTGAAACTGGCTCGATATTTCAGTTCTTCAAAATAGGGTTTCAATTCAATTGATTTTGTTTATGTTTATATTCCTCAATTAATTTTGTTTATCTGATATCTCTCTCTCTTTCAGATGTTCTTCAAATTAGGGTTCAGTCGATTAAAGGTATTTTCTAATTAAAAAATTAGGGCTAATTTAGTGTATGGCTTTATGTTTGTTCTGTATATTTTCTATGGGCTCCGAATTAATTTAGTTTTATAATAGCCTAAATTTAGTTTAGTTTCTTATGTTTCTTTATTCCTCAGTTATCAATTTCTTGTGTAATTAGTTCAGTTTCATCCTATCTAGCTGCATAAAAGTGTAATTTCGTTTAATTCATTGTCACTTGTATGTGAATGATTCAGAAACTTCAGATTGATTTGTTCAAAGTCATGGACACTACAATGAATAAATTGAACCATTTTCTGGTATGATTTCACATGGTAGTTCTGTCCAAACCCTGTTCAAGTCATAGTAAATATAAACAAAGATTCATATAGAGAAAAGGTGATTAGTGCTAATATGATAACTTGAAATAGTGAGGTCTGGGATGGGATTGTTATTATGCTTGCCATGGTAACAAATTTTAATTTGTTACATATTTGATGATGTCACAGGTATCTAACTTGTTTAGTGTGCAGAAGCAAATATCAGAGTTTAGCTGGAAATCAGAGTTTAACGACTGCCAGCTGGATCAGAGTTTAAGCGATGATCAGAGTTTACAGGCGGCTGATTTTCAAGAGCATATCTGACTAAATAAGGAAGATAAAGATCAAGAGAGATTGTGCAAATCAGGACAGCAGAAGGATAGCTATTGATTATATTATATTAGGAAGCAGATAATTATAAATCAATCAGTAGATATCATGTAACTGTGTATATAAACACAGCTTAGGGTTTACTCTAGATGAGTTATCGATTGAGTATCATTCGTGTAACCTAGCAGCTCTTAGTGATAAAGTATAAATCACTAAGAGATTATTTGTAAACTACTGAGATTTGTGAATAAGAGTTTATTGAATTATTCTCTTATATCTGTGTTTCTTTTGGATTGTGTTCACTATATTATCACATATATAGTGAGTTTATTCGGCCTAACAAGTGGTATCAGAGCCAGCTCTGTTGATATACCTACAGTGAGATCTTAATCACACAATCATGTCTGAGAAATCACAAAACAGTAGATATGAGTCTCTTAGGGTTCCGGTCCTCAGGGCATCGGAATATTCTGTCTGGAAAGTAAGAATGATCATGTTTCTGGAATCTACAGATCCAGAATATCTGGATAGAATTTATGATGGTCCACACATGCCAACAAAGCTCTCTGTTGCAGTGGGAGATGAACCCCAGAAGATGATTCCTAAAGAGAAGAAGGACTATACTCCATAAGACATCTCATCTATCAGTAAAGATGCAAAGGTGAAGCATCTGTTGCATAGTGCTCTGGACAATGCAATGTCCAATAGAGTAATTGGGTGCAAAACTGCAAAGGAGATATGGGATGCTTTGGAAGTCAGATGTCAAGGTACCAAAGCCATCAAAAAGAACAGAAGAACCATACTTACTCAAGAGTATGAACACTTTGATTCAAAGTCTGGTGAATCACTGACTGATCTTTATGATAGGTTTGTCAAGCTGCTGAATGACTTGTCTCTTGTGGACAAAGAATATGATTTGGAAGATTCAAATCTCAAATTTCTGCTTGCTCTTCCTGAAAAGTGGGATTTGAAAGTGACAACTATAAGAGACAATCATGATCTTGACGAGATGTCTCTGGATGAAATTTTTGGAAGGTTGAAAACTCATGAACTTGAAATGGAACAAAGGAGCAAACGACATGGTGGGAAACCCAAACCAGTTGCCCTAAAAGTTCAAGAAGAATCAACTGTGAAAAGCAAGGGAAAAGCTCATGTCAAAAAGTCTGATACTGAGTCATCAAACTCTGATGTTGACTCAGACTCTGATATGCCTTCAGACTCTGATGACAGTGATACTGAGATGATGCAGCTGGCAGCACTAATGGTAAAAAGTTTCAAGAAGATGGCTTACAAGAACTTCAACAAAGGGAAGAAGTTCTCAACCAAAGACAGAAACTCTGACAAAAAGGTCTTCAAAAAGAATGAAGGCAAAGTAGAAAAATCTGGAAAATCTGATAAGTCTAAGTACACCTGCTTCAATTGTGGAGAAAAAGGCCACTTTGCAACTGAGTGCAAGAAAGCTAAGAACGAAAAGGAACAGGCCTTTATCACAAAGAAGGGAAGCTGGGCAGACACATCAGAATCAGAAGATGAAGTCAACTATGCCTTGATGGCAAATATGGACAACAGCACTGAGACTGTTGAAACAAAGGTACCTCATTCCACTCTTGCTTTTGATACTGAAGATATAACTGAGTTAAGATTGTTTCTTAAAACCCTGCATGTTAGTTATAGAGATCAGACTTTAGAAAATGAAAGACTAAAATCTGAGAACTTAAATGTCAAGAAAAGGAATGATTATCTTGAAAAGGAACTAGTTCTGATGCTAGAAATTCAGAAGGAAAGGGATGATGCTATCTTTATTAAAAATGAACTCTTAAAGAAAAATGCTTCTCTTGAATCAGAACTTGTTAAGGAAAGAGAGATAATCAGAACTTGGACTAACTCAGGTAAGACTACTCAGAATATCTTAGAAAGTGGAAACTGGAAGAAAGGGTTAGGTTACTCTGATAAAAATGAAGCTGAGTCATATAAACAAGAAACCATTAAAATTGAAAAACCTAAGGTAGTTCCAGTAAGATTTGTTGCAGAATCAAAGACTCAGGACAAATCAAAGACTGATACTCCTAAACAGGTTAATATTGGTTTAATGACACAGAAACAGCTTAAGCATAAACTCCAGGAGGTTAAGAAAGAAAACAGGATTAAGGAACCTAGGAAAAATAGGAATGGAAAGGTTGGAATAAACAAAAGCAACAATTACATGCCTGTTCCAAATGCTCCTAGGAAAACTTGTCATAATTGTGGTAATCCTAATCATCTTGCTTCTTTTTGCAGGAAAAATAAGGACATAAATGCTATGTCTCCAAAATCAGAAGTTAAGACTAGGAATACTAGATTTAGACCAGAGAATCCTTGTTTTCACTGTGGTAGTTTATGGCATTCCATTTACACTTGTAAGGAATACCATAGTTTATATTATGATTATTATGAATTAAAACCTTCTTTGAGGAAAAAGATTGATTCTCCTAGTTCAGCATCTGTTAAAAAGTCTGTTAGCACAAACTCTGATATAAACTCTGATAAATCTTCCGCTGCTAGTGTCAACAAACTTAACAAGAACAAAGGATCCAAGCAAGTCTGGGTCCTTAAAACTAATCATTAATTGTGTATGTGATTGCAGGGCAACAGGAAAAACATCCTAGTTCTGGACAGTGGATGCTCAGGACATATGACTGGAAATAAAGCCCTGCTATCAGACTTTGTGGAGAAGGCTGGCCCAAATGTTTCTTATGGAGATGGCAACATAGGGAAAACTTTGGGATATGGCAATATCAATCTTGGAAATGTCATCATTCAATCTGTAGCTCTGGTCTCAGGACTTAAGCACAATCTGCTGAGCATAAGTCAAATCTGTGACAGAGGATATTATGTCAACTTCCTAGAAGAACACTGTGAGATCATCAACAAAAGAACTGGAAAAATTGTTCTGAAAGGATACAGACATGGCAACATCTATGAAGCTAAGCTATCTTTAAACTCTGAAAGCTCTGCAATCTGTCTACTTGGCAGAGCCAGTATTGAAGAAAGCTGGAACTGGCACAAGAAATTATCTCACCTGAACTTCAATAATATAAATGAGCTTGTGAAGAAAGATCTTGTGAAAGGACTTCCAAAATCAGTTTTTACTCCAGATGGACTCTGTGACTCCTGTCAGAAAGCAAAACAGAGGAAGTCTTCCTTCAAAAGTAAAACTGAGTCCTCAATTCTTGAGCCATATCATCTGCTGCATGTTGATCTTTTTGGACCAGTAAATATAATGTCCATTGCAAAGAAGAGATATACTCTGGTCATTGTTGATGAATTTACCAGATATACATGGGTATATTTTCTTCACAGCAAGGATGAGACACCATCTTTATTGATTGAGCATGTCAAACAGTTGAACAAGATCTCTAAAGATGCAGTAAAGATCATCAGAAGTGATAATGGCACTGAGTTCAAGAATTTTAAAATGGAGGAGTTCTGTAAAGAAAATGGCATTAAACAAGAATTTTCAGCACCTGGAACACCTCAACAAAATGGTGTTGTTGAAAGAAAGAACAGAACTCTGATTGAAGCTGCTAGAACCATGTTGGAGGAAGCAAAGTTACCAACCTACTTCTGGGCTGAAGCTGTGCAGTCTGCCTGTTTCACACAGAATGCAACTCTGATTAATAAACATGGGAAAACTCCTTTTGAAATGGTTAAAGGCAGAAAACCAAATCTCAAATACTTCCATATTTTTGGATGTAAATGTTTTGTTCTGAAAAATCATCCTGAACAGCTAACCAAATTCGATTTAAAAGCTGATGAAGGAATTTTTGTTGGTTATCCTTTATCAACAAAAGCCTTCAGAGTTTACAATCTGAGAACAAGGGTAATCATGGAATCCATTCATGTGTCCTTTGATGATAAGAAAATTACTGGAATGGAAGATTTTGAAGATCATGAGCAACAGAGATTTGAAGATGAAGATGCATTCTCTGATTCCATAAACTCTGACTCTGAGACAATATCAGAGCATGTCACTTCTTCTCACCAATCTCAAGCACATGTTGAGGGGGAGCACTTCCAAGATGAATATCTGGATGAAAATGTTGCAGACACGGCAGAAAACACAATCTCTGATTCTGATTCCTCAAACTCTGATCACTCTGCATCAGAGAATCAGGAGAACACATCTTCAGGGGGAGCATCAGAAACTCAGAATGCTCATGGAGATAGCATGAATAATGGGGGAGAGGCATCAGAAAATCAAAATGATACTGGCATGGATTATGGGGGAGGATCCAGTTCCAGGAATCAACTGCCACATGAAAGAAAATGGACAAAGTCTCATACACCAGATCTGATTATTGGGGATCCAGATGCTGGAGTACAAACCAGAACTGCAACAGCAAATGAGTGTTTATTTCATTCATTTTTATCTCAAACAGAACCAAAGAAAGTGGAAGAAGCCTTAAAGGATGCAGACTGGGTAACAGCAATGCAGGAGGAGTTAAATGAATTTGAGAGAAATAAAGTCTGGACACTTGTACCAAGACCAAAGAACAGATCAATAGTTGGTACTAAATGGGTTTTCAGGAACAAAACAGACAGTGATGGTGTAATTACAAGAAATAAAGCCAGACTGGTAGCTAAGGGATACTCTCAACAAGAAGGAATTGACTATGATGAGACCTTTGCCCCAGTTGCCAGATTGGAAGCAATCAGAATTTTCTTGGCTTATGCAGCACACAAGAAATTCAAAGTGTTTCAGATGGATGTAAAGAGTGCTTTTCTCAATGGGGAGCTGGAGGAAGAAGTATATGTTGAACAACCTCCAGGATTTGTGGACACAAAATTTCCAGATCATGTCTACAGATTGGATAAAGCACTGTATGGACTAAAGCAAGCACCTAGAGCATGGTATGAAACTCTGGCTCAATTTCTTTTGGACAGTGGTTTCAACAGAGGTACAATTGATAAAACTCTATTTTATCTCAACCATGGTAATGATCTGCTGTTAGTTCAAGTCTATGTAGATGATATTATTTTTGGGTCTACTAATCCTAAACTCTGTGAGAGATTCTCAAAGCTTATGCAGTCTAGATATCAGATGAGCATGATGGGAGAAATGAGCTATTTTTTGGGACTTCAAGTCAAACAGACTGATGAAGGAATTTTCATTAATCAGTCTAAATATACCAGGAACCTGCTAAAGAAATTTGGCATGCAGGATAGCTGAGCTGCTACCACTCCAATGGCAACTGCCACTAAGTTAGATAAAGATACTGGTTCACCAGTAGAAATTACTAACTATAGAGGTATGATAGGCTCACTTCTATATCTAACTGCTAGTAGACCTGATATCATGTTTGCAACCTGTCTCTGTGCAAGATTTCAAGCAGATCCAAGAGAACCACACCTTGTAGCAGTCAAAAGGATTTTCAAATATCTCAAAGGAACTGTTGAGATGGGACTATGGTATCCCAGAGAATCAGACTTTACACTCATTGGTTACTCTGATGCAGATTTTGCAGGATGCAAAATAGACAGAAAAAGTACAAGTGGGAGCTGTCAATTTCTAGGAGGAAGATTAGTTTCTTGGTTCAGTAAGAAACAAAAATCTATCTCCACATCCACTGCAGAAGCAGAGTATATTGCTGCAGGAAGCTGCTGTGCTCAGATTTTATGGATGAAGAATCAGCTACTGGACTATGGGTTATCTCTGACTCAAATTCCTATTTATTGTGATAACCAGAGTGCTATTGCTATGACAGGAAATCCAGTACAGCATTCAATGACAAAGCACATCAGCATAAGGTATCATTTTATCAGAGAACATGTGATGGAAGGAACAGTGGAGCTTCACTTTGTTCCAACAGATCAGCAGTTGGCAGATATATTCACCAAACCATTGGCTGAAGCAACATTTACAAGGCTTGTAAACGAATTAGGGATGATCTCTGGTCCTCTCTAAACTCTGACACATTGCACAAACACTTTATCTGTCAGTATTTGTTGTTATAAATCTTATCTGTAACTGCATCTGTTATTCTCCATTCAGACTCTGATGATTATACTCTGATTTGATAAACTCTGATATATATACTCTGACCCGACAAACTCTGATGACTTGAATTTTTTTTTTGAGAGACACTCCTGTGAAGAACATGTTGCACTTACCTGAATTTGGTCGTTAAGTATCTCTAAAGTCTGATTTTTTTTGTGATATTACAGCTGTGGAAATCTTTAACACATATCACATGAGTTAATTTTGTCACCTAGATTGTCTTACTTCTTAAATATTAGACATGTACTCAGAAAAGAATCTGATTTATTCCTCTTCTAAGCTAAGAGTTAAGACAACTCAGTTATGGGTCCTCAAGAAATTTCTTCTCAGTAAAGAAAATCAAAAGAAAAGAAAAACAAAAGAAATAATCTCAGGTACTCCTTTGAGATCTTAGAAAATTTGTGAAAGGAAAGAACCAAGTGCACTGCTGGTATTAAGCAAATGCATCAAAAATTGAAACAATTTTTTGGTGACTTTTCACATTCTCTGATTACTGGAGAAATACTCTGAGAAAACAAAAAGTCTAATAAAGGTTATGACTCACTTACCATGAGGAGTTCCCTTTCAAAAGACATTTGTGATTCCAAAGAGAAGAAATAAGTATACTCTGATCCATCTCTTGAGAAACTCGGCTTATGAGATGATTAAACAATTTTCTAATAATTTGATTCTTTCTAATATTAGTTAAGAAATTTGACAATCTCTGTGACATTAGAATATTCATGTTAACACACACCTCACTCCACTTCTGTGATTAACAATTTTTTTTGGCTTCGAGTAATTTTTGACTAGAGTTCAATAAATATTTGCAAACTCTGAGGAGCAAGTGTCGTTTAGACCTTGAATATTTATCTCTCACCATTACAAGATTCTATGATCACTCTTTGATTTGTCACTTTGTAAGTCATTTATTTAAACTCTGGTCAATGGTCAGCCTCTGATCGAAGTCCGAGTTAAAATAAATATTTTGGTCAGATAGTATTAGATTTTATTATCAAACGGTAGAAAAACCATTTGAATTCCTGAGTGGAGAAAAACTCGGTAATTATTTGTGTTTTATTGGTAAATGGTGCATATTTGTTCAGATTCACACGCCACTCATAATTACCTCTCCACTACCATATTTTTTTACCGTTTAGAACCTGCCACGTGCCCCACTACAGCGTTTATCTCTCACCAACATGCGTATACACATATATATTGTCAGAAATTGAAATTTTTCATTATTTCAAACAATTAATCATTCTCTCTCTCTCTGATAATCGTTTCAAAAACTCTTGTGCGCATTTCATCAAACACCTTATCTACACCTCACTATTCTCTTGATTTTTCAGAAAATGTCGACCAAAGCCTTTGAATATAATGGTGCCAAGTTCGTCACCAACAACTACGCTGCAATCCTGTCAAACGCTGAAGCTCCAAGCGAGTTCCATCTCATTCAGGACTATCTGGCTCACAGTGAGCTCATGTATGCACTCACACAACCAGAGGTGATTTCTCCAGAACAAGTTCTCTCACTCTGGCGTTCAGCAAGATACAATGATGGTGGTGAACATGGATCACCATCTTTGACATGCATATATGATGGTCAGGAGTATATTGTCACTCCTGAAACTGTAAGAAAGGCTCTCCACCTTCCAGAGCATTCCAAATATCATAGCTCTGTCAGCACCCAAACTCTGAAGGATATGATGCAATTCTTTGGATACTCTGGTAACACTGACAAGATGGGGGAACTCAAGCGCCCTTGTCTCTGCAAAGAATGGAGTTTTTACTACGACTGTATCACCAGGGCTTTTGGAAATAAATGCAGCAACTATGATGCAATCCCACTCTTCAGTCAGCAAATTGGGTATGCTCTGATTCATAATCTCAACTTTGATATTGCTCCTTATATCTTGAGATTTATTGGTGATAGGAGATTAGAGGATGAAAATACTGTCTACTTTGCTAGATTTTGTCAGCTTATTTTCTCATATTGTTATCCTCTGGTACCTATTCCTGATACTGACACTGAACCACCCTTCAAAATTACAAAAAGAGCTTTCTCTGATTTAATTAAGAAGGACAGTAAGAAACCCCAACTCCCCATTTTTGCCATACCTGTAACTGTGCAGGATAAATTGAAGCTGGCAATGCCAGATAAATATGGCTCACTATTCTCTGATGAGAATTTACCAACCTCCTCTCAACAGCCACAAGAAATACCAACCTCTGGTCCTTCCCAAAAGGGGCCAGTTGTAAAATCTAAACCAAAGCAAACCTCTGGTCCTTCCCAAAAAGGGCCAGTTGTAACATCTTCACCTACAAGAGTACTGAGGTCATCTAAACAGTCATCTCCATCCAAACAGTCATCTCCTCCACCTAGGAAGAGAAGATTTATGCAGAAACTATCAGACTCCGACTCAGACTCTGAGCCAGAACCAGTACCACTCATCTCAAGGCCCAGAAAGAAGATCAAGCCCACCTCCACTATCACTGATCTTACTGTGGACCCTCCTCTAGAATCCACAGTAAATCCTCTTGAGATGGTAACAGTATCTGATCCTCTGATGATAGAGCCCTTATCTGCAGTACCTCTGACTACTTCACCTCATGCTGACACCCCAATGTCAGAATCTATTCCTCAGTCAGAGGATCCTTTGCCGCATTCCACAGAAGCTGCAATTCCTATCTCTGACAACATTCCTGAAGAATCTGAGTCGATTCCAGAGGCAATTGTCACTACTCCAGACATTGCTCAAGAAATTATAACTCCTGTTGAAGAATTGGTTGCAGCTCCTGATCAGGAGATATTATCTGCTGCAAATTCTGAGGAACCTACAGCCCCTTTGTGCTCACAGACACTCAGTATTGCAGTTGATGATGATGATACAGATACTACAGAGGTCACTTCTGGTCATCCTATTGCCCCAGCTATTCTTGCAGCTGAAGTCTCTGCTGAGAACAGAGTAAGCATTTCAGTCAGGGAAGTCTCTCCAGTCAGAGATCCTTCACCTGTTCAATCTGCATCAACGGCTCCTGTTTGTGAAATTCCTTCTTCCAAACCTACAGAGAACAGAGTTTGCACTCTCAGTTACTCTAAGAGGATGCAAAGAGCTCCAACTTCCTCTGTGGAAGCCAGACTATCCTCTATAGAATTCACTCAGCAATCCATGCAGCAAACTCTGGCTGAGTTGAGCTCCTCTGTTGCTCAACTGGTTAAATTTCTCATCCCTGATGATGCCAAAAAGGGGGAGAAAGTACTGAAAGACAAATGCAAGGTTGATCAGCAACAGAGAAAACCAGATGATGAGGAAGAGGATGAAGAAAAGAAGGAGTCTGGAAATTTAAACTCTGAGATAATCTTGCACTCTCAGAGTCAATCTAAAGAAAAGAGGGATGATAAGGCTGGAAGCAGTACTCAGCAACCACAGAAAACAAAATCCCAACAACCTCTGATACCAGCTGACTGTAAAACCAAAGCTCTCTCTGAGCAATTAGTTGAGCTTGGTGATCCTGAATCTAAGCTGTTGAGTCACACAGTGAAGTTTCAAGGAGAGGAAAAGACCTTCTTCTACAAGGCCCCTACACAACTAGCTTTTGATGAAGCAGTTGCAAAGAATCTATTCGAAGAGGAAAATCCAGGGTTATCACTTGAAGACATCAGAAAAGAAGAAGAGAGGTTGGCTGCTGAGATCAAGAAGAACAGAGAATCAAAGCCTAATGAAACTGCAACTGATCAGAAGAAAATAAGCTCTGATGGCAAGAAGCTGGTCACTGAGAAGTCAACTTCTTCAAGAAGGAAAGGAATTGTGATCAGTGAGATAAATTATGCTGATATAGATAGGCCCAGAGTTTATCAAAAATCTGACTCTGATTCAAGCAGAAAAGGGAAAAAGGTCATAGATGGTGTTTCATCTACAAGAAAGGCTGAATCAGAAGTTCAACAAACACTTGTAAATATTCCTGAAGAAACTGATCAGAATTTAGCCTCTGACATTGCTCAAGCTAAACACAAAGATGAAGAAAATGTGAAGCCAGTTGAAGTTAAAGCTACATGGATCAAGTCAACCACTGACAGGGCTCAAGTTGACAAAGCTAAATCCCAGAAGAAGAAAAGTCTATTTGGAAGTCTTGGTACAAATCTGTACAAAGAAAGTCCACTGCTCACCAGAATCAGATCTCATGGAACCAGAGGAAAAGAAGCTTATGACTGGACTGGCCTTGGTCATAGAAAAGAAAAGATTCAAACAGGCTCAGCAACTACTTTCAGAGATCCTTATCCTCTGACTGAAAAAGTAGGAGAAGCTGTAACACAGGAGGATCTTGATAAAGTTGAGTCAGTTCAAATCTTAATGGACACTCATGATGGGACAGAAGATAAAGAAAAGATTGCTATATTTCTGGAGTCTGGCAGAGTTTATAGAATCTCAGAAGCTGATTTGTTACTGAAATCTCTGAGGGAGCTGGAGCATTTTCACTACATGCTGGAGATCAAGAATGAAGCTACTCAGAGGTGGTCAGACTTGATGAAAAGGACAATCAGGGAAAAGAGAAGATTCTATGGAGTACAGCCTGATGAAGAATACATTCCAAAAATAGCTCAAGATGATGGTTCTGAAATTGACATGGAAAAGAATAGCTCTGTGATGGAGACTATTGCAAATATCAGAGTCTTGGGTTATAATAATGAAGCAGACAGGCCCAGAGTGATTCAATTGGGAGAAGCAATGAAGAGAAGCAAAGCAAATGCTTTGAGATCAGCCATATACCAGACAGGAGATGAAGATGAAGAACTCAAGACTGTCAAAGCTCAAATGATACAGACTCTGAAGCAAATTGAAGAAAATCTGATTACTCAGTTTGTTAAGGAGAGCTATGGGTATAGACTGATTGGCTGACTAAGTTCTGATATGTACTGTAAGTTGTAATTAGTTCTGCTCAATCTGTAAGTTATAATTCATTTATGCAGATTAATTATTTCTTGCATTTGTTCTTGATTGTTTTTGACATCATCAGTAAATATATAACTTGTTCATTCTGTCTAATGTACAAGTTGGGGGAGATTGTTACATATTTGATGATGTCACAGGTATCTAACTTGTTTAGTGTGCAGAAGCAAATATCAGAGTTTAGCTGGAAATCAGAGTTTAACGACTGCCAGCTGGATCAGAGTTTAAGCGATGATCAGAGTTTACAGGCGGCTGATTTTCAGGAGCATATCTGACTAAATAAGGAAGATAAAGATCAAGAGAGATTGTGCAAATCAGGACAGCAGAAGGATAGCTATTGATTAGATTATATTAGGAAGCAGATAATTATAAATCAATCAGTAGATATCATGTAACTGTGTATATAAACACAGCTTAGGGTTTACTCTAGATGAGTTATCGATTGAGTATCATTCGTGTAACCTAGCAGCTCTTAGTGATAAAGTATAAATCACTAAGAGATTATTTGTAAACTACTGAGATTTGTGAATAAGAGTTTATTGAATTATTCTCTTATATCTGTGTTTCTTTTGGATTGTGTTCACTATATTATCACATATATAGTGAGTTTATTCGGCCTAACATAATTTATCTAAGGTCTTCTAATACCAGTTGATGGTTTTAAAATATCACAGAATAGTCATATCAGATGATGAAATATCATTCTGGGAGGAGAATGAGGTCAGTCCAGAACTGTCAATTGATAGCATGCGTGATTTGGTCTGTATTTCATTAATGGGAGCTTTCAGGTATTTGATATAATTTTCTTCGCATCTGTAATTTAAAATTATCATTCTTTCTTATTGGGCTTGACCCCAACTTTAGTTTGTTTTATGTTTCTGTTACTGAATGTTGCCAAACAAATCTGTCAAATCTTTTTAAATCTATGTAGGGGTGTCTAAAACATTGTAAACAGCCAATTCAATAGGGCTATAATTTCAGTTCAGTTTTCTATAAGTCAGATGTATATGGTGCAGCTAGTAAACGAATATCTCTTGTTTCTCTGCAGGCTCTGCTAAGGAGACAGAGTTTCCACAAAAAAGAGTGTCGAGTAAAGTAGTTGTGATCATTCCCCTGTTATGTGTTGTCAAGCCGTGCAATGGATGACAACGTTTTTGCCTCTAGGTCTTGTTCACCAATTCATCAGGATCCAGGCACTTGCTCAGGAGATTCTGACAATGAGATTCTAGTATGTTGTTAAATCATGATATTGTACAAGCTATATTCTGTGTGCGGCAAACACTAGATACTGTGAGTTTTCTTCTTTATTTAAAGCATTGTCATCCATTGCACGGCTAGATACGAACAAATCTGTGATTAATAAGTTGATAGTTATGATGTATAATAAATAAATAATTATTGATAATATTAAAATTTAACTATGACCTTTGAAGCACCCACCTAGACCTTTGCTTAGGTTCCTGCTTGATCAATTGGCCCTCTAAGGTTTCTCCACAGCCTAGCACCATCATGCATTTTTGAGAATAAAGAGTATAGGTGCATTGCGGCTAAAATCAAAATGTAGTTATTTGTTGAGTACTTTGATTTTCTTGGTCAGACTGGTTGTGACTTGCGCATGAATAGTTTTTGTATAAAAATCAAATATTAGTTCTTCTCAATAATATATATATATATATATATATATATATACCTATTTCTTGAGTTCTATTTAATTAGCTGCGATAAGGGCCAAATTTACAAAAGATGGCGAGACTTGTTTAACTCTTATTTTTGTTTTAGTTCAAACAAATTAAAATTTGTTTATTGGATTAGTCAGTTTTGGTGCTTCACACCATTATGTGGATTAAGTTCATTAAGTTTGATTTTAAGGTGTAATTTGTATTTAAAAATTTATGTTGCTTGTATTTTAGTTTAATAGGATTTATTTATTATCTCCCTCCCCCAATTTTTGTAGACAAAAATCTTTCGGAATGGTGAAGAAGAGAGTTCTCCGGTTGAAGATGGCGCTTCTACAACAAACAACAGTGGAGAAGCAAGAAGACACAAAAAAGACTAGCCCATCGACCAAACTCGCTTCTTCACAATTAGCAAATCAAGGGGAACCAAGTAGATGTTGGTTGTGTACTTGTGATATTTGTATGGTATATTAGTTTGAACTTTAAAGGAGATCTTTGTGGGATGTTTTGACTTGTGCTTTAGTAATTTAATTTTTAATGGTTGATTTTGTGGAAATAGGTGGTATTATAACATACAAATAAAATGTTGCCAACAAAACTTAAAAAATATGTTACAATAGACTTTAAAAAGTTACACAGAAATGGTTCAATTAATTAATATAAAAATATTAAAATGGGTATAAATAATTGTGAAAATACTTATTAAAAAACCAAATAAGTGTTGCACAAAAATGTTGCATGGAAAACTATAATATTAAAAAACCAAATAAGTGTTGCACAAAAATGTTACAATAGGCTATTGTAACGCCTAAAAAGTGTTACTCAAAGGGCTAAAGATGTTGCAATATCAAGTTATTGCAAGACTTTTTAAAGTGTTGCTATACAAGGAAAAGTGTTGCATTTGATGACCTATTGCAACGGCCGCAAATGCAAGCCCTAATTTTAGGTGAAATGTTACAATAGACTTTATTGTAATACTTTTAGGCTTTACACAACATATTTCGGGCTTGCAATAGGCCAAATATGGTGTAGTGGTTGTTCCTGTTTTTGACGCATGTCATAAATCTTGTGGTGTTGATGACTTGTGCTTTCAATATGATGTCTGCTTATTTTGGAAATGTGCATGCTAAAAATGAAAACACATCACCTAGACAACACACAAACAATAAGCATGCTAGATCAAAGACTGCTACTCCTCCTCGTGTTAGGAAGGAGACTTATGTTCCAAAGCCTAAAACTAAGGTTTATAAGGCTGTTGTTATGGAAGTAAGTTTAGTCAAGAGTGAACCAAGTATCAGTCCAAGAGGCTCTGTTGTATTACCTAATAGAAATCAATTCTTTAAGTTTGCTGGACCCAATCAAGTGTGGGTCCCCAAAGAAGGTTTAATCAAGTTGTCTTTTGCAGGGTGCCAGTGGAGTTGTTCGAGTTGCTTGGGTGCTTGACAGTGGAGCGTCAATGCACATGACTGGTACAAGATCCCTGCTAGAAGACATAAGAGAAGCAACTGGTCCGTCAGTTACTTCTGCTGACAATAGCAAAGGTCGTACTGTTGGATATGGCAAGTACAAAGTTGGAAGGATCATCATAGAGGATATTGCTATAGTTGAAGGACTTCAACATAATCTTCTTAGTGTCAGTCAGTTTTGTGACAAGGGTTATTATGTTCATTTTGAAAAGGAGATATGTATCATTAAACATATCAAGAATAAGCGTCCTTCACTATGTGGCATAAAGAAAGGCAACATATACGTAGCTGATTTGTCTTCAGGACCAGGGAATGCAGTTCACTGTTTCTACGCAAAGGCGTCTGCTGAAGATAGTTGGTTATGGCATAAGAAACTCTCGCACCTCAACTTCAAAACCATGAACTCTCTAGTCAAGAGAGATCTAGTGAGAGGTTTGCCATCCCTGGAATTCTCAACTGATGATCTGTGTGAAGCTTGTCAGAAAGGAAAAGCGAAGAGAGCATCTCACAAAGGCAAAACCATCAATACCATTACAGATCCACTTCATTTGTTGCATATGGATTTGTTTGGCCCCGTGAATGTTAAATCACTTGATGGAGGAAGATATGCCATAGTCATTGTGGATGACTTCTCGAAATTTACTTGGGTTTACTTCCTGGCTTCTAAGGATGAAACTCCGATGACAGTGATTGATCATATAAAGCAAGTTGAATTGGATAAGGGTGTGCAGTGAAAGCAATAAGGTCAGATAATGGCACGAAATTCAAGAATCAAACCCTAATCAACTTTTACTCTGAAAAGGGAATTAGAAGGCAGTATTCAGCACCAAGGACTCCACAGCAGAATGGAGTCGTCGAACGAAAGAATCGTACATTGATTGAAGCTGCAAGGACTATGATTGCTGAAGCAAAGCTTCCACTGTACTTTTGGGCTGAAGCTGTGACTACTGCCTGCTATACCCAGAATAGAACTTTGATTAATAAGGATCATATGAGAACTCCATTTCAGCTGTATAACAACAAGAAACCATATGTCAAACATCTTCATGTCTTTGGAGCCAAGTGCTATGTTCTCAAGGATGGAGAAGAGAACTTGAACAAGTTTGATTGAAAGGCATCTGAAGCCATTTTTGTTGGTTATACTAATAATGCTTATAGAGTTTTTGTAATTGATACTCTGTTAGTGAAAGTTAGTGTCAATGTTACATTTGATGACACTAAACTTCCAAGTTTACAATCTGCTAATCCATCTGAATCTCTGAAGTTTGACAACTATCCAGATTCTGATTCAGATGATGATGTGCCACCTGAGGCTACAACAGGTGATGACAACAATGATGATAATGATCCAGGCAATGGTGGAGGAAATGGCAATAATGTTGGAGTTTCCACTGATGCTAGTGGTGGATCAACAAGTCAACCTGGCAGCAACTCAGGGGGAGCTGGTGGATCAACTAGTCATACACATCAGCTTAATGATAATACTGCTGAATCATCAAGGACACAACTTTCAAGGGAAAGGATTTGGAGAAAAGATCATCCCTTTTATCTGATTATTGGTGATCCTGATGTTGGTGTAAGGACTAGAAGTGCTACGTCAAATGAATGTCTATTCTCTGGTTTTCTATCACAATTAGAACCAAAGAAAGTGGATAAAGCACTTGCTGATCCTGATTAGGTTCTTGCCATGCAAGAAGAACTCAATCAATTTGAGAGACAAGAAGTCTAGGCCCTGGTTCCAAGGCCTAAGGGTAAATCTATAATTGGAACTATTATGCAGGATTGATAGAAAGAGTACGTCTAGAAGCTGTCAATTTCTAGGACGTCGGTGGGTTTCCTGGTACAGCAAGAAGCAACACTCAGTGTCCACTTCTACTGCTAAAGCTGAGTACATAGCTGCTAGCAGTTGCTGTGCTCAGATTCTCTAGATCAGAAACCAATTGAATGATTATGGTATCTCTGTCGACAAAATTCCAATATTTTGTGATATTTTATATAATTGTTTGTAAATTATATGATAATTTTCTGTGTAATTATGCATGTTCATATATGTTTCTATAATTTTCTAAGTGATGCACACTCCCCTGTAACATTCTCTGTGCATTTAGATTATTATATGTATTTATTTTGTATTTTTCAAAATAAATTAAGCATAAATATTTGATTTTAAGTTGATTCATTTTAATGAATTAAAGTTAAATTCATAAGTATTTTATATTTAATTAAATTTGAATTTTACAAAATATATGTGTAATATATTATATATTTTGTGCATTAGATTTTTGATTAAATGTGCAAAAAGGTCTTATTGTTTTTAATTAATCAAAAATCATAATATTTCATTTATTTTATTAAAAATCTGTTTTGTTAGCTCGGTATGACTTTTTCAGAAAAAGTCATACCGGTTGTGGCTTGTCTGCTACACTTCTTGTATGCGGCATGAGTTTTCTAAGAAAAGTCATACCGAGGTTTTGTACAGGTTTTTTTTTCTGTTACTCAGCCTTCGGTATGACATTTCAAAGAAAAGCCATACCTGCGCTCCGAGAATGTCATTCTCAGGGGCACGGTATGACTTTTCCTAGAAAAGTCATACCGACTATTCATAAGTCGTATGACTTGTCCTTTGAAAGCCATACCGCACTACACTTCATCTTCTCCACTGTACTCACGCACAAACATTGTTCTTGATCGAGTTTTTCAAGTTTTCGCTTAAAAACTTGCTTGTTACTCTAATTCAAGTGTAAAAGCTTGCTGGTTACGTTGATTAATCAAAAAATCATCTCGAAGTGCTGTCGAAATTTTAACCATTTCGCCGAGTTCAACCAAATTTGACTGAGTCGACCGAGTTAGCCTGATTTTGACCGAGTTTGAACGATTTTGTGCCGGGTTTGTGTCTAGTTGGCCGTGGATCATCTGTGTTGATCGATTTGTGGTGGTTTTGATACAAAAGTTTTAGAAACCCTATTTCTTGTTTTCGAATTTTAGGGTTTGTGGAGCAAATTTGGGGATTTTTGAAGTTAGTGGAGATTAAGGCATTGTTTGGGAGTTGTTTAAGCCATTTTAAGATTAATTAAGTTTTAATTCGACTTTATTCATTTAAATCAAATTATTAATTAATTAATTAATTGATATTTAATTATTAATTGAAATTTGCGAGAAATTTTAGAATTAATATTTTATTTGAAAAATTCTCGCTTAATTTAATTTTTAATTCTAAAAATGGCCGGTCGTTTCGTAATTGAGGAGACGAATTTGAATGGATTCTTTGACCCCGAGGCCAGTTTGGCTCGTTTTAGACCCTGGGTCCGTTTTCTAAATAGTCAGTGGCTCGTCAGCACTACTATTACAGCTCCTGCAGAACTCCAGATTCAACCTATTAAGGACTTCTACTCGTCGGCTCTGAATACTACTTTGTTGGATAATTATCGAATGTCTGGAGAAGTACACGGTGGACGTACTATTCATATCAACACTGATGATGTGAATAGAATACTAGGGTTTCCGAGGGAAAATTTTGCTGAACTCCCAACTGAAGATGAACTTTCCCAATTCTTTCAGACTATTCTGTATCAGGGAGAAATTAATTTGCCTAGGCTGTTGAAAGGCAATCTGAAGCTGGAGTGGGATCTTTTCTTTGACACTTTGGCTAAAGTGTTTGCTCCTACCACTCGCAAGAACTTTAATGTTATATCATCCTTGCTTCAGAAGATTGGGTTCTGTATTGCTCATAATCGCCCGGTCAACTTTGGTAAACTTATACTTCAAGCTATTCTTACAAAGTTGGGACCACTAAGGAGCAGATCAGTCCAGCACAATGCGAAGGTTGCGTGCTTTTATCCAAGGTTTATCATGTTGTTTCTAAATGATAAAATGACTGATACTGAAAAGAACCACTACATCAACTCTCCAGTGGCACCAGTTCCTCGTGCCTGCACTAAGTTGATGACTCAGCTGGATAACAAGAACAAGTTTGCAACTGTTCCTCTTATCACCGCTCCTCATATGCTGCAAATGTTCAAAACTCCTCAGCAGCCATATCAGCTTCAAGTGGCTCCTCCTCAACAACAGCAACAACAGCCGCAACAACCTCAACCCTTGCAGATTCAACAACCACAACAACAACAGCAATCACCTCAACAATCCCAAGAAGAACAATCACCACACCAATCATCTAACCAATCATCATATCACTCCCCTCTTCATCACCAACAACCAGACTTGTCATTTGAAGATGAAACCCTAGAATATGATTTATTCAAGAATCAACCGTCTTCATCTGAACCACTACCACACCAAACACACTCCCAAATTATATCACAAAAAAAATCAACCTCACAACCTCTTCACTCGGACTCTCCTATCAACCAGGAGCTGCAGTCCTTTCACCAGGACCTACAGGTAGCTCAGGTACTTATTAACTTCTCATCTAATTTTAATGTTGATACGTCGGATTATGTTTGTGACCTTGATTTTGTTTACCAGCATGCCAGCAATGAACCTGACAACACACAAATTTATAACCTAGCTAATGATTCACTTCAACCTACTCTTCCTTCTCCAAACACTTCAACCAACACCTCGATGCAACCAGTTCGTAAAGTTGCCAGGAAACGGAGTGGAAGTAGGTTACTTGGTCAACCCGCAGCTCTGTCTCCCTCTAAGAAGCAAAGGGTGGAAGCCGTGGAGTCAACTGCAGCCTCATTTTTGCCTTCCCAACAAGGTTTAGATTTTGAAAAGGCAATAAAACAGTCTCTGGACCCATTCTCTCTACAGAAGGAGGCCATTGAAATTGACCGTCCTGCCGCGGTACCTTGTACAGAGTCAAGCATTGCGCTAGCACTCACGCTAGTGCAAGACCAAACAGATTCACAGGTTAATATGTTTACTGAGTGCACAGATTTTCAAAATCAATGTCTAATGTATGAAAACTTTTCTGATCACTCTTTCTTTTCAGATCAGGCGGAACTTGGCAGCGTGCAAGTTAATCTGCCTTCACAGACTTCGAGAGGACAATTTGTTCCTCCACTACCTTTGAACCCATCTCAGGGGACATTGGTAGTCTATACAGGTACAGCAGGAAGAGTGAATGAACAGAATGATGTAAGGCAAGCACCGAGCGATACACATGCACGTGAGGCTAGTGAAACAGCTTTGAGTGTACGTGAGGTGAGTCCACACACTGACCCTGCTCTGTTGGAAGAACAAATGGCTAAGCTAAGAGCTGAATTAGGCAAGATGTTAGCTGAGAATGAAAAACTGAAGGGTGCACAGTTGGTGACCCTAGAACAGAGAGCTGATGAAAGGCCATCCAGTTCTTACAGGGATGAGCTTAAAGAAGAGATTCATGAGTTAGCTGTCGAAATGAGATCCAATCATGAACTTCATATGGCTAAATTTGATTCAATTGACAACAAACTAGATCAACTTCTCAGGAATTTAATATTTGATGATCAACCCTCCAAGGAGGATCCCTCAACTAAGGGGGAGAATAGAGGAGACAAAGGGAACAGGGATGATAAAGGCAATAGCTCAAATCAATCCAACAAGGGAAATACCACTTTTGGATCTGCCCCTGACAAGGAATATGAAAAGTCTAAAGGCAAAGAACCGTTACATCAGTCAGACAATGTCTTCAACTCTGATAGTTATGATGGCTATCCAAATGATATGGATGATGATGACGTCTTCGATGCTACTTACCGTCAAGCAGAAGAAGAAGGTAAATTTGATGAGAGTTATTTGTTTCCGGAAGAAGAAGCTGTTGATCCTGAACATGAGGAGAATGTCCGGAAGTTCAAAGCTGAGAATGAAGCTAGGAAGCGTAAGCTTCGTGATTATCAGAAACTTCTAGAGGACAAGCTGATCACAGAAGAGCAAATCAAGATTGAAAAGCAAAGAATCTATGATGCTGCGTGCAAGCAGAAAAATCTTGATATTTAAAGAAAGGAAGGAAAAAGCTGGGACATTGCAAGGAGGATCCTTAATGGACCTCAAAGGGAATCTTTCAATGACAGAAAGTTCTTATCTCTGATCTACGATCTCCGAGAGGTAAACCCTGACGAGGATGTCTTTATGCATGCCTTTTCTTTGAAATTGGAATATGTAACTGTTGCAGTTAAGGGTTTGCTAGAAGAATGGGAGCTGATTTTCTATACACAGAGGAATGGTTCATTCAGACTATCTGTTAAATTTCTCAAATCATTCTCTGTATCTGAGCTCTGGGTACTTCGCAACAAGGTTAAGCGTTGCTCCACCCTGAACGAACACCTTCGCGACAAACTGCTGGATTGTGTTGTCTTCAACAGTCCTCAGGTTGTTAAGAATCCTTACTGTGTCAAGTTCGTTCTCAAGGAAGTCTTCTGCACTGTCTATCTCAATGAAGAATCCTTGCCAAATTATCCTGCCAAGAGACTGGCTCTAGCATCCACTTTACTTCGTACCAAGGGCTTCGCTTCTAAAGCCAAGTCTGATGCTGATGATGTGATCTTATCTTATTGCACCTGAAGAAATATTTGTCAATACTTTCGGAGGATGAAGGGTGTTACTAAATCTCAGCCATCAGACTTCCGTGAAGACCCTGTGGAATTGGAAGTACTACATCAACTGGCTCTGGCAAGGGAACGAAAGAAGCATGGTGAATCCACTACATCTGAAGTGCCAACCAGGGAAGAACCGTCAACTCCTATCCTTCACAGTTTTGATATCGAAGAAGGAGAAGTTGATCTTTAGATTCATTAGGGAATTGTAATATATGTTCAGTAAGAACATCTTTTTGTAATCTAATGTAATCTTTTGAATTCTGGTGAATGTTTAATTAAATATCAGAAACTTTTTGCTGTTTACAATTCATGTTTAATCCTTTGTTTTATCAGTTAGTTGAGTTATCCTCTCGATAATTTGCATGTTATATTAACAAACAAATAGGGGGAGATTGAAAGGCATATGTTTAGACTATTTGTAATTAAAGAGGTACCAACTCAACTCTGATAAGAAAGCAAGGTAAATAGCAAGTACTGTTGAGAGAATCCGTACGAAGAACGTCAAGTGATTTATTGAAATTATATGTCTGAAGAATTTCAGGATGTTGCTGCACACCACTGGAAGAAGTTCATTAATATGTTCAAGCCTCAGTGCACGAATAATCTTTTGTAGCACGTCCATAAGTCCACAAGGTATAAAGTTTTAATACTTTATTTATTCAGAAGATTCCACACTATTGTTACTTATGAAGAAGAACTACGAAGACAAAGACTCGACGAACAAGCCATGTCTCAAATGTTTATATGATAAAGAATATTTGTTTCAGCTAGATACAGATGAACCAGACAGTACATTTGTGTGTCAGCTACTCAGATTAAGTGTTCTGCATCAACTATAAGTGGCTGTTCAATCAAGACAAAGATCTACAACGTTTAAACATGTAAGGAGTCCCTACTACTGAAGGAGTATAATTTTAAAAGTATTTATTTAATTATTTCACTTATCCAAATAATTAAATTAGTTGTATAATTTATTTATTAAATTGATTCACCCTCGAATTAATTTAATTTATGAATTTATATAATTAATATAATTAAGTGAGTAATTATTGAATATTTATTCAATTAAAAAGAAGTGTTTTATTCATTAAACAACTCGGTATGACTTTATTAGACAATGGCATACCGTTCTATTTAATATGACTTGAGCAGGCGGTATGACTTTATTAAATAAAGTCATACCGTTTCCCTCTCACTAACTTTCCCAGACATGACATAAAATGTCATACCGTATGTAGTTGCATGTCATTTTAGAATGTCATACCGTTTGTCATTGAATGGCATTCGGTGATGGTATGACCTAAAAAGTCATACCGTGTCATCCAGAATGACTTTCTCCTTATGTCATTATGTCTTGGGTTGTATGACTTATAATGTCATACCCTTTGATGCTTTATGACTTATCAAGTCATACCACTTGATTCCTTATGACTTTGGCTGATTAAGTCATGCCAATTGAAGATTGAAGGCCAAGTAATTAATGTCATACCGTGTGTGGCAGAATGACATTCTCAAATAATGTCATTCCTTCCTTCCTTTTGGCATGTCTTTGCTTTGTAATGTCATTCCTAAGCTAGAAAGTCATTCCTATCAATGTCATACCTAGTTCCAAGTGATTTGCCTATAAATATGGCTTCACTTCTTCATTTGTAAAGTGTTCAAGCATTGTAAAAGATTTCAAGTTGTTATAACTTGCTATTGTTATATCCACAGTTTTCTGTGCTTTGATCACTTGGTTGTTTTAATCACTAAGTTAGAATACACCCTGTCGAATTTATTCTACGAACTTTAGTGGACATTAAAACGAACCATATTAATTA
This sequence comes from Daucus carota subsp. sativus, assembly GCF_001625215.2. Taxonomy (NCBI): domain Eukaryota; kingdom Viridiplantae; phylum Streptophyta; class Magnoliopsida; order Apiales; family Apiaceae; genus Daucus; species Daucus carota. The sequence continues at coordinate 20,420,418 of NC_030385.2, read as the reverse complement.
TATAATGACTTAAAACATTGTTATATTAATTAATTAAAATCTGATTAACAAGTTATATTCAAATCAGATTATTCCGCCGGGATTTTTAGTGACGATTGTATTCAACCCCCCCTTCTACAATCGTTTCAGGACCTAACAGCTATTTTGAAGCCCATCCCAGAAACAAACCCTAAATCTCCCTCTCTCTCAACCCTAAATCTCCTTCTCTCTCTATCGCTACTCTTGAAGAGATGGCCGCAGCAAACGGTAGCAACGCCAATTCTGGAGACTCTCGTGAGATTTCAGATCTCGATCTATGAATCTGTGACTTGCGTGTTGTTGAGAGTTACTGTTGGTTTGAGGAAAATGCAGGTAGGAAGTAGGTTGTGTGCCCCAAAGGGTGGAAGGGCTGTGCATACTCCAGGTGGATCGAGCCACAGATAATAATATTTAAATACATAACTAACAAATATGATCATATACTTTTCAGAGATAAGTTTTAGTTTGATATATATATTTTTTTATAAATGAGCAGTATTTTTATTAAATAATAATAATATACATAATCCTTTTTTGAACTGTAAGAACTATTGTTTTTGATAATAATATTAAATATCAAGATGTAGCCAAAAAATATACATCAACTTTGATTACAACAAAGTTCCAAGTTCCTAGCATTCAAACGAATGTGCTTACAGTTCCCCGTGGCATGTACTTGTGTACCAAAACTAAATATCCAAGAGCAACTAAATATTTGTATCTGTGTTGTGTTTGTCTATGCTAAGAAACCAATGTCAGCTTGGAATAACCTCATATTCCATCCTTATCCTTAATCCGAGTGTCATCATGTAATTCTCCCTAACAAACTGCAATTCTCCATCCATATTCATAATCACAACCTGAGACACAGTGTGTTTCTTCGACGTAACTCGAAAGTGCACCTTTACACGATGGTGACACTGATAGGATTTCCGGAAGCTAACACCTTCATCATACTTGACTTTTACAAACTTTCTTTGCAAGTCCACATCACTGAGTTCGCCTAGATAAAGAGAAAATGCATAAAGGGATGAGACCAAATGTAAACGATATAAGAAATAATTGGTGGCTTCCGCAATAACCTATTTTACACACTAGTGTTTAATATTATGATTAGGTAAAAGCCCGTATATAACTTTTCTTGTATGGAAACAATTTGTTCCCCTCTACATTGGTCCTTGAATTCCTGCCAATCCATGCCATATATGTTAGAAAATTAATATAATATACTAACCTGTCTTGGTAATGCTTGAATCCATTTTGTATCTTCTCCTAGATCCATCCTTAGTTTCCCGTGTATTTGTATATTGATGGACAAATGCTTTATGAGAATATATGTTGTGTTCTAGCAGAGACCAAAATTGGTTATATAGAAGTTCAATATTTGAACAGTTACGTCAGTTCTCTCCATCAAAAACTGCTAGTAACCACCTATTCCAACAGACATGTCTTGAAGGATTACAAGGTGACTTTAAAATCTAACGGGTGTGTCAAACTTATCCTTGTTTAGATTCAGCGTATATGATCCATGTCCAACCGACCCCTTCAATTTTCTTCTTTTGTGACCCAAGACTGGAGCCATTCAAGATAAGAACTGACAAACTTGATTCAGTCCAACTGGTAAAGAATGAACAGAGGTGATCACATTTATATATACTTTATGTTGATGAAGGTTTCGAGTTATTGAAGCTGATCTCTTATGCTACACCGGGCGGAATTGAGTATGTTCAGTACATATTTCAAGTGAGAACACATTCATGTCAGCACATCTCAAATCATGATCAAGGATCAAATCAAGAGAAAGAGGGTATAACTGGGGAAACAAGGAATGCTGGAATCTTTTGTTCCAAAGTTACTTCAATTACAAGGACAGCTCTTGAGATGAAGCACACCTTCAGCCCAATTGGAGACAGTAGCTGGGATAAGAGCTCTTAGTTTCAATGAAGAGTCTGACAAAGGTACTAATTTAGGCTGGACAAGGCCATTGAAAAGGATACGATTATGATCTTGGAGACTGCCCATCTATCAGACTGGAGTTAGATCAGAATTAGAGAAGTCAAAAGTACAGATGACTGCAGCGCTTGCACAAGTTGAAAGGGAACTCCTCAGAGAATACTTAACGACAGCCCATGGTGTCTATGCAGCTACGGAGTAAAATTAATCTTTAGTTTTAAAAGTTTTCTGTTATGGAGCTAAACTCTGTTGCATTTGACTATTTTGTTGACCTTCCCCAATTATTGTACCTTGCCACATAACCTTATTTATGCACCAGTGGGGGAGATTGTTATGATATAATTGATGATTCCTAAATGTCTTACAGTTTGTTTTAGAACAGGAGTGATCCAGCGTTTAAGCCTGGAAGCTGATCAGAGTTTACATAGTCACGATATCGAGTTTACACGTGGATAAGAGTTCAGAAGCGGATCTACTTAAGGAAGGATAGAAAGCGGAGGAGTGATTTGCCTGACTATGGAAACCAAACAGAAAACCAGTAGCAATCTTTTGAATGATAGAATACATAGCTGATTTATAGGATATCAAATCCGCGGTTGATTTGTAACGGGATATATAAACACAGATTAGGGTTACTCTATAGAGTTAAGTTTCGACGTATATTCTTAGAAGACACCCTAGCCGCTCTAGTGATCACCTATAAATCCTAAGAGAGTTTTTGAACCTACTGAGGCATTGTGAATAAGCGTTTATTTCAATTAATCCTTATATTGTCATACTGTGTTATTGCTTGTGTTTCACTCTAGATAACTTATATAGTGGAGTTTATAGGAACTAACATCTTGTTCCTCTTGTCTGGGATTATTAGGCTTGATAATCACTGTGGAGAATTAAACAATATGTATAGCGAGCCAGTGTCCAAACCCCAAGCATTCCTTCTTAACAAATGCATGAAATTTTAGGAGCAAGTGATTTTGATAGAAAATTAACTTCTTGTCCAACCATGCTTTAACCTCACCAGCCTTCTTAAAGTGACCGTTTTCTTGCAAAGGAAAAAAACTTCATTGGTGATTCTGAGACTTGTTTTTTTTTATGTCGGATTTTACACCAGCAGTTGAAGCACCAGCGTTGTTAGCCTTACTCTTATTACTAAAGTTCTTTCCGGGATCAGTAATTTCGCGCTGCGTAAACGAACCTGTGATTACTGCTTGGCTTTCCTGTCTAAGCACACTTTCTCTATTATGTTTCTTTTTCCGCGTGCGTGCGCCCCGGCGCGGAACTTACCTACCGTGCCCCGCGATACTCTTAAATTCGTTAAGACCTCATCTCTCTTTCCTTTCTGTTCGCACATTTTTCTGTAGCGCTTTTTTAAACTTTCCTATCGTGGCTTCTTATGATCCATGAAAAGAAATTTGGTCAGTGCACAAGGAATGCGTTGTTCTTCAAATTCATTCATCTTACGAGCCTTCAACTTTTTCTGAAATTTCAATGCCTTCCTAATGTATTACTCTGATGTTTCCTTTGCCCATTACATTTCATCTTTGTAAGCGGCATTCATGAGGTTGCTTACTTCTGCTTGTCAGGAAAAAACTTTGTACTTTTCAGCCCTAGACTTATAATCGTCCCTTGCATACCTTAGTTTCTTGGAATTCCTCCTTTTCCGGCATTGTCTCCTTCTTTTCATACATCTTCTGCCATCTTTTTGTGCTTCTTGCCACTGCTCATACTTCACTTTGGATCTCTTGTTGCATTTCTGCATTAACTCTGCAGGCGGCTCTTCTTAAAAACATGATCAAAGTCCAAAATCCCAAGGTTTGTCAATATCTTGTTTCCACTTCTGAACTTCCATCCATTGAGCATCCATTTGATTCGTGCCTCATTAGGAAAACTCCTTGCTGCAGAAAATCTCCTCTTGATTAGTCATCCCTGAACTTATCATATATGCTCGTCCGTAGTTTTCTCGTTTCCCTTGATACTAGAATATCTCAAAACTTAACATGGTTTATTTATTTTATTTCACATACATTGTATACATGTTTGGCATCAAATATACAAAATCTCCGTCTCCCTCTATACACCATAATATCATTTCTGCCGATGTTGTATTCATTTGTGATACGCTGTCTTCTTTTAATGAAATGCCAAAAAACCTTTCCGGATACTTTAGATTTACTTATTCAAATAAAATTTCATTCAGGACAATTAACAACTTTGGAAGCTTAAACTCTTCTAACTTTTCTTCCTTCAATACCTGCAACTCTCAATACATATAACTTCCAACTACTTTATTCGTCCCAGACTTCGCCTGTTTGCTTCAATGCCTCTTAATTCCTTACATCTCTCATTGCTAAAACAGCTACTTTGGTCGACTATGGACACACCTCAATATGTCGCCCCATTCTGCAATATTTAACATTCCACCAGTCAGTCTCTTCTTTTCATGCAAGCTGCCGATACCTGCCCGGCCTCTCTCCCTACCTTCCTTTACTCCCTAATGCCTGTGCTCTCAGCTAGAATGAGAATTAACCCATTCGTGCCTCAGATGATTTTTGTTCTAGTCTGATCTATACCAGCGACCACACCCTTCCCTCCCCTACTCCACCCTCCTTGATCTGTGACCCTACGCGCAACCTCATCCGATCCCCATGTTCGAAATTCACCTCTACCTCTCCTACACCGTCTTGGTACTGTTGCATTCTATTTTGTATTCTTCTCCTCGTATCCCCCACCTTCGTTTCTCGTGCTTTGCCTCTTGTCGACCGAATAACCTCCTATATAAGATACTATCGTGCCCACAATCTCACACCACAACCCCTCTACGCGAACTCAATTCCCCCCCCTTTTTTTTTCTACCTTTATTCACAAAGCACAGCTCGCTGACACCTACTCTCTTCCGGATTTCTTCTCTTCTCACTACAGTGCTCGGATTACCCCGCTGCTCTTCCCCTTGCTTCACCTCCTCTAGCGTCCCCACTACGCTGATAGTTCTTTTCATACACAGTTACATGATATTCTCCTGCTTGCTTTCTACTCTACATCACATGCTTCCTAACAAACTACTCTCTCCAGAGCACCCCCCCGCACACGAAACTTACCTTCTGCCTCCACTCAACCCCGTCCACTCCTGCCGTCATGCCCATCCCTACCACCATCCCTAGGCTCTTCCCTACCGCCATTCCCCCTCTCTTAGATCCAGATATCGCCCAGCCTCGCACAAACTCAAGACCCAGCCACACACCCCAAAGACACCACCCACCACACCCACCCCACCCCCCCCTCACCAAAAAACACACCACCCACTGCTAATTATGCATTCCACAACCACCCCCACATCCTCGCCCAACCGACAAAAAGCCCCCCCCTGTACCAAACAGGACCGACTCACTAACCCCAACCCCTCATGACTAATGCTCATAACCCCACGCCCCCACGCCCCCTCCCCCCCACCCCACACATTAAACAACACCCCACCAACTAACCCATGAATATTAGCCACCCCACGCCACAATCATACACAAACAACCACCACCGCCACCCAACAACATAACACACAACCCGAGCAAGACCCGACCCCATCAACACAACCATCCCCCAGCCCATGACACCTAACATCACAACACACACCACAGACCACACAACACGCTAACACAACCCAACAACCACACACAACATACCTCAACAACAACCCAACCCCACCCCTCAAACTACACTGTCGCACATCTAAAGCGCACCACCCACACCAACCCCCCCACCCCCCAACAACCCCCCCCCCAACACACCACCCCCCCCACCCCCCCCCCCCCCCCCCCCCACACACCCCCCCCCCACACCCTACCCCCCCTCCCATCCACACACTACTCACCACACCCCAAAACACACCAACCCCCACCCCCCACCACCACCACACCCCCCCACAACCACCCCACAACCCCCCCCACCCCCCACCCCCCACCCACCCCACCCCCCCACCCCCCCCACATGAAACCACACCCAACCCCCCCACCCTGTTCTATATATTTACCGCCCCATGCCATGCGCACCCACAAACACCTCAAGGACAAATGCCATACACACTACACTAATTCCTCAGACACCGTATTCCCTCCAAACCACACCCTTACCCCCCCCCCACCGAAACCATCCCCCCACCCCACACCGCCACCCACCCCCTATCTATCAACCACTATAACAATCTCCTACAATTCCAGGAGATTTTCTCTGACACACTGGGTTTATCAGGATTTTCTTCATTCAGCTTCAAAGTTGGATCATCTGGGCATTTAACATTTCTGAGTTCTTCTGTTTCATCCCCAGTTGATAGATAGCCTGCTATCAAAGCATTCACTTTGCTTCTCCTTCATTGCTTCTCAAGCTGAATAACGCAGGATGTCTGCTTCATGTTTATAACCCAAGACTGGTAATTGCACATAGTCCTCCATCACAGAGCTATCTTTTCCTGTCATTCAGAACCATCATCTTGAGCTATGTTGTGAATATTCCTCATCAGCTGTACGCCATAGAATCTTCTCTTTTCCCTATTGTTCTCTTTCATCAAGTCTGACCACCTCTGATAGCTTCATTCTTATCTCCACATGTAATTGAAAAATGTCCAGCTTCCTCAGAGATTTCACAATAAGCAATCCGCTCGAATATTTATAAACTCTGCCAATACAGAAATAATTAGCAATTCTTTTACTTTATCTTCGGTCTCGCTGAAGTGTTTCATAATTGTACGACTGCTCAATTTATCATATGCTCTCTGTGGTTAACAGGCTTCTCTACTTTTTCAGTCAGGGATAAGGATCTCTGACGTAGTTGCTTGAGCCCCCCTGTTTGAATCTTCTTCTTTCTTGACCAAGACCAGTGCAGTCTATAGCTTCTTTCCCTCTTGGTACCATGAGTGATGTACTCTGGTAGGAGCGGGCTTTCCTTGTCTCAATTTGTACCCAGACTCCCATATCAACTCTTGTCTTCGGTCATCTTGAGTCTTCTCAGAGTTATTAATTTCAACCAGGAAACTTTAGTGGCTTAAATCGTTTGCTTCAGGGAGGACACGTTAATCTGGAGCAATGTCAGAGGGTTAAAGGTTGCGCGGAATTGACTTGAATCACCTTTTGCGTTCTTCTGTCCAACCAGCTCCTTTCCTTCGCTTGATCCACGTGAGGACATTAGAAATGATGTGTAATTCTTGCTCAGCTTGATCATCCTCTTAGTGGCCATTCTCTGGTGCCTAATGTGATTATTGACTTCTTGGCATGTAGGAAAATGGAAGAAGAAAGAAAGAACTACAATAACTGGTTTCTTTTCTTTGTCTTTTGAGTCGACTCAGAGGCCCAGCGTTGAGATCTTGGTTCTTGGTCTATTGCTATCATTGGAGTTCACCTCACTGATGAATATTCCCTTTTCTTTGGAATCTTCTGTTTCTGAGGAGGAATCCGGTAATTGTCTTTGCTCATCAGATTTTGTTTGCTGATCTTTTCTTCTCAGCAGCAATCTTTCTTCTTCACGTCTGATTGGCCTCAATATCTATTCCTGGATTTCTTTTTCAACGATTTTCCTTGCCATGGCTTCATCAATTGCTTGCAAGGAAGGAGATTTATCGACGAGAGTGGTTTCTTTGCCTTGAACTCAGAGTTTGACAAAATTTCTGAGACTCAGGGTCAAGCTTCAATTCAACTTTTCAGCTTCAGCAATCAATTTTTCTTTCTTCTTTTCCACCTCAGAGTTAACAAGATTTATCTTTTAGATCTCGCATTTCTGAATCTCTGATGCTTTGTTATACTCTGAGCTTAGTTTCACAGTCAATTCCCAGGATTTCGTTTTGAGATTCTCGGGTGGTCTCTCAGCGCTTGCGCTTTCTTACTTATTTTCTTTGTTTTTTGATCTGCAGCAGCTTTTGTTGTTTGTTCATCTCCCCTTTTTCTTCCTCCTCATTCATCGGCTTTTGCATTTTCATTTTTTGCCTGATCAGGTTTGCATTTGTCTGTTGGATGTTTTCTCCCCCTTTTTTTACATGCAGAGGTGAGAACCTGTACCATTGTGCACAGCAGACTCAAATCTGCTAGAGTATAATGCTTGAAGCCGAATGGCTCCATAGAAGAGTCGTAAAAAACAAGTCTGGTCCTCAACAGAAGTTATGTGGTTCTGCAATCCTGTGTGTGTGATTATAAGATAAGTGGCAAGCTTATCCTTCTGGCAGGCCTCAGAGGATGGAGTGGAGAAACCTTGGACTGCAGGAGTTCATAAAAGGATTGGATTCCCTTACTGGTGGACGTGCCTCTTAATGGGGAATCAACCCTTTCTTGTGTAGTTTCTCTGACTGGCTCAGAGATTATAGAGAGTATGACAGGAGCTTGAATGGGGACGTGATGTAACTTCGTCATCATCATCATCAATTGTCTGCAAGAAAAACACTCAGAGCTAGTGACTCCAGAGCTTCGTAGTGGCCTCAGCGTTTTCAGCCATGGGAACTCCTGAGCAGGAGCTGCCAAACAACAATATCTTCAGGTTGAACCAGAGAATCATCGGATTAGCTGGCGAGCGTCCCATTTTCTATTTGTGCTCCTCTGATTTGCTTGGTGCAATCAGAGGGTTTTTTTCTGATATATCAGTATAAGCTGCAATTTCTTTTTCAACAGACTGTTCCCTCTGTCTGATCATTGTGCCAGAGGTTGACTCTGACCATTTGTTTGTAAGTTGCAGCAGTATGTATCAAGTGGCATTGAAGAAAGAGGTTCAATCAATGTGGCTCTGCAGATTGATCAGAGAATGGAATCACTGCTGTTCAGGATCCTCTGACTGAGGTGGTTCACAGTCAGATCAGTAATAGCGGTTGGCTTTATTTTCTTTCTCAGTTTTTTGCTTGTTGAGGGAGGAATATCTTCATTAATTCAGCGTCTCACATTTTTGCGAAATTTCTTTTTCTGGGAGGAAGGGGGGGGGCAGGGTTTGGTTGGGTGTTGTGGTGGATCTGAGTATCCTTTTGGTGAATACTTTTTCAACTGGTCCTTGTTGAGAAGACCAAGAGTTGGTTTGGATCAATTTTTTTACTGGTTCATGAGCAGGAGATGGAGGCGGTGGGATATCTCATCAGAGAACATTAAAGTTTTCATTACGTAGGGTTAAAGCTACTTTCCAGTTTATTCCTGTACCTTGTAACAGTCCACAGGGAATAGCAAATACAGGTACAGTGGTCTTCTTACTATCCTCTTCATCAGATCAGAAAAGCTCCTTTTGGTATCTTAAATGGGAGTCCTTTCCATTTTCAGGAATGGGCACATCAGGGAAGCATAAAAGAAAATATGAGCTGAAAAAATCTTGAAAAATAGACCATATCATATTTTCTTTTTCCTATCCACCAATAAACCTCAATATAGATGTGGTCCAATCAAATTTCAGATTGTGGATTAGAGAATACCCGATCTGCTGACTAAAGATGGGACTGGCATCAAACTTGTGCATTTGTTACCAAAAAGCCCTGGTTATGCCGAGTCATAGAAAAAAGCTTCCACTCCTTGCAGCGGCTTTTGTGGACGCTTACCGTTCCCCCATTTTGTTGTGCTGCAGACCATACCCAACGAAAAAGTCCTCATGTCGCCGCCAAGTTCTGAGTGGGGTACTGAAGCATCACCTTCTTTTCTTCCGGACAGTGAAGAGACTTCCTAACAGTGCTGGTTGAGACAACATATTTGACCTTCATACTCGCAGGTGAGAGATGCGAACCATTTTCACCTCCATCATCGTTACTTTGCTTTCCTCCAGAAGGTGAGAACCTGGAGAAGGAGGTTTTAGCTCTGCTGCGTCAGGAGCATACATCAGCTTCATTGTGAGCCAAAGAAATTCTTGAATAAGATGAAACTCTTTGGGGGCTTCATCGTTATCCAGAATGGCTGAGTAGTGTGGTGACAACTTTGCTCCATTGAACCGAAAGCAGTGTTCTACATGTTTTCTGATGAAAGAAACTGAGAGTTTGAGGTTATGCAGCTTATGTTGTTGACAAAATGTTGGAGCGAAAATGAGAAGAGGTTTGGAGAGAGAGAGAGTGAGAGTAAAAAATCGTTTGTGAAAGTGAAGCGTTTTAAAATTCAAATGCTATATATGTGAGTGTAAACACGAAATTCTGATCTCTGAGTTGGGGGCCCGTGGGAGATGCCACAAAGGTGGTCAGAGTAAGCGGTTTGGTTTAGTGGCGTGTAATCAGACAAGCGTGAAGTGGAGTGTAACTTGTATTACGTGCCACCAATTCCGAGGCAAAATCAATTATGCACCGTTTTGTTTTCTCCCACTTCAGGAATTCAAATGGTTTTACCGTTTGCTACTAAAACAATAGTCTGACCAAAATTATTTATTTTAACTCGACTTCGATCAGAAGCTGACAATTGACCAGAGTTTAAAATAAATGACTTAAAAGTGACAATCAAAGAGTGATCATAGAATCTGTAGTTGAGAGATAATATTCAAGGTCTAACGGACACTTGCTCCTCAGAGTTTTGCAAATCTTTATTTACTCTAGTCAAAAATTACTCGAAGAAAAAAACTTGTTATCACGAAGTGGAGTGAGGTGTGTGTTAACTGAATTCTATGTCACAGAGATTGTCAAATTCTTAACATAATATTAGAAAGAATCAAATAATAGAAAATTGTTTTAAACATAAGCCGAGTTTCTCACGATGGATGCAGAGTATACTATTTTTCTCTTTGTGACATCGCATGTCTTGAAAGGAAACTCTCATGGTAAGTGAGTCTAACCTTTATAGACTTTTGTTTTCTCAGAGTATTCTCCAGTAATCAGAGAATGTGAAAAGTCCCCAAAATTTTTAATTTTTGATTGCATTTGCTTAATCACAGCAGTGCACTTGGTTCTTTCCTTTCACAAATTTTCTAAGATCTCAAAAAGGAGTACCTGAGATATTTCTTTTGTTTTTCTTTTGATTTTCTTTTACTGAGAAGAAATTCTTGGGACCATAACTGAATATGTCTCTAGCTTACGAGGAGGTAATAAAACAGATTCTTTCTGAGTAAATGTCTAATATTTAAGAAGTAAGCACAGTCTAAGTAAACATAATCATGTGTTGTGTTAAAATTTCCACGCTTGTTATTGTAATATCACAAAAAAATCAGACTTTAGAGATGTACTTAGACAATTCAGGTATGCAACAATTCTTCACAGGAGTATCTCTCAAAAAACAATTCCAGTCAGCAGAGTTTTGTCGGGTAGAGTTTAATATCGAGTTTATCAAATCTAGAGTATAATCATCAGGTTGGATCAGAGAATAACCAGATGGCAGTTTAGATAGGTTTATAAAACCATACTACAGAATATTATCTGCAATGTTCAGAGTTTAGCGAGGACCAGAGATATCCTAATTCGTTTCAGCCGTTGTAAATGTTGCTTCAGCCAGAGGTTTGGTGAAGAGCATCTGCCAACTGCTGATCTGTTGGAACAAAGTGAGCTCACTGTTCCTCCATCACATGTTCTCTGTATAAAATGATACCTTAGTGATAGCTGTCATGGAATGCTGTACTGGATTTCCTGCATAGCAATAGCACTTGGTTATCACAATAATGGAAAATTTGATCAGAGTTAACCCACTGTCCAGTAGTGATTCTTCATACCATAAATCTGAGCACGCGCTCTGCAGCATTACTCTGCTGTCTGCAGTGGATGTGGAGATGAGATTTTTGTTTTCTTACTGACCAGAAAAACACTCTTCCTCCTAGAATTGACAGCTCCCACTTTACTTTTTCTGTCTATTTTGCATCCTGCAAAATCGTGCATCAGAGTAACCATAGTGTAAAGTTGATTCTCTGGGATACCCGAGTCCCCATCTCAAATGTTCCTTGAGATATTTGAAAATTCTTTTGACTGCTACAAGGTGTGGTTCTCTTTGGTCTGCTTGAATCTGCACAGAGACAGGTGGCAAACATGATATCAGGTCTACAGTAGATATAGGTGAGACTATCATACCTCTGTAGTTAGTATTTTCTACTGGTAACCAGTATTCTTTATCTACTTGTGGCAGTTGATGGCAGAGGTAGCAGCTGAGCTATCCTGCATGCCAAATTCTTTCAGCAGGTTCTTGTATATTTGAATGATTAATGAAAAATACCTCATCATTGTTTGACTTGAAGTCCCAAAAAATAGCTCATTTCTCCCATCATGCTATCTGATATCTGGACTGCATAATCTTTGAGAATCTCTCACAGAGTTTAGACTGGTAGACACAAAAATATATCATCTACTAACTTGAAACTAATAGCCGATCATTACCTGGTGGATAAATAAAGTTTTTCAATTGTACCTCTGTTGAAACCACTGTCCAAAGAAATTGAGCCAGAGTTTTCCTACATGCTTGGTGCTTGCTTTGTCCATACAGTGCTTTATCCAATCTGTAGACATGATCTGGAAATTTTTGTGTCCACAAATCCTGGAGGTTTTCAACATATACTCTTCCTCCAGCTTCCCCATTGAGAAAAGCACTTTTACATCCATCTGAAACTCTGAATTTCTTGTGTGCTGCATAAGCCAGAAAATTCTGAGACTTCAATTGGCAACTGGCGGCAAAGGTCTTCATCATAGTCATTCCTTTTGTTGAGAATATCCTTAGCTACCAGTCTGGCTTTGTTTCTTGTATTACACCATCACTGTCTGTTTGTTTCTGAAAACCCACTTAGTACCAACTATTGATCTGTTCTTTTGTCTTGGTACAGGTCACCAGACTTTATTTCTTCAAATTCATTTAACTCCTCCTGCATTGTGTTACCCAGTCTGCATCCTTTAAAGCTTCTTCCACGTTCTTTGGTTTGCTTTGAGATAAATGAATGAATAAACACTCATTTGCTGTTGCAGTTCTGGTTTGACTCCAGCATCTGGATCTCCAATATCAATTGGTGTGTGAGACGTTGTCCACTTCCTTTCATGTGGCGTTGGTTTCTGGAACTAGATCCTCCCCATAATCCATGCCAGTATTATTTTGATTCTCTGATGCCTTCTCCCCCATATTCCTGCTATCTCCATGAGCATTCTGAGTTTCTGATGCTCCCACTGAATGTGTTCTCTGATTCTCTGATGCAGAATGATCAGAGTTTGGAGGATCAAATCAGAGTTTGAGTTTCTTCGCGTGTCTGCAACATTTTCATCCAGGTTTCTTTGAAGTGCTCCCCCTAACATGTGCTTGAGGTTGAGGTGAAGTGACATCTATCCTGATATTGTCTCGCGTCAGAGTTTATGGAATCAGAGAATGCATCTTCATCTTCAATCTCGTTTCTCATGATCTTCAAATTCCATTCCAGTAATTTCTTCATCAAAGGACCATAAATGGATTCCATGATTACCCTTGTTCTTAGATTGTAAACTCTGAAGGCTTTTGTTGATAAAGGTACACCACCAAAAATTCCTTCATCAGCTTTTAAATCATTTGGTTAGCTGTTCGGTGTTTTTTCAGCACAAACATTTACATCCAAAAATATGGAAGTATTGAGATTTGGTTTTCTTACTTTTCCCATTTCAAAGGAGTTTTCCATGCTTGTTAATCCAGAGTTGCATTCTGTGTGAAACAAGCAGACTGCACAGCTTCGCCCAGAAGTAGGTTGGTAACTTTGCTTCCTCCAACATGGTTCAGCCGCTTCAATCAGAGTTCTGTTCTCTTTTTACAACACCATTTGTTGAGGTGTTCCACGTGCTGAAATCTCTGTTTAATGCCATTTCTTTACAAGAACTCCTCCATTTTAAAATTCTTGAACTCAGTGCCATTATCACTTCTGATGATCTTTACTGCATCTTTAGAGATTTGTTCAGCTGTTGACATGTCAATCCAATAAGATGGTGTCTCATCCTTGTGTGTAGCAAATTATACCCATGTAATATCTGGTAAAATTCATCAACAATGACCAGAGTATATCTCTTCTTTGCAATGGACATTATATTTACGGTCCAAAGATCAACATGCAGCAGATGATATGGCTCAAGAATTGGGACTCAGTTTTACTTTTGAACGAGACTTCCTCTGTTTTGCTTTCTGACGGAGATCACAGAGTCCATCTGGAGTAAAAACTGATTTTTGGAAAGTCCTTTCACAAGATCTTTCTTCAAAAGCTCATTTATATTAATTGAAGTTCAGGTGAGATAACTTCTTGTGCCAGTTCCAGCTTTCTTCAAACTGCTCTGCCAAGTAGACAATTGCAGAGCTTTCAGAGTTTAAAGATAGCTTAGCTTCATAATGTTCCCATGTCTGTATCCTTTAGAACAACTTTTCCAGTGGATTAATTGATATAACCTCACAGTGTTCCTCCAAGGAAACACCATATATCCCCTCTGTCACGCGATTTGACTTATGCGCAAAGCCGGTTGTTGCTTAAGCCCGAGACAGAAGCGACAGATTGAATGATGACATTTCCAAGATTGATATTCGCAATATCCCAAGTCTTTCCACTATGTTTCCATCTCCAAGAAACTTTGGGCCCAGCATTCTTCCAGCAAGTCTGATAGCAAGGGCTTTATTTCCTGTCATATTGTCCTGAGTCATCCACTGTCCGATAACTAGGAGTTCTTCCTGTTGCCCTGCAATCAACATAACCAACTAAATGATTCATTTAAGGACCCCAGACTTGCGTGGATCCTTGTGTCTTCGTTAAGTTTGTTTAACACTAGCAGCGGAAGATTTATCAGAGTTTAAATCAGAGTTTTGTAACAAAGACTTTTTAGCAGATTGCACTGAACTAGGAGAAATCAATCATTTTTCTTCAAAGAAGGTATTTAATTCATAATACATCAATATAAACTATGGGATATGCCTACAAGTGTAAAGGAATCCATAAACATACCAAAAGTGAAAAACAAGGTTCTCTTGGTTCTAAATCTGAGTATTCCTATTTAACTTCTGAAATTTTGAGACATAGTATTTATGTCCTTATTTTTCCTGCAAAAAGAAGCAAGGATGTTAGATTACCACACTTGACAAAGTTTTTCTCGAGCGGCAATTTGGAATAGGCTACTAACCATTGCTTTGTTTATTCAAACCTTTCCATTTTCTATTTTCTTTGGTTCCTTACATCCTGTTTTCTCTTTCTTAAACCTCCTTGAAGCTTATCTTAAGCTGGGTTTAGGAGTCCATCAAACCAATATAACCTGTTTAGGTGTATCAGTCTTTGATTGTAACTGAGTAGTTGATTCTGCACACAATCTGTACTGAAACTACCCTAGGTTTTTCAATTTTAATGGGTTTCTGTTTATATGGACCAGGCTTCATTTTGTATCAGGTAAACCTAACCCTTCTCCAGTTTCACTGTTCTAAGATTATTCTGAGTAGTCTACCTGAGTTAGTCCAAGTTCTTATTATCCTCTCTTTCACTTAACAAGTTCTGTTCAAGCAGAAGTGTTTTCTTTAAGAGTTAATTTTGAACAAAGAGGGTCATTCTCTATTCCTTCTGAACTTCCAGCATCAGAAACTAGTTCCTTTCAGGATAACTCAATTCCTTTTCTTGACATTCCCTAGTTCTTCAGATTTTACGTCTTTCATTTCTAAGTCGATCTCTCCAAACTCACATGCGAGTTTTAAGGAACAATTTAACTGCAGTTGATCATCTTCAGTATGCAAAAGCAAGAGTGGAATTGAGGTACCTTGTTTCAACGTCTCAGTGCTGTTGTCCATGTTTGCCATCAAGGCATAGTTTGACTTCTTCCCTGATTCATGAGGGTTGCCCAAGCTTACTCTTCTTTGTGAAATGCTGTGTGTTCTTTTTCTTTTTAGCTTTTCTTGCACTTCAGTTGCAAAATGGCACGTTTCGTCTCCACAATATGAAACGGGACAATGTGGTGTTATTTAGACTTATCGTAATATATATCTCGCGTAGCGAGATGTTTTCTTCATTGCCCTTCATATCTTTTGAGCAGACCATATCCTATCACGGTTCTATGTCTTGTCATGCGAGTGAACTTCACGTCCTCTTATGCACATTATGGTATGAGTTCGTTACTAAGCCTGCGCTTTCAGTGAAGCTATTATCACCTATCAATGCTGCCACGCATGGAAAGCTGGCACATCTCAAGTTAAATCACTGTCATCGAGTCTGACAGTATTCACGAGTTGAGTCATTCATCGAAGTTGAGACTTTGATCAAGCAGACTTTTGACATGCAGCTTTTCCCTTGATTTTACACTGTGTGCTGTTCTTTAGTTTTCAGAGCACTGGTTTGGGTTTTTGCCACCATGTCGTTATGCTTCATTTGCCTCCATTATTCAAGTTCATGAGTATTTCCACCTGTCCAAAGAATGTCATCCAAAGGACATCATCTCAAGTGCCATGGTGTTGTCTCAGTCATCATCTCTGTGATTACCTTCAAACTCACCCCTTTTCAGGAAGCGAGACCGGAGCAAAAAAATTGAGAAAAACTTATCGAAAGCTTCTAAATCATATCTCGTTATCCACTGAGCAACAGCTCCTTCCAGAGCTTGACAAATCTTGTCATAAAGATCATTCACGGTGATTCAGGCAAGACTTTGCATCCAAGTGTTCATACTCTTGAGGTAAATAATGGTTCTTTGTTTTCCTTGATGGCTTGTGTTCCCTGACATCTGACTTCCAGCCTACCCAATTTTCATTTGCCAGTGTGGTGTAATTGTACAACGCCAACACCACTATTTGACATAGCATTATCAAGAGCATGTGCACAAGTGCGTACTTGTGCAACTTTATCTGATTGAGTACAGATGGTCTTCAGGAGTTATATGGTGCGGTCTTCTACTTTTTGAGAATCAGTCTTGATGGTTCGAGTGTCTTGCCAGACTAGAAAGGACGCAGCTGATTGTGTGAGGGAGTGAGCATTCGCTTGTGACCATCATAAATCCGGTCCAGGTATTTGACCCTCGTCCCAGATAGACGATACACAGCAATGCGCTTACGATGGACGCACCCCTAAGATGCTACCGCATATCTCCTGGTTTGTTCGATTTCTCAGACATGATTGTGTGAGTTAGGATCTACAGCTGTAAGGTATAAGTCAACACAGAATGGCTTGGATGACCACTTGTGTAGGCGATAAAATCACCTCATCTAACCAAGAATTATAATAGTGACACAAATTCAAAAAACACAAAACACCAATATAAGAGAATAATTCAACTAAACTCTTATTCACAAATCACAGTGCTTACAAATAATCTCTTAGTGATTTATATTATCACTCAGAAGCTGCTAGGTTACACGCATGATATCTCAATTGATAACTCATCTAGAGTAACCCCTAAGCTGGTTTATTTACACAGTTACTGATATCTACTGATTGATTATAATTATCTGCTTCCTAACTAATCTAATCAGTAGATATCCTCTGCTGTCCTCGATCTGCACAATCTCTCTTGTCTTTATTTCTTCCTTCTAGTCAGATATGCTCCTGAAAATCAGCCGCCTGCTAAACTCTGATCATTGCTTAAACTCTGATCCAGCTGTCAGTCGTAAACACTCTGATTTCCAGCTAAACCTGAATTTTGCTTCTGCACGCTAAACAAGTTAGATACCTGGACATCCTCACATATGTAACAATATGATCTTCTTTTTCTTTTTTCTTTTTTTTTTGTGGGACCACATACTGACTGTTGGTGAGGTGGATTTTGCTGTTGATGATGAGATCAAGCCCTTTAGGCTTCATAAAAGGGTGTCAAGGACCTCATCTCAAAAGATGAGAAGTATCCAATCCAGAGGCCTCTCCTAATTCCAGCTCCAGTTAGAGCTAGATGGACTTGCCCCAGTCCAACAACAACAACAACCTCAACCTTCCAGACCCAACACAGCAAGTAGATCTTCTGCATCCAAGTCAACAAGGGCTACAAAGTCTGATGCAGCCCCTTCCACTGTGAAGACCAGAACCTCTGTGCTACACAAGTCTGAAGACAAAGTCTAATGTGCCAACAAACTCTGATACAGTTCCTACTGTAAACTCTGATACAGATCTAAGACTTTAAACTCTGAAGCTGCTCTCCACCAAAGCAGAAAAGAAGGAGACTTGTTGCAGCTTATGACTATGATGATCTGGAAGCCTCTCCTGCAACAAACTCTGAACCTCCTCAGGCTAGCCCTCAGTCAAGAAAAGTTAGATTTAAAGCAAGGGCAAACAAGCCTAAGAAGGCAAGGTACCAATTACTGAGATCACTGATTTCACTTTGAGGAAGAGCAAGCACCATCTCTACTACACCTTCCTGCTGATTCTTCTCAAGCTCTGATGGTGCATCCTCTTCAAGCTGTTCCACTCTCTACTGCTACAGCATCTTCTACTTCATCTGAAGTAGATGAGGAAATAATCTGCAAGGAACCAGTTACAACTGAAGCTGGGACAACATTATCTGATCCTCACACTCCAATCTCTGATCATGGACCCTCCATTCCAATCCTTAATCTCCATTGAAATTTCATGAGGGTGCCATAATTCATGATACAGCTCCAGAAAATTACAAGTCAGATGCTGTAATTACAGACTCTGACAAGGTAGCATTGGAAGCATTGCAGTCACTTGCTAAGGCTGGTGAAGAGCCCAGCAAATCAAAATCTGCAGATCAAGAGAAAGTTGTTCCAGATCCTGTTGAAGATAATGTTGATTCTGCATCTGATGCTGATGAGGATGATGAAAATGAAGATGAAGTCCCCATGTCTCTTCAACAACAGAAGTGGGAGTCTACCAAGTCAATACAATGCCAGACTGCAGACTCTGAAGACAAACTCTGAGCCTCTTCCCAGGGATCTTCAGGTTGATCCCACCTAATGAAGTATGGGATAAACTCTGGCTGAGTCACCAGCATTCTCTGGAGCCAGCAAAGGCTGAAGAATTTCTATCCTTGGCAGAGACTAAATTACAAACTCTGATGTCATGTCAAGCCTCAAAGCCACAGTTCTATATCTGAAGACATTTCATACTGCTCATGCTCAGACATCCAAGTCTGTAAATAGTCTTAGAACTGAGGTAGCAAATTGGCTGAAACTCAAAACATGGCAAGAAAAGAAACTTACTACCTCTGAAGGAAGATATGAAAAAGCTGGTGTCTACTCAACAAACTCTGGAGCAAAGGATGACTTCCGTTGAGCTACTCAATCCACAATGACCAAACAGCTTGAAGCCATCCAATCTTCACTTTCTCTGATAACCTCAGTACTGATTCCTGATGAGGATGATGTCAAAAAAGGGGAGAGAGTAGCACAAGTCAAATGCAAGTCTACTTCTCAAACTCTGAAACGAAAGAAAAATGATGATGATGATGATGTGGATGACTTCACAAAGAACAAGAGATTTCAAGCTGCAACTGGTGGAAGAGTTTCAAACTCTGACAGTGCAAACAGTCTAAGCAAAGCTCAAAGTCTGCTCCAGCTCCAACACACAATGTCACATCTGGATCAAAGCAAGACCAGTGGCTGGATCAGATAGACCAATGACTGATGAAGAATATGCTAGACTGATATTGAACAAGAAAATCCAGAAGCTAAATTGGATTTGAAGTTGATTGCTGCAGAGGAAGCTGAACTGAAGAAAGAATATGTTGAAGCTATAAACTCAGGAGAAATCCAGAAACCTGCAAAATCAACTGCCAGACCAAAGGAAAAAGGAATAATGATCAAGGAAACTACTATTGCTGATCAGAGTTTACCAATCAAAAAGGTATACTCTGAAGATGAATATACAAGCAAAGGCAAAAGCATAGTAGATGATAGCCTTGAGAAAGGCTGGATTCAGAAGAAGCCTACACCTCTGACAAAGATCAAGTTGTAAAAGGAAAGAAATCAGAAGCTGCAATCTCTGACAAAGCTCATATTGCAGAATCACAAGAAGAAAAATTAACCTCTGACACAGCTCAAGTTAATGAGGAAGCAAAGAAAGACACAACCTCTGACAAGGCTCAAGTTGTGTTTAAACCAACAACAACCCCATTGCCAGGATTTGCAAAGCCAAGTCTGATGACTGAGATAAATTCGACAAGGGCTCAATTCAACCAATCTCTCATCGAAAAGCAGGAAGAGATAAAGGAGGATTAGGATCTAAATATGAGAAATTTGATCAGAGTATAGGATCAATGTCAACAGACCCCTCATCTCTCTGTGCACCCAAGACTGGAGCATTGCAAGAAAGAATGGACAAACTTGATTCAGTCCAACTGGTAAGAATGACAGAGGTGATAACATTCTTATCTACTTTATGTCTGATGGAACAGTGTTTAGAGTTATTGAAGCTGATCTCTATGCTAAACACTGGGAGGAATTGAGATATGTTCAGTACATATTTCAAGTGAAGAACAAATCATGTCAGCACATCTCAAATCTGATCAAGGATCAAATCAAGAGAAAGATGGGTATAACTGGAAACAAGAATGCTGGATCTTTTGTTCCAAAGTACTTCAATTACCAAGGACAGCTAGTTGAGATGAAGAAAAATTCAGCACAATTGGAGACAGTAGCTGGGATCAGAGCTCTTAGTTTCAATGAAGAGTCTGACAAAGGTTACTACATTAGGCTGGACAAGGACATGAAAAGGAATAAGATTTATGATCTTGGAGCTGCCATCTATCAGACTGGAGTTTCAGATCCAGAATTAAGAGAAGTCAAAAGACAGATGACTGCAGCACTTGCACAAGTTGAAAGGGAACTCCTCAGAGAATACTTAAAGACAGCCAATGGTGTCTATGAAGCTAAGGAGTAAAAGTATCTGTAAGTTTTAAAAGTTTTCTGTTATGTAGCTAAACTCTGTTGCATTTGACTTATTTGTTTTGACATCATCAATTATCTGTTAACTTGCACATAACATATTTATGCACAAGTTGGGGGAGATTGTTAGATATAATTGATGATTACTAATGTTCTTAAAGTTTGTTTTAGAACAGGAGTGATCAGAGTTTAAGCTGGAAGCTGATCAGAGTTTACATAGTCAAGACTCATCAGAGTTTACACGTGGAAAGAGTTCAGAAGCGGATATACTTCAAGGAAGGATAGAAGCGGAGGAGTGATTTGCTGACTATGGAAACCAAACAGAAAACAGTAGCAATCTTTGATTGATAGAATACATAGCTGATTTATAGGATATCAAATCAGAGATTGATTTGTAACTGTGTATATATAAACACAGATTAGGGTTACTCTATACGAGTTAAGTTATCGAGTATATTCTTAGAAGAACCCTAGCAGCTCTTAGTGATAACATATAAATCACTAAGAGAGTTTTTGTAACCTACTGAGCATTGTGAATAAGAGTTTATTGCAATTAATCTCTTATATTGTCATACTGTGTTATTGATTGTGTTCACTATATTAACTTATATAGTGAGTTTATAGGACCTAACATCTTTGTTTCATTCTTGTCTGGGATTATTAGGCTTGATAATCCCTGTGGAGAATTAACAATATGTATAGGCGAGCCAGTGTCAAACCACCAAGAATTCTTATTAACAAATGCATGAAATTTTAGAGCCAAAAGTGATTTTGATAGAAAATTACCTTTCTTGTTCAACCATGCTTTAAAACCTTCACAGTCCTTCTTAAAGTGACCCGTTTTCTTGCAAAAGAAACACTTCATTGGTCTATTCTGAGACTTGTTTTTGTTTATGTCGGATTTTACACCAGAAGTTGAAGCACCAGCGTTGTAGCCCTTACTCTTATTACTAAAGTTCTTCTTATTCTTTCCCTTGGAAACGAAATGGATACTTGCTTGCTTTCCTCGTCTAAGCACTTCTTCCTCTTCTTGCACACAGATAGATATTAATTCGTTAAGACTCCATTTTTCCTTTTGTGTATTGTAGAGGCTTTTCAAGTGGCTATATTGATCAGAGAAAGAATTTAGGATAATGTGAACAAGGAATGGTTCTTCAACATTCATCTTAAGAGCCTTCAATTTTTCTGAAATTTCAATTCCCTTCATAATGTATTCTCTGATGTTTCCTTGCCCATTAAATTTCATCTTTGTAAGCGCATTCATGAGGTTGCTTACTTCTGCCTTGTCAGAAACTTTGTACTTTTCAGCAATAGAATTATAATAGTCCCTTGCATACATAGTTTCTGGAATTCCTCCTTTTACGGCATCTGTCATACTTCTTTTCATACATATTAATGCCATCTTGTTGTGCTTATGCCACTGCTCATACTTACTTTTGGCATCTCTTGTTGCATTTGCATTTAACTCTGCAGGCGGATCTTCTTAAAACATGATCAAAGTCCAAAATCCCAAGGTTTAGTTCAATATCTTGTTTCCACTTCTTGAAATTCAATCCATTGAGCATTTCCATTTGATTAGTGCTCATAGGAAAACTCATGGCTGCAGAAAATCTCATTCTTGAGTTAGTCATCCCTGAAACTTTATCAATATATGTCTCCGTACGTAGTTTTCTAGTTTAACTTGATACTAGAATATCTCAAACATTAACATGTTTATTTATTTATTTCTAAATAAATCTGTATACATGTTTGGAAAATAAAATATACAAAATCTAAGTATCCATCTATAAACAATACATATCATTTTGAAGATGTGGTATCATTTGTGATACGATGTTCTTCTTTTAATGAAATGCCAAAAAAAATTATCCGATACTTTAGATTTAATTATTCAAATAAAATTTAATTCAGAAAATTAACAACTTTGGAAGTTAAAAATCATTCTAAATTTTATTCCTTCAATAAATGCAAATTATCAATACATATAAATTCAACTAATTTATTAGTACAGAATTCGCATGTTTGATAAATGCATATTAATTCATTACATATTCTAATTGCATAAACATGGCTACTTTGGTAGCAATATGTACACAAATAAATATGTAGACACAATATGTAAATATTTAACATTCACACAGTAAGTATATTATATTAATGAAGATACATGAAAGACTAATTATACATAAATTAATTTACTCACTAATGAATGTGAATATACAGGCATAGAAGAATTAACCAATTAGTGAATAAGATGATTTGTTATAGTCTGATATATACCAGAAAACAAAATTAAATAAAATAATCCAAAATCATTGATCTGTGAACCTCTGGCTCTGATACCATTGTTAGAAAATTAATATAATATACTAACCTGTCTTGGTAATGCTTGAATCTATTTTGTATCTTCTCCTAGATCCACCCTTAGTTTCTCGTGTATTTGCATATTGTTAGGCCGAATAAACTCACTATATAAGATAATATAGTGAACACAATCAAAAACAAAACACCAATATAAGAGAATAATTCAACTAAACTCTTATTCACAAATCACAGTAGCTTACAAATAATCTCTTAGTGATTTATATCTTATCACTAAGAGCTGCTAGGTTACACGAATGATATTCAATTGATAACTCATCTAGAGTAAACCCTAAGCTGTGTTTATATACACAGTTACATGATATCTACTGATTGATTTATAATTATCTGCTTCCTAAAATAATCTAATCAGTAGCTATCCTTCTGCTGTCCTGATCTGCACAATCTCTCTTGATCTTTATCTTCCTTACTTAGTCAGATATGCTCCTGAAAATCAGCCGCCTGCAAACTCTGATTATTGCTTAAACTCTGATCCAGCTGTCAGTCGTTAAACTCTGATTTCCAGCTAAACTCTGATATTTGCTTCTGCACACTAAACAAGTTAGATACCTGTGACATCATCAAATATGTAACAATCTCCCCCAACTTGTGCATTAGACAGAATGAACAAGTTCTATATATTTACTGATGATGTCAAAAACAATCAAGGACAAATGCATAACATAAATAATTCACAGACTATTTACAACTTACAGAACCAGCAGAACTATCTATCAAATCATCCTATATCCAGAGCTTTCTCTGACAAACTGGTTTATCAGATTTTCTTCATTCAGCTTCAAAGTCTGGATCATCTGGGCTTTAACATTTCTGAGTTCTTCTGTTTCATCCCCAGTCTGATAGATAGCTGCTCTCAAAGCATTCACTTTGCTTCTCTTCATTGCTTCTCCAAGCTGAATAACTCTAGGCATGTCTGCTTCATTGTTATAACCCAAGATTCTGGTGTTTGCAATAGTCTCCATCACAGAGCTATTCTTTTCCATGCTAATTTCAGAACCATCATCTTGAGCTATTTGTGGAATATATTCATCATCAGACTTTACTCCATAGAATCTTCTCTTTTCACTAATTGTTCTCTTCATCAGATCTGACCACCTCTGAGTAGCTTCATTCTTGATCTCCAACATGTAGTGAAAATGTTCCAGCTCTCTCAGAGATTTCAGCAATAAATCAGCTTCTGATATTCTATACACTCTGCCAGATTCCAGAAATATAGCAATCTTTTCTTTATCTTCTGGCCCATCATGAGTGTCCATCAAAATCTGTACTGACTCAACTTTGTCAAGATCCTTCTGTGTAACAGCTTCTCCTACTTTTTCAGTCAGGGGATAAGGATCTCTGAAAGTAGTTGCTGAGCCTGTTTGAATCTTTTCTTTTCTGTGACCAAGACCAGTTGAGTCATAAGCTTCTTTCCCTCTGGTACCATGAGTTCTTACTCTGGTGAGCATTGGGCTTTCCTTGTATAAATTTGTACCAAGACTCCCATATAAACTCTTTTTCTTCTGATCATCTTGAGTCTTCTCAGAGTTTAATTTCAACCAGGAAACTTTAGTGTCTTCAATCCTTTCTTCAGTTACTGGAACTTTAACTTGAGCAATGTCAGAGGTTAAAGTTTTCTCAGGAATTGACTTGAATTCACCTTTTCTTCTTCTGTCCAATCCAGCTTCCTTTCCTTCTGCTTGATCAGAGACATTAGCAATTATGTGTATATTCTTGCTCAGCTTGATCATCCTCTTAGTAGGATTCTCTGGTGCTAATGTGATTATTGACTTCTTTGGCATAGTAGGAACTGGAAGAACTACATCAACTGGTTTCTTTCCTTTGTCTTTTGAGTCAGACTCAGGCAGAGTTTGAGATCTGGTTCTTGGTCTATTGATATCAGTGTAGTTCACCTCACTGATTACTATTCCCTTTTTCTTTGGAATCTTCTGTTTCTGAGAGGAATCAGTAATCTGTCTTTGCTCATCAGATTTTGTTTTGCTGATCTTCTTCTTCTCAGCAGCCAATCTTTCTTCTTCAAGTCTGATGGCCTCAATATCTATTCCTGGATTTTCTTTTTCAAAGATTTTCCTTGCCATGGCTTCATCAATTGCTTGCAAGGAAGGAGATTTATAGAAGAGAGTGGTTTCTTTGCCTCTGAACTTCAGAGTTTGACAAAATTTCTGAGACTCAGGGTCTCCAGCTTCAATCAACTTTTCAGCTTCAGCAATCAATTTTTCTTTCTTCTTTTCCACCTCAGAGTTCACAAGATTTATCTCTTTAGATATAGCATCTGAATCTCTGACTGCTTTGCTTATACTCTGAGCTTGAGTTATAACAGTCAATTCCAAGGATTTCTGTTTTTGAGATTCTCTGGGTGGTCTCTCAGAGCTTGCTGCTTCTTTACTATTCTTCTTTGTTTCTTTGATCTGCAGCAGCTTTTGTTGTTTGTTCATCTCCCCTTTTTCTTCCTCATCATCATCTGGCTTTTTCCTTTTCATTTGCTGATCAGGTTTGCATTTGTCTTTGGATGTTTTCTCCCCCTTTTTGACATCAGCAGAGGTGAGAACCTGTACCAGTTGTGCCACAGAAGCACTCAAATCTGCTAGAGTATAATGCATTGAAGCCTGAATGGCCTCAATAGAAGTAAGTCTGTCCTCAACAGAAGGTGATGTGGTTCTGCACATCCTGTGATTATAAGATAAGTGGCAGATTCTCCTTCTGGCAGGCTCAGAGGATGGAAGTGGAGAACCTGGAACTGCAGGAGCTATAAAAGGAGTGGATTCCCTGACTGGTGACAGTGCCTTAATTGGGGAATCAACCCTTTCTTGTGTAGTTTCTCTGACTGGCTCAGAGATTATAGAGTATAGACCAGGAGCTTGAATGGGAGTTGATGTAACTTCTGTTCCTTCATCATCATCAATGTCTGCAAGAAAAACACTCAGAGTATGTGACTCCAGAGCTTCAGTAGCTGCCTCAGAGTTTTCAGCCATGGGAATCTCCTGAGCAGGAGCTGCAACAATATCTTCAGGTTGAACCAGAGAATCCTGGATTAGCTGGAGTACCATTTCTATTTGTGCATCCTCTGATTTGCTTGGTGCATCAGAGGGTTTTTCTGATATATCAGTATCAGCTGCAATTCTTTCTTCAACAGACTTGTTTCCCTCTGTCTGATCATTGTGATCAGAGGTTGACTCTGACATTTGTTTGTCAGTTGCAGCAGTATCAAGTGGCATTGCAGAAAGAGGTTCAATCAATAGTGGCTCTGCAGATTGATCAGAGAATGGAATCAAGGCTTGTTCAGGATCCTCTGACTGAGGTGGTTCCACAGTCAGATCAGTAATAGAGGTTGGCTTTATTTTCTTTCTCAGTTTCTTTGCTGGTGGAGGAGGAGGAATATCTTCATCTAATTCAGAGTCTCAAATTTTCTGTAGAAATCTTCTTTTTCTGGGAGGAGGGGAGGGTTTGGTTGGGGTTTTGGTGGATCTGAGTATCCTTTTTGGTGAAGATTTTTCAACTGGTCCTTGTTGAGAAGAACCAGAGGTTGGTTTGGGATCAGATTTTTCTACTGGTTCATGAGCAGGAGATGGAGGCTGTGGGATATTCTCATCAGAGAATAAAGTTTCATACTTGTCGGGTAAAGCTACTTTCAGTTTATCCTGTACAGTCACAGGAATAGCAAATACAGGTACAGTGGTCTTCTTACTATCCTTCTTAATCAGATCAGTAAAAGCTCTTTTGGTGATCTTAAATGGGAGTTCATTTCCATTTTCAGGAATGGGCACATCAGGGAAGCAGTAAGAAAATATGAGCTGACAAAATCTTGAATAATAGACAATATTCATATTTTCTTTTCTCCTATCACCAATAAACCTCAATATAGATGTGGCAATATCAAATTTCAGATTGTGGATTAGAGAATACCCGATCTGCTGACTAAAGATGGGAATGGCATCAAAATTGCTGCATTTGTTACCAAAAGCCCTGGTTATGCAGTCATAGAAAAAGCTCCACTCCTTGCAGAGGTGTGGACGCTTAAGTTCCCCCATTTTGTCTGTGCTTGCAGAATACCCAAGAAAAGTCATCATGTCGCGCAAAGTCTGAGTGGGTACTGAAGCATCATACTTCTTTTCTTCAGGAAGATGAAGAGCCTTCCTAACAGTCGCTGGTGAGACAACATACTCTTGACCTTCATAATCGCAGGTGAGAGATGGAGAACCATTTTCACCTCCATCATCGTAATTTGCTGTCCTCCAGAAGGTGAGAACCTGAGAAGGAGAGATTAGCTCTGGCTGAGTCAGAGCATACATCAGCTCATTGTGAGCCAAGAAATCTTGAATAAGATGAAACTCTTTGGGGGCTTCATCGTTATCCAGAATGGCTGAGTAGTTGTTGGTGACAAACTTTGCTCCATTGAACTCGAAAGCAGTTGTCGACATGATTTCTGAAAAGAAAATGAGAGTTTGAGGTTATGCAGGTATGTTGTTTGACAAAATGTTGGAGAGAAAATGAGAAGAGGGTTTGAGAGAGAGAGAGAGTAAAAATCGTGTGTGAAAAGTGAAGAGTTAAAAAATTCAAAATTGATATATATGTGAGTGTAAACACGAAATTCTGATCTCTGAGTTAGTGGGGCACGTGGGAGATGCACAGTGGTCAGAGTAAGCGGTAGTGGAGTGTAATCATGACAAGCGTGATAGTGGAGTGTAACTTGTATTACTGTGCACCAATTTCCGAGAAAAATACAATTATGCACCGTGTTTTTCTCCACTCAGGAATTCAAAAGGATTTTATACCGTTTGATAATAAAGACTAATATTTACTCAACCAAAGAATTATTTATTTTAACTCTGACTTCGATCAGAAGCTGACCATTGACCAGAGTTTAAATAAATGACTTATAATATGACAATCCAAAGAGTGATCATAGAATCTTGTAATAATGAGAGATAAATATTCAAGGTCTACATGACACTTGCTCCTCAGAGTTTGCAAATATTTATTTAACTCCAGTCAAAAATTACTCGAAGTAAAAAAATTGTTAATCACAGAAGTGGAGTGAGGTGTGTGTTAACATGAATTCTCTAGTGTCACAGAGATTGTCAAATTTCTTAAATAATATTAGAAAGAATCAGATAATCAGAAAATGTTTTAAACACCTCATAAGCCGAGTTTCTCATAATATGGATCAGAGTATACCATTTCTTCTCTTTTGAATCGCACCTGTCTTTTGGAAGGAAACTCCTCATGGTAAGTGAGTCATAACCTTTATCAGACTTTTGTTTTCTCAGAGTATTTCTCCAGTAATCAGACAATGTGAAAAGTCCCCAAAAATTATTTTAATTTTTGATGCATTTGCTTAATACCAGCAGTGCACTTGGATCTTTCCTTTCACAAATTTTCTAAGATCTCAAAGGAGTACCTGAGATTGTTTTCTTTTGTTTTCTTTTTCTGAGAAGAAATATCTTGAGGATCCATAACTGAAACTAATTAACTCTTAGCTCATAAGAGGAGTAAAACAAGTTCTTTACTGAGTACATGTCTAATATTTAAGAAGTAAGACAGTCTAAGTAACAATTTAAATCATGTGTTGTGTGTCAAAAGTTTCCACAGCTGTAATATCACAAAAATCAGACTTTAGAGATGTTTATGACTTAATTCAGGTATTTGCAACATATTCTTCACAGGATTATCTTTCATCATAAAAAATTCAGGTCATCAGAGTTTGTCGGGTCAGAGTTTAAATATCAGAGTTTATCAAATCAGAGTATAATCATCAGTGTTTGGATCAGAGAATAACAGATGCAGTTGTAGATCAGGTTTATAACAACGAATACTAACAGATATAATATCATGCAATGTATCAGAGTTTAGAGAGGACCAGAGATCATCCCTAATTCGTTTACAAGCCTTGTAAATGTTGCTTCAGCCAGAGGTTTGGTGAAGATATCTGCCAACTGCTGATCTGTTGGAACAAAGTGAAGCTCTACTGTTCCTTCCATCACATGTTCTCTGATAAAATGATACCTTATGCTGATATGCTTGGTCATGGAATGCTGTACTGGATTTCCTGTCATAGCAATAGCACTTTGGTTATCACAATAAATAGGAATTTGAGTCAGAGTTAACCCATTGTCCAGTAGTTGATTCTTCATCCATAAAATCTGAGCACAGCAGCTTCCTGCAGCAATATACTCTGCTTCTGCAGTGGATGTGGAGATAGATTTTTGTTTCTTACTGAACCAAGAAACCAGTCTTCCTCCTAGAAATTGACAGCTCCCACTTGTACTTTTTCTGTCTATTTTGCATCCTGCAAAATCTGCATCAGAGTAACCAATCAGTGTAAAGTCTGATTCTCTGGGATACCAGAGTCCCATCTCAACTGTTCCTTTGAGATATTTGAAAATTCTTTTGACTGCTACAAGGTGTGGTTCTCTTGGATCTGCTTGAAATCTTGCACAGAGACAGGTTGCAAACATGATATCAGGTCTACTAGCAGTCAGATATAGTAGTGAGCCTATCATACCTCTGTAGTTAGTAATTTCTACTGGTGAACCAGTATCTTTATCTAACTTAGTGGCAGTTGCCATTGGAGTGTTAGCAGCTGAGCTATCCTGCATGCCAAATTTCTTTAGCAGGTTCCTTGTATATTTAAACTGATTAATGAAAATACCCTCATCAGTCTGTTTGACTTGAAGTCCCAAAAAATAGCTCATTTCTCCCATCATGCTCATCTGATATCTGGACTGCATAAGCTTTGAGAATCTCTCACAGAGTTTAGAATTAGTAGACCCAAAAATGATATCATCTACATAGACTTGAACTAATAGCAGATCATTACCATGGTTGAGATAAAATAAAGTTTTATCAATTGTACCTCTGTTGAAACCACTGTCCAAAAGAAATTGAGCCAGAGTTTCATACCATGCTCTTGGTGCTTGCTTTAGTCCATACAGTGCTTTATCCAATCTGTAGACATGATCTGGAAATTTTGTGTCCACAAATCCTGGAGGTTGTTCAACATATACCTCTTCCTCCAGCTCCCCATTGAGAAAAGCACTTTTTACATCCATCTGGTAAACTCTGAATTTCTTGTGTGCTGCATAAGCCAAGAAAATTCTGATTGCTTCCAATCTGGCAACTGGGGCAAAGGTCTCATCATAGTCAATTCCTTCTTGTTGAGAATATCCCTTAGCTACCAGTCTGGCTTTGTTTCTTGTAATTACACCATCACTGTCTGTTTTGTTTCTGAAAACCCACTTAGTACCAACTATTGATCTGTTCTTTGGTCTTGGTACAAGTGTCCAGACTTTATTTCTTTCAAATTCATTTAACTCCTCCTGCATTGCTGTTACCCAGTCTGCATCCTGTAAAGCTTCTTCCACTTTCTTTGGTTCTGTTTGAGATAGGAATGAATGAAATAAACACTCATTTGCTGTTGCAGTTCTGGTTTGCACTCCAGCATCTGGATCTCCAATGATCAGATCTGGTGTGTGAGACTTTGTCCACTTCCTTTCATGTGGCAGTTGGTTTCTGGAACTAGATCCTCCCCCATAATCCATGCCAGTATTATTTTGATTCTCTGATGCCTCTCCCCCATAATTCATGCTATCTCCATGAGCATTCTGAGTTTCTGATGCTCCCCCTGAAGATGTGTTCTCATGATTCTCTGATGCAGAATGATCAGAGTTTGAGGAGTCAGAATCAGAGTTTGAGTTTTCTGCCGAGTCTGCAACATTTTCATCCAGATTTTCATTTTGAAAGTGCTCCCCCTCAACATGTGCTTGAGGTTGATGAGTTGAAGTGACATGTTCTGATGTTGTCTCAGAGTCAGAGTTTATGGAATCAGAGAATGCATCTTCATCTTCAAATCTCAGTTGCTCATGATCTTCAAAATCTTCCATTCCAGTAATTTTCTTATCATCAAAGGACACATGAATGGATTCCATGATTACCCTTGTTCTTAGATTGTAAACTCTGAAGGCTTTTGTTGATAAAGGATAACCAACAAAAATTCCTTCATCAGCTTTTAAATCAAATTTGGTTAGCTGTTCAGGATGATTTTTCAGAACAAAACATTTACATCCAAAAATATGGAAGTATTTGAGATTTGGTTTTCTGCCTTTGACCATTTCAAATGGAGTTTTTCCATGCTTGTTAATCAGAGTTGCATTCTGTGTGAAACAAGCAGATTGCACAGCTTCAGCCCAGAAGTAGGTTGGTAACTTTGCTTCCTCCAACATGGTTCTAGCAGCTTCAATCAGAGTTCTGTTCTTCCTTTCTACAACACCATTTTGTTGAGGTGTTCCACGTGCTGAAAATTCCTGTTTAATGCCATTTTCTTTACAGAACTCCTCCATTTTAAAATTCTTGAACTCAGTGCCATTATCACTTCTGATGATCTTTACTGCATCTTTAGAGATTTTGTTCAGCTGTCTGACATGCTCAATCAATAAAGATGGTGTCTCATCCTTGTTGTGTAGAAAATATACCCATGTATATCTGGTAAATTCATCAACAATGACCAGAGTATATCTCTTCTTTGCAATGGACATTATATTTACTGGTCCAAAAAGATCAACATGCAGCAGATGATATGGCTCAAGAATTGAGGACTCAGTTTTACTTTTGAACGAAGACTTCCTCTGTTTTGCTTTCTGACAGGAATCACAGAGTCCATCTGGAGTAAAAACTGATTTTGGAAGTCCTTTCACAAGATCTTTCTTCACAAGCTCATTTATATTATTGAAGTTCAGGTGAGATAACTTCTTGTGCCAGTTCCAGCTTTCTTCAATACTGGCTCTGCCAAGTAGACATATTGCAGAGCTTTCAGAGTTTAAAGATAGCTTAGCTTCATAGATGTTCCCATGTCTGTATCCTTTTAGAACAACTTTTCCAGTGGTTTTACTGATAACCTCACAGTGTTCCTCCAGGAAATCAACATGATATCCTCTGTCACAGATTTGACTTATGCTCAGCAGGTTGTGCTTAAGTCCTGAGACCAGAGCTACAGATTGAATGATGACATTTCCAAGATTGATATTGCCATATCCCAAAGTTTTCCCTATGTTTCCATCTCCATAAGAAACATTTGGGCCAGCCTTCTCCACAAAGTCTGATAGCAGGGCTTTATTTCCTGTCATATGTCCTGAGCATCCACTGTCCAGAACTAGGATGTTCTTCCTGTTGCCCTGCAATCACATACACAACTAATGATTAGTTTTAAGGACCCAGACTTGCTTGGATCCTTTGTTCTTGTTAAGTTTGTTAACACTAGCAGCGGAAGATTTATCAGAGTTTAAATCAGAGTTTGTGCTAACAGACTTTTTAACAGATGCTGAACTAGGAGAATCAATCTTTTTCTTCAAAGAAGGTTTTAATTCATAATAATCATAATATAAACTATGGTATTCCTTACAAGTGTAAATGGAATGCCATAAACTACCACAATGAAAACAAGGATTCTCTGGTCTAAATCTAGTATTCCTAGTCTTAACTTCTGATTTTGGAGACATAGTATTTATGTCCTTATTTTTCCTGCAAAAAGAAGCAAGATGATTAGGATTACCACAATTATGACAAGTTTTTCTAGGAGCATTTGGAATAGGCATATAACCATTGCTTTTGTTTATTCCAACCTTTCCATTTCTATTTTTCTTAGGTTCCTTAATCCTGTTTTCTTTCTTAACCTCCTTGAGCTTATGCTTAAGCTGTTTCTGAGTCATCAAACCAATATTAACCTGTTTAGGTGTATCAGTCTTTGATTTGTCCTGAGTCTTTGATTCTGCAACAAATCTTACTGGAACTACCCTAGGTTTTTCAATTTTAATGGTTTCTTGTTTATATGACTCAGCTTCATTTTTATCAGAGTAACCTAACCCTTTCTTCCAGTTTCCACTTTCTAAGATATTCTGAGTAGTCTTACCTGAGTTAGTCCAAGTTCTGATTATCTCTCTTTCCTTAACAAGTTCTGTTTCAAGAGAAGCATTTTTCTTTAAGAGTTCATTTTTAACAAAGATGGAGTCATCTCTTTCCTTCTGAACTTCTAGCATCAGAACTAGTTCCTTTTCAAGATAATCATTCCTTTTCTTGACATCTAAGTTCTCAGATTTTAGTCTTTCATTTTCTAAGTCTGATCTCTATAACTAACATGCAGAGTTTTAAGAAACAATCTTAACTCAGTTATATCTTCAGTATCAAAAGCAAGAGTGGAATGAGGTACCTTAGTTTCAACAGTCTCAGTGCTGTTGTCCATGTTTGCCATCAAGGCATAGTTGACTTCTTCCTCTGATTCTGATGAGTCTGCCCAGCTTCCTTTCTTTGTGATAAATGCTTGTTCTTTTTCTTTCTTAGCTTTCTTGCACTCAGTTGCAAAATGGCCTTTCTCTCCACAATTGAAGCATGTGTATTTAGACTTATCAGATTTTCCAGATTTTTCTTCTTTGCCTTCATTCCTTTTGAAGACCTTCCTATCAGAGTTTCTGTCTTTCTTTGAGAACTTCTTCCCTTTGTTGAAGTTCTTATAAGCCATCTTCTTGAAGCTTTTCACCATCAATGCTGCCAGCTGCATCATCTCAGTATCACTGTCATCAGAGTCTGACAGTATATCAGAGTTTGAGTCATCATCAGAGTTTGATGACTCAGTATCAGACTTTTTGACATGAGCTTTTCCCTTGATTTTTACAACTGTTTGTTCTTGAATTTTTAGAGCAACTGGTTTGGGTTTGCCACCATGTCGTTTGCTTCTTTGCTCCATTTCAAGTTCATGAGTTTTCAACCTTCCAAAGATGTCATCCAGAGACATCTCTTCAAGGTCATGGTTGTCTCTTATAGTGGTTACCTTCAAATCCCACTTTTCAGGAAGAGCAAGCAAAAATTTGAGATTTGAATCTTCTAAATCATACTCTTTATCCACTAGAGACAGATCATTCAGCAGCTTGACAAATCTGTCATAAAGATCAGTCAGTGATTCACCAGACTTTGCATCCAAGTGTTCATACTCTTGAGTAAGTATGGTTCTTCTGTTTTTCTTGATGGCTTTGGTTCCCTGACATCTGACTTCCAAAGCATCCCATATTTCTTTTGCAGTTTTACAGCCAATCACCCTATTTGACATAGCATTATCAAGAGCACTGTGCAACAAGTGCTTTACTTTTGCATCTTTACTGATTGATAAGATGTCTTCAGGAGTATAGTCTTTCTTCTCTTTGGGAATCATCTTCTGAGGTTCATCTCCAACTGCAACAGAGAGCTTTGTTGGCATGTGTGGACCATCATAAATCCTGTCCAGGTATTCTGACCTTCCAGATAGGATACTCAGATGCCTTAAGGATCGGAACCCTAAGTGACTCATATCTACTGGTTTGTGATTTCTCAGACATGATTGTGTGATTAAGATCTCACTGTAGGTATATCAACAGAGCTGGCTCTGATACCACTTGTTAGGCCGAATAAACTCACTATATAAGATAATATAGTGAACACAATCAAAAACAAAACACCAATATAAGAGAATAATTCAACTAAACTCTTATTCACAAATCACAGTAGCTTACAAATAATCTCTTAGTGATTTATATCTTATCACTAAGAGCTGCTAGGTTACACGAATGATATTCAATTGATAACTCATCTAGAGTAACCCCTAAGCTGTGTTTATGTACACAGTTACATGATATCTACTGATTGATTTATAATTATCTGCTTCCTAAAATAATCTAATCAGTAGCTATCCTTCTGCTGTCCTGATCTGCACAATCTCTCTTGATCTTTATCTTCCTTACTTAGTCAGATATGCTCCTGAAAATCAGCCGCCTGCAAACTCTGATCATTGCTTAAACTCTGATCCAGCTGTCAGTCGTTAAACTCTGATTTCCAGCTAAACTCTGATATTTGCTTCTGCACGCTAAACAAGTTAGATACCTGTGACATCATCAAATATGTAACACATATTGATGGGACAAATACTTTATGAGAATATATGTTGTGTTCTAGCAGAGACCAAAATTGGTTTATATAGAAGTTCAATATTTGAACAGTTACGTTAGTTCTCTCCATCAAAAAACTGCTAGTAACCACCTATTCCAACAGACATGGCTTGAAAGATTACAAGGTGACTTTAAAATCTAACGGGTGTGTCAAACTTATCCTTGTTTACACGTGTCTATATATATATCACTAGTTCATACTCTAATATTATACATTAATATTACAATATAAACTATACAGTTTATGCAAATATAATTAATAATTTAAGTCCAGGTGAAGGCATGTGTGTCTATGCAAAAATAATTAATAATTTAAGTTCAGGTGAAGGCATGTGTGTATGAGAGAGAGCTTTGTAATTGACCATAATGCATATAATGCAAAACATAATATAATAAATAAAGGATTAGAGTTTCCGATCCTTAAGAACTCCCGCCCACCCTCACACATATGAACGAAACACAGGGACTTAAATCCAAACAAACAGATGAAACGTCATATTTAGAACTCTTCATAAAATTTAGTCACTTTCGTTACATACCCCAACAAACAATCTCATTGATAAGACAAACACGTAGAAATATTATCTGGTACTAAATTACATAAATTCATATACAATAACAACTTGGCTATACTCATCCATACAAAGCCACCTAGTCAAATGACTCAAATGTAAACATTCTGAAAGCAAAGAACTTTTTTTTACTTGATTTGGAGCAATAAATGTCTCGAACACTGGGATTCGATTAGCAGAATCTAAAAAATACCAAGTTTCGTAGGCTCCTGAGATAATGCTAAATGAGCAGTTTTAATGATACCTTTCTGAAGTTTAGATCGCGCAATATGACAATTATGTCAATGTGCTTAGTGCATTCATGAAATACCGGATTAGAGGCAATATAGAGTGCAGACTTATTGTCACAAAACAGCGTAACGGGAGTCAAAGAAGAACACCGGAGCTCCTGAAGTAAATTGAGTAACTATTTTTACAACAAACATCAGCCATGGATCGGTACTTGGCTTCAGCTGAAGAACGAGATACCGTGGACTGCTTTTTAGACTTATAGGAAATAAGGGAGGAGCCAAAGGTGATATAGTAGCCAGTGAGGTAACGCCTTCTTTGAGGGCATGCAACCCAATTTGTATCAGAAATAGGCTGTGAGAGAAAGAAGCGAGGTGGCAGACAACAAGATGCCTTGACCAACAGTTGATTTCAAATAGCGCACTACTTTGTAAGCAACATCCATATGACACAGACGAGGGAAAGGAAGAAACTAAGACAATATATGAGTCGGATAAGAAAGGTTTGGATGAGTAATTGTCAAGTAAATGAGACGTCCCACCAGTTGACGATAGGGAAAGGCATTAGCAAGCAACGGAAAAGAGTTATTAGAGAGAAGAGTATGATGTTGTTCCATAGGGATAACAGATGGTTTGGCAGATTTGAAACCAACATCATTCATGATATCTAATGTGTACTTACGTTAATTGAGGTTAAATACCTTTTGTTGATCGAGCAGCCTCTATGCCTACAAAATATTTCAAAGCACCAAGATCTTTGATCTTGAAATGCAAGGCCAAATGTGTTTTAACTTTATAATTGAGAGACACATCACTACCTGTCACTAAGATATCCTCCACGTAAACTAGGATTGACACAGTAGCCTGATTTCGATGTAAGATAAGGAGGCTATGATCAGTATTGGCTTGTGTAAATCCATATAGCAGCAGCACAGAACAAAATTCTGAGAAACCACTCACGAGGAGCTTGTTTGAGGCCATATAGAGATTTAATTAAATGGCAAACCAACGTAGCATCAGTAGGATATGAACCACAATAAGAAGGAAGAGTATAGCCAGGAGTAATTTGGAGGTTTTTGAAATAAGACTTCTTAAGGAGTGAGACCTTTGAGAATGTGAGATGGAGTCTTATTCAGGGGATAAGTAGCCGTGAAGGACCTAAAATTGTAAATTGTTGACTACTCAAGGAGAAGATATGGATAAAACTCAAAAAGGTACGTGAACTTAACGTCTTATGTTTTTTCCGGTATTTTTTAGTTATGTCATTGTTTAGCATATGATTTTTCTGATTATATGATGCTGATTTGATTTTTGTTTTTTAGTTTTCAGTGATTGATTGTGTAGAAAATGTTTTTTACTAATTTGATTGTGCAGCATATGTTTTTAGGTCTCTAATTTCATCATTGATTTTTGTGATTATTAGTTTTTTTCATTGAATCTAGTTTTTGTGATTGCGGTTAATTAGTTAAATACAGATTTCATTAATGATGTTGATCAGTGAAATATATATTATCTTAATTCTCACATAAAACTATTTTAGTTATTATGTTCACTAGTTTACAGTTATTTTTGCATATTAGATCCGGTCATATTTAATTTAAGTGTTTGATATACTTTGTATATGTTACATTTGGATATGCTGGGGACAAAAGCCTTTGTAAAGGATTTTTGTTGTTATTTTATTAGGTACTATCATGTTTGTCACTTATCTACGTTCAATGAATCAAATCTATTAGGGACTGCTTGAGAATCGGAGGTAGAGTTTCCATATAATTGAAAAAAAACATGATAAACAGTTGTTTTCTTCTGATTGTTTGTAATTTTGAAGTATATTTAACTTTGATCATTTCTCTAGTTAAGTAGGATTAAATGTAACTGTTATGATTTTGTGGAGGAGTAATAAGTACTAATAGTGTGAAAGATGATTTCATGTGAATTTACTGTGACTTTAGTGGTATAAAAATTGTGATTTGTATCGTGCAGAACCTAGTGTATCATATAGACCTCTTTTTCTAAGGTTCGCATTTAGGGTCCCCAACAAACTTATTAAGTTTATTTAGCTACCATAAGTTTGAGTCCTAGTTTGTTGTAGTTCCAAGTTGTTCGCTTCAGAGCCGAAATCAGTGCTTTATAAACAAAACATACTAAAATATAATCACTGAGTCCTAGTTTGTTGTCGAGTCTTTGTCTTCGTAGATCTTTTTCATAAGTAACAATAGTATGGAATCTTCTGAATAAATAAAGTATTAAAACTTTATACCTTCTGGATTTCTGGACGTGCTACAGAAGATTATTTGTACACTGAGGCTTGAACATATTAATGAACTTCTTCCAGTGGTGTGCAGGAGCATCCTGAAATTCTTCAGACATATAATTTCAATAAATCACTTGACGTTCTTCGTACGGATTCCTTCAACAGTACTTGATATTTACCTTGCTTTGTTATCAGAGTTGAGTTGGTACCTCTTTAATTACAAATAGGCTAAACATATGCCTTTCAATCTCCCCCTATTTGTTTGTTAACATAATATGCAAATTATCGAGAGGATAACTCAACTAACTAATAAGACAAAAGGTTAAACATGAATTATAAATAGC
This sequence comes from Daucus carota subsp. sativus, assembly GCF_001625215.2. NCBI lineage: Eukaryota > Viridiplantae > Streptophyta > Magnoliopsida > Apiales > Apiaceae > Daucus > Daucus carota. The sequence continues at coordinate 20,382,025 of NC_030385.2, read as the reverse complement.
AAAAGTTTCTGGTATTTAATTTAAACATTGACCAGAATTCCAACAATTACAATAGATTACAAAAGGATGTTCTAGTTGAACATATATTACAAATCCCTAATGAATCTAAAGATCAACTTCTCCTTCTTCGATATCAGAATTGTGAAGGATAGGAGTTGATGGTTCTTCCCTGGTTGGCACTTCAGATGTAGTGGATTCACCACGCTTCTTTCGTTCCCTTGCCAGAGCCAGTTGGTGTAGTACTTCCATTTCTACAGGGTCTTCACGGAAGTCTGATGGCTGAGATTTTGTAACATATTTCATCCTTCGAAAGTACTGAGCAACATTCTTTCGAGTGCAGTAAGCAAGAATCACATCATCAGCATCAGGCTTAGCTTTAGAAGCGAAGCCCTTGGTTTTTAACAGAGTGGAGGCAAGAGCAAGTTGCTTAGCGGGATACTTTGGCAAGGCTTCTTCATTGAGATAGACAGTGCTGAAGATCTCCTTGTGAACGAACTTTACACAGTACGGATTCTTGACAACCTGAGGACTGTTGAATACAGCACATTCCAGCAGTTTGTCACGAAGGAGTTCGTTCAGGTTGGAGCTGCGCTTAACCTTGTTCCGAAGCACCCAGAGCTCAGATACAGAGAATGATTTCAGAGATTCGACAGATAGTCTGAAAGAACCATTCCTCTGTGTATAGACAATTAGCTCCCATTCTTCTAGCAAGTTATTGACTCCCACAGTCAAATAATTCAGTTCCAAAGCAAAGGCATGTGTAATGACATCCTCGTCAGGGTTTACCTCTCGAAGATCATAGATCAGAGATAAGAACTTTTTGTCGTTGAAAGGTTTCCTTTGAGGTCCATTGAATATTCTCTTTGCAATGTCCCAGCTTTTTCCGACTTTCCTTTTGATATCAAGATTCTTCTGCTTGCACGTAGCATCATAGATTTTCTGTTTCTCGATCTTGATTTGCTCATCTGTGATCAACTTGTCCTCTAGAAGTTTTTGGAAATCTCGAAGCTTACGCTTCCTAGCTTCATTTTCAGCTTTGAACTTCCGGACATTTTCCTCATGCTCTAGATCAACAGGTTCTTCATCCTGAAACAAATAACTCTCATCAAATTTACCTTCTTCTTCTGCTTTACGATAGGTAGCATCGAAGACGTCATCATCATCCATATCATTTGGATAGTCATCATAACTATCAGAGTTGAAAACATTTTCGGACTGATGTAACGGTTCTTTGCCTTTTGACTTATCAGATTCTTTGTCAGGGTCAGATCCAAAAGTGGTATTTCCCTTGTTGCTTTGATTTGAGCGATTCCCTCTATCATCCCTGTCACCTTTGTCTTCTCTATTCTCCCCCTTAGTTGAGGGATCCTCTCCGGAGGGTAGATCATCAGACCTGTTTCAGTTCCTGAGAAGTTGATCAAGCTTGTTGTCGATGGAATCAAACTTAGCCATGTAAAGTTCATGATTAGATCGCATTTCAAGAGATAGCTCATGGGTCTCTTCTTTGAGCTCATCCTTGTAAGAACTGGATGGCCTTTCATCTGCTTTCTCTGCTAGGGTCACCAACTGTGCACCCTTCAGCTTCTCATTTTCAGCAATCATTCTGGCTAATTCAGCTCGTAACTTAGCCATTTGTTCCTCAAATAGAGCAGTGTTAGTGTGTGCACTCACCTCACGTACACTCAGAGCTGTTTCACTAGCCTCTCGTGCATTTCTATCGCTCGGTGTTTGCCTTACATCACTCCGTTCATTCACTCTGCCTGCTGTACCTGTATAAACTACCAATGTCCCTTGAGATGGGAGCAAAGGTAGTGGAGGAACAAATTGTCCTCCGGATGCCTGTGAGGGCAGATTAACTTGCACGCTGCCAAGTTCCGCCTGATCAGAAAAGAAAGTGTTATCAGCAAAGTGTTCATACATGATACATTGATTTTGAACATCTGTGCACTCAGTAAACATAGTAACCTGTGTATCTGTTTGGGCTTGCACTAGCGTGAGTGCTAGCGCAGTGCTTGACTCTGTAAAAGTTACCGCGGCCGGACGGTAAATTTCAATGGCCTCATTCTGTAGAGAGAATGGGTCCAGAGACTGTTTAATTGCCATTTCAAAATCTGAGCCTTGTTGTGAAGGCAAAGATGAGGCTGCAGTTGTCTCCATGGCTTCCACCCTTTGCTTCTTTGAGGGAGACAGAGCTGCGGGTTGACTCAGTAAACTACTCGTACTCCGTTTCCTTGCAACTTTATGAACAGGTTGCATTGAAGTGTTGGTTGATGTGTTTGGAGAAACGGGAGTTGGTTGAAGTGAATCATCAGCTAGGTTATGAACCTGAGCTACCTGTAGGTCCTGACGAAAGGACTGCAGCTGCTGGTTGATAGGAGAGTCAGAGTTGAGAGGTAGATTGTGTTTGTGGTATGATTTGGGATTGTGATTGGTGTGGTAGTGGTTCAGATGAAGATGTTTGATTCTCGAAGAATATGTATTCTTGTGGTTGATCTTCAAATGAAGGGATATGTTGTTGTTGATGAGTAGGGGAGTGATAAGATGATTGGTTGGATGAATGGTGTGATGACTGTGCTTCTTGGGATTGTTGGGGTAATTGTTGTTGAAGTTGTTGATGTGGTTGTTGGATTTGGAGGGGTTGAGGTTCTTGCGGTTGTTGTTGCTGTTGATGGTGTTGCTGTTGTTGCTGTTGTTGAGGAGGAGGAGCCACTTGAAGTTGATAAGGCTGCTCAGGAATATTGAACAATTGCAGCATATGAGGAGTGGTGATAAGAGGAACATTTGCAAATTTGTTCTTTTTGTCCAGGTGAGTCATCAACTTAGAACAGGCACGAGGAACTGGTGCCACAAGAGAATTGACGTAGTGTTCCTTCTCAGCATCAGTCATTTTATCATTCAGAAATAGCATGATAAACCTTGGATAAAAGCATGAGACTTTGGCATTCTGCTCAACTGATCTGTTCCTCAGTGGTCCCAACTTTGTAAGAATGGATTGAAGTATGAGCTTACCAAAGTTGATAGGACGATTATAAGCAATGCAGAACCCAATCTTCTGAAGCAAAGATGTTATTACATTGAAGTTCTTGCGAGTGGTAGGAGCAAACACTCTAGCCAAAGTGTCGAAGAAAAGGTCCCACTCGGGCTTCAGATTGCCTTTCAACATCCTAGGCAAGTTTATTTCACCCTGATATAAGATCGTCTGAAAGAATTGGGTGATTTCATCTTCAGTAGGGAGTTCAGCAAAATTCTCCCTCGGGAACCCCAGTATCCTATTCACATCATCAGAGTTGATATGAATGGTACGTCCTCCGTGTATATCTCCAGAAACCCGATAATTATCCAATAAAGTAGTGTTCAGGGCTGTCGAGTAGAAGTCCTGAATTGGCTGTATCTGGAGTTCTGCATGAGATGTAATGGGAGTGCTGACGAGCGATTGACTATTCAGAAAACGGACCCACGGTCTAAAACGTGCCAAACTTGCCTCGGGGTCGAAGAATCCATTCAAGTTCGTCTCCTCAATTACAAAGCGACCGGCCATTTTTAAAATTAAAAATTGAATTAAGTGAGAATTTTTCAAATAAAATATTAATTTTCAAATTTCTCACAAATTTCAATTAATAATTAAATATCAATTAATTAATTAATTAATAATTCGAATTAATTGGGTAAATTCGAATTAAAACTTAATTAATTTTAAAATGGCTCAAACAAGGTTCCAAACGTGGTCTTAATCTTCACTTAATCCACAAATCCCCAAATTGACTTTAAAAACCCTAAAATTCGAATCTAAGAACGGGGGGGGGGGGGTTTCAAATCAGTCTAAACAACACCACCGCAAATCGTTCTATACTGATAATCCACGGCCAAATGATCACAGAACCGGTAGAAACTCGCTTAAACTCGATCGAAATCGTCCTGACCCAGTCGACTCGGTTGAACTCGGCGAAATGGGTTTCGGTTTTTCAAAAATTCGGCAGCAATTCGATTTGTTTTGGAGTAAAAATCGTAACCAGCAAGCTTTTTAGGCTTGAAATAAGTAACCAGCAAGTTATTTAAAGCAAAAACTTGAAAAACTTGTGCTTGAAACAATGACAGTTCGGTGTATGTGTGAAAAACGAAGTGAAGAAGATGAAGTAAGAGTATGGCATGGTATTTTAAAGAGAAGTCATACCGAGATCCTCAGTATGACATATCCAGAGTAGTCGGTAAGACATAATCCAGAAAAGACATACCGAACAGAGTTGAAAAGATATCACATTCGGTATGACATTTTCAAAAATGTCATACCGTGCACAAATAACAGATTTAATAAAAAGAAAATATATATGTATATTATGATTTTTGATTAATTAAAAACAATTAAACCTTTTGCACAAATAATCAAAAATCTACTACACATAATAAATAATATATTACACATATTTTTTGGAAAATTCAACTTTAGTTAAATATAAATACTTATGAATTTAACTTTAATTCATTAAAATGAATTAACTTAAAATCAAATATTTATGCTTAATTAATTCTGAAAAATGCAAAATAAATACATATAATTATCTAAATGCATGGAGAATATTACAGGGGAGTATGCAGCACTTAGAAAATTATAGAGACATATATGAACATGCATAATTACACAGAAAATTATCAGATAATTTACAAATAAATATATAAAATCTAATAAAATAGATATAATTACACAGAAAATTCACAAAAATATATAATAATATAAAATATATACAAAGAGAATCATGGCATATTTAACATCCCTAGCTCACAAACCAACTTGGAGAAAGTGGATTCATCAAGTGGTTTAGTGAAGATGTCTGCAATCTGATCAGCCGTGGGTACGAAATGTAACACCACAGTACCATTCATGGCATGTTCTCGAATGAAATGATACCTGATATCTATGTGCTTGGTCCGGGAGTGTTGCACTAGATTGTTTGAAATGGCTATGGCACTTGTGTTGTCAAAAAATATTGGAATTTTGTCGACAGAGATACCATAATCATTCAATTGGTTTCTGATCCAGAGAATCTGAGCACAGCAACTGCCAGCAGCTATGTACTCAGCTTGAGCAGTAGAAGTGGACACTGAGTGTTGCTTCTTGCTGTACCAGGAAACCAACCGACGTCCTAGAATTTGACAGCTTCCAGACGTACTCTTTCTATCAATCCTGCAACCTGCATAATCAGAATCTGTATAGCCAATTATGTCAAAACCAGTATTCTTAGGGTACCAAATACCTAAACCAGGTCTACCCTTAAGATATCTAAAGATTCTTTTGACGGCTGTTAGATGTGATTCTTTAGGATCAGCCTGAAACCTAGCACATAAACATGTTGCAAACATAATATCTAGTCTACTAGCAGTGAGATAGAGTAATGAGCCAATCATACCTCGATAGCTTGATATATCAACTTTCTTACCAGATTTATCCTGGTCAAGCTTAGTGGGAGTGGCCATAGGTGTCTTTGCCGGTGAACAGTCTTCTAGATTGTATTTCCCTAGAAGATCTCTTACATACTTTGATTGGCAAATAAAGATTCCATCTTCCTTTTGGCTTACTTGAAGACCAAGAAAGTAGGATTGCTCACCCATCATACTCATTTCATAATTACTCTGCAATAACTTAGAAAATCTCTTGCACAAGTTATCGTTAGTAGAACCAAATATAATATCATCAACATATATTTGGACAAATATCATACCATTATCATGCAATTTATAAAAGAGAGTTTTGTCTATGACACCTCTGGTGAAATTGTTTTCAATTAAAAAGTCAGAGAGAGTGTCATACCAAGTCCTTGGTGACTCCTTGAGCCCATAGACAGCTTTGAATAGGAAGTATACAAAATCAGCAAATTCTGGATTTTCAAAGCCAGAGGGCTGTTCCAGATATACTTCTTCTTCCAGCTTTCCATTCAGAAATGCACTTTTCACATCCATCTGATAAACTTTGAAGTTGGAGTGTGCAGCAAATGCAAGGAATATTCTGATGGCTTCAAGACGAGCAACTGGAGCATAGGTTTCATCGTAATCAATTTCTTCTTCCTGAGAATAACCTTTTGCAACCAGTCTGGCTTTGTTTCTCACAACAATGCCATCACCATCTAACTTGTTACGGAAGACCCATCTAACTCCAATTGTAGACTTTCTTTTTGGCCGAGGAACCAAGGCCCAGACTTCTTGTCTCTCAAATTGATTGAGTTCTTCTTGCATGGCAAGAACCCAATCAGGATCAGCAAGTGCTTCATCTATTTTCTTTGGTTCTAATTGTGATAGAAAACCAGAGAATAGACATTCATTTGTCGTAGCACTTCTAGTCTTGACACCAGCATCAGGATCACCAATAATTAAATCAAAGGGATGATCTCTGCTCCAAATCCTTTCCCTTGGAAGTTGTGTCCTTGATGATTCAGCAGTATTATCATTAAGCTGAAGTGTATGACTAGTTGATCCACCAGCTTCCCCTGAGCTGTTGCCAGGTTGACTTGATGATCCACCACTAGCATCAGTGGAATCTCCAGCATTATTGCCATTTCCTCCACCATTGCCTGGATCATTATTATTGTTGTCATCACCTGTTGCAACCTCAAGTGGCACATCATCATCTGAATCAGAATCTGGATAGTTGTCAAACTTCAGAGATTCAGATGGATTAGCAGATTGTAAACTTGGTAGTTTAGTGTCATCAAATGTAACATTGACACTAACTTTCACTGACAGAGTATCAATTACAAAAACTCTATAAGCATTATTTGTATAACCAACAAAAATTGCTTCGGATGCCTTTGGCTCAAACTTGTTCAAGTTCTCTTCTCCATCCTTGAGAACATAACAATTGGCTCCAAAGACATGAAGATTTTTGACATATGGTTTCTTGTTGTTATACAGATAAAATGGAGTTTTCATATGATCCTTGTTGATCAAAGTTCTATTCTGGGTATAGCAGGCAGTAGACACAGCTTCAGCCCAAAAGTACAGTGGAAGCTTTGATTCAGCAATCATAGTCCTTGCAGCTTCAATCAGTGTACGATTCTTTCTTTCGACGACTCCATTCTGCTGTGGAGTCCTTGGTGCTAAATACTGCCTTCTAATTCCCTTTTCAGAGTAATAGTTAATTAGAGTTTGATTCTTGAATTCAGTGCCATTATCTGACCTTACAGCTTTCACTGGCACACCCTTATCCAATTCAACCGACTTAATATGATCAATCACTGTCATTGGGGTTTCATCCTTAGAAGCCAGGAAGTAAACCCAAGTAAATTTCGAGAAGTCATCCACAATAACCTAGGAATATCTTCCTTCATCAATTGATGCAACATTCACGGGGCCAAATAAATCCATATGCAGTAAATGAAGTGGATTTGTAATAGTATTGATGGTCTTGCCTTTATGAAATGCTTTCTTCGCATTTCCTTTCTGACAAGCTTCACAGAGATCATCAGTTGAGAATTCCAGGGAAGGCAAACCTCTCACTAGATCTCTCTTTACTAGAGAGTTCATGGTTTTGAAGTTGAGGTGTGAGAGCTTCTTATGCCATAACCAACTATCTTCAGCAGACGCTTTGGCGTAGAAACAGTGAACTTCGTTTCCTGGTCCTGAAGACAAATCAGCTACGAATATATTGCCTTTCCTTATGCCACATAGTGAAGGACGCTTATCCTTGATATGTTTAATGATACATATCTCCTTTTCAAAATGAACATAATATCCCTTGTCACAAAATTGACTGACACTCAGGAGATTATGTTGAAGTCCTTCAACTATAGCAATATCTTCTATGATGATCCTTCCAATTTTGTACTTGCCATATCCCACAGTACGACCTTTGCTATTATCAGCAAAACTGACTGTTGGGCCAGCTCCTTCTCTTATGTCTTCCAGCAGGGATCTATTGCCAGTCATGTGCATTGACGCTCCACTGTCAAGCACCCAGGTAACTCTAACAACTCCACTAGCACCCTGCAAAAGACAACTTGATTAAACCTTCTTTGGGACCCACACTTGATTGGGTCCAGCAAACTTAAAGAATTGATTTCTATCAGGTAATACAACAGAGCCTCTTGGACTGATACTTGGTTCTAATTTGACTGAACTTACTTCCTTAACAACAGCCTTATAAACCTTGGTTTTAGGCTTTGGAACATAAGTCTCCTTCCTAACACGAGGAGGACTAGCAGTCTTTGATCTAGCATGCTTATTGTTTGTGTGTTGTCTGGGAGATGTGTTTTCATTTTTAGCATGCAAATTTCTAAAATAAACAGACATCATATTGAAAGTACAGGTCATGCAATTATCAACACCACAACATTTATGACATGCATCAAAAACAGGAGCAACAGGAATATCAGTCACAGTAGTAGGAACATCAATAGATTCTACTCTAACCTTGTTAACAGATTTAAAGTTCTCAGTAGAATGACATCTATTGTTCTTGTTCTTGTTTTTACTATTCACAAAATTATTGGGCTTGTTGAATTTAGTTCTCTCAGAGTTGACACCTAAACCAGCTTTAGGCAACCTAAAATTGCCTTTCACTTTGATTGGTTTCAGTGATGTCATGATCTCATCTCTCTTTTCATTACTCTCTTTCATTTTAAGGTCTTCCTGTTTTAGTTCATATTTAATGACAACAGGAGTTTCTAACAGAGGTTCAGCTTCTGAGGATTTGAACAATGGTTGAGGGGAATCTTTCAAAACAAAAGGAATTCCTCTCTCCTCAACACTCTTTTTAAAGGGAGTAATGTTACTAGCCTTACCTACAGATTTGTTATAGTCAAAACCTATTTCAACAGTTCTCTTGATCTCTTGTTTATCATTAAGTTCTTTGACTATAGTGGAGGCATCCTTAAAGGCTTTACATTTCACTTTCTCTTCGTCTAGCTGAAGTCTCAAAGCAATCTCACCTTTCTCTAGAACTCTGACTTTAGCAACTTGTAACCCTAAATCCATAGTCAGTTGTTCAATTTTAGGTTTCAATACGTTCATCTCATTCATCTTATAAGCATGAATATCTAAGACTAACGCAATTTTAAGATTGGCAGCTTTCAACTTTTTAATAGCATCATCTCTTTCAAGTCCTAATTGCATAAAAAGTTTAGGGCATGTAGGATCTACCTGGAAGCTTCCAGCAGGAGGAGGTGAAGATGATCCAGCATTAGCCATAAGAGCAACATTTCCTAGCTGCTCCTCGTCATCACTATCTGTATCATCCCAGCTTTTCCCTTCTGCCAGATAAGACTTGCTTTTAAAATTTTGACTTCCAAAAGTACCTTGATGCTTTCTCACTAGTGCATCATACTTCTGCTTCAGCTCGTCGTAGGAATCTTTTCTCTTTCCTTTAACCTTGGCCTGTTTGCATTCAGTTGCAAAGTGTCCTGGTTCACCACAGTTAAAGCATTTGAACTTGCTTCTATCCACCATCCCAGTCTTGTATCCTCTGTTGCTCGTAGAAGATGAGTAACCTCCTTTTTGAAACCTGTTAACTGTAGGTTTGTACTTGTAGGAGGGGTTCTTCCTGAATCTCATGTTTCCAAACTTCTTGGCAAACAGTGATAGAGATTGATCTTCTAATTGTTCTAGCTCTTCCATTGTATAGAACTCTTCGTCACCACTGGAAGAAGCAGTCTGACCCATCTCAGGTACAACAAATTCCTGAGTGGTTTTAGAAGGAACAACAACATCCTTCTTCTCTTCCGGTACAGGTGACTCAACAACTAGAGCTCTCGAATGGTTCAGTGTTTTACCCCAGCCATATCTCTGCTTACTTTGAACTTGCTCGAGTTCATAAGTTTTCAAAACTCCGTAGAGTCTCTCCAAAGATATCTCATTCAGATCTCTGCTTTCCCTGATGGCAGTGATTCTGTGTTCCAGATGTTCAGGAAGTGTTAAGAGAAATTTCATGTTGACCTCTTTCTTGTCGTAGTATTTCCCATTTAAATTTAGATTATTAATCAGATTATTAAGTCTGATAAACACTTCTGAAATCCCTTCTCCGGGATTGGAACCAAACTGTTCATACTGAGCCATCAGTATCTCTTTCTTGTTTTCTCTGACTTCATCTGAGCCTTCATTGATAATCTCTAACGTATCCCAGATTTGCTTGGCGTTCGTACAATTAACAACAGCATTGTACATTACTGGATCTAGAGATTCCACCAAAATCAGTTGAAGAGCGTCATCTAAGTTCATCTGTTCACCCTCTTCATCTGTGTACACATGAAGTTCTTTTGGAATAGTCTGATGAGGTATTAACACACCATCTTTTTCGTGTGCTAATATGACTTTCATCGGAATAGAAACACCCTTGTTTAATATCCCGATATATTTTCTGTTGGCGTTGCGGAGGAAACAACATATGCCTCTTCCATAGGCCAAAGTGTTCCTTGCTGAACGGTGGGATTTTAATGCTACTGATCTTTTGTGTACTCATGTTTAAGGATTTGAAGTGAATAGTGTTTGGATGAGATTTTGGATTTTTGAAAGAAAAATAATTTAAATCAGAATTAATTTTTGGAATAAAATTAATTCAAAATAAAAAATATTTGGACGTTATAGAGTGTGTATAGGATCTGATACAGAAAAATGGTATCAACCGCTCTGATGCCAATTGTTAGGTCCTGAAACGATTGTAGAAGGGGGGGTTGAATACAATCATCACTAAAAATCGCGGCGGAATAATCTGATTTGAATTAAACTTGTTAATCAGATTTTAATTAATTAATATAACAATGTTTTAAGTCGTTATATAATTAATATGGTTAGTTTTAATGTCCACTAAAGTTCGTAGAATAAATCTGACAGTATGTATTCTAACTTAGTGATTAAAACAACCGAGTGATCAAAGCACAGAAAACTGTAGATATAACAATTGCAAGTTACAAACAACTTGAAAGCTTTTACAATGCTTGAACAACATACAAATGAAGAAGTGAAGCCATATTTATAGGCAAATCACTTGGATATAGGTATGACAAAGAAAGGAATGACTTTCTAGCTTAGGAATGACATTACAATGGAAGATATGACATTATTACACAAAGTCATGCCATAAAACAAAGAAGGAATGACATTTAAATGGAATGTCATACTGCCAGGGGCGGTATGACTTTCTTCCTTGGCCACTACTCTTCATTTGGCATGACATTACCAAAGAAAGCCATTCGGTTGAGCCTTATATGACATTTTAAATCATATTTAATCAAGTCATACGCGCACAAGGACAATGTCTGAATCTGGGACACGGTATGACATTTTAATGTCATACCATAGAAAGTCTGAACACAGCACACGGTATGACTTATACTGAGAAAGTCATACCGAATGGAATAATCAGTAAAACAGCCTTAACATGACTTTTTCAAGTCATTCCTGAGAAAGTCGTTTAGCAGGGAATGGTATGACATTATTATATAATGTCATACCGAGTCATTTGATGCATTAAATCAGTTTTAATAATTATATAAATATTAGATAATTACCCACTTAATTATATTAATTATATAAATTCATAAATTAAATTAATTTGAAGGTGAATCAATTTAATAAATAAATTATACAACCAATTTAATTATTTTGATTAGTGAGATAATTAAATAAATACTTATAAAATTATATTTCTCCAGCAGCAGAGACTTCAGGCTTTGTCGAACGTTGTAGATCTTTCTCTAGATCGAACGACCACTTGTAGTTGATGCAGAACACTTAATATGAGTAGCTGACACACAAATGTACTGTCTGGTTCATCTGTATCTAGTTGAATGAAATATTCTTTACCAAAATAAACATTTGAGAAGAGGCTTGTTCGTCGAGTCTTTGTCTTCGTAGATCTTCTTCATAAGTAACAATAGTATGGAATCTTTTGAATAAATAAAGTATTAAACCTTTATACCTTCTGGACTTTTGGACGTGCTACAAAAGATTATTTGTACACTGTGGCTTGAACATATTAATGAACTTCTTCCAGTGGTGTGCAGCAGCATCCTGAAATTCTTCAGACATATAATTTCAATAAATCACTTGACGTTCTTCGTACGGATTCCTTCAACAGTACTTGCTATTTACTTTTCTTATCAGAGTTGAGTTGGTACCTCTTTAATTACAAATAGGCTAAACATATGCCTTTCAACTGTGTATATAAACACAACGTAGGGTTTACTTTAGATGAGTTGTGCATCGAGTACATTATTCTTGTAACCTAGCAGCTCCTAGTGATAAATTATAAATCACTAAGAGATTATTTGTAAGCTACTGTGTTGGTGTTAATAAGAGTTTAGTTGTTTTATTCTCTTATTGGTGTGTTCTGTATTGATTGTGTTCACTATATACATCAGTATAGTGATTTGATTCGGCCTAACAAGTGGTATCAGAGCCAGCTCTGTTGATATACCTACAGTGAGATCTTAGTCACACAATCATGTCTGAAAAATTACAAACTTCAAATAGTAGATATGAGTCAATTAGGGTTCCGATCCTTAGGGCATCTGGGCATCCTGTCTGGAAAGTGAAGATGGTCATGTTTCTGGAGGCCACAGATCCAGAATACTTGGATAGGATTTATGATGGTCCACACATGCCAACCAAGCTCTCTGTTGCAGTTGGAGATGAACCTCAGAAGATGATTCCCAAAGAAAAGAAGGATTATACTCCCGAGGATATCTCATTAATCAGCAAGGATGCAAAAGTGAAGCACTTACTGCATATTGTTTTAGACAATGCTATGTCTAATAGGGTGATTGGATGCAAAACTGCAAAGGAAATATGGGATGCTTTGGAAATCAGATGTTAGGGAACCAAAGCCATCAAGAAGAACAGAATGACCATACTTACTCAAGAGTATGAACATTTTGATTCAAAGACCGGTGAATCATTTAATGATCTCTATGACCGATTTGTCAAGCTGCTGAATGACTTATCTCTGGTGGATAAAGAATATGATTTGGAATTGAAGACTCAAATCTCAAATTTCTACTGAAAAGCAAAAGACGTGAAAGAAAACCTAAGCCTGTTACTCTAAAAGTTCAAGAAGAAACAGTTGTGAAGAACAAAGGAAAAGCTCATGTCACAAAAACTGATACTGAGTCATCAAACTCTGATGATGACTCAAATTCTGATATTTCCTTAGACTCTGAGGACAATGACACTGAGATGATGCAGCTAGCAGCTTTGATGATCAAAAGTTTCAAGAAGATGGCTTACAAGAATTTCAATAAAGGAAAGAAATTTACAAGGAAGGACAGAAACTCTGACTGAAAAGGCTTCAAAAATAATGAAGGTAAGGAAGAAAAATCTGGAAAAGCTGACAAGTCCAAGTATACTTGCTTCAACTATGGTGAAAAGGGTCACTTTGCAACTAAGTGCAAGAAAGTCAAAAATGAAAAGGGACAAGCTTTCATCACCAAGAAAGGAAACTGGGCAGATTCATCAGACTCTAAGGAAGAAGTCAACTATGTTTTGATGGCAAACACTGATAATAGCTCTGAGACTGTTGAAACAAAGGTACCTCATTCCACTCTTGCTTTTAATACTGAAGATATAACTAATTTAAGATTATTCCTTTAAAGCTTGCATATCAGTTATTGAGATCAGACTTTAGAAAATGAAGGATTGAAATCTGAAGTCTTAGATATTAAGAAAAGAAAGGATTATCTTGAGAAAGAATTAGTTCAGATGTTGGAAGTTCAGAAAGAAAGAGATGATGCTGTTTTCGTTAAAAATGAATTATTAAATAAACATGCTTCTCTTGAATCAGAACTTGCTAGGGAGAAAGAAATAATAAAAACATGGACTAATTCAGGAAAAACCGCTCAGAATATCTTGGGTAGTGGAAATTGGAAGAAAGGATTAGGATACACTGATAAGGACGAAGCTGAGTCATCTAAACCAGAACATGTTAAAAATGAAAAACCTAAGGTTGTACCAGTTAGATTTGTTGCAGAAACAGAAATGAGTAACAAATCAAAAACTGATAAACCCAAACAAGTCAACATAGGCTTGATGACTCAGAAACAGCTTAAGCACAAGCTCAAGGAGGTCAAGCAAGAAAACAGAGTTAAGGAATCTAGGAAAAATAGAAATGGAAAAGTAGGTATCAACAAAAGCTATAACTATATGCCTATTCCTAATGCTCCTAGGAAAACTTGTCATAACTGTGGAAATCCTAACCATCCTGCTTCTTTTTGCAGGAAGAATAAAGACATAAATACTATGTTTCCCAAATCAGAAGTTAAGACTAGGAATGTTAGGTTTAGACCAGAGAATCCTTGTTTTAATTATGGTAGTTTATGGCATTCCATCTACACTTGTAAGGAATACCATAGCTTATATTACGATTATTATGAATTGAAACCTTCCTTGAATAAAAAGATTGATTCCCCAAGTTCAAACTCTGATAAAAAGTCTATTAGCATAAACTCTGATTTAAACTCTGATAAATCTTCCGCTGCTAGTGTTAACAAACTTAACAAGAACAAAAGATCCAAGAAAGTCTGGGTCATTAAAACTAACCATTAGTGGTCCTTTATGATTGCAGGGCAACTGGAAAAACATCCTAGTTCTGGACAGTAGATGCTCTGAACATATGACAGGAAATAAAGCCCTGCTATCAGAATTTGTGGAGAAGGCTGGCCCAAATGTTTCTTATGGAGATGGCAACAGAGGGAAAACTTTGGGATATGGCAATATCAATCTTGGAAATGTCATCATTGAATCTGTAGCTCTGGTCTCAGGACTTAAGCATAATCTGCTAAGTATAAGTCAAATATGTGACAGAGGATATCATGTCAATTTCTTTGAAGAACACTATGACGTTGTTAGCAAAAGCACTGGGAAAGTTGTTCGGAAGGGATATAGACATGGAAATATCTATGAAGCCAAGCTCTCTTTAAACTCTGATAACTCTGCAATCTGTCTACTGAGCCAGTGTTGAAGATAGCTGGAATTGGCACAAGAAACTTTCTAACCTGAACTTCACCAACATAAATGAATTAGTGAAGGAAGATCTTGTAAAAGGACTGCCCAAATCAGTATTTACACCAGATGGCCTCTGTGATTCTTGTTACAAGGCAAAACAGAGAAAATCTTCATTCGAAAGTAAAACTAAGTCTTCAATTCTTGAGCCTTATCATTTACTACATGTTGATATATTTGGACCAGTAAATGTCATGTCCATTGCAAAGAAAAGATATAATCTGGTCATTGCTGATGAATATACCAGATATACATGGGTATACTTTCTACACAGCAAAGATGAGACATTCTCTCTTCTGTTAGAGCGTGTCAAGCAACTGGACAAAATTTCTAAAGATGCAGTAAAGATCATCAGGAGTGATAATGGCACCGAGTTCAAGAATTCAATAATGGAAGAGTTCTGTAAAAGAAATGGAATTAAGCAAGAGTTCTCAGCACCTGGAACACCTCAGCAAAATGGTGTAGTGGAAAGAAAGAACAGAAATCTGATGGAAGCTGCAAGAACCATGCTGGAGAAAGCAAAACTGCCAACTTACTTTTGGGCTAAAGCTGTGCAGATTGCTTGCTTCACACAGAATGCAACTCTGATAAACAAGCATGGGAAAACACCATTTGAGATGGTTAAGGGCAGAAAGCCAAATCTGAAATTCTTTCATATATTTGGCTGCAAATGTTTTGTTCTCAAAAGTCATCCTGAATAGTTGACCAAATTTGACCTAAAAGTTGATGAAGGAATTTTTGTTGGCTATACACTGTCAGCTAAGGCCTTCAAATTTATAATCTGAGAACAAGAGCTGTCATGGAATCTATTCATGTATCTTTTGATGATAAGAAGATAACTAGACTCGAAGATTTTGAGGCACATGATGTGACGCCCTCCAAATCCGGGTCATAGACTTGGGGGTCACACCACAATATAAACCTGTAAACAAGAATAATATATGCAATGACCCTAAACATCCACGGACCGCTCCAGGTTATAGTATGAAACAAGCCACAACTTAAGTTATATTACAATACGTCGAATCCCAATCCATATCTTACAACTTACACACCTCAATGCAGTGCTTACACACAAAAGATACTCAAAAGTTCATAATATCAGCAACTCCTAGCAAGGCTCTCCAACACTCATCCTGATACCTTGGCTTGATGACTAGTCTGCGGGTCCTCGCTAACAGTATTCTCTTTCTTCACTGGAAAAGAACATAAAGAATCGCAAGAATGAGCTTACAGCTCAGCAAGCAATATAAACCATAAACTGAAGTTCAACAATTATCAATGAGAATGAATCAGGATATCAAATCTCTTTTTAAAGCAGTGATTAGAATTGGATATTCATATTTTTATTTAAAAACCAAGGTTAGGCTACTGATCAGTCACGCACTAACCCCGAGCCAGGTACATACCAAGCTCTATCACTGGATCCAAGGCACACATTGGCCTAATGACCACGAATCTGGTCTGACCACGAATCTGGTCCACATTTATAAAACAATCCAATTCTTTAACAATATAATGAAATTAACAATATCTCAATAAATCAGAATCAATACCATTTGAACAGAAGCAATATTACCAAAACAGAATCATAATCGTTAAATCAGAATCATTATAACGAGGGTTGCAATATTTATCAAGATTAAAAGACAGTTCAGAATTAGGTTCAAGTATCATCACAATATGTTCGAAGAATGGCTTGAAGTCGAAAGAAAGATTAAGTATATGGTGAGAACAATCTGGTGTTTATAGAAGAAATAATGCAATTGAGATTGACTTAAGGTTCCAATATTGTTTATCTTGAAGGAAATTCAAGTGTTAGGGTGTATATGTGTGAACATTCTTCGAAAGAGTAATATAGGTGTTTGGTAAGACATTGTATAATTTGGTGAAGTATTGTAGCATATAGGTTTGTACTGTTTGGTCATTCATGGATGAAAGAATATCAAAGTAAATGATTTGTGTTTCCAGGTCTCAAAGAAATAGGTACAAGTTCAATTGAAATCAAAGTCAAGGTTCAGCTTGTAATTCAGGTGTCAAGAGGGTTGGATAAGGTTTATCAATAATCAGGATCAATAGCACAATATCTCAACAGATGTATTTTCAAATCTTTCCAGAACAACAACATTATATGCAGAACAGTAACTCAAGGAGTTTACAGAAGTACAAGTTGAGAATAGAGCACTTGCCTTATTCTGAAGATTCACTTCTTTCTATAGCTTTCTCTAAACAGAATCACTGCAATACTAACCTTTCTAAGCCTGTCCTTCTCTGATAATCACAATGTTCATCTATCAATACTCAATCTTATATCATTCTATTTGTATCATAGTCGAAACAAGCTTCTATCTACCCTTCGTTTCACTTAAATCCGATATACGGTTCAAAAGATATTAATAAAACAGTCATACAATGTTCACATAAGCATTTCACATATCAATCAAGTAGCACATAGCACATAACATATAAGAGAATCAATGATATAGCTTTTCAGAAAAGGTTTGGGGTTAAAATGATTTTTCTGGTATTTGTTATGAATTTTCAAACATTTTTCGGAATAAAAACGGGTCAAAGAATCAAGTTATAATTGAATAAACAAGTTCAAATACTCGAAATAAGGTTCGAAATCACTTGAAATCAATTAACGAACCTTCAACATATTTTAGAATAATTTTCTAAAGCTTGAAACTATTTTTCTGGATTTTTAAAACATTTAAAACAATTAAATCTAATTAATAAATCAATTAAAATCAATTAATAAATAATTAAAACAATTAATCAATTAATATCTGAATTAATTGATTAATTATAATAATTAATTACTAATTAAAATTAATTAACTAATTAAATTAGATTTATTTCTGAATAAAGAAATAATTAAAAACTATTTTTAAAAATACTTAAATGATTTTCGAAATTAAAAAGAATTTAAAATAAATCAGTTTTTAAAAGTTTTAAAACTTCAAGGTTTAAACTGCAAGGTTTTGAAACTTAAAGGTTTGAATTGCAAGTTTTAAAACTATGGTGCAACAACTTCACCATCTTCAAAAGATGGGTGACCAAACGGAAATTTTTCCGCCGGTCACCACCTGCCACGCCGGAGACGGCGTTTACCGCCTCCTCCGACCACCATACACTGCAGATCCACTCCCCATGTTACCAGGAACCCGTTTATGTAGTTGGTTTCGTCAAAGGACGCCGGAATCGGCCGGATTGTGGCCGGGAAATTCGCCGGTGACGGCGAGCTTCGTCGGCTCCGTTCCGGTCGATTTCCAGGTCCCTCGACTTCAAAATATAGCTCAACCAACTCCTCTTTACACCCTCTATCCATTGCAAGCTTCAAAACATCCCCAGAATCGACGAATCGAAAAGCCCCAATTTCAATTGAAAATGTTCAAACGAATTATAAACCCTAATCTTCAATTTCGAACATAAAACTCAGTTTTGAACATGTTATTGACATCCAAATCACACATATGATATACCAAAATGATCAGGAGAAGATTATCTACAACATGGAAACATAAAATCACATAAAACACATCAAAATCAAAAAGCCCTAATTTAACCCTAATTAATTCGAAATTAAAAACCCTAATTACTTCTAACCTGTTAATCTAGAGCTGTTTTTGAAACTTGATATGGATTCTACGCTTCGATATCTTCGATTTGACTGCTTGCACGCTCGATTTTGAGTCCGATAACGTCTTCAAATCTTCGATTGAACTCCAAGAACGCGAAGAACGATAACCCGGTTTCTCTCGATTCCCGTGTATTGAAATGATAATTATGAAAAATAAAATAGTAATTATCCCATTTATAATTACGAATAACTGGCCCCCACTTGGATCATACCGGACATAAAATACACTTCTTAATCATTAAGTATTAATAAAACTGATGCGTTCGGGACCGACTTTAAAGATAAATATCAAATACACACATTACGAGAAACTTATGGGGCTCCGAGCTTTGATTGGCACGAGGTACGAGAATTATAATGCTTTAGCCAAAATAATTTGGGGTTAAAAATATCCGGCGTACACGTTAATCGATACTGTAAAATAATAATAAAATATTCGTAGAATCGTTCCGAAATCTTTCACGTAAATCCGTACACCAGATGGGAAAAGTTAAAACACGAAAGTTGTTCAGAATATCTCGAATAATAAACCGGCGAAACTTTCCCGGAAGCCCCCCGGGGTTTAATTATCGAGTAAACGGGTTTTAAAATCAATTAATAATAATATTTTATAATATACTTAATTAAATCCTTAAATCAAATATCAAATCATATAATAATCCATAATTTATCAGGTAAGTGCCAAAATTCTCCATATTTTGATCTGATCATATAAAAATTATCAACTCACAAGTCATAACACACATAGACGATCATATAGCAAGTCACTTAACATATAATTCACAATTAATTCACATAAAATTCACAAAATATTCGCATACTGACATAAATAAATACATGCCGAAATCCCGGATATTACATCCTTCCCCCCTTAAAAGGATTCTGTCCTCAGAATCTGCTAAGAAAACAAGTGAGGATATTTCTCACGCATATCACTTTCTAACTCCCAAGTTGATTCTTCAACTTTTGGGTTTCTCC
The DNA here is from genome assembly GCF_001625215.2 of Daucus carota subsp. sativus. Taxonomy (NCBI): domain Eukaryota; kingdom Viridiplantae; phylum Streptophyta; class Magnoliopsida; order Apiales; family Apiaceae; genus Daucus; species Daucus carota. Next base: position 20,362,428 of record NC_030385.2, on the reverse strand, counting down.
ACAACACTCTCACTATTTTCACCACTTTATTCCTTAACACTTTCTCCTTCCTATCTAGAATCTCTATTGGATTCTCAGCATAAGACAAATCTGCCTGAAGCTCTACTGGCTCGTACTCTATCACATGCCTAGAATCTGGATGATACTTCTTAAGCATTGACACATGAAAGACGTTATGAATATGCTCCATATGTGGGGGTAACGCTAACTCATAAGCCACTTTACCAACGCGCCTCAAGATCTCGAATGGTCCGACGTATCTGGGACTTAGCTTTCCTTTCTTGCCAAATCGGGATAGTCCTTTCCATGGCGAAATCTTCAGTAATACAGGTTCTCCTTCTTCAAATTCCATATCCTTCCTGGCTCGGTCTCCGTACTTTCTTTGACGATTCTGTGCTGCAATTAGTCTTCTTTGAATGGTTTCAATAACTTCCTTCGTCTGTTCAACTAGTTCTGGCCCAAGTAGTTTACATTCTCCTACTTCATCCCAACATACGGGTGAGCGACATTTACGTCCATACAGAGCTTCATAAGGAGGCATTCCGATGCTTGCATGATAACTGTTGTTGTATGAGAATTCCACTAACGGTAGATGTTCGTCCCAATTGCCTTTAAAGTCGATAGCACAAACACGTAGCATATCCTCGATTGTTTGAATAGTCCTTTCACTCTGACCATCAGTTTGTGGATGATAAGCAGTACTCATATTCAATCTGGTGCCCAAGCATTCTTGAAAGCTCTTCCAGAATCTCGAGTTGAATCGTGGATCTCGATCGGATACAATGGAGACTGGAACTCCGTGACGAACGACGATCTCCTTCAGATACATATGGACTAACTTGTCTAATGAGAATCTTTCGTTAATGGGAAGGAAATGAGCTGACTTAGTTAGTCTATCTACAATAACCCATATGGCATCGTGATTTGCCCTCGTTCTAGGTAATCCAACTATAAAATCCATCGCAATATGCTCCCATTTCCACTCTGGAATCTCTAGGGGTTGTAACAATCCACTCGGTCGCTGGTGTTCTGCCTTCACTCTTTGACACGTATAACATTTACTTACCCACTCTGCAATCTCTTTCTTCATATCTGGCCACCAATAATTCTCTTTCAAATCTCTATACATCTTAGTGCTTCCGGGGTGGATTGAATAAGCAGAACTATGTGCTTCACTTAAAACTTCATCTTTCAGCTCCTATACTGGTGGAATCCATATTCTAGAAGAAAATCTTAGAATACCTTGCTCGTCTTTCTGGGTGCATAGCTCTTCCCCAACCAAATTATTAACATCCTGTTCCATTACAGTCTCTTGACATTTCTTTATCTTTTCTAGTAACACGGTTGAAAAATCATTGTATATAATCCAGCTTCTGAGGGTTCACTCACTCTAACTTCTATTTCTAGCTTTTCAAATTCTCTATATATTTCCTTAGGTAACGTCAACACATTCAGTCTTTCTTTCCTGCTCAAAGCATCTGCCACTACATTGGCCTTTCCAGGGTGATAATTGATGGTGCAATCATAATCCTTTATCAATTTTAACCACCTTCTCTGCCTCATATTAAGCTCCTTCTGTGTAAAGATATACTTCAGACTCTTATGATCGGTGTAGATTTCACACTTTTCTCCATATAAATAATGTCTCCAAATCTTCAATGCAAACACTATGGCTGCTAGTTCTAAATCATGTGTAGGATACTTCTGCTCATGGGGTTTGAGTTGTCTGGATGCATAAGCAATGACTTTGTCATGTTGCATCAGCACACAACCCAATCCCTTATGAGAAGCATCACTATAAATTACAAAATTTCCTTGTTCATCTGGAAGTGATAACACTGGGGCTGATACTAACCTTTTCTTCAATTCTTGGAAACTTTCTTCACACTTTTCAGTCCACACAAACTTTTCTTCTTTCCGGGTAAGTCTGGTCATTGGTACAGCAATCCTTGAGAAATCTTGAACAAATCTTCTATAATAGCCTGCTAAACCCAAGAAACTTCTGACTTCTGTTGGTGTCCTTGGCCTTTCCCAATTCATAATTGCCTCAATCTTGGAGGGATCTACTTTAATTCCTTCTTTACTGACTATATGACCTAGAAATTGAACCTCTTGTAACCAGAATTCACACTTTGAAAATTTAGCATACAGCTTCTCTCTTCTCAATATCTCTAAAGCCATCCTTAAGTGGGTTGCATGATCCTCAGTGGTTTTGGAATAAATCAGAATATCATCTATGAATACAATCACAAATTTATCCAAATATGGTTTAAAGACTCTTTTCATTAGATCCATAAAAGCTGCGGGGGCATTGGTTAATCCAAAGGCCATTACTAAGAACTCATAGTGACCATATCGGGTTCTAAAAGCTGTTTTAGGTATATCTTCTTGTTTAATCTTTAGCTGATGGTATCCCGATCTTAAATCAATCTTCGAAAAACATCTCGCTCCCTTCAATTGATCAAACAAATCGTCTATACGGGGTAATGGGTATCTATTCTTAATGGTTAACTTGTTAAGTTCCCGATAATCAATACATAGTCTCATACTACCATCCTTCTTCTTCACAAACAACACTGGTGCTCCCCACGGGGATACACTGGGCCTAATCACTCCCTTTTCTAATTAACAAATCTTGTAACTGAGTTGCCAATTCCTTCATTTCTACTGGTGCCATTCTATATGGGGCTTTAGATACTGGTTCGGTTCCAGGTGCTAAATCTATTGCAAATTCAATTTCTCTATCTGGTGGTAATCCGGGTAACTCATCTGGAAATACATCTGGGAACTCGTTTACTACAGGAATATCTTCAAACTTCACAAATTCTCGACTCTGATCAGTTACATATGCTATATAAGCTTCACAACCTTGACGCAACAATCTCTTCGTTTGAATCATAGTCAAAAACTTCTTTACCTGTTTCTGCCCTCGAAATACTATCGTCTTCTCATTCGGTGTTTTTAACATCACCTTTTTACTACGACAATCTATCTGAGCATTATGCTTCGATAACCAATCCATCCCTAAAATGACATCAAACTCCCCCAACTTGAAAGGTATCAAGTCGGCACAAAACTTATTTCCTAAGATCTCAATTTCACAATTCCTATAAACTTGGCTAACAGGGACACGTTCCTGATTAGCCAACTCTATATTCATAACCTCATTAAGCAATTCTATAGGACAATTCAACTTAAGCACAAAATCCTCAGAAATAAACGATCTAGTAGCTCCAGAATCAATCAAAACCTTAGCACATAAAGAATTCACAGTAAGCGTACCTGCCACCACATCTGCATCCTGAACTGCATCCCTCATAGTCATGTTGTAGGTTCTGGCTTTGGGAACTTCTGGGACTACTGGAGTGGATCCCATAATTCTAAGTGTAGGGTTAGCTGGAGCTGGTACCTTGCAATCCTTCACCATGTGTCCTGGTTTTCCACACCTAAAACATGTTATCCCAGCTGCTGGAGTTTTATTGGGTTGGTTCCTTGCTGGTTGATCTCGAATCATTGGGGTCCGTGCTGGTGGGTTCTGACATTCCCTAGAATAGTGTCCTTTCTGATTACACTTATAACACACTACATTCAATCTATTACAGATTCCCCCGTGTCTCTTTCCACATATCTGGCACTCCGACAGTGGAGGCCTTGGTTGATTTCCAATAGCTGGACGGTTACCCTGTCCACTACCACCTACATCTGGCTTCTTAACAGTGGGATTTCTCCCCTGCTGAAATTTCCCTTTCTTCGGGTTATTAAAGTTCTGAAACCTTCCCTGCTGAAACTGTCCCTCGTGATGCTCTGGTTTACGCTTCTTTCCCTCTTTCTCTTTCTGAGACATTTCGCTCTCCGTTTCTGCTATCATTGCCTTCTGAACTACAGCCGCATAAGTATCTAATTCCAATATGGCTAGCTTTCCCCTGATCCATGATTTCAAACCTTGTTGGAATCTCTTGGCTCTCTTCCTATCAGTGTCTACATAGGTTGGAACAAACCTAGCCAACTCAGCAAACTTTTTCTCATACTCAGCCACTGATATGTCCCCTTGCTTCAATTCTAAAAACTGTAACTCCATTCGATCCTGGAGAAATTGAGGAAAGTATTTCTCCAAAAACAACTCCTTAAACCTATCCTAAGTTACATCCTCGGTCCCTTCCATCGCTCTCACAGACTCCCACCAATAGGTGGCCTCCTCATTCAGATAATAACTAGCAAACTCAGTCTTCTGCTCGTCTCTCACTTTAACTAACGCAAATGCCTTTTCAATTTCCTTCAACCATATCCTAGCCTCAATAGGGTCCGCTGAACCCTTAAACTCTGGGGGATTAACAGACTGAAAGTTTTTGAAAGTAACCTGGGGATTAGCCTGCCTTTCCTGCTGCTGAGTCAGGTTGGTAGTCTGTTGGGCCAAGATCTGAAGAATCTGGGCCATTGTAGGTTTCTGATTGTTATTATCATTGTTGTTATCACGGTTGTTTGCACGGTTTTGTCTTCTGGGAGGCATAGCTCTGTAAAGAAACAAGCAGTTTATTTAATCTCCAAAACTTTTAACAATTGTTTTTAGAAAACAGAATATTTCTTTTTTTTTCTTTTGAAAACATTTTTGATCATTGAATTAAATAAATCACATGCTTCTTCACAGAACAGAGCAATAGTGAAAGAAACAGAGTGTAATGATATCACAGGGTTTATATGAAGTGCAGTATGTAAAACAAGTGTGATATGTAAAGTAAGTAAGATGGGTGCAGTAAAGTAAAAGACAGTATGAAAAGGAAAAGTTCTGATATATATAAAGAGCTGGGGGTACATCAGCGCAAGCGCTTGTCAAAAGTAAAACACAACAGCAACCTACACACTGGTCAGCACATCTTAGTCTATATAAGGTCAAAATCGGCTGATACTACACTACCACCACACACTACACACTACACACTAATATACTCACCGTCTAACTCCAAGGAAAAGTAGGACCTCCGAGCTTGTCCAACTCTCCCATGATCCATATAGCCCAATCTACTAGGTCGCCCTGACCCTCACTCACTGCAGTAAACTTTGCCATCGCCATCATCCTAACATCAACAATCTTCTGCCTCAGCTCCCGCTCAGCTCTACTAGGGTCCATCATCTGTATGATACGCTCCAACTCTCTGATCTGCCCGAGTAAGTACCGACAGTCCATCCTCATCGCCTCAAACTCATGATATGGAACAGGGTGAGGTGCATCACGAAAAGAAGTGTGGATAGAAGAACCTTGGGTGGAACTAGGTGTGCTGGGTGGGGGTCCACGTATGAGAGGCCTAGCATGAGAGGTCGAGGGTATATCTCTGTGAGGAATGATAGGGTCTGACATCGTGAATATCTGAAAGTCAGGAGATAATGCATACATAAGAATCTCTGATAATAAGAATACCTGTTAGTCACCATTACTCACCTCTCAACGTTCTATCTACCTATCACTCACTTCTAATCTTAATCCCTCTACCCAAACCCGACAATCTAGGCTTGTTTCATTGACTCATAACCTGTAGCTCTGATACCAACCTGTGACGCCCTCCAAATCCGGGTCATAGACTTGGGGGTCACACCACAATATAAACCTGTAAACAAGAATAATATATGCAATGACCCTAAACATCCACGGACCGCTCCAGGTTATAGTATGAAACAAGCCACAACTTAAGTTATATTACAATACGTCGAATCCCAATCCATATCTTACAACTTACACACCTCAATGCAGTGCTTACACACAAAAGATACTCAAAAGTTCATAATATCAGCAACTCCTAGCAAGGCTCTCCAACACTCATCCTGATACCTTGGCTTGATGACTAGTCTGCGGGTCCTCGCTAACAGTATTCTCTTTCTTCACTGGAAAAGAACATAAAGAATCGCAAGAATGAGCTTACAGCTCAGCAAGCAATATAAACCATAAACTGAAGTTCAACAATTATCAATGAGAATGAATCAGGATATCAAATCTCTTTTTAAAGCAGTGATTAGAATTGGATATTCATATTTTTATTTAAAAACCAAGGTTAGGCTGCTGATCAGTCACGCACTAACCCCGATCCAGGTACATACCAAGCTCTATCACTGGATCCAAGGCACACATTGGCCTAATGACCACGAATCTGGTCTGACCACGAATCTGGTCCACATTTATAAAACAATCCAATTCTTTAACAATATAATGAAATTAACAATATCTCAATAAATCAGAATCAATACCATTTGAACAGAAGCAATATTACCAAAACAGAATCATAATCGTTAAATCAGAATCATTATAACGAGGGTTGCAATATTTATCAAGATTAAAAGACAGTTCAGAATTAGGTTCAAGTATCATCACAATATGTTCGAAGAATGGCTTGAAGTCGAAAGAAAGATTAAGTATATGGTGAGAACAATCTGGTGTTTATAGAAGAAATAATGCAATTGAGATTGACTTAAGGTTCCAATATTGTTTATCTTGAAGGAAATTCAAGTGTTAGGGTGTATATGTGTGAACATTCTTCGAAAGAGTAATATAGGTGTTTGGTAAGACATTGTATAATTTGGTGAAGTATTGTAGCATATAGGTTTGTACTGTTTGGTCATTCATGGATGAAAGAATATCAAAGTAAATGATTTGTGTTTCCAGGTCTCAAAGAAATAGGTACAAGTTCAATTGAAATCAAAGTCAAGGTTCAGCTTGTAATTCAGGTGTCAAGAGGGTTGGATAAGGTTTATCAATAATCAGGATCAATAGCACAATATCTCAACAGATGTATTTTCAAATCTTTCCAGAACAACAACATTATATGCAGAACAGTAACTCAAGGAGTTTACAGAAGTACAAGTTGAGAATAGAGCACTTGCCTTATTCTGAAGATTCACTTCTTTCTATAGCTTTCTCTAAACAGAATCACTGCAATACTACTTGCTTTCCCTTTCTAAGCCTGTCCTTCTCTGATAATCACAATGTTCATCTATCAATACTCAATCTTATATCATTCTATTTGTTTCATAGTCGAAACAAGCTTCTATCTACCCTTCGTTTCACTTAAATCCGATATACGGTTCAAAAGATATTAATAAAACAGTCATACAATGTTCACATAAGCATTTCACATATCAATCAAGTAGCACATAGCACATAACATATAAGAGAATCAATGATATAGCTTTTCAGAAAAGGTTTGGGGTTAAAATGATTTTTCTGGTATTTGTTATGAATTTTCAAACATTTTTCGGAATAAAAACGGGTCAAAGAATCAAGTTATAATTGAATAAACAAGTTCAAATACTCGAAATAAGGTTCGAAATCACTTGAAATCAATTAACGAACCTTCAACATATTTTAGAATAATTTTCTAAAGCTTGAAACTATTTTTCTGGATTTTTAAAACATTTAAAACAATTAAATCTAATTAATAAATCAATTAAAATCAATTAATAAATAATTAAAACAATTAATCAATTAATATCTGAATTAATTGATTAATTATAATAATTAATTACTAATTAAAATTAATTAACTAATTAAATTAGATTTATTTCTGAATAAAGAAATAATTAAAAACTATTTTTAAAAATACTTAAATGATTTTCGAAATTAAAAGAATTTAAAATAAATCAGTTTTTAAAAGTTTTAAAACTTCAAGGTTTAAACTGCAAGGTTTTGAAACTTAAAGGTTTGAATTGCAAGTTTTAAAACTATGGTGCAACAACTTCACCATCTTCAAAAGATGGGTGACCAAACGGAAATTTTTCCGCCGGTCACCACCTGCCACGCCGGAGACGGCGTTTACCGCCTCCTCCGACCACCATACACTGCAGATCCACTCCCCATGTTACCAGGAACCCGTTTATGTAGTTGGTTTCGTCAAAGGACGCCGGAATCAGCCGGATTGTGGCCGGGAAATTCGCCGGCGACGGCGAGCTTCGTCGGCTCCGTTCCGGTCGATTTCCAGGTCCCTCGACTTCAAAATATAGCTCAACCGACTCCTCTTTACACCCTCTATCCATTGCAAGCTTCAAAACATCCCCAGAATCGACGAATCGAAAAGCCCCAATTTCAATTGAAAATGTTCAAACGAATTATAAACCCTAATCTTCAATTTCGAACATAAAACTCGGTTTTGAACATGTTATTGACATCCAAATCACACATATGATATACCAAAATGATCAGGAGAAGATTATCTACAACATGGAAACATAAAATCACATAAAACACATCAAAATCAAAAAGCCCTAATTTAACTCTAATTAATTCGAAATTAAAAACCCTAATTACTTCTAACCTGTTAATCTAGAGCTGTTTTTGAAACTTGATATGGATTCTACGCTTCGATATCTTCGATTTGACTGCTTGCACGCTCGATTCTGAGTCCGATAACGTCTTCAAATCTTCGATTGAACTCCAAGAACGCGAAGAACGATAACCCGGTTTCTCTCGATTCCCGTGTATTGAAATGATAATTATGAAAAATAAAATAGTAATTATCCTATTTATAATTACGAATAACTGGCCCCCACTTGGATCATACCGGACATAAAATACACTTCTTAATCATTAAGTATTAATAAAACTGATGCGTTCGGGACCGACTTTAAAGATAAATATCAAATACACACATTACGAGAAACTTATGGGGCTCCGAGCTTTGATTGGCACGAGGTACGAGAATTATAATGCTTTAGCCAAAATAATTTGGGGTTAAAAATATCCGGCGTACACGTTAATCGATACGGTAAAATAATAATAAAATATTCGTAGAATCGTTCCGAAATCTTTCACGTAAATCCGTACACCAGATGGGAAAAGTTAAAACACGAAAGTTGTTCAGAATATCTCGAATAATAAACCGGCGAAACTTTCCCGGAAGCCCCCCGGGGTTTAATTATCGAGTAAACGGGTTTTAAAATCAATTAATAATAATATTTTATAATATACTTAATTAAATCCTTAAATCAAATATCAAATCATATAATAATCCATAATTTATCAGGTAAGTGCCAAAATTCTCCATATTTTGATCTGATCATATAAAAATTATCAACTCACAAGTCATAACACACATAGACGATCATACAGCAAGTCACTTAACATATAATTCACAATTAATTCACATAAAATTCACAAAATATTCGCATACTGACATAAATAAATACATGCCGAAATCCCGGATATTACACATGACCAGCTGAGATTTGAAGATGAAGAAGCATTCTCTGATTCGATAAACTCTGATTCTGAAATAATATCAAAGTCTATTACTCCAAATCATCAACCTCAAGCACATGTTGAGGGGAAGCACTTTAACAATGAAAATCTGGAACAAAATGATGAGGAATTATCAGACAACACAAACTCTGATGCAGATTCATCAAACTCTGATAAATCATTATCAGAAAATAATGAGAGCATATCTTCAGGGGGAGCATCAACAAATCAGAATGCTCATGGAGATAGCATGAATCATGAGGGAGAGGCATCAGATAATCAGAATGATGGAAATAGCATGGATAATGGGGGAGAATTAAACTCCAGAAGTCAACTGCCACATGCAAGAAAATGGACAAAGTCTGATACACCAGATTTGATAATTGGAGATCCAGATGCAGGAGTGCAAACCAGAACAGCAACAGCAACAGCAAATGAATGTCCGTTTCATTCATTTCTATCTCAGACAAAACCTAAGAAAGTGGAGGAAGCTCTTCAAGATGCTGATTGGGTGACAGCAATGCAAGATGTAAAGCATAATGTAACGTAAATGTAATTACGATAACTCAACACAACAAAATACAGGAAACAATACGTAAGTATAATACAGGAATCTACAGGTTGGAGATTCGATACGAACAGACAAAGACAATCAAGATATCTGAGACGAGTATCCGTCCACTGGAAGAAGTTCATTAACATGTTCAAGCCTCAGTGAAGAATAAAGCACAATCAGTTTCTGCTATCAAGATTTCCTGAAGATCAAGTATCAAAGACCACAAGATTCCAGTATACTCAATTTGATTATTTATAATCAAATTTATCGAAGCAACATCTAGCCCGGAATGACTGATCAAGTATATTATCAAGCAAAGGATTCAAAGAACTATTTCAGTTCGAGTCGTTCGTGAACCAGACCAGTGCACAGGACGTCAGGACGTACGAAAGTATTCAGTGGATTCGATCAACGAATTAATTGATCAAGTCAATCGAGCTGCTCCAGAATATATTGCCAAAGAACTCATTGTTATGTATATGTGTGTATATATATATATATATATATATATATTAATTGTGAATTACCTGAATTTAAATAATTCAAGTAATTAAATTAACACAATTAATAATATACATACATATATATATATATATATATATATATATATATATATATATATATAATGGTGCAAAATTGGAGTCCAAGGCAAATTGTCTAAGTACACATACACAGGGGAGGCGCCAACTGAGTTGGAGCGCAAACTTTGACCAAGTCAAAGTTTGCGCCTCCACAGCCTTTACACTTAGAAAATCTCTAAGTCTTCACTGTTACACTGAGGATGAATGTTATGGCGCAAGTCTTGACCAAGTGAAGCGCAAAGTTTGACTTCATTGTGATTGTCTAAGTGCTAAACACAGTGATGCACTGTGTAGCGCAAGGTTTGACCACACAGGCGCATCCTTTGACTCTCGAGCGCAACAATTGACTGAAACACTTAGAATTATTCTAAGTGATTTCTTACAATGGCACACTGTATTGGCGCCAACTTTGACCGAGGCGCCAAATTTGACCACAAGTGGAGAAAGTGTATATCTGGGCGCAACTTTCATATATATATATATATATATATATATATATATATATATATATATATGCTTATATATATGTATATGAAAGTGGCGCCACTCCTTGTATATTCTGAGTTAGATTTATTTTTATAAATCGAATTCGTCCCGAACGAACTCAAGTCGTCCAGGACGAACTCGTTAACCATGGTTAGTTGTTGGAAAGCCTATAAATAGAGGTTGATGTTTTCATTTGAAAACAACTACACACTTTGTAAGTGCACACACTATACACATTCTCGAGAGTTAAATTAGAATATCGTTTTTATCGAGAGTTTGTAATAGAGTGATTGTAGTCTCTGCAGCCGACACTTATGTTGGAATTTGTAGCACCCGAGGATTATTTCTAATACAAGAATATTCCCCGACTTGCTGGAGTTATTTATTTACGATTGATTTAACCTGGACTAAAACAGAATTATCCGCAATTAAATTAAATCGAAGAAATTGGTATAGACGTATTCAACCCCCCTTCTACGTCTGATTGGACCTAACAATTGGTATCAGAGCTACGCTGATCGATATACAGATCGGAGATCCGTTACCAATCTGAAAAGCTAGTTGTCCGTACAATCGTAATTTTATCTGATAACAATGTCGACACACAAGTTAGGAATCAAAGTACCTCCATTTGACAAGGATGACTACAACAACTGGAAAATGAAGATGTTGCTGTACATCAGAGTTGCTAATCCCATGTACATTGGGATTCTGGAAAATGGTCCGTTTATGCCTATGAAGATTATTCCTGAATCTGTTGAAAATGGTGTTCGCATTCCACAGAAGTCTGTTCCTAAAGAGAAAAGCGAATACACTGAGACTGACAAGGAATATATTGCACATGACCATAATCTGCAACTTATAATTGTTGAATCAATGACCAAGACTATGACACATCTGATACTAAGTCTGAAAACTTCAAAGCAGATGTGGGATACTATAGAGGCATTGATGGAGGGATCTGAAGAAGTCAGGGAAAATAGATACGATATGCTAATTGCCAGATATGAAGCATTTCAGGCAATACCTGGAGAGAACATTTCTCAAATCTATGAAAGGTTCATGTTGCTGTTGAATGAACTCACCCTTCATGGAAAGACTTATCCACAGAAAGAGATTAACAGAAAGTTCTCATTTGTGATGCCACCCCATCTAGTTGTAAAGACTGAGACCATCCGGGAAAGAAGCGACTTCAGAACTATGACTTTGGAAAAGTTGTTTGGAAAACTGAAGACGTTTGAGATGGAACTTGAACAAAGAAAAATCATATATGGTGGTGGATCATCTGAAGCCAAGAGTATGGCCTTACAAAAGACCACTGCACTTATTGCTGATCAACCATACTTTAGTTATCAGCAACTAGTTGAATATGGTATTAATGATCACACTGTTGCTTAGAGTGATTGGTCATCCATTAAAGCTGATTATCCTTCTACCAATACTGAGATTGTAGAAGCTGAAATTGATGAAGTTTCTGGTGAACCGGAGGATGAGTTCTATACTTAGGAAGAGCTGGAGCAGCTAGAAGATAAGTCTATGGCTTATATGGCTGCAAGGTTCAAGCATATCAAGTTCAGGAAGAACCCCCGGTACAAGAAAACTTCAGGGAACAAGTTTCAGGGCAAAGGAGGATACTCAGGGTCAGGGTCTAAGAGTACTGGCAGTTACAAGACAAACTTGTATGACAAGAGCAAGGTCAGATGCTACAACTGCAATGACTTAGGGCACTTTGCAACAGAGTGCAGGAAACCCAAAGCGGCTCCTGTTAGAGAAAGAAGCAACTCATATGATAAGAAGAATTCTTATGAGGATCTGAAGAAAGAGAATGAGAAGCTAAAAGCTAAGTTGGAAGCAATGGTGGCCAAGCATAAAGGAAGGGCTTACATTGCTGAGGGAAAAAGCTGGGATGACACAGATTCTGATGATGAACCTGTCCAGAGCAATTATGCATTTGCATTAATGGCTGACACTGTCGAGGAATCTCCATCTCAGGTATCTCCTGAAATTTCTGTTGATGACATGACTACTGCTGATTATAAAAAGACTATAAATGAATTAGGTCAAGGTATGTATAACTTGCACACTAGTTTATTAGCTTTAGAATCAGATAACTGTAGTCTTTCTCTAAAGATAGCTAAACTTGAAGAAATAGTAGATGAATTAGCTTTAGAGAAACTCATGCACACTAACCTTAAAGATAGAATTGAATATCTAGAGAATAAGGAGAAGTGTAATGCAGAAATTGAGGAATCCCTTAGGTCTCAGATTGCTGACCTAGAAACTAAGCTTAGGGCCTATCAGAATTCTGCTTTTCTACAGAAAGAGATCTTGGATAGTCAAAGGGTTGATAAGAAGGTTGCCATTGGCCTTGACTATAGTTCTTTGGAAAGGTCTAAAAGAAAGAAGAGAAAAGAAAATGAAGGCATATTTGTTTCAGCAGGAACTGAGAATGCTCCTGAAGGAACAAATGTACCTTAAATTCTAAAGAACACCAAGACCCTTATCTTTAGAAAGGCACAAACAGAACCTCTGATAGAAGAAGACCTTGTCATCAAGGAAGAGTTAAAAAATGAGGAAGTTGTTAAGCCTCAAGTAAAACAGGAATCACATGATGTACCTTCTAATCCTCAAGTCAGAGAAGATTCAGATAAAACTGGATTAGGAAGTACTAGCTCCAACAAAAAGAAGAACAACAGAAATGGCAAGCTAGATCCTAAGAACACCAACTCTAGGAATTCTAATGCTAGAAAGGTTTGTAATAATTGCAATTCTACTAATCATCTTACTCATGCATGTAAAGTGATTAAAGTAGATAATTCTGTTACTAGCATGCCTAATACCGTTAACATGAATGCTATTCATTTGCCATGTGGTAAGGTAGGTTGCATGCAATGTGCTATGAATATGTTGTCTGCATGTTTTACCATGTTAAATGCATCCTTTTCTGCATCACCTACTATGAATATGAATATGCCTGCACCTTCTGTTGCCCCTTTGGCAAAGACTGCTAGTCCTTCTAAGAAGAAGGAAACTCCAAACTCCAAGTCTAAAAGCACTTCTGCTAAGACTAAAAAGGAGAAGAGTCCAGTCACCCCTGAACAAGCACATGTTAAAACAGATTCTGTTGATACTCCTGTTACTACTAAACCACCTGGACCCAAGAGTGTCTGGGTACCAAAGAAGGTTTAATCCATTTGTGAATGCAGGGCACAGGAAAGAAAAGTAAAGTTGTGTGGGTTCTTGATAGTGGTTGTTCAAGACACATGACTGGAGAAAAGTCCCTGCTCACAGATGTGGTGATGAGAACCGGATCAATTGTAATCATTGGAGATGACAACAAAGGATTTACGACGGGATATGGTAAACTGAAAGTTGGAAATGTCATCATTGAAGATATTTCTGTGGTAGAAGGACTCAAGCACAACTTACTGAGTATCAGTCAGTTCTGTGACAAAGGATACGACGTAATTTTTCAGAAGGAAGTTTGCTTGATCCAGAACCGGAAGAACAAGGATCTTACACTCCGTGGTGTAAGAAAATCGAGTTTGTTTATAGCCGACATAGATTCAGCAAGTAAAGGGGAGGTCAAGTGTTTCTACAGCAAGGCCTCTGCTGATGATAGTTGGTTATGGCATCGGAAGCTCTCACACTTGAACTTTAAGACTATGAACTCTTTAGTCAAAAGAGAACTTGTGAGAGGACTGCCACAGAAAGAATTCTGTCAAGAAGGACTCTTTGATGCATGTGAAAAAGGCCAGTCAAAGAAAGCATCACACAGAAGCAGAGGCATGACTGATATTGGTTCACCCCTTCAACTGATTCATATGGATCTGTTTGGACCAGTCAACATTCCTTCTATATCAAGGAAAAGATATGCTCTTGTGATCGTCGATGACTACTCAAAATACACATGGGTATTATTCTTACATTCAAAGGATGAAGCAGCACTCGTCATCATTGATCATATTAAGAAGATTGAAAAGGAAGCAAATCTGCCAGTAAGGGCAATCAGATAATGGAACAGAGTTTCGCAATACTTTTCTTAATGACTTCTGTACTGATAAGGGCATCTCTCGTCAGTATTCAGCTCCAAGGACTCCACAACAAAATGGTGTCGTAGAAAGGAAGAACAGAACCTTGATTGAAGCAGCAAGGACAATAATTAGTCAATCAAGACTTCCAATTTATTTCTGGGCTGAAGCTGTGAGTACTGCTTGCTACACTCAAAATCGTACCCTAATTAACAAGGATTTGGATAAGACTCCTTATGAAGTAATGGCCAACAGAAAACCATCACTGAGTTACTTTCATGTGTTTGGTGCAAAATGCTTTGTATTAAAAGAAGAGCATTTGGGAAAGTTTGATGCCAAAGCTGAAGAAGGCATCTTTCTGGGTTATTCTTTAGAGTCTAACGCCTACAGGGTTTATCTGATCAATGACGACAAGCTGATTGAAAGCATCAATGTAAGATTTGATGATACCAAGCTCCCAAGTCTCCAAAAGGAAAATGAATCTGATTCTCTAGAGTTTAAGAATTTAGAAGACATCTATATAGGAGAAGATCAACCTGAAGCTGATACAAGGGAACCCAATGCAAATGTAGGAAATGCTGATCCTGAACCATCTGGAGGAAGTATTGGCAACAATACAAATGATCATCATGATCACAGTGGTCAAAGTGGAGGATCATCAAATAGAATTAATATCAGCTCAGGGGGAGCAAGTCAAAGTGGATCTACTAGTCATTACACTCAACACAACTATGATTATGGTGAATCATCAAGATTGAATCTGCCAAGACAAAGGGTGTGGAGTAGAGACCATCCTATTGAACAAATCATTGGTGATCCAGACACAGGAGTGCAGACTAGAAGAGCAACTCAGAATGAATGCAACTTTGCTGGATTCTTGTCTCAGACAGAACCAAAGAAAGTTGAAGAGGCTCTCAGTGATCCAGATTGGGTATCTGCAATGCAGGAAGAACTCAATCAATTTGAAAGGCAGAAAGTTTGGAAGCTGGTGCCAAGACCTAAAGGAAAATCTGTAATTGGCCCAAGATGGGTTTTTAGAAACAAACTGGATGAAGATGGTATTGTTACGAGGAATAAAGCAAGACTGGTTGCAAAGGGTTATTCACAAGAAGAAGGAATTGATTATGATGAAACCTATGCTCCAGTTGCTAGGCTTGAAGCAATCAGGATGTTCTTAGCATTTGCTGCACACTCCAACTTCAAAGTATATCAGATGGATGTGAAAAGTGCATTCCTGAATGGTGATCTGGAAGAGGAAGTCTATGTTGAACAACCCCCCGGGTTTGAAGACAAGGAATTTGAAGACTTCATATACTTTCTCTTCAAAGCACTCTATGGTCTGAAGCAAGCCCCTCAAACCTGGTATGACACTCTTTCCAAGTTCTTACTTGAAAATGGTTTCACCAGAGGTATCATCGATAAAACTCTTTTCCATAAAAAGCATAAGGATGATATATTTCTTGTACAAGTATATGTCGACGACATTATATTTGGTTCTACTAATGATCTTTTGTGCGAGAGATTTGCTAAGCTGATGCAGAGCAAGTATGAGATGAGCATGATGGGAGAATTGTCCTTCTTCCTAGGACTTCAAGTCATTCAGAAGCCTGACGGTATTTTTATCTGCCAATCTAAATACATCAAAGATCTTCTGAAGAAATATGGAATGGAAGAAGCATCTCCTGCCAAAACCCCTATGCCAACTGCTGTCAAACTTGATCAGGACAGATCTGGTAAGTCAGTTGACATCACGAAGTATCGAGGTATGATTGGCTCTCTCTTGTACTTAACTGCTAGTAGACCAGATATCATGTGCGCAACTTGTTTATGTGCTAGATTCCAGGCTGATCCTAAAAAGTCTCATCTTATAGCTGTTAAGCGTATTTTTAGGTATCTTAAGGGAACCCCCAATCTAGGGATTTGGTACCCTAAAGATACAGGTTTTGATCTAATTGGCTATACAGATTCTGACTTTGCAGGTTGTAAGATTGATAGGAAAAGTACTTCAGGAAGCTGTCAGTTTCTTGGACGAAGGTTGGTGTCATGGTATAGCAAGAAGCAACACTCCGTGTCTACGTCTACAGCGGAAGCTGAATACATAGCTGCTGGAAGTTGCTGTGCTCAAATCTTGTGGATGAGGAATCAACTACAAGATTATGGATTCATGTTGGATAAAATTCCGATTCTGTGTGATAACACGAGTGCCATTGCCATTGCCAACAATCCTGTTCAACACACCAGGACAAAGCACATTGATATCAGGTATCATTTCCTTCGCGAGCATGTCATGAATGGAACAGTAGAGTTACACTTCATACCTACTGATCAACAAATTGCAGACATCTTCACTAAACCACTAGACGAATCCACTTTCTCTAGACTGGTTGGTGAACTTGGGATGTTAAATATGTCTAATTAATTAGACAAGAAATAACTGCAATTTGTTCGTAAGTTCACAAGTTTTAAAATGTACATATTTTCAGGACTTGTGAATTTACAAAGAGCATCCAGTATTTTACATAATTATCTGTTAATTAGTTTTAATTATTTGCCATGATTTATATGATTTGCATGATTATGTGATTAATTGCTAAGTGGTAGATATTTAGAATTAATTTTCTTGAATCACTTAAGTGCTTATATTCAATTAATGAATATTAGTGTTTATTTAATTCACATTTTAATTATATTTGATTAATGGATTTGAAGCAATTCAAATTATTTTAAGTTGTCCATTAATTAAACTTTAATTAAAATACTTGCAGCATAATTAATTAAAAATTGTTTGACTGAAATTAATTTAGTTAAACTTTATTTGATTTAATTGTGATTTTCTACTTATCAAATTATTAGATAAGTTTGATTTAATCAAAATATTTAATAAAATGATAAGTGGATTGTATACTTTTGAGAGTTTCTCCCAAAATTCTCTAAGTATAAAGTTCCCCCTGTTAAGGAATGATACTTGCGCAACATTTGACTTTAGTCAAATGTTGCGCCAAGTGTTATCAGAGGGCACTGTATGCGAGCTTTACTTAGAATTTTCACTAAGTAAGGATTTCGGCGCAACATTTGACTTTTCAGTCAAACGTTGCGCCCCCTTGCCCATGTATGTATATCTGTGTGTTGAGTATTAGTCTAAGTACAAATGTTGCGCCTCATACAGTACATGTATGAGGGGCACATTTGTAAAAACACATGTTGGGCCTACCGCTTATCCATGTATTCAGCATGGAGGGCAACTTGGTAAATAACCAAGTTGCGCCTCGTTTCTCTGTATACATATATATACACTGACTTAGCTTTTTCTTTCTTTTATTCATCCAACTTCTACACACACGAATTCATATACATATAGATTTTTGAAATCCTCTCGCCACTGTTATATTTAAATCCACAAAACACCACCTTAATCTTGCCCATTTTTGTTTCTAAGACCTGTTTTAGAATCACCTTGTCAAGCTCTTTATATACATACCAGTTTCACAACAATCCGTTACGGTTTTTCGAAGAGGGTTTTCGTAGCTTTTCATATTCTAGGACTGTTTTGTTCGTGTTTTTAGCATCAATAATTCGCGAAGCCGATCCAATAATTCTTAGAAATTCGAGAGGAACAACATACTTGAATTTCATCGAAATCTGAAATTCTTGGAATTAGGGTTTTTCAGAGCGTTATTAATTAATTATTTTCGTAACATAAGTGGAAATTTGTTCGTAATTTTTCGTGAGATGAAATTTATAATCATTTTTAATTCTAATTAAAAATGGCTGCAAATTTTGAGATTCCGAAAACAAATTTCACAATTGTTGAGAATAATAATTTAATTACGCAAGCGAATTATCGACGCTGGGTTCGATATATGTCAGAATTTTCATTTGCACGATTTGCTATGACAGAGTCAGTTTATCTTAACAAATCTCTACTTCGAGATTTTCTGTCTTCTGTTTCTGTTGTAAATGAAGGACATGTATTTGGACTCAAGTGTGTCATTCAGGGACGAACACTCATTATAACTGAACACACCCTGAACAATGCACTCCATTTGCCAACTGAAGACTTTGAAGCTGTTCCAGATAGGGTTGAAAGAATCAATTTCTTCTTTGCTATTCACTGCCAAAGGGAGCCAGATGGTGATCTTCCATCAAAGATGTATGTCAAGCACTTACCTCGAGAATGGAATTTCTTCTTTAATTCCATCTCTCATGTATTTGCACCAAAGACTGGAGGGTTCCATGGAATCACTACCTTCAATCAAGAAATTGGGATTGCAATAGCACAGAACACAAGGATCAATCTGGGTCATCTGATTATGGGAGATTTTCAGGACTCTCTAAGGAAGAATAGAAATGTACTTCTCTACCCTTGGTTCTTCCAGATAGTGCTGAATCAGATGCTGTCCCCTGCTGAAAGAGCTGTCTATCCAAATATCGACAATGTCATCTGCTCTTTCATGACCACAAGAGTAATCTCTATGCTGGAGAGCCATCAGAACTACACCAACAATGAACATGTGGTCCTTCCAGAGGCAATGCAAGAATTTCTAAACAACCAGAACTTGCCTCCACCACATGTTCAAAATATTGTTCCTGAGGTTGCTGAGGAGGTCCCTGAAGAACAAACTGAGCAAGTCACTGAGCCACTTAGTCAAGCCAATGTTCCTGAGGCTCAAACTTCTCCAGTTGAAGAAGAAGTGATAGTGGAAGATGCAGAAACATCCTCTGACAACAATGCTCAATCTGAAGGCGAGGATTCATTACAGGATAATTCCACTGATTCTGAGGATGAAGTGAATAGTCCTGTTCAAACCACTGTAGCTGCACCTTCTGATGATCTCATGATAGATGTTGATGAGCTTTTCACCAACACTTACAATCCACTGCTTCAGTCAGGTATCCCTTCTGACTCTGATAACTTGTCTGTTAGGCCGACTAAACTCACTATATATAATAATATAGTGAACACAATCCAAGACAAACACAAGTATAAGAGAATAATTCAATAAACTCTTATTCACAAAACTCAGTAGTTTACAAATAATCTCTTAGTGATTTATACTTTATCACTAAGAGCTGCTAGGTTACACGAATAATATTCAATCGATAACTCATCTAGAGTAAACCCTAAGCTGTGTTTATATACACAGTTACATGATATCTACTGATTGATTTACAATTATCTGCTTCCTAAAATAATCTAATCAGTAGCTATCCTTCTGTTGTCCTGATCTGCACAATCTCTCTTGATCTTTATCTTCCTTACTTAGTCAGATATGCTCCTGAAAATCAGCCGCCTGCAAACTCTGATCATCGCTTAAACTCTGATCCAGCTAAACTCTGATATTTGCTTCTGCACACTAAACAAGTTAGATACCTGTGACATCATCAAATATGTAACAATCTCCCCCAACTTGTACATTAGACAGAATGAACAAGTTCTATATATTTACTGATGATGTCAAAAACAATCAAGGACAAATGCAAGAAATAATTAATCTGCATAAATAAATTATAACTTACAGATTGAGCAGAACTAATTACAACTTACAGTACATATCAGAACTTAGTCAGCCAATCAATCTATACCCATAGCTCTCCTTAACAAACTGAGTAATCAGCTTTTCTTCAATTTGCTTCAGAGTCTGAATCATTTGAGCTTTGACAGTCTTGAGTTCTTCATCTTCATCTCCTGTCTGGTATATGGCTGATCTCAAAGCATTTGCTTTGCTTCTCTTCATTGCTTCTCCCAACTGAATCACTCTGGGCCTGTCTGCTTCATTATTATATCCCAAGACTCTGATATTTGCAATAGTCTCCATCACAGAGCTATTCTTTTCCATG
The DNA here is from genome assembly GCF_001625215.2 of Daucus carota subsp. sativus. Lineage (NCBI taxonomy): Eukaryota > Viridiplantae > Streptophyta > Magnoliopsida > Apiales > Apiaceae > Daucus > Daucus carota. Next base: position 20,341,719 of record NC_030385.2, on the reverse strand, counting down.
TCAATTTCAGAACCATCATCTTGAGCTATTTTTGGAATGTATTCTTCATCAGGCTGTACTCCATAGAATCTTCTCTTTTCCCTGATTGTCCTTTTCATCAAGTCTGACCACCTCTGAGTAGCTTCATTTTTGATCTCCAGCATGTAGTGAAAATGCTCCAGCTCCCTCAGAGATTTTAGTAACAAATCAGCTTCTGAGATTCTATAAACTCTGCCAGACTCCAGAAATATAGCAATCTTTTCTTTGTCTTCTGTCCCATCATGAGTGTCCATTAAGATTTGAACTGACTCAACCTTATCAAGATCCTCCTGTGTTACAGCTTCTCCTACTTTTTCAGTCAGAGGATAAGGATCTCTGAAAGTAGTTGCCGAGCCTGTTTGAATCTTTTCTTTTCTATGACCAAGGCCAGTCCAGTCATAAGCTTCTTTTCCTCTGGTTCCATGAGATCTGATTCTGGTGAGCAGTGAACTTTCTTTGTACAAATTTGTACCAAGACTTCCAAATAGACTTTTCTTCTTCTGGGATTTAGCTTTATCAACTTGAGCCCTGTCAGTGGTTGACTTGATCCATGTAGCTTTAACTTCAACTGTCTTCACATTTTCTTCATCTTTGTGTTTAGCTTGAGCAATGTCAGAGGCTAAATTTTGACCAGTTTCTTCAGGAATGTTTGCAAGTGATTGTTGAACTTCTGATTCAGCCTTTCTTGTAGATGGAACACCATCTATGACCTTTTTCCCTTTTCTGCTTGAATCAGAGTCAGATTTTTGATAAACTCTGGGCCTATTTATATCAGCATAATTAATCTCACTGATTACAATTCCTTTCCTTCTAGAAGAAGTTGACTTCTCAGTGACCAGCTTCTTGCCATCAGAGCTTATTTTCTTCTGATCAGTTGCAGTTTCATTAGGCTTTGATTCTCTGTTCTTCTTGATCTCAGCAGCCAACCTCTCTTCTTCTTTTCTGATGTCTTCAAGTGATAACCCTGGATTTTCTTCTTCGAATAGATTCTTTGCAACTGCTTCATCAAAAGCTAGTTGTGTAGGGGCCTTGTAGAAGAAGGTCTTTTCCTCTCCTTGAAACTTCACTGTGTGACTCAACAGCTTAGATTCAGGATCACCAAGCTCAACTAATTGCTCTGAGAGAGCTTTGGTTTTACAGTCAGCTGGTATCAGAGATTGTTGGGATTTTGTTTTCTGTTGTTGCTGAGTACTGCTTCCAGCCTTATCATCCCTCTTTTCTTTAGACTGACTCTGAGAGTGCAAAATTATCTGAGAGTTCAAATTTCCAGAGTTTAAATTTCCAGAGTTTAAATTTCCAGACTCCTTCTTTTCTTCATCCTCTTCCTCATCATCTGGTTTTCTCTGTTGCTGATCAACCTTGCATTTGTCTTTCTGTACTTTCTCCCCCTTTTTGGCATCATCAGGGATGAGAAATTGAACCAATTGAGCAACAGAAGAGGTCAACTCAGCCAGAGTTTGCTGCATGGATTGCTGAGTGAATTCTATAGATGATAGTCTGGCTTCCATAGAGGAAGTTGGAGCTCTTTGCATCCTCTTAGAGTAACTGAGAGTGCAAACTCTATTCTCTGTAGGTTTGGAAGAAGGAACTTCACAAACAGGAGTCGTTGATGCAGATTGAACAGGTGAAGGATCTCTGACTGGAGAGACTTCCCTGACTGAAAAGCTGACTCTGTTTTCAGCTGAGACTTCAGCTGCAAGAATAGCTGGGGCAACAGGATGACCAGAAGTGACCTCTACAGTATCTGTATCATCATCATCAACTGCAATACTGAGAGTCTGTGAGCATAGAGGGGTTGTAGCTTCCTCAGAATTTGCAGCAGATAATATCTCCTGATCAGGAGCTGCAAACAATTCTTCAACAAGAGTTCTAATTTCTTGAGCAATGTCTGGAGTAGTGACAATTGCCTCTGGAATCGACTCAGATCTTCCAGGAATGTTGTCAGAGATGGGAATTGCAGCTTCTGTGAAATGCAGCAAAGGATCCTCTGACTGAGGAATAGATTCTGACATTGTGGTGTCAGCATGAGGTGAAGTAGTCAGAGGTACTGCAGATAGGGGCTCTATCATCAGTGGATCAGAAGTTGTTACTATCTCAAGAGGATTTACTGTGGATTCTAGAGGAGGGTCCACAGTGAGATCAGTGATAGTGGAGGTGGGCTTGATCTTCTTTCTGGGCCTGGAGATGAGTGGTACTGGTTCTGGCTCAGAGTCTGAGTCAGAGTCTGATAGTTTCTGCATAAATCTTCTCTTCCTAGGTGGAGGAGATGACTGTTTGGATGGAGATGACTGTTTAGATGACCTCAGTACTCTTGTAGGTGAAGATGTTACAACTGGCCCTTTTTGGGAAGGACCAGAGGTTTGCTTTGGTTTAGATTTTACAACTGGCCCCTTTTGGGAAGGACCAGAGGTTTGTATTTCTTGTGGCTGTTGTGAGGAGGTTGGTAAATTCTCATCAGAGAATAGTGAGCCATATTTATCTGGCATTGCCAGCTTCAATTTATCCTGCACAGTTACAGGTATGGCAAAAATGGGCAGTTGGGGTTTCTTACTGTCCTTCTTAATTAAATCAGAGAAAGCTCTTTTTGTAATTTTGAAGGGTGGTTCAGTGTCAGTATCAGGAAGAGGTACCAGAGGAAAACAATATGAGAAAATAAGCTGACAAAATCTAGCAAAGTAGACAGTTTTCTCATCCTCTAATCTCCTATCACCAATAAATCTCAAGATATAAGGAGCAATATCAAAGTTGAGATTATGAATCAGAGCATACCCAATTTGCTGACTGAAAAGTGGGATTGCATCATAGTTGCTGCATTTATTTCCAAAGGCTCTGGTGATACAGTCGTAGTAAAAGCTCCATTCTTTGCAGAGACAAGGGCGCTTGAGTTCCCCCATCTTGTCAGTGTTACCAGAGTATCCAAAGAATTGCATCATATCCTTCAGAGTTTGGGTGCTGACAGAGCTATGATATTTGGAGTGCTGTGGAAGGTGGAGAGCCTTTCTTACAGTTTCAGGAGTGACAATATACTCCTGACCATCATATATGCATGTCAAAGAGGGTGATCCATGTTCACCACCATCATTGTATTTTGCTGAACGCCAGAGTGAGATAACTTGTTCTGGAGAAATCACCTCTGGTTGTGTGAGTGCATACATGAGCTCACTGTGAGCCAGATAGTCCTGAATGAGATGGAACTCGCTTGGAGCTTCATCGTTTGTCAGGATTGCAGCGTAGTTGTTGGTGACGAACTTGACACCACTATATTCAAAGGCTTTGGTCGACATTTTCTGAAAAATCAAGAGAATAGTGAGGTGTAGACGAGGTGTTTGATGAAATGCGCACAAGAGTTTTTGAAACGATTATCAGAGAGAGAGAGTGATCAATTTGTGTGAAATAATGAAAAATTTCAATTTCTGACAATATATATGTGCATACGCATACTGGTGAGAGATAATCGCTGTAGTGGGGCACGTGGCAGGTTCTAAACGGTAAAAAATATGGTAGTGGAGAGGTAATTATGAGTGGCGTGTGAATCTGAACAAACATGCACCATTTACCAATAAAACACAATTATTTACCGTGTTTTTCTCCACTCAGGAATTCAAATGGTTTTTCTACCGTTTGATAATAAAAACTAATATTATCTGACCAAAATATTTATTTTAACTCGGACTTCGATCAGAGACTGACCATTGACCAGAGTTTAAATAAATGACTTATAAATTGACAAATCAGAGAGTGATCATAGAATCTTGTAATGATGAGAGATAAATATTCAAGATCTAAACGACACTTGCTCCTCGGAGTTTGCAAATATTTGTTGAACTCTAGTCAAAAATTACTCGAAGCCAAAAAAAAATTGTTAATCACAGAAGTGGAGTTGGTGTGTGTTAACATGAATATTCTAATGTTACAGAGATTGTCAAATTTCTTAATTAATATTAGAAAGAATCAGATAATAAGAAAATGTTTTAAGCATCTCATAAGCCGAGTTTCTCACAAATGGATCAGAGTATACTTATTTCTTCTCTTTGGAATCACACATGTCTTTTTGAAAGGAAACTCCTCATGGTAAGTGAGTTATAACCTTTATTAGACTTTTTGTTTTCTCAGAGTATTTCTCCAGTAATCAGAGAATGTGAAAAGTCACCAAAAAATTGTTTCAATTTTTGATGCATTTGCTTAATACCAGCAGTGCACTTGGTTCTTTCCTTTCACAAATTTTCTAAGATCTCAAAGGAGTACCTGAGATTATTTCTTTTGTTTTTCTTTTCTTTTGATTTTCTTTACTGAGAAGAAATTTCTTGAGGATCCATAACTGAAATATATTAACTCTTAGCTCATGAGAGGAGAAAAGCAGATTCTTTTCTGAGTACATATCTAATATTTGAGAAGTAAGACAGTCTAGGTAACAAAATTAACTCATGTGTTGTGTGTTAAGAATTTCCACAGCTGTAATATCACAAAGTTCAGACTTTAGAGAGGCTTATGACTAGATTCAATTAAGTGCAACATATTCTTCACAGGAATATCTTTCATCAAGAAAAATTCAAGTAATCAGAGTTTGTCGGGTCAGAGTTTAAATATCAGAGTTTATCAAATCAGAGTATAATCATCAGAGTCTTGATCAGAGAATAACAGATGCAGTTGTAGATCATGTTAACAATAACAAACATTAACAGATATAGAATTATGCAATGTATCAGAGTTTAGAGAGGACCAGAGATCATCCCTAATTCGTTTACAAGCCTTGTGAATGTTGCTTCAGCCAGAGGTTTGGTGAAGATATCTGCCAACTGCTGATCTGTTGGAACAAAGTGAAGCTCTACTGTTCCTTCCATCACATGTTCTCTGATAAAATGATACCTTATGCTGATGTGCTTGGTCATGGAGTGCTGTACTGGATTTCCTGTCATAGCAATAGCACTTTGGTTATCACAATAAATAGGAATTTGAGTCAGAGTTAACCCATAATCCAGTAGTTGATTCTTCATCCATAAAATCTGAGCACAGCAGCTTCCTGCAGCAATATACTCTGCTTCTGCAGTGGATGTGGAAATAGATTTTTGTTTCTTACTGAACCAAGAAACTAATCTTCCTCCTAGAAATTGACAGCTCCCACTTGTACTTTTTCTGTCTATTTTGCATCCTGCAAAATCTGCATCAGAGTAACCAATCAGTGTAAAGTCTGATTCTCTGGGATACCAGAGTCCCATCTCAACTGTTCCCTTGAGATATTTGAAAATCCTTTTGACTGCTACAAGGTGTGGTTCTCTTGGATCTGCTTGAAATCTTGCACAAAGACAGGTTGCAAACATGATATCAGGTCTACTAGCAGTCAGATATAGAAGTGAGCCTATCATACCTCTATAGTTAGTAATTTCTACTGGTGATCCAGTATCTTTATCTAACTTAGTGGCAGTTGCCATTGGAGTGGTGGCAGCTGAGCTATCCTGCATGCCAAATTTCTTTAGCAAGTTCCTGGTATATTTAGACTGATTAATGAAAATACCCTCATCAGTCTGTTTGACTTGAAGTCCCAAAAAGTAGCTCATCTCTCCCATCATGCTCATTTGATATCTGGACTGCATAAGCTTAGAGAATCTCTCACAGAGTTTAGGATTAGTAGACCCAAAAATAATATCATCTACATAAACTTGTACTAACAGCAGATCATTACCATGGTTGAGATAAAATAGAGTTTTATCAATTGTACCTCTGTTGAAACCACTGTCCAAAAGAAATTGAGCCAGAGTTTCATACCATGCTCTTGGTGCTTGCTTTAGTCCATACAGTGCTTTATCCAATCTGTAGACATGATCTGGAAATTTTGTGTCCACAAATCCTGGAGGTTGTTCAACATATACTTCTTCCTCCAGCTCCCCATTGAGAAAAGCACTCTTGACATCCATCTGAAACACTTTGAATTTCTTGTGTGCTGCATAAGCCAAGAAAATTCTGATTGCTTCCAATCTGGCAACTGGAGCAAAGGTCTCATCATAGTCAATTCCTTCTTGTTGAGAGTATCCTTTAGCCACCAGTCTGGCTTTATTTCTTGTAATTACACCATCACTGTCTGTTTTGTTCCTGAAAACCCACTTAGTACCAACAATTGATCTGTTCTTTGGTCTTGGTACAAGTGTCCAGACTTTATTTCTCTCAAATTCATTTAACTCCTCCTGCATTGCTGTTACCCAGTCTGCATCCTTTAAGGCTTCTTCCACTTTCTTTGGTTCTGTTTGAGATAAAAATGAATGAAATAAACACTCATTTGCTGTTGCAGTTCTGGTTTGTACTCCAGCATCTGGATTCCCAATAATCAGATCTGGTGTATGAGACTTTGTCCATTTTCTTTCATGTGGCAGTTGATTTCTGGAACTAGATCCTCCCCCATGATCCATGCCAGTATCATTCTGAGTTTCTGATGCCTCTCCCCCATTATCCATGCTATCTCCATGAGCATTCTGAGTTTCCGATGCTCCCCCTGAAGATGTGTTCTCCTGATTCTCTGATGTAGAGTGATCAGAGTTTGAGGAGTCAGAATCAGAGTTTGTGTTTTCTGCCGAGTCTGCAACATTTTCATTCAGATTTTCATTTTGAAAGTGCTCCCCCTCAACATGTGCTTGAGGTTGGTGATTAGAAGTGACATGCTCTGATATTGTCTCAGAGTCAGAGTTTATGGAATCAGAGAATGCATCTTCATCTTCAAATCTCAGTTGCTCATGATCTTCAAAATCTTCCATTCCAGTTATTTTCTTATCATCAAAGGATACATGAATGGATTCCATGATTACCCTTGTTCTCAGATTGTAAACTCTGAAGGCTTTTGTTGATAAAGGATAACCAACAAAAATTCCTTCATCAGCTTTTAAATCAAATTTGGTTAGCTGTTCAGGATGATTTTTCAGAACAAAACATTTACATCCAAAAATATGGAAGTATTTGAGATTTGGTTTTCTGCCTTTAATCATTTCAAATGGAGTCTTCCCATGTTTGTTAATCAGAGTTGCATTTTGGGTGAAACAGGCAGACTGCACAGCTTCAGCCCAGAAGTATGTTGGTAGCTTTGCTTCCTCCAACATGGTTCTAGCAGCTTCAATCAGAGTTCTGTTCTTTCTTTCAACAACACCATTTTGTTGAGGTGTTCCAGGTGCTGAAAATTCTTGTTTAATGCCATTTTCTTTACAGAACTCCTCCATTTTAAAATTCTTGAACTCAGTGCCATTATCACTTCTGATGATCTTTACTGCATCTTTAGAGATCTTGTTCAACTGTTTGACATGCTCAATCAATAAAGATGGTGTCTCATCCTTGCTGTGAAGAAAATGTACCCATGTATATCTGGTAAATTCATCAACAATGACCAGAGTATATCTCTTCTTTGCAATGGACATTATATTTACTGGTCCAAAAAGATCAACATGCAGCAGATGATAAGGCTCAAGAATTGAGGACTCAGTTTTACTTTTGAAGGAAGACTTCCTCTGTTTTGCTTTCTGACAGGAGTCACAAAGTCCATCTGGAGTAAAAACTGATTTTGGAAGTCCTTTCACAAGATCTTTCTTCACAAGCTCATTTATATTGTTGAAGTTCAGATGAGATAATTTCTTGTGCCAGTTCCAGCTTTCTTCAATACTGGCTCTGCCAAGTAGACAGATTTCAGAGCTTTCAGAGTTTAAAGATAGCTTAGCTTCATAGATGTTGCCATGTCTGTATCCTTTCAGAACAACTTTTCCAGTTCTTTTACTAATGACCTCACAGTGTTCTTCCAAGAAATTGACATGATATCCTCTGTCACAGATTTGACTTATGCTCAGCAGATTATGCTTAAGTCCTGAGACAAGAGCTACAGATTGAATGATGACATTTCCAAGATTGATATTGCCATATCCCAAAGTTTTCCCTATGTTGCCATCTCCATAAGAAACATTTGGGCCAGCCTTCTCCACAAAGTCTGATAGCAGGGCTTTATTTCCTGTCATATGTCCAGAGCATCCACTGTCCAGAACTAGGATGTTTTTCCTGTTGCCCTGCAATCACATACATAACTAATGATTAGTTTTAAGGACCCAGACTTGCTTGGATCCTTTGTTCTTGTTAAGTTTGTTAACACTAGCAGCGGAAGATTTATCAGAGTTTATATCAGAGTTTGTGCTAACAGACTTTTTAACAGATGCTGAACTAGGAGAATCAATCTTTTTCCTCAAAGAGGGTTTTAATTCATAATAATCATAATATAAACTATGGTATTCCTTACAAGTGTAAATGGAATGCCATAAACTACCACAATGAAAACAAGGATTCTCTGGTCTAAATCTAGTATTCCTAGTCTTAACTTCTGATTTTGGAGACATAGCATTTATGTCCTTATTTTTCCTGCAAAAAGAAGCAAGATGATTAGGATTACCACAATTATGACAAGTTTTCCTAGGAGCATTTGGAACAGGCATGTAATTGTTGCTTTTGTTTATTCCAACCTTTCCATTCCTATTTTTCCTAGGTTCCTTAATCCTGTTTTCTTTCTTAACCTCCTTGAGTTTATGCTTAAGCTGTTTCTGAGTCATTAAACCAACATTAACCTGTTTAGGAGTATCAGTTTTTGATTCTGCAACAAATCTTACTGGAACTACCTTTGGTTTTTCAATTTTAATGGTTTCTTGTTTATATGACTCAGCTTCATTTTTATCAGAGTAACCTAACCCTTTCTTCCAGTTTCCACTTTCTAAGATATTCTGAGTAGTCTTTCCTGAGTTAGTCCAAGTTCTGATTATCTCTCTTTCCTTAACAAGTTCTGATTCAAGGAAAGCATTTTTCTTTAAGAGTTCATTTTTAATAAAGATAGCATCATCCCTTTCCTTCTGAACTTCTAGCATCAGAACTAGTTCCTTTTCAAGATAATCATTCCTTTTCTTGACATTCAAGTTATCAGATTTTAGTCTTTCATTTTCTAAAGTCTGATCTCTATAACTAACATGCATAGTTTTAAGAAACAATCTTAATTCAGTTATATCTTCAGTGTCAAAAGCAAGAGTGGAATGAGGTACCTTAGTCTCAACAGTCTCAGTGCTGTTGTCCATATTTGCCATCAAGGCATAGTTGACTTCATCTTCTGACTCTGATGTGTCTGCCCAGCTTCCTTTCTTTGTGATAAAGGCCTGTTCCTTTTCTTTCTTAGCTTTCTTGCACTCAGTTGCAAAGTGGCCTTTTTCTCCACAATTGAAGCAGGTGTACTTAGACTTATCAGATTTTCCAGATTTTTCTTCTTTGCCTTCATTCTTTTTGAAGACCTTTTTGTCAGATTTTCTGTCTTTGGGTGAGAACTTCTTCCCTTTGTTGAAGTTCTTGTAGGCCATCTTCTTGAAGCTTTTTACCATTAGTGCTGCCAGCTGCATCATCTCAGTATCACTGTCATCAGAATCTGAAGGGATATCGGAGTCTGAGTCAACATCAGAGTTTGATGACTCAGTATCAGACTTTTTGACATGAGCTTTTCGATCCTTTGCTTTTCACAGTTAAATCTTCTTGAACTTTTAGAGCAACTGGTTTGGGTTTCCCACCATGTCGTTTGCTCCTTTGCTCCATTTCAAGTTCATGAGTTTTCAACCTTCCAAAGATTTCATCCAGAGACATTTCTTCAAGATCATGGTTGTCTCTTATAGTGGTTACTTTCAAATCCCACTTTTCAGGCAGAGCAAGTAGAAATTTGAGATTTGAGTCTTCCAAATCATATTCTTTATCCACAAGAGACAAATCATTCAGCAGCTTGACAAACCTATCATAAAGATCAGTCAGTGATTCACCAGATTTTGAATCAAAGTGTTCATACTCTTGAGTAAGTATGGTCCTTCTGTTCTTTTTGATGGCTTTGGTTCCTTGACATCTGACTTCCAAAGCATCCCATATCTCCTTTGCAGTTTTGCATCCAATTACTCTATTTGACATAGCATTGTCCAGAGCACTATGCAACAGATGCTTCACCTTTGCATCTTTACTTATAGATGAGATGTCCTCTGGAGTATAGTCCTTCTTCTCTTTAGGAATCATCTTCTGGGGTTCATCTCCCACTGCAACAGAGAGCTTTGTTGGCATGTGTGGACCATCATAAATTCTATCCAGATATTCTGGATCTGTAGATTCCAGAAACATGATCATTCTTACCTTCCAGACAGAATATTCAGATGCCCTGAGGACCGGAACCCTAAGAGACTCATATCTACTGTTTTGTGATTTCTCAGACATGATTGTGTGATTAAGATCTCACTGTAGGTATATCAACAGAGCTGGCTCTGATACCACTTGTTAGGCCGACTAAACTCACTATATATAATAATATAGTGAACACAATCCAAGACAAACACAAGTATAAGAGAATAATTCAATAAACTCTTATTCACAAAACTCAGTAGTTTACAAATAATCTCTTAGTGATTTATACTTTATCACTAAGAGCTGCTAGGTTACACGAATAATATTCAATCGATAACTCATCTAGAGTAAACCCTAAGCTGTGTTTATATACACAGTTACATGATATCTACTGATTGATTTACAATTATCTGCTTCCTAAAATAATCTAATCAGTAGCTATCCTTCTGTTGTCCTGATCTGCACAATCTCTCTTGATCTTTATCTTCCTTACTTAGTCAGATATGCTCCTGAAAATCAGCCGCCTGCAAACTCTGATCATCGCTTAAACTCTGATCCAGCTAAACTCTGATATTTGCTTCTGCACACTAAACAAGTTAGATACCTGTGACATCATCAAATATGTAACAGTCATTTAGTGCACCTGATTGGGTTCAGAATCTTTTGGATTCCAATCAGCTATCACCACCTATCACAAATGCCAGTGAATTTGAAATCCCCCAAATTCATAACCAAGGCATCACTTCACAAATCCATGAAGCAGAAACTTCTCAACCCCTCAGCCAACCACTTGTTATTTCTGAGAGAGAGGGAGAAAGTGCCTTAAGTGCACCACACAAGGAGATTGTTTCTGAAACTGCAGCTCTGTCTCCCTGTCAGGGAAGCAGAATAGAACCTGAGACAACTGCAGATATGTCTATTCCTTCACCACCTCAGCCACATGATATTCCAATGCACAGTGAGGTTGCACACACGATTGAAGAATTGACGGTTGCCAACACTTTGTCGTCCATGTCAGGGATAGACACTGTTGTTTCTGATCCTATTCAGGATCAAGTGCCTTCACAGGCTTCTGGGGGAAACTTGGATGAATTGCCAAATTCTCCATCCTTGTCTACCCCCCTGGGAGGAACATTCCCAGATCCCTTAAGGGACTCTTCACCTCTCGAAGGTGAACGGCAATCTGTTTCTGAGCCCTTCATATCAGGAAGTGTGCCAGTTATAGAGGACTTGTCACAAAGTCATTCGCCGTCAAAGGCAGTTGTGGGAAACCAGGGTGCTTCGCCTATTCAAGGATCACATCCTTCGAGCCCTGTGTCTACCCACCCTGAGATTTCAACTCAGGATCCAACTAAGGACTCACTATCTTCGAGTAGTTGGCAACTTGCTTCTTATGACTCAGATTCATCTGACGAGGAAACTGAGGACGAAGGCTCACGAACCTTCATTGCACCTTCTGTGACCTCTCTAGAAGAGGCTAAGAAGATTTCTTCTGCAGGTACATTTAAGGATGCTGGAATTTCTTTGAGTGAGAGGGAAACACCTACAGAACTTGCTATACAGAAACCCTCTGATCCACAGAGTTGTAGCTTTGAGTGAAACGAGAGAAACACCTACAGAACGAACAAGTGAGAACCCAACAGCCCAACCTACACTTGAATCTGCAATTCCAACTGTATCTGTGACAGAATTTGAAGCTCTGAAGTTCAAAGTTCAACATGTTGAAGCTGAGAATCTTGTTCTACGGGAGGAGTTCGTGGAGATTAAATCTACTATGGAACAAAGGTTGGCTGCTCTAGAAGCTAAGTTGCTGGCATCTCAACCTTCCAGAGAGGATTACTCAACTGAGGGGGAGAGAGCAGCAGAAAAAGCAAGAGGAAAAAGGGTGATCACAGGGGTGGCTGAAGAATTGATTGACTCTGCTCTTAGAGGTCAATTCAGTTACAGTCATGACGAGTACATCCCTGAGTTTGTTGATGACAGGGTGATAAGGATGGTTAGTGCTGATGATGATGATCTGGAAGAAGGTGAAATCCCAGACAAGGGAGTCTTTGCTGATGAACTTGCATATCACAATCACATCTTCCCTCCTGAAGAGTATGAAATTGAAAATCCTCAAGATATTGCTGATGTCTCTAGAGATTTTGCTGAGCTAAGGAGAGCGAGGGAGAAGTTATAAAATCAAAGACGGATTCGTAGGGAAAGGAGACTTGCTAACTTACACAAAGATGGAGATGAATGGGATATTGCCAGAGCTGTGTTTGATTTCCCAGAGGTCACTCAGGAAAATAATGATGACGAAGTAAAAGATATCTTTGACTCCTTCAGGAACAACTACAAGGATCTACATGATTATCACGAGGTGTTAAATGATATCATTTCTACTGTGTCAGTTGCTGTTCTTCCAAGAAGAGGATGGATGATCAACATATCATTCGAGCTAAAGAAGGAAGGCCATGGACTCAAACATGTGTCAAGTCAATTTCTCAGAGATCTCTCTCTGACTGAGTTGTTTGTGGTAAGAAATAAGGTCATCTCAACAGGAAAGAAGCACAATGAAACATTCAGAGATATGGTGGAAGAATGGATTACTGATATTGGACTGGAAATTCATGACAAGCCTTCAGTTATCAAGTATTTCAAGGATGGTATGATTCAGAGTATTGGACTCACTGATGAAGCATTGTCAACTTACAATCCTCGTATACTGAAATATCTGGAAGCTCAAGTCAGAGAAAAGTGCTCAAGGACAAGCAAGGGAAGACTAACTGCTGAATTGCTATATGCTTATCGTCTAAACTTTGCTGCTCTTAGAGACTTGGACTTATTAGCCATCAATCGTCAACCACCATATCCATTGCCTCCACTCAACCCTGAAGTACCTGAGAATCCAAATGCTCCTGTTGTCACTTACAATCCAACATCCATTATATTCAAAAAGAAGAAAGACTCTGAGGCCATTGCTATACCACTTACAGAGATTGAAAAATTCTCCTCCAAAAGAATTATTCATGCAGTTGCTGCTGTTAAGTGGTCAGTAGTAAAAGAAGACAAGAGTGTGCTCACAGATGTGATTGATCTTCTGGAGATAAGGAAAGCTGTAGAGACTGTTCACAACACTTCAAGGGTTCGTGCTCATCCATCAAGAGTCATCATGAAAATTGAAGGAATGGATCTGAATATCACTTTTAAGAAGCTGAAGAAGATGGTCCATCTACAAACTTTAGAGAAGATGAAGAAAAATCTGGAGCAACCACCACCTGAGAATACACTGGAGCAAGTGGCACTGAGTACCATAACTGCAAGGATTGAAGAAATTGAGAATAAACTCACTCAGAAGAGAGTAGAGGAAGCTGCAAAGAGGAGAGCTGAGCTCAATCTGATGAATGCAAGAGCCAAGAAGCCAAGGAAAGATTAGTTCAGGCTAGAGGAACAATGGCTGCTTTTATTTACTTTTGATTTCTGGAAATTGTAAGATATAATCCAGACTGTACTTAGTATTATTTCCTGTTTAAAATAGTGTGCTTTTTCATTGTGTCAGTTGAGTTATCCTCTTAAAGGATTTTCTTGTCGAACTCTAACAATCAAATAGGGGGAGATTGTAAAGCATAATGTATCGTAAATGTAATTACGATAACTCAACACAACAAAATACAGGAAACAATACGTAAGTATAATACATGAATCTACAGGTTGGAGATTCGATACGAACAGACAAAGACAATCAAGATATCTGAGACGAGCATCCGTCCACTGGAAGAAGTTCATTAACATGTTCAAGCCTCAGTGAAGAATAAAGCACAATCAGTTTCTGCTATCAAGATTGCCTGAAGATCAAGTATCAAAGACCAGAAGATTCCAGTATACTCAATTTGATTATTTATAATCAAATTTATCGAAGCAACATCTAGCCCGGAATGACTGATCAAATATATTATCAAGCAAAGGATTCAAAGAACTATTTCAGTTCGAGTCGTTCGTGAACCAGACCAGTGCACAGGACGTCAGGACGTACGAAAGTATTCAGTGGATTCGATCAACGAATTAATTGATCAAGTCAATCGAGCTGCTCCAGAATATATTGCCAAAGAACTCATTGTTATGTATATGTATATGTGTGTGTATATATATATATATATATATATATATATATATTAATTGTGAACTACCTGAATTTAAATAATTCAAGTAATTAAATTAACACAATTAATAATATACATATATATATATATATATATATATATATATATATATATATATATATATATATATATATATAATGGTGCAAAATTGGAGTCCAAGGCAAATTGTCTAAGTACACATACACAGGGGAGGCGCCAACTGAGTCGGAGCCCAAAATTTGACCAAGTCAAAGTTTGCGCCTCCACAGCCTTTACACTTAGAAAATCTCTAAGTCTTCACTGTTACACTGAGGATGAATGTTATGGCACAAGTCTTGACCAAGTGAAGCGCAAAGTTTGACTTCATTGTGATTGTCTAAGTGCTAAACACAGTGATGCACTATGTAGCGCAAGGTTTGACCACACAGGCGCATCCTTTGACTCTCGAGCGCAACAATTGACTGAAACACTTAGAATTATTCTAAGTGATTTCTTACAGTGGCACACTGTATTGGCGCCAACTTTGACCGAGGCGCCAAGTTTGACCACAAGTGGAGAAAGTGTATATCTGGGCGCAACTTTCATATATATATATATATATATATATATATATATATATATATATGCTTATATATATGTATATGAAAGTGGCGCCACTCCTTGTATATTCTGAGTTAGATTTATTTTTATAAATCGAATTCGTCCCGAACGAACTCAAGTCGTCCAGGACGAACTCGTTAACCATGGTTAGTTGTTGGAAAGCCTATAAATAGAGGTTGATGTTTTCATTTGAAAACAACTACACACTTTGTAAGTGCACACACTATACACATTCTCGAGAGTTAAATTAGAATATCGTTTTTATCGAGAGTTTGTAATAGAGTGATTGTAGTCTCTGCAGCCGACACTTATGTTGGAATTTGTAGCACCCGAGGATTATTTCTAATACAAGAATATTCCCCGACTTGCTGGAGTTATTTATTTACGATTGATTTAACCTGGACTGAAACAGAATTATCCGCAATTAAATTAAATCGAAGAAATTGGTATAGACGTATTCAACCCCCCCTTCTACGTCTGATTGGACCTAACACAAGAAGAGCTAAATGAATTTGATAGAAACAAAGTCTGGACTTTGGTACCAAGACCCAAGAACAGATCTATAGTTGGTACTAAATGGGTGTTCAGAAACAAAACTAACAATGAGGGCATAATCACCAGAAATAAAGCAAGGCTGGTAGCCAAGGGATACTCTTAACAAGAAGGAATTGATTATGATGAGACCTTTGCTCCAGTTGAACGGTTAGAAGCAATCAGAATCTTTCTGGCTTATGCTGCTCACAAGAAATTCAAGGTTTTTCAAATGGATGTAAAGAGTGCATTTCTCAGTGGGGAACTGGAGGAAGAAGTATATGTTGAACAACCTCCAGGTTTTGTAGATTCGAAATTTCCAGAATATGTCTACAGACTTGACAAAGCACTCTATGGACTAAAGCAAGCTCTAAAAGCATGGTATGAAACTCTGGCTCAATTTCTTTTGGAAAGTGGATTCACCAGAGGTAGAATTGACAAAACTTTGTTTTATCTCAATTTCTTTTGGAAAGTGGATTCACCAGAGCTAGAATTGACAAAACTCTGTTTTATCTCAACCATGGTAAAGACCTTCTTTTAGTTCAAATTTATGTGGATGATATCATTTTTGGATCTGTAATATCCGGGATTTCGACATGTGTTTATTTATACCAGTATGTAAATATTTTGTGAATATTATGTGAATTAATTGTGAATTATATGTTAAGTGACTTGCTGTATGATCGTCTATGTGTGTTATGATTTGTGAGTTGATAATTTTTATATGATCAGATCAAAATATGGAGAATTTAGGCACTCATTTGGCAAATTATGGATTATTATATGATTTGATATTTGATTTAAGGAGTTAATTAAGTATTGTTAGGTCCTATAAACTCACTATATAATCTGATATAGTGATCACAATCTGTAACACAGTAAAACAATATGAGAGATTGAAAGCAATAAACTCTTATATTCACAAAGCTTATGTTGGTTACAAAGACTCTCTCAGTGATTTATATTGTATCACTAAGAGCTGCTAGGGTTCTTAACAATATACTCGATTTCTTAACTCCTATAGAGTAACCCTAATCTGTGTTTATATAGACACAGTTACAAAATCAATCTCTGATTTGATATCCTATAAATCAGCTAATAAATCTATCAATCAAAGATTGCTCCAGTTTTCTGTTTAGTTTCCATAGTCAGCAAATCACTCCTCAGCTTCTATCCTTCCTTGAAGTATATCCGCTTCTGAGCTCTTTTCCACGTGTAAACTCTGACGAGTCTTGACTATGTAAACTCTGATCAGACTTTATTAAACTCTGTCAGACTTTGCTAAACTCTGATCAGCTTCCAGTTTAAACTCTGATGATTCCTGTTCTAAAACAAACTTTAAGAACATTAGTAATCATCAATTATATCTAACAATCTCCCCCAACTTGTGCATAAATAAGTTATGTGCAAGTTAACAGATAATTGATGATGTCAAAACATTTAAGTCAAATGCAACAGAGTTTAACTATATAACAGAAAACTTTCAAAACTTACAGATACTTTACTCCTTAGCTGCATAGACACCATTTGCTGCCTTTAGATACTCTCTGAGGAGTTCTTTCTCAGCTTCTTCAAGCACTGTAATCATTTGTCTCTTGATCTCTCTCAGTTCTGGATCTGAAACTCCAGTTTGATAAATTGCAGCTCTGAGATCATAGATCTTGTTCTTCTTCAAGTCCCTATCCAGCCTGATATTGTAAGCTTTATCAGACTCTTCATTAAATGCAAGAGTTCTGATTCCACCTATTGTTTCAATCTTTGCTGAATTTTTCTTCATCTCCACCAACTGTCCTTTATGATTGAGGTATTTGGGAATGAAAGGTCCAGCATTTTTGTTTCCTGTAATACCCATCTTTCTTCTGATTTGATCTTTGAGCAGGTTGGAGATGTGTTGTCCTGACTTGTTTTTCACTTGAAATATGTATGATACATATCTCAATTCCTCCCAGTGTTTAGCATAGAGATCTGCTTCAAGTACTCTAAACACTGTTCCATCAGACATGAAGTAGATAAGAATATTATCTCCTCTGTCATTCTTCACCAACTGGACTGAATCAAGTTTGTCCATTTTGTCTTGCAATACTCCAGTCTTGGGAGCACAGAGAGATGAGGGGTCATCTGGTCTTGATCCTATACTCTGATCAAATTTTTCATATTTGGATCCCAGTCCTCCTTTATCTCTTCCTGCCTTTCGATGAGAGATTGGTTGAATTGAGCCCTTTTCAAAGCTTATCTCAGTCATCAGAGTAGGCTTTGCAAATTCAGCCAGTGGGGTTGTTGTTGGTTTGAACACAGCTTGAGCTTTGTCAGAGGTTGTGTCTGTCTTTGCATTCTTATTAACTTGAGCTATGTCAGAGGTTAATTTTTCTTTTTGGGGTTCTGCAACATGAGCTTTGTCAGAGATTGCAACTTCTGTCTTCTTTTCCTTTACAACTTGATCCTTGTCAGAGGTTGTAGACTTCTTTTTATCCCAGCCTTTCTCCAGATGTTCATCTACTTTGCTTTTACCCTTGGAGGTGTATTCATCTTCAGAGTATACCTTTTTGACTGGTAAACTCTGATCAGCAACAGTAGCTTCCTTGATCAGTATTCCTTTTTCTTTTGGCTGTGTAGTTGACTTTGCAGGCTTTTGGATTTTTCCAGATTTTATAGCTTCAATATGTTCCTTTTTCAGCTCAGCTTCCTCTGCAGCAATCAACTCCAAATCCAAATTTGCTTCTGGATTTTCTTGTTCAAAAACCAATCTAGCAAGCTCTTCATCAGTCAATGGTTTATCTGATCCAGCCACTGGTCTGTGCTTTGATCCAGATGTGACATTATGTGTTGGAGCAGACTTTGTGCTTTGCTTAGATTGTTTTTGACTATCAGAGTTTGAAACTCTTCCACCAGTCCCTGCTTGAAATCTCTTGTGCTTTGTGAAATCATCAGCATCATCATCATCATCCTTCTTCTTTCTCTTCAGAGTTTGAGTAGTAGACTTGCATTTGACCTGAGATACTCTCTCCCCCTTTTTGACATCATCCTCATCAGGAATCAGTATGGATGTGATCAGAGAAAGTGATGATTGGATGGCTTCAAGCTGTTTGGACATCTTTTCTTGAGTAGATTCAATCATGGTCATCCTCTTGTCCAGAGATTCATTGGCAGTCACCAGCTTCTGAACATTATCTCTCAGAGGGATTATAGTTCTTTTCTTCTCCAGCTCATTTGTTTCCTTGATATTAGCAACCTCTGTTCTTAGACCATCTATTGATTTAGATGTCTGGGCATGAGCAGGATGAAATGTCTTCAGATATAGAATTGTGCCTTTGAGGCTTGACATAACATCAGAGTTTGAGATTTTATTCTCTGCCATAGATAGAAATTCTTCAGCTTTAGGTGGCTCCAGAGAATGTTGATGGCTCAACCAGAGTTTATCCCAGACCTCATTTGGAGGATCAACTTGAAGATCCCTGGGAAGTGGCACAGAGTCTGTGTTCAGAGTTTGTAGCCTTGCATTGTACTGGCTAGTAGACTCCCACTTCTGTTGGGTCAGAGGGACTCCATCATCTTCATCTTTGTCAGTATCTGAACTGTCATCATCCTCAGTATCAGAGTTTGCTTTGTCATCATCATCAACAGGATCAGCAACTTTCTCCACAGTGTCTTGAGCAGATTTTTCTTGAGCTTCAGACTGTGATTTGATAGATGCTTCACCAGTCTGAGCAAGAGACTGTAGAGCTTCCAAAGCTACTTGGTCAGATTCATCAACTACATCAGACCTGTAGTTTTCTGGAGCTGTGTCATGAACTATGGCACCCTCAGGAATCTTCATTGGAGATTGAGGAATCTTCACTGGAGATTTAGGAATCGGAGTTTGGGTTCCATGATCAGATATTGGAGATTTGGGATCAGACATTGCTGTTTCAGTTTCAGCTGTAGCTTGCTCCTTACAAATAATTTCTTCATCTACTTCAGATGAAGTAGAAGATGCTGTAGCACCATCAGGGATTGGAACAGCCTGAAGAGGAAGTACCATCAGAGCTTGAGAAGATTCTGGTAGAGTGGTGGATGGTACTTGCTCTTCCTCAAGAGTGAAATCTGTGATTTCAGTGATTGGAATTTTTGCTCTTGCAGGCTTGTGAGCCCTTCTTTTGAATCTGGCTGGCTTCTGTGGACTGGCTTGAACAGGTTCAGAGGCTGTTGTAGGAGTGGGTTCAGAGTTTACAGCATGTGCTGGTTCAAGATCATCATAGTCATAAGCTGCAACCAGTCTTCTTCTTTTCTGCTTTTGAGGGGAAGCAGCTTCAGTGTTTACCCATCATACTTGGCTTGATTTATAAAAATCCCATCTTCAATCTGTTTAACTTGTAAACCCAGAAAATAGCTGAGTTCCCCCATCATGCTCATTTGGTACCTAGACTGCATGAGCTTGGCAAATCTTTGACAGAGTTTAGCATTAGTGGAGCCAAAAATAATGTCATCAACATAGATTTGAACTAAAAGCAGATCATTACCATGATTCAAATAAAACAGGGTTTTATCTATGGTACCTCTAGTAAATCCACTTTCAAGAAGAAATTGAGCCAGAGTTTCATACCATGCCCTTGGAGCCTGCTTTAGTCCATAAAGTGCTTTGTCCAACCTGTAGACATAGTCTGGATGTTTTGGATCCACAAATCCTGGAGGTTGTTCAACATATACCTTTTCATCCAATTTTCCATTTAGAAAAGCACTCTTGACATCCATCTGAAATACTTTGAATTTCTTGTGAGCAGCATAGGCCAGAAAGATTCTGATTGCCTCCAATCTTGCAACTGGAGCAAATGTCTCATCATAATCAATACCTTCCTGTTGTGAATACCCTTTTGCTACAAGCCTTGCTTTATTCCTTGTAATGACACCCTCACTATCAGTTTTATTTCTGAACACCCATTTTGTACCAACTATTGATCTGTCTTTAGGTCTTGGTACTAGGGTCCATACTTTGTTTCTCTCAAACTCATTTAGCTCCTCTTGCATTGCTTGAATCCAGTCAGCATCTTGAAGAGCTTCCTCCACTTTCTTAGGTTCAGTTTGTGACAGAAAGCAATGATGTAAACACTCATTTGCTGTAGCTGTCCTTGTTTGCACACCTGCTTCTGGATTGCCAATTATTAAATCAGGTGTGTGAGATTTTGTCCACTTCCTAGCATGTGGAAGTTGACCATTCTCATCATTTGATCCTCCCCCTTGATCCATGCTCTCCTGATTCTGTTGATCATTCTCTGTAGCTCCCCCTAAATTTGTGCTATCAGAGTTTGAATCAGTATTCTCTGATGAGTTTGAGTCAGCATTCTCTGATGAGTTTTGGGTAGAATCTGAAACATTCTGATGCTCCCCCTCAACAAGTGCTTCATCATCATGAACTTGTGAATATTCACCAGAGTTTGCTGTATTTTGTTCACAGTCAGAGTTTGACTGTTCATCAGAGTTTGTTGAATCAGAGAATGTTTCTTCATTTTCAAAATGCAGTTCTTCATGATCATCCATATCTGCTAAGCCCATAATTCTTTTGTCATCAAATGACACATGAATGGATTCCATGATCACCTTGGTTCTCAGATTATAGACTCTGAAGGCCTTTGTTATCAGAGGATAACCTACAAAAATACCTTCATCAGCTTTTAGATCAAACTTTGTAAGCTGTTCTGGATGAGTCTTCAATACAAAGCATTTGCACCCAAATATATGAAAATACTTCAGATTTGGCTTCTTTTTCTTCACCATCTCATATGGGGTCTTGCCATGCTTATTAATCAAGGTTGCATTTTGAGTGAAACAAGCTGTTTGAACAGCTTCTGCCCAGAAATAAGTAGGCAATTTAGCCTCATCAAGCATAGTTCTGGCAGCTTCTACAAGAGTCCTGTTTTTCCTTTCAACTACACCATTTTGCTGTGGTGTACCAGGTGCAGAGAATTGTTGCACTACACCTCTTTCTTTGCAGAACTCTTCCATTGTTGAATTTCTGAACTCAGTTCCATTATCACTTCTAATGATCTTCACTTTGTCTTCAGATCCATGATCCAGTTGTTTCACATGATCCATCAGATGCAAGGCTGTTTCATCTTTAGAGTGAAGAAAATATACCCAAGTGTATCTGGTATACTCATCAACAATGACAAGAGCATATTTCTTCCTTGCAATGGATGGTACATTGACTGGGCCAAATAGATCAACATGTAGAAGATGATATGGTTTGTTTATTGAGAATTCAGTCTTACTCTTGAAAGATGTCTTTCTCTGCTTGGCTTTTTGACATGAATCACATAATCCATCAGATGTAAGTAGTGATTCAGGGAGTCCTCTCACAAGCTTTTTCTTTATAAGCTCATTTATGGAGTTGAAATTCAGGTGTGAGAGCTTCTTGTGCCATTTCCAGCTTTCTTCTGCAGAGATCCTTGTAGACAAGCAAATTGCTTTTCCTTCAGAGTTTGTAGGCAAGTGGATTTCATAAATATTCCCATGTCTGTGAGCAGTTACTGCCACTTTGCCTGTTGACTTGCTTACTATCTCACTGTGTTCTTCATAGAAATCAACATGATATCCTCTGTCACAGATCTGACTGACAGAGAGTAAATTGTGTTTCAGCCCTTGAACAAGAGCTACATTTGATATGATGACATTTCCAAGATTGATGTTGCCATATCCCAGAGTCCTTCCTATGTTGCCATCTCCATAAGAAACACTTGGGCCAGCCTTCTCCACAAACTCTGATAGCAGGGCTTTATTTCCAGTCATGTGTCCTGAACATCCACTGTCCAAGACTAGAATGTTCTTCCTGTTGCCCTGCAATCACAAAGACCACTAATTGTTAGATTTAAGGACCCAGACTTGCTTGGATCCCTTGGCCTTATTAAGTTTGTTAGCTTTTGCAGCGGTATTATTATCAGAGTTTGAGCTAACAGACTTTGCAACAGAGTTTGTACTAGAAACATAGTTTGTACTTGCAGAGTTTTTATTAACCTTTAAAGAAGGCTTCAATTGATAATAATCATAATACAAACTATGATATTCTTTGCAAGTATAAATAGAATGCCATAAACTACCACAATGAAAACATGGATCTTGTGGTTTATATCTAATACTACTTTTTCTAACTCCAGACTTTGTAGGTAAAGAGTTAATGTCCCTGTTCTTCCTGCAAAAATTAGCAAGATGATTAGTATTACCACAGTTATGGCATGTCTTCCTAGGTGCATTTGGAACAGGCATGTAGTTATTACTCTTGTCTATACCAATCTTGCCATTTCTATTTTTCTTAGGCTCCTTGTTTTTGTCATCAGACTTTACCTCTTTAAGCTTATGTTTAAGCTGTTTCTGAGTCATCAGTCCTATGTTAACCTGTTTGGGCTTATCAGATTTTAAATTTTTGTTAATCTCTGATTTTGGTCTACTCTGTTTAGACTTAGAGGATTCAACAACAAATTTGACAGGTTTAACCTTAGGTTTTTGAGTTTTAACAAACTCTGTTTTTGATGACTCAGCTTCAGAGTTATCAGTGTAACCTAGTCCCTTCTTCCAGTTTCCACTACCTAAGATATCCTGAGTGGTTTTGCCTGAATTAGTCCATGTCTTAATGATCTCCTTTTCCTTAGCAAGTTCTGATTGAAGAGATGCATACCTCTTTGATAATTCATCTTTGACAATGACAGCATCATCTCTTTCTTTTTGAACTTCCAACATCTGAACTAATTCTTTTTCTAGAAAATCATTCCTTTTCTTTACACTCAGAGTTTCAGATTTTAATCTTTCATTTTCTAAAGTCTGATCTCTAAAGCTGATATGTAAAGTCTTAAGAAACAATCTTAACTCAGTTATATCTTCAGTATCAAAGGCAAGAGTAGAATGAGGTACCTTAGCAGGAGATTCAGAGTTGTTGTCAGTGTTTGCCATCAGAGCATAATTGACTTCTTCTTCTGAATCAGATGTATCTGTCCAGTTTCCTTTCTTGGTGATAAAGGCCTTTTCTTTTTCCTTCTTTGCTTTCTTGCATTCAGATGCAAAGTGTCCCTTTTCACCACAGTTGAAACAGTTATACTTGTCAGCTTTTCCAGCTTTCCCTTCTTTGCCCTCATTCTTCTTAAAGTTCTTCTTGTCATAAACTCTGTCAGAGTTTCTGTCTTTTCTTGAAAAACTTTTGCCTTTGTTGAACTTTTTGTAGGCCAACTTCTTGAAGCTTTTCACCATCAATGCTGCTAACTGCATCATTTCATCATCACTTTCTTCAGAGTCTGAGGGAACATCAGAGTTTGAGTCATCAGAGTTTGATGATTCAATGTCAGACTTTGTGACATGAGCTTTTCCCTTGCTCTTAGCAGTTTCCTCTTGAACTTTCAGAGCAACAGACTTTGATTTTCCTCCATGTCGTTTGCTCCTTTGCTCCATTTCAAGTTCATGAGTCTTCAGCCATCCATAAACATCATCAAGAGACATTTCTCCAAGATCAAGATTGTCTCTTATTGTAGTGACTTTCAAATCCCATTTTTCAGGAAGAGCTAGAAGGAATTTGAGGTTTGAGTCTTCAAGATCATATTCCTTGTCCACCAGAGATAAGTCATTCAAGAGTTTGACAAATCTGTCATACAGATCTGTCAGGGACTCACCAGATTTTGAGTCAAAGTGCTCATACTCCTGAGTAAGGATTGTTTTTCTGTTTTTCTTAATGGCCTGAGTTCCTTGACATCTGGTTTCCAGAGCATCCTAGATTTGTTTAGCAGTTTTGCACCCAATCACCCTATTAGACATTGCATTATCAAGGGCACTATGCAACAGATGCTTCACTTTTGCATCTTTACTGATAGATGAGATGTCCTCTGGAGTATAATCTTTCTTTTCTTTTGGAACCATCTTTTGAGGTTCATCTGCAATCCCAACAGAGAGCTTGGTGGGCATATGTGGTCCATCAAAAATTCTGTCAAGGTATTCTGGATCAACAGAGTCTAAGAATATGATCATTCTTTCTTTCCAGACTGGATATTCAGATGCCTTAAGGATTGGAACTCTAAAGGACGAAGCTTGTGATTTTTCAGACATGATTGTGTTTAAGATCTCACTGTAGTAATCTTAACAGAGCTGGCTCTGATACCACTTGTTAGGTCCTATAAACTCACTATATAATCTGATATAGTGATCACAATCTGTAACACAGTAAAACAATATGAGAGATTGAAAGCAATAAACTCTTATATTCACAAAGCTTATGTTGGTTACAAAGACTCTCTCAGTGATTTATATTGTATCACTAAGAGCTGCTAGGGTTCTTAACAATATACTCGATTTCTTAACTCCTATAGAGTAACCCTAATCTGTGTTTATATAGACACAGTTACAAAATCAATCTCTGATTTGATATCCTATAAATCAGCTAATAAATCTATCAATCAAAGATTGCTCCAGTTTTCTGTTTAGTTTCCATAGTCAGCAAATCACTCCTCAGCTTCTATCCTTCCTTGAAGTATATCCGCTTCTGAGCTCTTTTCCACGTGTAAACTCTGACGAGTCTTGACTATGTAAACTCTGATCAGACTTTATTAAACTCTGTCAGACTTTGCTAAACTCTGATCAGCTTCCAGTTTAAACTCTGATGATTCCTGTTCTAAAACAAACTTTAAGAACATTAGTAATCATCAATTATATCTAACAAGTATATTATAAAATATTATTATTAAATTGATTTTAAACCCGTTTACTCGATAATTAAACCCCGGGGGGCTTCCGGGAAAGTTTCGCCGGTTTGTTATTCGAGATATTCTGAACAACTTTCGTGTTTTAACTTTTCCCATCTGGTGTACGGATTTACGTGAAAGATTTTCGGAATGATTTTATGAATATTTTATTATTATTTTATCGTATCGATAAACGTGTACGCCGGATAATTTTAACCCCCAAATTATTTTGGCTAAAGCATTATATTCTCGTATTTCGTGCCAATCAAAGCTCGGAGCCCCATAAGTTCTCGTAATGTGTGTATTTGATATTTATCTTTAAAATCGGTCCCGAACGGATCAGTTTTATTAATATTTAATGATTAAGAAGTGTATTTTATGTCCGGTATGATCCAAATGGGGGCCATTATTCGTAATTATAAATAGGATAATTATTAGATTATTTTTCATAATTATCATTTCAATACACGGGAATCGAGAGAAACCGGGTTATCGTTCTTCGTGTTCTTGGAGTTCAATCGAAGATTTGAAGACGTTATCGGACTCAGAATCGAGCGTGCAAGCAGTCAAATCGAAGATATCGAAGCGTAGAATCCATATCAAGCATCAAAAACCACTCTAGATTCACAGGTTAGAAGTAATTAGGGTTTTTAAATTCGAGTTAATTAGGGTTAAATTAGGGCTTTTTGATTTTGATGTGTTTTATGTGATTTTATGCTTCCATGTTGTAGATAATTTTGGTATATCATATGCATGATTTGGAGTTCAATAACATGTTCAAAACTGAGTTTGATTATTCGAATTGAAGAACTAGGGTTTGTTCCTCGTATGAATATTTTCAATTGAATTGGGCGTTTATAATCTAGGAATCCAGGGAATGTTTGGTTAGTACCATTAGATAGAGTACGAAGAGTGGAATCCGTGGGTGGTGGCCGTGTGGCCGTGTGACCCCGGAATCGGTCTCGCCGGAGCTTTGAAGCTCGACGGCGACGTCGATTTTCCGGCGCCTATTACGGCCAAACGGCTCAACCATTGGTGAGTTTGACAGTACCAATGGATTCCTGGCATCGAGTAGGTCTGATCTGCAGCTTATGGTAAGGTTCTGGCATCTCTGATGTGTTTTCCGGCGACCGGGGGTGGCGACGGCGGCAAATTGCCGTTTAGTCACCCAGGTTTTGGAGATGGTGAAGTCTTCCCACCCTAGTTTCATTTCTGACGTTTCGAACCTCATAGTTTCAAAACTTTGCAGTTTAAACCCTGAAGTTTTAAAACTTTTAAAAAACTGATTTATTTTAAATTCTTTTAATTTCGAAAATCATTTATTTATTTTCAAAAATAGTTTTTAATTATTTCTTTATTCAAAAACAAATCTAAATTAATTTATTAATTAATTTTAATTAATAATTAATTATTATAATTAGTCAATTAAATTAAATATTAATTGATTAATTGTTTTAATTATTTATTAATTGATTTATTAATTAGATTTAATTGTTTTAAATGTTTTAAAAATCCAGAAAAATAGTTTCAAGCTTTAGAAAATTATTCTAAAATGCGTTGAAGGTTCGTTAATTGATTTCAAATGATTTCGAACCTTATTTCGAGTATTTAAACTTGTTTATTCAATTATAACTTGATTCTTTTACCCGTTGTTATTCTGAAAAATGTTTGAAAATTCATAATAAATGCCAGAAAAATCATTTTAACCCCAAACCTTTTCTGAAAAGCTATTTTATTGATTAAGTTATGTGTTATGTGCTATGTGTTACTTGATTGATATGTGAAAGGCTTATGTGGACATTGTATGATTGTTTTATTAGTATCTTTTAAACCGTATATCGGATTTAAGTGAAACGAAGGGTAGCTAGGAGCTTGTTTCGACTATGAAACAAATAGAATGATATGAGATTAAGTATTGATAGATGCATATTGTGATTATCAGAGAAGGACAGGCTTAGAAAGGGAAAGCAAGTAGTATTGGAGTGATTCTGACTAGTAAAAGCTATAGAGAGAAGTAAAGCTTCAGAATAAGGCAAGTGCTCTATTCTCAACTTGTACTTCTGTAAACTCCTTGAGTTACTGTTCTGCATATAATGTTGTTGTTCTGGAAAGATTTGAAAATACATCTGTTGATATATTGTGCTATTGATCCTGATTATTGATAAACCTTATCCAACCCTCTTGACACCTGAATTACAAGCTGAACCTTGACTTTGATTTCAATTGAACTTGTACCTATTTCTTTGAGACCTGGAAACACAACTCATTTACTTTGATATTCTTTCATCCATGAATGACCAAACAGTACAAACCTATATGCTACAATACTTCACCAAATTATACAATGTCTTACCAAACACCTATATTACTCTTTCGAAGAATGTTCACACATATACACCCTAACACTTGAATTTCCTTCAAGATAAACATAATTGGAACCTTAAGTCAATCTCAATTGCATTATTTCTTCTACAAACACCAGATTGTTTTCACCATATACTTAATCTTTCTTTCGACTTCAAGCCATTCTTCGAACATATTGCGATGATACTTGAACCTAATTCTGAATTCTCTTTTAATCTTGATAAATATTGCAACCCTCGTTATAATGATTCTGATTTAACGATTATGATTCTGTTTTGGTAATATTGCTTCTGTTCAAATGGTATTGATTCTGATTTATTGAGATATTGTTGATTTCATTATATTGTTAAAGAATTGGATTGTTTTATAAATGTGGACCAGATTCGTGGTCAGACCAGATTCGTGGTCATTAGGCCAATGTGTGCCTTGGATCCAGTGATAGAGCTTGGTATGTACCTGGCTCGGGGTTAGTGCGTGACTGATCAGCAGCCTAACCTTGGTTTTTAAATAAAAAATATGAATATCCAATTCTAATCACTGCTTTAAAAAGAGATTTGATATCCTGATTCATTATCATTGATAATTGTTGAACTTCAGTTTATTGTTTATATTGCTTGCTGAGCTGTAAGCTCATTCTTGCGATTCTTTATGTTCTTTTCCAGTGAAGAAAGAGAATACTGTTAGCGAGGACCCACAGACTAGTCATCAAGCCAAGGTATCAGGATGAGTGTTGGAGAGCCTTGCTAGGAGTTGCTGATATTATGAACTTTTGAGTATCTTTTGTGTGTAAGCACTGCGTTGAGGTGTGTAAGTTGTAAGATATTGATTGGGATTCGACGTATTGTAATATAACTTAAGTTGTGGCTTGTTTCATACTATAACCTGGAGCGGTCCGTGGATGTTTAGGGTCATTGCATATATTATTCTTGTTTACAGGTTTACAAATCTGCAGTTGGCAGATATCTTCCCCAAACCTTTGGCTGAAGCAACATTTACAAGACTTGTAAATGAGCTAGGGATGATCTCTGGTCCTCTCTAAACTCTGCTTAGCTATCTAAAAACATATCAGCACTCCTTATCTGTTATAAGCATGTTTTATAACTGCTTCTATTATTCTCTGATTTAAACTCTGATAATTATGCTCTGATATGCTAAACTCTGATGATTATACTCTGACTCGACAAACTCTGATTTCATGATTTTTCTCTACTGAGTGACTTTCTTGTGAAGAAATTGTTACAAATTCCTGAATTGAGTCATTAATAACTCCATAAGTCTGATATTTGTATTGTTACATATGTGGAAATTTCTTTAACACTCTCATGATCTTAATCTGACACTTAGACTGCCTTACTTCTTAGATTTTAGATATGTAATCAGTTTTAGAATTTTATTCATCCCCTTTCTGTGCACAGGGTCATTAAATCTTCAGTCTGGATTTGTCTAAACTATGCTTTCTCTATTCTTAAAAAAACAAAAAAAAACAAAACAACTTAGTTACTCCTTTGAGATCTTAGATATTTTGTGTCAGGGAAGATCCAAGTGCATTGCTGGTATTAAGCAACATGCATCAGAAAAGCAATATTTTTCTTGGTGACCTTTCACATTCTCAGATTACTAGAGAAATACTCTGAGCACAAGGAAACTGATCTGATGATGGTTATAACTCACTTACCCTGAGAAGTTTCCATTCTAAAGATTTTCTGTGATTAAATAAAGAGAAGCATAAGTTAAACTCCGATCCTTACTACAGTAGGCTCTGTTGCAACTGGAGTGTTTAAATAATTTTCCGACAATCTGGTTCTTTCTAAA
This sequence comes from Daucus carota subsp. sativus, assembly GCF_001625215.2. Lineage (NCBI taxonomy): Eukaryota > Viridiplantae > Streptophyta > Magnoliopsida > Apiales > Apiaceae > Daucus > Daucus carota. The sequence continues at coordinate 20,312,441 of NC_030385.2, read as the reverse complement.
AATCTTGAGAAGTTTGTCAATCTTTGTAGTAAACTTAGATTCATAAATTCACACACTTCACACTCCACGTTTGTGATTAACAAATATTTTGTCTTCTAGTGATTTCTTGATAAAATTCGAATTATATTTGTAAACTCTGAGGATAAATATTCGTATGATCTATCATTCCTCTTCAGATGATTAATTATGAATATCTTCTGAGATTGTTTTACAGTCTGATATTTACTTAAATTCTGATTATGGTCAATCTCTGATTGACTTCGGAATTTAATTGTTAAATGGTTTTTATCATCGTAAATATTCAGATTGATTTTCTAACAATACAAAATCTTTTTGCATTCTTTAGTGGAAACACAGCTGATTATTTTGTTTTATCGATAATGGTTGTTTTACACAAGTTTACACGCAACAGTTATAATTACTGCTCCACTAATTTTTTTACCGTTAAGGGACTACCACGTGTCCCAGTAACGTTTTCTTTTTGCAGTTCGCGTGCATATATATATATATATATATATATATATATATATATATATATATATATATATATATATATATATATATATATATATATATATATATATATATATATATATATATATATATATATATATATATATACTCAGTTAAAAGATTTTAATCTTTTACTTTTTCACACGCCATTTTCACTGCTCTTTCTCTCTCTCTACTCTTTATTCTCTCTCGCACATTTCATCATACACCTCATCTACATCTCACCATTTTCGCACTTTTTCAGCAAAATGTCGACCAAAGCCTTTGATTTCGACGACGCTCGGTTTGTAACCAACAACTATGTTCCAATCCTGGATAATGATGAAGCTCCCAGGGAGTTTCATCTCATTCAAGACTTCTTGGCTCAGAGTGAGCTAATGTATGCTCTGACTCAACCAGAGTCTATTTCAAAGACTCAAGTTCTCACCTTCTGGCGGTCAGAAAAATATAATGATGGTGGTGAACATGGATCCCCATCTCTTACCTGTCAGTATGAGGGTCAGGAGTATTTTGTTTCTCCGGAGACAGTTTGGAAGGCTGTTCATCTTCCAGAACACAGCAAATACAATGCCTCTATCTCCGCTCAGACCCTGAGAGACATGATGAACTTCTTTGGATACTCTAGAAGTACAGATCATATGGGGGATCTCAAACGCCCAAATCTCTACAAAGAATGGAATTTCTTTTATGATTGCATTACCAGAGCTTTCGGGAATAAGTGCAGCAACTTTGATGCAATTCCAATCCTCAGTCAGCAAATTGGGTACTCTCTAATCCATAATCTCAAATTTAATATTGCAACTTCTATTCTGAGATTTATTGGTGATAGAAGATAGGAGAATCAGAATATAATTTATTATGCTAGATTCTGTCAGCTGATTTTCTCTTATTGTATCCCAAATATATCCCTGCCTGACACTGATATTGAGCCTCCCTTTAAGATTACCAAGCGAGCATTCACTGATATAATTAAAAAGGATACCAAAAAGGCTCAACTTCCTGTATTTGCAATTCCTGTAACTGTTCAGGACAAATTGAAGCTGGCCCTACCAGACAAATACAACCCCCTATTCTCTGATGAGAATCAACCTCAACCATCCACCTCTCAACCACTGGATTTATTAACCTCTGGTCCTTCTCAACAAGGACCAGTTGTAAAATCTGACATCTCTTCCCCTAAGAGGATTCTGAGATCCTCTCAGACCTCACCTCAATCTTCTCCTTCCACACAGCCCAGAAGAAAGAGGAAGTTTCTTCAGCCTATCTCTGACTCTGATGATGAAGATATACCACCTCCTCCATCACCTCCACCAGTGAAACAAACCAGGAAGAAGATCAAGCCTACCTCAGTTACAAATTTAACTGTGGATCCTCCTGTTGAAACAGTGGTTAGACCTCTTGCCATTGTCACATCCTCTGATCCTGTGTTTGTTGAACCTCTATCTGCAGTCCCTCTTGATGACCCCTCAACTGTAGCTGACATTCCCATGTCAGAGACTACTCCTGATGATTTACTAGATAAATCAGATGATCTTCAAGCAGCAACTCCAATTCTTAATCAGGAATCTTTGATTACAGCTGATGTTCCAGCAGAGTCTACCTTGCAAATGAATCAGGAATCTCTGATTCAGATTGAAGACCATGATGCAGCTCCTGTTCAGGAGATATCTTGTGCTGCAAATTCTGATGCAGCCACAGAATCTCTGCCTTCCCAAACTCTGAGCATTTCAGCAGTTGATGATGATGAAGCTGAGGGGGTAACTTCTGTTCAGATTAGCCACAGCCTTCAGTATATGCACTTCCTCAAACCTCTGCCAGAGTTAAAGTCTGTCAAGTTGCATATCATCATGGTATGTGCAGAGATGTGCCTCCATCTCTTGAAGCCAGGGTTGCTGGTATTGAAGCCACTCAACACTCCATGTTGAATACATTATCTGAGTTGAGTTCTTCTATTGCACAGTTGGTTACTTTTCTTACCTCTGCTGATGTCAAAAAGGGGGAGAAAATACCAAAAGACAAATGCTCTAGTGATAAACATATGTCAAAAAGAAGAAGCCAGATGATGATAAGGATGGAAAGGGAGCTGGAAATTCTGATAAACAGGTTGTTCTGCAGATCAGAGAGAAAAATACTCATGCTAAAAGAAGTAGGAGAAATAAAGATGGAAAATCTAAAGCACTCAGAAAGTCAAAGAAAATCTCAAATGAATTGACTGTAGTTGATCCTGTGATGCCAGTAATTGAACAGCAAGGAGAAAATCTGATCTTTGAATCAGATAAATTGATTGAAGCTGGAGATCCATAATCTCAGAAATTTTGTCAAACTCTGTAGTTCAGAGGAAAAGAGACTACCCTGTTTTACAAATCTTCATCTCTTCAAGCTATTAATGAAGCTGTTTCCAAGAAAATTTTTGAAAGGGAGAATCCAGGAGTAGATATTGAAGCCATCACACTTGAAGAAGAAAGATTAGCAGCTGAGAAGATGAAGATCAGCAAACTAAAGTCTGACAAGGAAAAGTCAACTTTTGAACATACACAGAAACAATCCAGACCAAGAGAAAAAGGGATTGTGATTGGAGAAATAAATTACACAGACATCAACAGACCAAGAACAAGGTCTCAAACAAAGTCTGAAATTGAGCCCAAGAACAAGGGACAACACGCTGTTGATGGTGTTCCTGTTCCAAAGAAGACTTCAGTTATCAAGATTGCATCAGAATTTCCTTTTGAAAGACTGATACAGTTGAGCAAAGCTATCAAGGTTGTATCTGATGTATCTGGTAAGACAAAAGAAGAAGAAGAAATTGGATTGGCCCAAAAGAAGAAGGCTTCAGGAACTTTCGCCAAGTTATATACTGACCTGAACTTAACCTCTGACAGTGCTCAAGTTAAGGTTCAAGAAATAAAGGCAATATCTGATCAGTCAGAGTCTGTTGAGAGAAAAGCTTCATGGCTGAAATCAAGCTCTGATAAATCACAAGATCAGAACAAGAAGAAAAGCTTATTTGGAAGCCTTGGAACTAGTCTATATGAGGAGAGTTCTATGTTGACCAGACTTAGGCTTCAAGGAACCAGAGGAAAAGAAGCATATGATACTACTGGACTTGGACACTTAAAAGAGAAAATAGAAACAAGTTCAGCAAGTACCTTCAGAGATCCCTATCCTCTGACTGACAAGGTTGGTGAAGCTGTCACTCAGAAGGATCTTGACAAAGTGGAGTCAACACAAATTCTGGTAGATACTCATGATGGTACAGGTGATAAAGAAAAGATGGCAATCTTTCCCAACAATGGAAGGGTCTACAGAATATCAGAAGCTGATTTATTGTTAAAATCTCTAAGGGAGCTTGAGCATATTCATTATATGTTTGAGATAAGGAATTAAGTAACTCAGAGATGGTCTGATCTGATTAAAAGGACTATTACTGAAAAGAGAAGATTTTATGGAGAAAAGCCTGATCAAGAATACATTCCCAAAATATCTCAAGATGATGGTTCTAAGATTGAGATGCAGAAAAACAGCTCTGTTATGGAGACAATAGCTGGAACCAGAATCTTGGGGTATAACAATGATGCAGATAGACCTAGAGTGATTCAGCTGGGTGATGCTATGAGGAGAAGCTAGGCAAGTGCCTTGAGATCAGCTATATACCAGACTGGGGAAGACACTGAAGAACTCAGTTCTGTGAAGGCCCAGATGATACAAACTCTGAGGCAAATTGAAGAAGATCTGATCACTCAGTTTGTCAGAGAAAGCTATGGATATAGGCTGATGGAATAGAATGAAACTGCTGGTTCTTTAAGTTGTAATTAGTTTTGTGAATTAATTATTTATGCATTTGTCCTTAGTAGTTTTTGACATCATCAGTATATATATTGTAACTTGTTCATTCTGATTAATGTACAAGTTAGGGGAGATTGTTACATATTTGATGATGTCACATGTATCTGACTTGTTTAGTGTGCAGAAATGAAGATCAGAGTTTAACTGGAAATCAGAGTTTGTAGCCTGCAGACGTCATCAGAGTTTATGCTGATCAGAGGATAAAGGCGCCTGATTTCTAGGACAAGATCTGGACAAACACGGAAGATAAAGATTAAGGAAGATTGTGCAGATCAGGACAGCATAAGATAGCTATTGATTGGATTATTTTAGGAAGCAGATTATTGTTAAATCAATCAGTAGATATCGTGTAACTGCGTATATAAACACAGCGTAGGGTTTACTTTAGATGAGTTGTGCATCGAGTACATTATTCTTGTAACCTAGAAGCTCTTAGTGATAAATTATAAATCACTAAGAGATTATTTGTAAGCTATTGTGTTTGGTGTTAATAAGAGTTTAGTTGTTTTATTCTCTTATTCGTGTGTTCTGTATTGAGTGTGTTCACTATATACACCAGTATAGTGATTTGATTCGGCCTAACATTAATCGCTACATCAACACATCAATTGATAATCAAGGAAGGCTATCAATTGCTAGTTCAAAGATATTATCAATCAATAAAATTAGCGATTGATAATTAGCAATTGAAAGCTACAAGTCAAGTAAGGGACAAGAAGCACATGGGTTGATGTGACAGATGCTGCACCAGTTTTGGAAGCTAAACTAAAAGCAGTTTAGTCAAATATTGAGTACCTCGAAGCCTACCATTTCTGTAAAAGCAACAAGAATTTCAAGCTGCCAAATGTTCTATCAAGTCCAAGAAATTCTATATCTGTAATAGCTAGAAACTGAGTAGGAAAATACTTTTACAGACTAGTTTTGTATGTAGTAGTATATATTCACTTTGTAATTTACATTTCAAAGTATCCAAACACTGAGAACTGAAGAGCAAAGCAGTAGAGATAGTGAGCAAGAAATTGTAAGCTTCTGCTCTTCATTCTTTTGTAAGCAGCCAAGTATTTTTACTTGGAAGGTTCTTAATATAAAAATCTCTCAGGTGGATCAAACAATCCACCTGAAATTTTTAAGATCCTTGTTCTTTAAATTTTGGTTTTAAGTTTTAATTTTCTCTTGCAGCTTGAATGTAATCTGTTAAGCAAAAATTAGTTAAAATTTTTGTAGATTGTATTCAACCCCCTTCTACAATCTAACTTATTGTTTGCATTGTCTGAATAACAATGTCATCACCCCCTAGAAGTCATCACCCACCCCCTAGATGTCATCACCTTGATGTAAGTGATTACTACCTAAACTATGTGCTAAGAAACAATAGGCATCATAATTTAACAAGGAAATTAAAAAAAAATATAAGTATAATAGATAAATGAAATAATACAGAGTTTTGGGAAACATGTGATGGCAGGGGTCAATAAAAAGATGAATAACTTGTGAATGACCCTGTATGTGCCTTATTTAACCAACTCATCCATGCAACTAGAATATATCAATAGTTATATTACAAAGTTGTGGAAGCAGATGGCACGGTTAATTAAAAAATGAGTTGAGTGCACTTTAAAGACAGTTAAATCATCAGTTATAGGGAATAAAATCACTAGAGGAAGCAATAAAATCACTAGACGAAGCAATAAAATCACTAACTGTAACAATAAAATCACTAATTAATAAATGAACAAACATTCATATACTTACACATGTTTTTATCTTCACTTTGTGAATTTTGGTTTTATTGGTTGTTCTTCTTCTTCTTTAGGGAACTAGTCTTCATTTTGAGAATTTGATTTCTTGTCATTTTGATCTTCATAGAAATCTCTTAAGCAAAATTCGTCATCATCAAGTTCCTGTCAATAGCATTGAATAGAGTCAGGTTATATGGATCTTTAATGATGTATGCAAATTGAAATATAAAAGAAGGCATTATCACATCATTAGTATCAGTTGGCCTGTTTGCAGTTGACTTGATTTTATTATTTGATTTCCTAAAAATTTTAGGAATAGTAGGCTCAAAGTCATCTTTGTTGTTTTGCAGATTATGGTCTTGATCAGTTAGCTCTTGGAGTCTTGGACTTCTGTGAGGTGTTGGTGTAGAACCTGCAAAATCACAAAAAAATCATTTGTTATTACATTTTCTGCAATAATCTCTTCCTTCAATTCTCAAGCAGTGCAAACAAAAAAGAAGCAAAAATATGAAATCTAACTAGTCTGTTCAGTTTAGACATAGTTAGATTTTTATTACACCGGGTCCTGCGTGATACAAATCACAATTTTTATACCACTAAAATCCACAATAACTTCACATGCAATAGTCTATCGCACTAGTAGTACATATTACTCCTCCACAAAATCATAACAATCACATTTATTCCTACTTAGTTAGAGAAATGATCAAAGCTAATTTAACTTAAAAATTACAAGAAATCAGAAGAAATCAATTGTTTATCATATTTTTTTCAATCATATCGAATCTCTACCTCCGATTCTCAAGCAGTCCCTAATAAGATTAGATTCATTGAAGGGAGATAAGTGATATACTTGACAGTATCTAATAAAACAACAATAAAAATCCTCGATAAATGCTTTTGTCCCCAGCATATCCGAATGTAACATATACAAAGTATATCAAACACTTAAATTAAATATGACTGGATCTAATATCCAAAATCATAAATGTAAACTAGTGAACATAATAACTAAAATAGTTTTATATGAGATCAGTATAATATATATTTTACTGATCGACATCATCAACGGAATCTATATTTAACTAATTAACTACAATCACAAAAACTAGATTTAATGAAAAAAATCTAATAATCACGAAAATCAACAATGAAATTAGAGACCTAAAAGCATATGCTACATAATCAAATCACTAAAAAACATATGCTACACAGTCAATCACTGAAATCACTAGAAAACTAAAATCAAATCGGCATCATATAATCAGCAAAATCATATGCTACACAATGACATGACTAAAAAATTACGAAAAAAAAACATAAGACGTTAACTTCACATACCTTTTTGAGTTTTATCCATATCTTCTCATTGAGTAGTCAACAGATTGCAATTTGTAGGTCCTTGAAAATCATAACAACAATGATTGTTGATTTGAAGCAAAAATATAAAAAAAAAAACTAAAAATCACTAAATTAGTAACATGCATAAGTGATTATGCATTTATAATAAATGCATAAGTGATTACTTAGATTTTGAACCGAGTTTTCTGATGAATTTTGGTAAGAAGCTTCAGAACACCATTTTTCCACTTCGTTTGCTTCAATTTGCTGATTGTTTACGTGTTTGAAACCGAATACAACATCATCGGAGATTGAAACCGGAGAGGTTTGAATGTTGAAATGTTGTGATTTTTGTTGAGGAGTTGATAATGGGGGTTTTGTGTTACTTGTAAGAATTATTTGGCGCTGTAAGTATTGATTGATGTTAACAGTATTGTAATTATCGTGTCTGTAAAGTTTATAACTTTTTAAGGTTTGATCGTTGAAACAGGATTGGGTCGAGCGTTAATGTGTGGATTTAGGGTTTAGTTCGCAGTTTGCATTTTATTTTAGTTTCTATATATGTGTGTATATATATATATATATATATACACACACATATGTAGGCAATTTCTTAAATACAAACCACTAAAATAGAAACTAAAAAACAAACCAAAAGAAATTATACCTAAATGACATCACTCACCCACACTCAATCCACCACGGGCCCGCAAGGGGCTTCGCCAAGGCTCCGCACAGGCCCTGGACAGGCTCAAGACAGCCTTAAGAGCCAAACATTGGCCCCGCCATGGTCCCACTAGGCCCCACCTCAACCCTACTAGGCCTCACTTAGACCTCGTCTAGGTCCTGAAGGAATTTACGGATGAGCGGAAGCATGATATAACAATTATTTCGTAAAAACCGTGTATCGCGCATATAGAAAACATGTATATATTACAAGAGTGGAGGAATCGTAACCCTACCTTGAAAATTGAAGCTTTATAAAATGGTTGATAGCAGTTGCTTCTCAGAGTGTGAAGCGCTCTACCGGTATCCACCAAGAATGATCCTCTTCGATGAAGCTTTTTATAAAACCAAGCTTTTATAAAAATGTAGTTTTGGGAGAGAGAGAGAGAGATGTAGAAGAAGGAGATGGTGGCTACTAGGTTTTCACAAAACACAAGTGTCTAAACACCTCCTCATCTCTTTCTTTATATAGGGCTCTTTTAGGTTTTTATATAATTAATGTATCAATATATATTATAATATAAATCCTACACTTTATCTTATAAAATGTTTAAATAATAATTAAAACTATTTTAATCATTATTTCTTTTTCTAAACTATTTAGAAAATAATTATCTCTCTCATCTTTTCATCAAAGAAAATATTCTTTTATGGTGTGACCCTGTAGGTTCAATATTATGCCGGTAGTAGATATATATAATAATACACTTTTATTAATTATTTATATGAATATTAAAATTCACTAAATATAATAAACTGATTAATTATATTTATTCTACATCGTGAGTGATGCTTCTCAACATATCACGACTATCCGGATAATATGAATTCACTGCTTAGAATACCAAGAATACCAAGAACCTTTCAGTGACTAGTTACCGTACAATGAATTCCTTCTGCCCTTACAATATCCCGATTAAATACAAGGCATGGATCTTGTGTCAGGCCTATCAAATTTAATCATATGATTTCTTATTCACAATGCAAAGTTTATATTAATGCAAATTAGAAACTACTTTCTAATATCATACACTCTGGCCAGAGATTCCAGAACTTGCATACTAAGAATAACATAGGATATTCTCTTCCTATACTGGAAGGGGTAGATCCTCTATTGACATTAACTATCTCTATACACAAATCCATATGCCCAGAATAGTCCTAATGGATGACCTTGAGACTGAGGACTAAACCAAAGCACAGTTCATTATATACAAGATAACTTTAACAATCTCAAGTCTAAGGACACTTGTACAACTATCACTCAGTGAATAACTATTGACACGTGAGTAATCTCCATTAGTTGTTCAACTTATCGAGTCATATTCAATGAACTTATTCCCTAATAAGCACCTACATACTAGCTATAGTGTCACCACACAAATGCCTATGAGAACAGACGTCCTCCTGAAGGGAGCAAGCATAGTATGTACCGATATTTGCGGATTCACTAACTTCCGATTAGTTATCCTATGATCAGGAACTGTTTAAGTCTAGAGTTATCATCTTCTAGATCTCACAATTACAATCTCATTATAATTCTAGAAGCTTTACTCTAAACTATGGAACATCTTATTTAGAACACTTTAAATAGATAAAGCCCATAATAAAACCAAAACAAGTCTTTTATTAATATTAATGAAATCAAATAGGAATACAAGAAAGTTCTTCCTAACTCAACATACATGATTGGATTTAGGACAAACACTTTCAATCTCCCACTTGAACTAAAGCCAATCACCCTGGTATCTAATACCCATCTTCTCTTTATGACGATCAAAGTGAATCTGTGACAATGACTTTGTGAGTGGGTCTGCTACGTTGTTATGTGTGTCAACTCTCTCAATCTTGACATCTCCTCTTTCAATGATTTCCCTAATCAAATGAAAGTGTCGCAAAACATGTTTGGAATTTTTATGAGACCTAGGTTCCTTGGCTTGTGCTATTGCTGTGTTGTTATCACAATACAACACAATAGGCTCCTCAATGCTAGGAACAACTCCCAAATCATAAACAAATTTTCTCATCCAAACGGCTTCTTTTGCAGCCTCACTTGCAGCTATATATTCAGCTTCCGCTGTGGAGTCAGCCGTTGTAGACTGTTTGGAACTTTTCCAACTAATCGTACCACCATTCAGAGTAAACATGTACCCTGACATGGATTTGCTATCATCACTTTCTGATTGAAAACTAGAGTCAGTGTAACCCTCTATTTTCAACTCAGATTCACCACCAAAAACAAGAAAAATATCCTGAGTCCTTCGCAAGTACTTAAGGATGTTCTTCACTGCTTTCCAGTGGTCTTCACCTGGATTGGACTGATATCTGCTCGTCACACTAATTGAATAAGCAACATCAGGCCTAGTACATAACATCGCGTACGTGATAGATCCTATTGCTGAAGCATAAGGAATCTTACTCATACGCTCTCTTTCCTCAGGTGTCTTAGGAGACATCTTTTCGGAAAGGGATACTCCATGGCTCATCGGTATGAGACCTCTTTTGGAGTTTTCCATGCTAAACCTTTTAAGCACTTTCTGGATGTATGTACCCTGGGTAAGACCTATCATTCTTCTAGATCTATCTCTATAGATCTTCATACCGAGAATGTAGGACGCTTCTCCCAAGTCCTTCATAGTGAACTTCTTCGATAGCCAAACTTTGACTGATTGCAGCATCGGTATATCATTTCCTATAAGAAGTATGTCATCCACATACAATATAAGAAATGTTACCGCGTTCCCACTAACCTTCTTATAGACACATGGTTCATCTATGTTTTTGATAAAACCAAACTCTTTGATTGTCTCATCAAACCGGATGTTCCATCTACGAGAAGCTTGCCTCAAACCATATATGGTTCGTAGCAGCTTAAACACTAGGTGTTCATTTCCTTTGGAAAGAAAAACCTCTGGCTGTATCATATACACTTCCTCTTCAAGTTTCCCATTGAGGAAGGCCGTTTTTACGTCCATTTGCCAGATCTCATAGTCGTAGTAAGCAGCAATCGCAAGCAAAAGCCGAATTGATTTTAACAGGGCTACAGGCGAAAAAGTTTCATCAAAGTCAATCCCTTGCCTTTGTCTGAATCCTTTTGCCACGAGCCTGGTCTTATAGGTCTCCACCTGGTCACCTGCTCCAATCTTTCTTTTGTATACCCATTTGCACTCAATAGGCTTCACACCTTCAGGTGTTTCAACCAAAGTCCATACTTGGTTGGTATACATAGATTCCATTTCGGATTCCATGGCACTTTGCCATTTCTCTGAGTCAACACTGCTCATAGCCTCATTATAGGTCATAGGGCCGTCATCATCAATGATTGACAACTCATTGTCATTCTCAATGACAAGGCCATAATACCTCTCAGGTTGGCTAGACACTCTCCTCGACCTACGAATGGGCTGTTCCACAGAAGGTTGTTCAGTTTGAACAGGTGTTTTCACTTGAACCGTAGTAGTTTGTGCTTCTTCAACTTCATTAAGTTCAATTTTGCTCCCACTGTTTCCTTCAAGGATAAACTACTTTTCTAAGACGGTAGCGTGTCTGGAGACAAATACCCTATGATCGGTGTAAAAGTAATACCCTAAAGTCTCTTTAGGATATCCCACAAAACAACATTGTACGGATCGAGATTCCAGCTTATCAGGATCAACTTTCTTCACATAAGCTGGACATCCCCAAATCTTAACGTGTTTAAGACTCGGTTTCCTTACTTTCCATATCTCATATGGAGTTTGAGGAACAGATTTGGAAGGCACCTTATTCAGTAAATATGCTGAGGTATCCAATGCATAACCCCATAGGAATACTGGAAGATCCGCATAGCTCATCATGGATCGAACCATGTCTAACAAAGTTCGATTTCTCCTTTCAGATACCCCATTCAATTGTGGAGTATATGGAGGATTCTACTGAGAGACTATACCATTTTCTTTGAGATAATCTAGAAACTCTCCATTCAAGTATTCACCACCTCGATCTGATCGAAGGGTTTTAATACTACGTTTGGTTTGTTTCTCCACTTCATTCTTATATTCTTTGAACTTTTCAAAGGCTTCAGATTTGTGTTTCATCAAATACACATATCCGAATCTAGATCGATCATCTATGAAAGTAATGAAGTATGAAAATCCACCCATGGCTTGTGTAGACATTGGTCCACATACTTTTGTGTGTACCAATCCTAGCAAATCCGCAGCCCTCTCTCCATGTCCACTAAATGGAGATTTGGTCATTTTGCCTAATAGACAAGACTCGCATGTAGGATATGATTCAAAATCAAAGGGGTCAAGTAACCCTTCCTTGTGCAATGTCCGCAGTCTATTTTCATTAATATGACCAAGTCTGCAGTGCCACAAAAAGGTGAGATTTTCATCATCCCTTTTTCTTTTATTAGTATGTTCAATTTTTAGTAAATTATGCTCTACGTCACATACATACAGACCATTATTTAAAATACCACTTCCATAAAGAACGTTATCTCTAAGAATTGAACATTTATTATTCTGAATAACAAACAAAAATCCAGCCAAGTTCAACATGGGAATAGAAATGATATTCCTCACAATCGAGGAAACAAAATAACAATTATTTAAAACAATAGTCTTTCCCGTAGGCATATGTAAAGAAATGATCCTACAGCTTCAGCAGCAACACTTGCTCCATTTTCCATCCGTAGAATCACCTCCTCTTCCTCAAGAGTCCTACTTTTCCTTAGTCCCTGCAACGAATTGCAAATGTGAGAACCACAGGCGGTATTCAATGTTGGAACAATCGGACTTTGGCCCTGCGTTTTATGATACTTATCCAAAGTTCGAACAAAATATTAACCTTAATCGCTACGGCGCAAGCGATTCAAATCCACGTCTTCTACTGTATTCCTTGATTCTCCTTGGACGAAGTGTGGCCTTCGATCTCCCAAGGTGTGCCTCTCCTTAAAGCTCCGAAAACCAAAACCCTAGCTGTCTGCCTCTCTCAAACTCTAGGATCAATTCGTTTTGGTGTATCTTTCAGCTTTAGGAGAACGAGAATATATATAGGCTACAGTAGGGATCATGGACCATTAGGTCAGGCCTTCCAATGACATTCCGGGCCAGGCCCAATGTCATTAAATATTAATTCTATCCACTAAAGAACTAATATTTGCACTACCTTTCCTAATTCCGTAAATTAATTATTTAATTCGGTTCCCATATTAATTGCTTATAAATTCCCCATGTTTAAGATATCGCATGTCCATTAATTAAATTAATTTCTGACAATTAATTTAATTAATATCTTTTATCCTTGATCATCCACTCAACCTTATAATTATGCAAGAACAAATCTGCCTGCAGGACTAAAGCATAAATATCTTTATGAGCTTTCAAGAGGACATCATCACCCGAATATATTTTTCGGACACGGTTTCCTTTTATAGTCAATATCCCACACTGTATATAATGTCATTGCCCAATACATAAATTCGTAATTTAAAATAAATTACTTAATTTATGAGTCAAGGCATGTGCATTAAATACAAGTGTCAATCACTATATCCAGATTAAGAACTTAAGCATTAATAACATCATAGAATCTTAGTTCTTTATTGTCAGAATTAAAGAAACAATTATTCTACTATTTTGATCCCGTTCAATATACACAAAGTATATAAGTATTATTCAATAGTCAAGATAAACTATTTCCAAATAATACTTCAGCCGTTCCAGTGGTTTGTCTAACACCACCTCGACTGTGAACCCTTATTATATTATATAAGGAGTCTGACAATCTAATCTTCTGCTATCCCATTTGATACTAGATTGTCTACAATATATAATATACAGACAATGTTTGTCTACAATATATAATATACAGACAATGTGAAAACATGCATTCAAGATTCTCAAATAATTGTTATATACTTCAAACGAATATTTCAGTATAACCCTAACAATCTCCCACTTATACTCAAGATATTCTTTGAGTATATCAGTGTCTATTACAAGCAATCCACTACCAACTATATATAACTATGTGACAAAGTATCTGACTCCTATCGCTTCCACGTGCTCCTGAAAAGCCTTAGCTGGTAAGCTCTTCGTGAAAGGATCTGCCCGGTTATCCTTTGATGCTATATCAGCCACAATGATATCTCATCGCTTAACGAACTGTCGTATGAGGTGATACTTACGCTCTATGTGTTTCGCTGCCTTATGGGCCCGTGGTTCCTTGGTATTCGCCACAGCACCAGTGTTATCACAATAAATCGTGATTTGCTGTGGCAGATTTGGAACCACATCCAAATCCAGCAGGAAGTTTCGGAACCATATAGCCTCTTTCGTTGCCTCAGAGGCTGCCACATATTCGGCTTCCATGGTTGAGTCTGCGATGCATTTCTGCTTCACACTCCTCCATATTACGGCTCCACCTCCCAAAGTAAAAACACATCCCGAGGTGGACTTTCTCTTATCCTTATCTTTCTGGAAATCCGAATCGGTATATCCCAGAGGCAATAAATCAGAGGACTTGTAAACTAGCATATATTCCTTAGTCCTTCGCAGGTACTTGAGTATTGCTTTTACGGAACTCCAATGTTCTTGTCCTGGGTTTGACTGGTATCTGCTAGCCATGCCCACGGCAAAGCAGATATCAGGCCTCGTACATAACATTGCATACATTAGGCTCCCACATGCCGAAGCATAAGGAACTGCCTTCATGTTCTCTATCTCCTTAGGTGTCGAAGGACACTGCCTCTTTGATAGAGTAACTCCATGTCTGAAGGGTAAATTACCCTTCTTAGAGTCCTGCATGTTAAAACGAGCTAATACGTCATCTATGTAGGGCTCCTGAGATAAAGCCAACATCCTTTTCTTGCGATCCCTTATAAGTTTGATCCCAAGGATGTATGCTGCTTCACCTAAGTCCTTTATTTCAAATTGTTTGAACAGCCATGCCTTTATTAAAGACAACATCTTAACATTGTTTCCAATGAGTAAAATGTCATCAACATAAAGCACTAGAAAAACCACTGCATTTCCCTCACATTTCTTATACACGCATGCTTCGCTTGGACATTGATCAAATCCATATGACTGGACTGCCTGATCAAAGCGAATGTTCCAATACCTAGAAGCTTGTTTAAGTTCATAAATAGACCTCTTCAGCTTACATACAAGATGCTCTTGGCCTTCTTTAATGAATCCCTCTGGTTGCTGCATATAGATGGTAACCTCAAGATTTCCATTAAGGAAAGCTGTCTTGACATCCATTTGCCAAATCTCATAATCGAGATGAGCTGCTATAGATAAAAGAATACGGATTGACTTAAGCATGACTACCGGCGAAAAGGTTTCCTCATAATCGATACCTTCTTTCTGAGTATACCCTTTCGCAACAAGTCTTGCTTTCCAGGCTTTAACCTTTTTGTCTGATCCCCTCTTTTTCTTGTAGACCCACTTACATCCAATAGGTTTAACACCTTTGGGTGGTTCCACGAGCTCCCAGACCTGATTAGAATACATAGATTCCATCTCAGAATCCATTGCCTTCTGCCAAAGACTTGCATCTTTGTCTTGTATTGCCTCTTCGTATGTCCGGGGATCATCATCATGTTCACCAGAGACCAAGTCCGAAGACTCTCCCAAAAACATGAATCTGTCGGGCTGTCGAACAGCCCTCCCACTACGACGAGGAACTGGTGCAGTATTAGTGACCGGCTGCACAGTCTGCTGTGGTTGTTCTACTTGTACTACAGGTTCATTATTCGTCCCTCCCACTAATTCCTCTAAAACGATACTACTCATGGGTTTGTGATTCATTATATAGTCTTCCTCAAAGAATCTTGCATTGGTGATAACAGTGACATCCCGATTCTTATGACTATAAAATAAATAACCTTTTGTTCCCATGGGGTAGCCTACAAACAGCTTTACTTCTGTACGAGATTCTAGCTTAGTCGCGTTCTTGTTCAGCACATGTGCTGGACAACCCCATATCCGAATGTGTCTCAGACTCGGTTTGTCCCCGGTCCATAATTCTAAAGGGGTTTTAGGAACCGACTTAGAAGGTACTAAGTTCAGAAGATAAGCTGCTGTCTCTAAGGCATGTCCCGAAAATGACTTGGGTAAATCCGAATAACTCATCATCGATCTAACACTCTCTAAAAGAGTCCGGTTCCTTCTCTCTGCTACACCGTTCTGCTGGGGTGTGCCTGGTGCAGTCAACTGGGATTCTATCCCATTCTCTGATAAATATTCCCTGAATTCCCCAAGCAAGTATTCGCCACCACGATCAGATCGTAGTGACTTGATACTTTTATTATGTCGCTTCTCCGTTTTAGCTTTGTACTCTTTGAATTTCTCAAAGCACTCAGACTTACGGTGCAACAAATAAACGTATCCATATCTAGAATAATCGTCAATAAAAGTGACGAAATACTCATAACCACCTCTTGCTTGGATATTCATAGGTCCACATAAATCAGAGTGAACCAATCCTAACACTTCTTTGGCTCTATTCCCCTTTGCCTTAAAAGGCCTATTGGTCATTTTACCTTCCAAGCAGGATTCACAAACTAGAAATGGCACCACTGCCAATGAGCCTAAAGGCCCGTCTACTACTAGTCTTTGAATCCTCCTCAAGTTAATATGACCTAGTCTCAAGTGTCAAAGATATGTTTGGTTCAAACTAGAAGGTTCCTTTCTTTTATTAGAGGTAGAAGATGTGTTGTTCAATACCCTATGTTGTAGTTTCAGTGCGGGTTGACTAGGATTAATTATATACAAATTGTCTTGCAATGTACCAGAACATATAATCCGTTTATTCATCATAATAGAAACATTACGATCCAAACAAACATTATAACCATCCATAGCAAGTTTAGAAACCGAAATCAAATTCCTTCTAAAAGAAGGTACATAAAGACAATTGTTCAAAACCAAAATCCTATCAGAACCAAAAGATAAATGAATAACTCCTACTGCAACTACTGCTACTTTCGTAGCATCTCCCATGAACACGTAGATCTCACCATCTCTAAGCATTCTGGATTGCTGGAACCCCTGCATAGAGTTACAAACATGATCAGTGGCTCCAGTATCTACACACCAAGTGCTCGTAGATATAGCCGCTACAAATGTTTCTGTAACTAGAGAAAGAGACATACCAGTATCGTTTGTCTTCTTAGGAAGAGGACAATCCTTTTTCCAGTGACCCGACTGCTTGCACCGGTAGCACTTCCCCTTAGGCTTTTTCACACCACCTTGAACTCCCACTGCCTTCACAGCTTTCTATGTCTGAGCCTTTTTCTTCTTCTTATTGCCTTTCGGCTTAGAGGAAGAACCTTTCTCAGCCACATTCACTTGAACACTCTGGCGAAATAATCCTTCAGCTGCTTGAAGTTCTGTCAGCAGTTCCGCAAGACTATACTGCCTCTTGTTCATGTTGTAATTCAAGCGGAACTGCTCAAAACTCTTGGGCAAGCTGATAAAGATAATGTCAATCTGGGATTCCCCGTCAAGCTCTGCACCAAGGATCTCTATCTCATTCAGATGTGACATCATCTTGAGAACTTGATCCCTTACAGGTGTACCTTCAGCCATCTGAGAGTTCATTAAAGCCTTCATGGCTACTTGCCTAGCAGCCCTATTCTGATCTCCAAAAAGTTCTTTGAGATTAAAGAGCATATCCGAAGCAGTGGCCATAGCCTGATGCTGATGCTGCAAAACACCCGACATTGCTGCCAGAATGTAACATCGCGACATCTCATCAGCCTTTGTCCACCGCTTATAATACTCTTTCTCCTCATCAGGAGCATCAGCAGCGGGCTGCTCAGGCTTGGGTTCATAAGTGCAAAACTTGTACTCCTCAGCAGTCAACACAATGTCCAAATTACGTTTCCATTCAATATAGTTAGGTCCGGTAAGTTTGTTATCCTTAAGTATGGTGAACAGTGGATTAAAGCCCATTTTATCCTGAGAATCATGCATGAAAAAATCACATTACACATAAAGAAGGGTGCATAAAAAATTAAGACATATTGGTTCCTCTAACAATTATTAAAATTAAATGCACTAATGTTTAAACACCAAAAGTTTCTGGTACGTCACGATGGGTGACATGTATACCACCTAAATTTGTTTAAACGTTACTTCGGTCCTATTACTAAACAATAAGCCACGTTGGGGTGGTCTATATTATTTTTCATAGCTAAGTGTATACCATCATCAAATCTTAAATTACCCGAAATCTATGGAACTTGGTATGCCACGATGGGCGGCATGTATACCTTCCAATATTTCTTGAATAAAATACTTCAATTCAATATTCGTGTCTGGTTTGACTTCTAGGCAGTGGAAGAGTCACATCGGTCTCACTTAATACCCATAAGCCTCAGAAATCGCCCTAAATCAGAGATAAATAAAATTCGTATCTATTCGTATTAATTTAAGAAGTTTGTTCCAGTAATATCTGTAACATTCTAGACACCATAAATTACATGCCACGATGGGTGACGTATACATAATTTATATTCGTCTTTATGTTAAATTACATACAAACAATGATGGAGACCATGGGATTTAATATCATATTAACTCCCTCTCCCACTTAGAATTTACTTTGAGGATTTTAATCTAGATGCATCGTCCTATGCTATTTCTTCGAAGTCCACATGCATACTATCATGGTTATAGCAACATAAAGAACACATAACATGGCAGCATACTAGCATGATTAAAGCATTAATTAAAAACATCCCTATGTCCATGTCATTCTAGCATGCGAAGGGTTAGTATCACATGGCATAACAACACAGACAAGAAACACATAATAACAATAATCAAGAATCATAATAAAGCACATCCACTATTATGGCCCCGGAAAAAACAGCTTCGAATTCATCCTTCGACAGAATCCAAATCTGTCCAGAAAACTTGGAGAGCCCGTTTGGAGGCCTAAACGGCCTCAGAATGCCTCGAAAAACTCCGAAAACAGCCTCGAAAACACCTCAACCGGGCTTTGTCGAGTTTTAGCTAGCTCCGTCTCATTCTGCCGTTTCCGAAAAGTGCTCATTCGCCCAAATCGGACACCGTATGCAAAAGTTATGACCAAAACAGTGCTGCACCCCCGAAACCCTAATCGCAGCAGCGGAAGATCCCTGTTTCTTGCAGCCCCGTTGATCAAACAATTACATACTAATTTTACAGACGAACCAGCCTATTCTATTACATCATATCATCATCTAAAACAATTACAAATTGAATTACAAGATTAAAACTATCACGATCAACCCTCGTGATTTACAACAGCCACGATAAACCACGTGGAATCCAAACATAACAGAATAACCACGATAAACCACGTGGGATCCAAAACACATAATTAAAACATGGCCATAATAGTGGATTACAACCTGCATCACAGAATCACTACATACATGCATATATATAATCATGACATGGACTACATATCATAAAACGCAGAACCGCAACCTCGCTCTGATACCATTGTTGGAACAATCGGACTTTGGCCCTGTGTTTTATGATACTTATCCAAAGTTCGAACAGAATATTAACCTTAATCGCTACGGCGCAAGCGATTCAAATCCACGTCTTCTACTGTATTCCTTGATTCTCCTTGGACGAAGTGTGGCCTTCGATCTCCCAAGGTGTGCCTCTCCTTAAAGCTCCGAAAACCAAAACCCTAGCTGTCTGCCTCTCTCAAACTCTAGGATCAATTCGTTTTGGTGTATCTTTCTGCTTTAGGAGAACGAGAATATATATAGGCTACAGTAGGGATCATGGACCATTAGTTCAGGCCTTCCAATGACATTCCGGGCCAGGCCCAATGTCATTAAATATTAATTCTATCCACTAAAGAACTAATATTTGCACTACCTTTCCTAATTCCGTAAATTAATTATTTAATTCGGTTCCCATATTAATTGCTTATAAATTCCCCATGTTTAAGATATCGTGTCCATTAATTAAATTAATTTCTGACAATTAATTTAATTAATATCTTTTATCCTTGATCATCCACTCAACCTTATAATTATGCAAGAACAAATCTGCCTGCAGGACTAAAGCATAATTATCTTTATGAGCTTTCAAGAGGACATCATCACCCGAATATATTTTTCGGACACGGTTTCCTTTTATAGTCAATATCCAACTCTGTATATAATGTCATTGCCCAATACATAAATTCGTAATTTATAATAAATTACTTAATTTATGAGTCAAGGCATGTGCATTAAATACAAGTGTCAATCACTATATCCGGATTAAGAACTTAAGCATTAATAACATCATAGAATCTTAGTTCTTTATTGTCAGAATTAAAGAAACAATTATTCTACTATTTTGATCCCGTTCAATATACACAAAGTATATAAGTATTATTTAATAGTCAAGATAAACTATTTCCAAATGATACTTCAGCCGTTCCAGTGGTTTGTCTAACACCACCTCACTGTGAACCCTTATTATATTATATAAGGAGTCTGACAATCTAATCTTCTGCTATCCCATTTGATACTAGATTGTCTACAATATATAATATACAGACAATGTTTGTCTACAATATATAATATACAGACAATGTGAAAACATGCATTCAAGATTCTCAAATAATTGTTATATACTTCAAACGAATATTTCAGTATAACCCTAACATCTAATACCCAAGTAGAAATTTGACTTAATGACATATTCACTTCAATCATGAACATACCTGAGCCAGAAGCGGTAGTCTCACTACCCTTCTTCTTCTTGAATTCTGCAAGGTAAACCTTGCGGTTCCTTTTCCAGTGCCCCACCTTGTTACAGTGGAAGCAAACAGCTTTGCTCTTGGGGTCTTCAGCTTTTGGTGGATCTGGCTTTTTCTCACCTACCTTCTTCTTCTTGGAAGGGTTCTTCTTCATTTTCTTAGGATTGGAACCTTCACCAATTAGAAGAACAGAACTCTTCTTAGAGGGAAAATTTGATTCCGCAGTCTTCAACATGTTGTGGAGTTCAGCCAGGCTGACATCCAGCTTATTCATGTGAATGTTCATAACAAACTGTGAAAAAGAACCCGGAAGTGATTGCAAGACCAAGTCTTGAGTCAGTTCCCCATCCATGTTAAAACCAAGTTGTCCAAGACGTTCAATCAAATTGATCATCTTAAGTACATGGTCATTCACAAATGATCCCTCAGACATCCTACAACTGAACAGCTCCTTCGATATCTCATATCGAGCTGTCCACCCTGCCACATCATACAACTCTTGTAGATGCGTATGGATAGTGTGAGCATCCATATGCTCATGCTGCTTCTGTAGCTCAATGTTCATGGATGCTAGCATGATACATTGTGCAACATTTGCTTCATCTATCCACTTACGATACACAACATGTTCATCATTATGTGCATCGTCAGCAGGTTTAGCAGGCATAGGTGAGTCAAGCACATATTCCAGCTTCTCAACCCTGAGAACAATTCTCAAGTTTCGAAACCAGTCAGCAAAATTAGGACCAGTCAACTTGTGAGCATCTAGTATGCTCCGGAGTGATAGTGCAGAAGACATAACGTATATAGTAAATCTGTTAATGATAAACACATAACAACACTTAGCAAATATTCAATTTCATTTTAAAACACTATATGAATCGGGTCTTTATTCATAAGTGGCTCCCACTAGTTTATCTAATTTATACAACCCCCTAAGTGAAAAATTAAGCATTCATAATGCTAGTGGGAATAGGGATCCTACATTCCATCACACAACCTCGGCTGTAGCACGAAACGTCATGTGATGTTCAATAGGCAGACAACTCTTGTCAATTACATCTTATGTTATTCCCTAATAAAACTTTAGCCTCTTGAATAATTGAGTCACGGCTGTAGCACGACAAACTCAATATTCTAAGTCAAGTCAAACCCAACATTTCGTACAATAAAATCGGTCTCTAACGGCCCACGGCTGCAGCATGTAACGAACATTAGATTCTAATTCAATGTACACATCTCTATGTAATAGATAAGTATATCTTATTTCGAAATCAAAGCCCTCGGCTGTAGCACGAAACGACAATGATTTAAAAATAAGAACTATTTTCTATGATGTTGGAAGGCTATGACCAACACAAGCCCGTTGTGTTATTGGCCAATTACTACTTGATATTATTTAATTCTAGAGGGATTATATTATGTTACAATCATAATCATATTATAAAGAGATTCTTCCTTTTAAATTAAATATTTCAAATCAATAATCGATAATTAGATGATTCCCAGATCGGGGGGTGCATTGTCAAGAGGCGTCAGTTAATACCCCTTTCTTACAGATCGAAAGCCGCTTTTGACAGAATCATCCTTTCTCTCAATATTGAAAATTCATATTTAATTACGTGTTTCACAAACACAAGAATCTCATGATTGTATTAATAATATTATTGTTAAGGCAAGAAACGATTCCTATTCTAGATTTTCTAGGGCACGCTTTATTTTGATTTAAGTTCACCTAAATCTATCATCGCATGGTAAACATAGGCATATATCTCATATATTAAAATAAATAAACAAGTAAGCATGCAAGTAATATCATGTCACACATTGATATATTGATGTATGGATTTATTATGATAATTAAAAGCAATTAAGACAATTAAGACATGCTTTAAAACTCTTCAGCCGTTACAACAAACTGACATTACTCCCTTACAATTAATAACTTTTATTAATATTAATATCATTTTAATTTTAGTATTAATAAATTAATTAACAATTAATTAATAAATTAATAAAATCAAAATAATATGATTTCTCAAATCAGGCAGTAGCAAAAACAAAAATATCTGATCAGTCAGGGCTCCTTGTGCAAATTATAATTTCATATATTTCAACATGCATAATTATTTAATGAATTTTAATTAAAACAATTTTAAAAATTCTTAACAAATAATCTACACATCACAAAATTATGAAAAATTACCTAGATGATCCACAACACTTGTAGAACCCAGATCAATAGTCAAAATCTCATGTAAAAATTATCTCGAATTAATTCATAATGAAATCTAAATAAACTTGAAAAAATCATAATAAATCCATACATGCATAAAAAAATCTGAAATTTTTTATATGAATCTCTATATACAGAACCTAGCTCTGATACCAATAAAGGAATTTACGGATGAGTGGAAGCATGATATATCAATTATTCCGTAAAACCCGTGTATCGCGCATATAGAAAAGATATATAAATTACACGAGTGGAGGAATCGTAACCCTACCTTGAAAATCGAAGCTTTATAAAATGGTTGATAGCAGTTGCTTCTCAGAGTGTGAAGCGCTCTACCGGTATCCACCAAGAATGATCCTCTTCGATGAAGCTTTTTATAAAACCAAGCTTTTATAAAAATGGAGTTTTGGGAGAGAGAGAGAGAGATGTAGAAGAAGGAGATGGTGGCTACTAGGTTTTCACAAAACACAAGTGTCTAAACACCTCCTCATCTCTTTCTTTATATAGGGCTCTTTTAGGTTTTTATATAATTAATGTATCAATATATATTATTATATACATCCTACACTTTATCATATAAAATGTTTAAATAATAATTAAAACTATTTTAATCATTATTTCTTTTTCTAAACTATTTAGAAAATAATTCTCTCTCTCATCTTTTCATCAAAGAAAATATTCTTTTATGGTGTGACCCTGTAGGTTCATTATTATGCCGGTAGTAGATATAAATAATAATAAACTTTTATTAATTATTTATATGAATATTAAAATTCACTAAATATAATTAACTGATTAATTATATTTATTCTACATCGTGAGTGATGCTTCTCAACATATCACGACTATCCGGATAATATGAATTCACTGCTTAGAATACCAAGAACCTGTCAATGACTAGTTACCGTACAATGAATTCCTTCTGCCCTTACAATATCCCGATTACATACAAGGCATGGATCTTGTGTCAGGCCTATCAAATTTAATCATATGATTTCTTATTCATAATGCAATGTTCATATTAATGCAAATTAGAAATTCCTTTCTTTTTTCTTACACTCTGGCCAGAGATTCCAAAACTTGCATACTAAGAATAACATAGGATATTCTCTTCCTATACTGGAAGGGGTAGATCCTCTATTGACGTTAACTATCTCTATACACAAATCCCTATGCCCAGAATAGTCCTAATGGATGACCTTGAGACTGAGGACTAAACCAAAGCACAGTTCATTATATACAAGATAACTTTAACAATCTCAAGTCTAAGGACACTTGTACAACTATCACTCAGTGAATAACTATGACACGTGAGTAATCTCCATTAGTTGTTCAACTTATCGAGTCATATTCAGTGAACTTATTCTCTAATAAGCACCTACATACTAGCTATAGTGTCACCACACAAATTCCTATGAGAACAGACATCCTCCTGAAGGGAGCAAGCATAGTATGTACCGATCTTTGCGGATTCACTAACTTCCGATTAGTTATCCTATGATCAGGAACTGTTTAAGTCTAGAGTTATCATCTTCTAGATCTCACAATTACAATCTCATTATAATTCTAGAAGCTTTACTCTAAACTATGGAACATCTTATTTAGAACACTTTAAATAGATAAAGCCCATAATAAAACCAAAACAAGTCTTTTATTAATACTAATGAAATCAAATAAGAATACAAGAAAGTTCTTCCTAACTCATCATACATGATTGGATTTAGGACAAACACTTTCAGGCCCATCTCGGGGTCTATCCCCGGTCCCAAAATCCTTACCATTCTACTTAATCGCATTAGTTTGTATTGGAGTAGGGTTATATATATATATATATATATATATATATATATATATATATATATATATATATATATATATATATGTATGTATATGTATGTATGTATGTATATGTATGTATGTATGTATATCTATATATATGTATATATCTATATCTATATATATGTGTATATATATATATATATATATATATATAGTCTTACTCCAATAGAAACCAAATTAGCCTAAAAACTAAAAACCAGTTCCTGGACAGTTTTTTATCACTATTTTTAACTATAGAAATCACTAATTTGTACATAACATATCACAAATTTATATATAGCATTTCTCGCGAATATATATATATATATATATATATATGTATGTATACATATATGCAAAGTATATGACCATCATCTTCACCCAAATGGTAATAATGGACCTTTTACCACCATTACCAGATGTTTCTATGACTTGCCCAATTGTCTATCATCACCAATAGTCACATACACACTACTAGAAATTTGTCAATAGACATCGGCTAAAAAGCGATGTCTATTGAAAATCCGAGCGATGTCTTCGCGTGCGATGAGAAAAGTAGGTGCATTACACATCGCTTTTTAGCCGATGTCTATAATCAGTTTACACATCATTTTATAAAACAATCTGATGTATTTTTGTTAAATAAATACCTTCACCATAATTTCAGTTCTTCATTGGTATGCCATCTATATCATTTTAAACTTATCACATATATAATAAAATGATACTTTAACATCCAAAAACTTTTGAAACTGATGTATATAATAACCTTTTACATCATGCTTTTCTCTGAAGTGATGTGGTACCTTTCTTTTATTTAAGAAACCGATGTCTTTGTTTTTGTTTTACATCAGTTTTTTTATACTCTGATATCTATTATATAGTTTAACATCGGGCATTTTCTTTTAAGCTGATATGTGTGTCCCTTCTTGTAATATCGGTCCATTACTATCTTTTGAATGACAATTTCTTATTTGACTAAATTCTACATCAGTTATTAAGTGATGTGAATGTTAGTTTTTGTTTCCATGAATCCCCTGTTTCAATTAAATGCCCAAAATCCAAACAATATACCAAATCCATACTAAATAACCAAACCAATGTCTACACTACCATAACAAAACTAAAACTAAATTAATTAGCTAGCAAAACAAAACTTCCGCAAAAAAAATGTAAAACCATCATTCAGAAGCTCAATCTCTACAAGAACGTCTATATAACTACAAGTCAGACTACAAGTTTGAGATCAGGAAACTGTTTCTTTAAACTATCAGATGTGCGTTTCAGCTTATTGTTGAAAAAATAGTGTCCGCATTAATTCTTGCAACACACTGATTATTATGGCTGCTTATTTGTAACAGCCCAGCTGCTACCCCGATATCTATGGCTGCTTTGATCAAGGCCAGCGACCTCTGATTTGATTTTGCAGTTTAGCACGATATTCTACCTCATTCTGCAATCAGCATGAATAAAAATTAAGAAAATTAACTCGTCAATAGAGTAAAGTATAATTGCTATCATCATGAGCAAACTGTTTCCTTCTTTAATTTCTTCATTGATGCTGAAAGCCTTCCAAGCTCCCCTATCTGAAACCAAATAGGTGGTTAAAAACTTTCATTCTTAGCTTCACAATTTACTATGGAAGTTTTGCAACTTTTAGCATACAAAGCAACAAACATCTAGCATAGCCATACTTTGGATATTAATAGGAAAGCAAAAAGACTTCGAATATTAATAAGAAGCAACAAACCTCAACCAAGGTAGTACAAATTGATGAACCCATATAACAGTAAACAGAAATCTTGGCAATACGCTGTGCACACTCTGCCTTCTGTATGACACTGCACACTCTGTGCACATGTAACTCACTACGCAGACCCAATGAAATCAATTAGAGACTCTTGTATATGGAAAAAAAGTTTGTACCTTGTATATGCCAGTCCTACTGAGCCAAACAAATTGGTCAAGAAAAAAGTAAGTTGACAGTAAAGCGTTTTTAGACTGCAAGAAGCGTTGACATCAAAGATTTAATGACAATTAAAATACAAGATCGCTGGAAATAGCTCTGAGGATAATTCATCTAGTACCTTTCCCAACAAAATAAGTGGAAGAGGAGTTCCTTGAACTGGAGGACTAATAAGCGCATGTAGATCATTAATAAACTGCAAAAGCAATTAAATTATTATATAAAATAGTAAAAGATCACCAATAAAACCAACTAAATACAAAGGTTATTCTCACTCAGCATCAATATTTCAATTCAAATTCAGATTACACAGTAGGATCATAATGAGGTACATGAATCAAAGCAACATTTCGATTGAACTAATTACTTTAAACAACAAATTTGGAAAACCAGAGTTCAGGTTGAACCTTAAAAAGCCGAAACACTTTCCTGGCCAAGCTAGTAGTCTTATGAACATTTTGGGTTGTGCCAAGCTCTCCATTACTCACTACTTTACACGTACAGACAAACAAATATTAAAACAGAAAACATAATTTAGTCATAAAAAAAACTATACAAACACACTTTACACAAACACATTGTACAAGTACATTTACAAACAATACAAACACATATTTTTACATACAACTAGCAGCAATTTATTTATACAGGGTCCTATAAACATAAAAATATATTGAAATTTCAAAGAGAACTATATACAAACAGTTTTAAACATGTCTCCGATAATATGTATACATAAAACTACACATAGATATACATAGCAGGCCAAAGAAATATAATAAAAATGTAAACAAGCAAATACCTAACCAAGCAAACTCCAAAACCAAACAAAACGAAACTTGGACCCCCAAAAGCGAACTGAAACTCCAAGATCCAAGATTTAAACTTTAACAGACTCCAAGCTCCAGGCTTTAGGCTCGAATAAACTCCGTTCCTCAAGCTCTGAATCTTTAAGCTCCAAACACCAACACACACCACTCTGAATCTGTCAGAAAGATTGAAAAAAACAAGAAAATCGAACAATAGACAGAAAGAAACAAATAAAAAGTGTTAATATGAACAAACTGAGATGTGTAATTGGAGATTGCAGGTATAATTAAACAAATCGAGTTCTAGGGTTACGTTTGAGCAGCGCCGATGAAAGGGGGGAAGAGAGAGAGAGTGTTTTAATTCTGAGTCTAATCTTTGTAAATTGATAGCTTTTCATTTATTTTTCTATGTTTATATGTTTTTTTAATAGAATGGGAGTGTGTGCAGCAGGGGGGAATGTTAAAAGTGGGGAAATGTTTTAAAGGGGAACTGAAAATTTTAGTTAAGGGCGGGGAGAAAAAGAGACGGGTAGCAGGTTTCATTTTTTTTAAAAAGGGGATTAGACGTCCCTTATGCACCTGACTGATGCACCAACAATAAAAAGACATCACTTCTTATTTCAACGATGTAAAAAACAGTTTTAACATTGGTGGTTTTTCTTCCTGATGTATAACGTGCGATTTCTAATGCTGTTTTTCTAGTAGTGACACTTTTCATCATAACTTACAAAGCTAACGACTACTTCCCATCATCATACAACTTCTCTTGCGGCTTCCTACCGCCAGTAACTTTCCTACGGATGAAATTGATCATCTATAATCGATTATCAATAGTTTAGATAAGTAGATTGTCACAATTTTGATAATAAAAATCGTTGTTTACATACTGTATAAAAACAGTGATTAATGCAGTATAAATTAGTGATACCTGTAGTTATAAATAGTAGTAGGGAAACTGGTTTTTAATTTTTATTTTAAGATTGGTTTCTATTTGATCATGAGCACACACACATATATATACATATAGAGTTAAGTTCTATGGAGTACATATAAACATTGGAGTATTGGAGTACAAATTATAATTTTTTAGTTTAATCATAAATAATATCTCTGATTATCCAAAGTTATATATAATTTATCATTTATAAGTAGTATTAAACATAATTATCAATTAATTATTAATATCTTTCAACTTTAACAAGCATTAAGATTGTTGTTCTGCTTATAAGTTATATTGCAAAATATAATGTCCTACGATTTATAAAAGTAATTGTTCTATTTTTTGATTACAATGTTTATGTTGTAGAAGATAATCCGCAGGTTGTCGGATTTTTACAAATATTGTTGAACAGAAAAAATAAAGATTTTGGATGACTAGATTATATTGTATGAATCTTGTACTCCAATACTCCAACAATTTTTTGTACTCCATAGAACTTGACTCATATATATATATATATATATATAGGGTAGCACTCCATAGTATACCCTCTTATATGGAGTTAGGTAGCACACCATTATAAATATATACATAATATATATTTTATTATATTTTTTATGAAATATAATTGCAAATTTTGATTATTAAACCAAAAACGAAGTTATACAATTTTTTTATTCCAAAGATCATCTAAAATTATGCAATATCTCAACATGATTCTATAACAGAATAATAATCATCCAGAATTATTCTGTTGTAGAATCAGTTTCGAAAATATACTTTTTTCATCAAATCTTAAGTGTTAAATTACTTAAAATAGATATATTTTATAGTAATCTATATTAGAATCACGTTTTATATGTATTCTATAACAGAATTTATAATAAAATTGATGATTTATAGTGGCGCACTATGTAACTCCATATAAGGAGTCCCTCTTTGGAATGTTGGCCTATATATATATATATATATATATATATATATATATATATATATATATATATATATATATATATATATATATATATATATATATATATATATATATATATATATATATATATATATATATATATATATATATATATATATATATATAAAAGGGTACCAAATTGTAGAAATGATTTTCAAAAATATGATGCAACGTCATTTGCAACGCTCGTATTCTCACAATAAATAGTAACTCAACTATGTTATAAATTCAATTATAATTTCGATTGTATTTTTAAAAATATGAATATTTTTACAATTTTCTCTAAATTTAATTCTCGTATCATCTTTATTAAGTTGAATATGCAGTGTCATTAGAGGATATAAACGATTGCTATTACAATCCGGAGTCTTGTGATTTCGGGTTTTAAACGGCTGAAGAAATTGAGCCACCCCATTATTCATTCATACTTTATTTTTCTTAGTTGCTTTATGTCGGTTTCACTTTAAAATTCGTCCCAAGTGTAATACTCTCATGTCGGGCACGGCTAATTATACTTGCTACTTAACTTTATGTTGTGGTGGTAAATTATAACACATCCTAACAAATACTGTGTATATAAAATAATTATGTATCAAAATCAGGAATACGTATAACGAAACCAGATAAAAAAAAAACAAGATGGTTGATATAAAGTTTGGATCTAAGACAGGAATATGTTGACATAAGGCAGCCGGCATCGGTGACAATGATGGTTAATCATCGTAATCAAAACATTCAAGAATGCTGCAGGGTTGAGAGTCACTTCAACTCTAAAACCAAAAAGAAGTAATGCTGGATTTCTTGCCAAAACCGACCACTCGATCAGCAGATAGTGTTCACATCACTTGCGTAATGTCCAACTTCCAAATTTCTCCATTCGCAATATTGTCACGTTTCCGTTGATTTTAATTTTTAAATAGTGTTTGCCATTTATTTATAAATGATAAGTTATATATAAATAAAAATAAATTATTATATTATATATTTTGATAATATATTTGATATACACAAATTATCAGATACGAAAATTAATAGAATAATATAAATTATATAAATTATTTTTTAAAATGGTCCACTCAATTATTTTCTGTCTGAATTAAGACAGAAAATGCAACACGTGTAATTGTCATGAAGCAGTCTCCAGTAATTACTTTTACTCCTTGATTCGAGATGCCAAGTATTCTAGCAGAGTTGCAAAACACGTTTTAATTAAAAACTACGATTTGCACGATCGCATTCCAAAACAGATCGCCAGTCGTGTCCCTTTCATGAAAATAATCTCAGATTAATTTTTGTATATCAGCCCACGGGCATCAACAACAATATATCAACTGTATCTCTAGAATCATTTCAAGATCAGTATTTGACTCACAGGAGGGAAAGGCCTATATAATATCAACGCATAGGGGCGGAACCAGCCCATGGCTGGGGTGGGCTGTAGCCCGGCCCAAAATATTTTTTTACAAAATTTTTATATATATCTGCTAGCCCAATTTAGTTTTAGCCCAGGTAGCCCAAATCAAAACCTACTTACGGCTCCATTTCTCCGGTCTCCGCCAAACTAAAACTAATGATCACACTTCACAGCCCGTGTAATTATGTTCATATGCAGGCTTTACATATGAGAAGTTTCGTGGAATAAACTAATCTGATGCTCCGATATAATTCCCTAACTTATTTTTTAATCTTTTTTTTTAATAAAAAATTAGTATTTGAATTTGTATACATAAAAAAAAAATTCAAAATAAGTTACGGAATTTCACGTGTTTATTGTACTAAATGAAACATGTAAAACACTTTTTTATATTTCCAAATTTAAAAAAAATCAAGCATCATACTTTTTATAAATATATAATTTTTATTTAATTTTTTTAAATATCCGAATTAGATCCGAATCCGAACCGAAACCCGAAAAAATCCGACGGATCGGATGTGGATCTTCATTTTCAAGACCCGGACCCGAATCCGATCTCGAACCGAAATATAATGGATCGGGTCTGGATCTCAAAAAACCCGACCCGTTCTGAGCCGTTGCCATCCCTACTTTCGGCCAGCCCAGGTGGATTATAAATCCTGGTTCCGCCCCTGTCAACGCATGACCCATACTATAACATTGGCAACTAATATTCAATCAAAATATTCAATTAGATATCTGCAGGATGTGCATATATAAATACTTCTTATTAATTAAGTGTAGCTCAGCTAGACACATACCAAAACGATAACATGTATTCTACAACTTACATACGCAACCAATCATTCTATTCTACCATTTGCCTAGAGTACTTCTGGACTTGGAATCTGTATTTTAAATTCATTTCAAATTAGTGTAAGAAAATATCAGAAATTTTGATGATTATATATAGGGTTGTTTGGCATAATTTAAAAGAAATACTTATTACTTCAAAAAAAAAAAATACTTATTATTCATAAACGTGAAATTAATTATAAATGAGAAATAAATATTATTTTATATGTTTAGATAAATTTTTTGTTTTTTTACAACTTATTGGGTATAGATATTATTAATATAATAGTAAATATTATACACTATCTTTTAAAGTGGTCATCTACATATTTGTAAAATTCAAATTCTAAAAATAAAAATAAGTCACTAAAAAAAATTAGAATTTTCGACTTCATATATTCTGACTTATAAGTTAGAAAATGTTACACAAAAGAGTCCCTATAAATTGTTTCTAACTCATAAGTTAAGAGTGAGCATATAAACCGAGTCAAACACCCTCATAATATTTTTTACCCATTTATTCATTAATTTTTTTTAATGATTTGACTCACATTTAAATATGAAAGTTCTGAATAAACAACTTTAATAATAAATCAAAATCCCCAACATGATTAAACACAAATACGTGTTGATAAATATTTATAACAACGGTTTGGCTAGTGTGTGCCCATGGGCACATGCTAAACGCGGAAATTTTTGTATTTGGGAGATTTTTATTGGTGTGGTTGGTGTATTTGCAGGGGGGTCCACCATTATCATGAGATATGAGCCAATCAAAATGATCCAAGTACAAAATTTTCCGCGTTTAGCATGTGCCCATGGGCACACCATAGAAAAACCGTTATAACAATAGGCCGTGTGAACCAAAATCCTATTAATAAATATGAACACATTCCTATAAACTCGAAGCTTCTTTGGTAACTCCCGGATATACGATGGGAAGAAGCAGGGGGAGCGAGGGTGTCCAAGTTATTCACAAGTGATCCAACTATAAATGCAAATCTATATCTCTCTCCCACCACAAACCCCTCCCCTCCCCTCCCCTCCCTAACAAGTAAAACATACGACATTATTAGAAAAGATCGTGCAATTAACATCAGAAAAGCGCTATAAATATCAGAAGACGGCAAGGAGAGAAGTGGTTGACATGGGAAGTAGAGTACATAATCAAAAACATCGGAATGGAAAGCCTTGTGTATCTCCATCTCCATCCAGCAACAAAATCTTCCTCCCAATACTCTGCAGACTTTCTATTAAAGACACTACTAGTAGTATAGCACCCCAACCCACAAGTAGAAGAGCAAATCTCTGTCCCGACCCTCGTTCCCCCAAAGTCAGCTGCATGGGTCAAGTCAAACGTCACCCATCTTCCACCACCACCCACAAAATAATCAAGAAATGTGTGGTTGATCAGAGAAGAAGAAGAAGAAGACAGTTAGCTAGCAAGTTAAGCAGTGATGGTGATGACAATAGTAAGGGCGGTGGTCTAGTCAACTTCGCAGAATTGGATCCGCCGTTGCCGGTGATCAAGAAGCTGCAGCCGCTGCAACCATCTGTGAGTCTGTGGAAGAGAAGATCATCTCTTCCGCAACTCACAGATATACAAATTCCAACTTTTCAAACAGCCATAGACCCACCTCCCTCCATTTAGATACTACGACTACTCTATGTTTTGCTGCTCTCTTTTTTTCTTTTTTGTGTATAATTTACGTGCTTACGGATGAGAACCTTATTAATGTTTTCTTATTTTCCCTCGTTAGTTTTTCATTATTTTACCATAACATTAATATAATATTACTGTTTGTGTTTTTGACAAATTTGATATATTTAAGAACGTCCTCATTTTTGTTAAGCAGAAATTTTTATATACAAATATATAATATATATGAATGTTGAATACGGTAAATATTTTGTCAATAGGTTGTTTCTTTTGCATCAGGTGGAAGTAATATTCATCTTCTTGAACAAATAGTAAATTGGAATCAATAGTTCCCGTCAAGAGACAGTTAAACGATTTCTAGTAATATTCATATTCTTGAACACAAAGTAAATTGGAATCAATAGTTCCCGTCAAGAGACAGTTAAACGATTTCCAGTAATATTCATATTCTTGAACACATAGTAAATTGGAATCAATAGTTCTCATCAAGAGACAGTTAAACGATTTCTAGTAATATTCATCTTCTTGAACATATACTAAATTGGAATCAACAGTTCCTATTAAGTGACAGTTAAACGATTTCTTGAGGATAATATATTATATATATAGACACACACAAAAGAGTATCCACTTCATGCATCCTACTGATACCCTCTCATCGTACCTCGATAGAGCTATGGTTTGAGTTATTGACCAGAACCGTGATTTCATACAAAATTTCATCACGAAATCAAGACCGTCGCTTACAATCAAGAAGTCAAGACAAACCTCTAAAAGAAAACAACCTGAAAATACAAGCTCAAAATCGAAATGAAAGCAAACTGAAAACAAATGAAAATAAAAAAGTTAGATCTCATAATCGAAGCTACAAGATAGATAATTAACTATCGAATCTTATAAGCTCCACTTGAGTCAAAGAAAAAAGTAAATCGCAATATAAATCTAGAAAATCAAACCAAATCAATATAATAGAAATCCTTCTCCTCAAAAAGAAAATTTATTAAAAAAAATAAATTAAATAAAACAAATAAAGAGTTTGGGGTTTTCTCCCGGTGAAAGTCGTAAGAATGGCTACTTCGACGACAATATTAATGTTTTTCGAGGAGAGGTTCAAACAATAGTTTTGTCATTTTTTACTCGTGTAAACAATTATAGCAAACGGCACAACATGTAGGCCATCCAACAACTATGAGCTGTCTCGATCACAATCAACACATTCACACAATACTCCCGCGTTTTATACTTTCAGTGAGTTTCAGATACCATAGAAGAGAAATAAAAGTTCAAAACTTTCTTCATTCGCCTTCATGTCTTTCTCAAGAAAGAAGAGAAAATGATTGTCCGAAGGATAGATCTACTAGCTCTCCGTCTATAAAATAGTTCAACTGTTGGAGTAAGTTAATATTACCACAATACACAACTCATACTACTGCATTTCATGTTCTGGGTCACATTCTGATTCGGCCATCCACCTTACAAGTTTCTGGTCATATATTCAAGGGACTATACATTTTGAGGAATTGCAATAAAATAACAAGCCACAAACATTGTAAATTCATCTCCTTTTGCAGGAATTTTGAAAACTTCACTGGGCCTGTATTTAGTATTTACTAACCACGAGTTACATAATGGAACTGGCACACCAGAACACGAACAGTTATAGTAGTACTACAATCTCACCTATTTAAAAGCAGTTATGAGTTACCAATTCATACCAAATACATGTAGTTGGATTCTGCTTAGAGCTGCACCAGGTTGACAAAGACTGTTTTCTGAGAGCCAACATGATTATGTAACTTAGAAGCTCCTTTTTTTCATTTTCTTACCTACGATTTCCATTTATACAGGTAGGATCCAAAAGTCCAGGTAGACACTCATTAGCTGCTAAGTCTGTATCCATCCCCTAACCTTGTCTTTTGTAAGGAGTCCATATTAGCTTACTAACATCTACATCAAGGCCACCACGCCCTGCAGCTTTCAGGTGACGGTCCAGGACCTTTGGATCTACACAAATAACATGTTGTCCCTTCCGGTATTGAATCAATTCTAAGCTCTGAAGGGTGGTTAGAATGTCCTCTGCCTTGATGGCTGTCATATCACTAAGCTCCTACAAACAAGCAAAAAATCTTAGAGAACACAAAACAATCATTTTACAAAAAAAGAACACAAAACAATCAATTAACAACTTAAAGCTTGATCACACCAAGCACAAACACCCACTCTTTCACAACATTTTATAATGCTACATTTTGGATCACAATGTGCTTCATTTGCAAATATGAGCCAGACTAGCACAAGCCACATTCCAAAAGCTTAAAGAATAATATAGGCGAAATACAGAAATAAGCCTGATGGTCTAATTTCCACAAACTCTGGGGGTCTAGGCTGCGCCTAGTTTGCTGAGTTTTAGAACAAAAACCACAACCAGTCTACTTTCTACTTGAAGTCACTCCCTCCCCCCCCCCCCCTAATCCCCATCAATATTTATGTCAGCTTGCCTCTTTAATTTAGCCTCCTTCAGCATGTAATAACGCGTGATATAATAAAACATCCAAGACCATTGGACAATAGTCAGGTACCATGATGAATTCAAAATGCAGAGAGAGAACACGTCATATATTCCCGAGTTACCAATTACTGCTTTTATAAAGTTCCATTCAGCTGAATGTGTGTATATGTCTACAGTATAATGATAAGCATTGAAAGCATCCAACCGAAAAATTGAAAACAAAATGTTAAAAACAAATCAACTACTCAACAAGCTAAATATAGCAACAAAATAACATGTAAAGTTTCTATTGCTATTTCAAAAGTTGGGTATACCTTAATAAATATGTTTCCCTTGTGCTTCTTAAGAATATCTAAAAGAACACGAGTCCAATATCCCCGGTAACTCAACAGTCCCAAGTCAGACAGGGGTCTTTCAGGTGTGGCAACTTTCCCCTCTTTCTTTGACAGGTCACATATTGTTCCAAGTTAATAATGAGATAAGCCACGACAAACACTCAAAAAAACAGCAATACAATCATAACATGAGATGTACGATAAACATCATTAGTCAATCAATCTTTCTTCCTTCCCCTCAGTCGATCTATTAATAAATATGAAGTAATAAATCTTCTTGGCTGCTTTTTTGCATATTTTACTCTAGGCAGAGACCTAAAAGTGTGCTTGGTACATATACTCTCACAGATAGATATCATTGATGTGCAAAAATTAATATTTAAGAGAGCAGCATTACTAAACGCCTCCTTAATAACTACTTATTCCCTAAATACTATTTGGTAAGCTGGTAAGCTTGATGTCAACTGCAAAGTTTAATTTAAATAAATCTCCTCGTAAGGTTCAATTTATTAGGTCCTGAATAAGGCGTAAATTAAGCTAGAAGGGGGGTTGAATAGCTTAATATCCAATTTAAAAATTATAATTGCCTTTTAAAAATATTTTCCAAGTTTTAAATATTTTTACCGTGTTGTTTAGCAATTATATGTGTGGAAGTAAAGAGCAAATATCACACGGTCGATTTTATCCTGGTTCGCGATGGAGCAA
Source organism: Daucus carota subsp. sativus (assembly GCF_001625215.2). Taxonomy (NCBI): domain Eukaryota; kingdom Viridiplantae; phylum Streptophyta; class Magnoliopsida; order Apiales; family Apiaceae; genus Daucus; species Daucus carota. The sequence continues at coordinate 20,275,327 of NC_030385.2, read as the reverse complement.
CCTCTAATAGATTCTCTCACCCCTAGTCCAGTCCCCGAGCTCCTCTCCGGACTCGAGATTTTTCACTATAAGAAAGATGTACTCCTTATAGCCGGCGGAGAAGCCTTTACAATCTAAACTTACAAATATTTATCTTGGTTCGTAACTACCCGTTACAACCTCACAATAAATGTAAAAACTCTACTTGACTTATCTTAGAACGTAACTCCCCGTTACTTCTTCAAAGTCGGTGTAGAACCTTGGTGTAGTCTTTGTATTCCTAAGCTTTTGCGGGTCTTGGATCTTAGGTCTTAGATCTTGGGTCTTTTCTTTTCTTCACGGTGCGAAGACGACTAACTCCCCGTTAGTTCGTCTAAGACTTGGGTCTTAGAACAAGAATCACCTCACTTCACTTCACCTCACTGCAAAAGTTAGAACACAATATCTACAAAACAAACAAGTTATAAAAGATGAGTTTTGAACTAGTATGTTACTGTACTAGTTCGGAGATGACAATAATATTCAAGTTATAAATATTATAGTCAAGTATAGTATACTTTCTTTGGATCTATAATATAAGATCAAGTATACGTTTAATTACTCCAAGTATAGTTAAGTTGGGAGTAATTAATCAAGCCTTTTCTTTTAAGCAAAATATGCTTAAGGCTACACAAGTATTCTTTTCTTTTGATTCAAAATGTTGATCAAAGAATACTTGGTTTACAAAACTCCGTTTTGAGATATAATGAGAGATCTCGGAGATTGTAAAATATCCTTTCTTTAACTTCTTGCACAACTTGATAAAGCCAAGATAAATAAAATGTGGGTGGCTAGCCTCTTTGAGTTGTGCTCTTTGAAGTTTAGGATGTAGAAAGCTTCCTCGAACAATAGTTCGGAATATTCGATATTTTCCCGAGATAGTAAAGTTAAGTTAGTGCGGGATCGAATATGCTTTCTTTAGCTTCTCAAAGTTTAGCCAAGATAATAACAACAAATAAGTTGCTAAACTTTGCTTTTGAAGCTATAGTGATTAAAAGCTCTTTTGTCGTAAATCTTTCTTCCACACAACACTAAGGTGATAGATGGAAGGACGACGATGCTTTTATCACAAATCTCTTGTAGAGATTAAGTACTCTTGAAACTATGTTCAAATCTTTTATCTCTTTGAAGAGATCGAGTACTTCCTCGGATGTTCTTTCTTTGTTCTCTTTAAAAAGAGAGAGATATATGTATCTTTTATATCTTGAACAAATCCGGATCTTTTGGTCTCTTTTTAGAGAACCTTGTTGAAGAACTTGTAAGACGAAGAGAGTTTAAGTACAAAGTCCTGCAACAAAATGGTCGGTTAAGACACAAATAAGAAGCTAAGAAGAAACCACTTACGGGAGATGACCGGAAAAGTTCACCGAAAAAATTCGCCGGAGGTTCGGCCGGATTTTGGGCACTTGGACGAACTTGGGCAGCCCCTACGGAGGCTTGGAAGTGGTTGTGGGTGAGCTAACTTGGTGGGTTAGAGCTTGAGAATCAAAACCTTGTATATATGAATATATATTTAAGAAAGAGAAGGTTTTGGAGATGAAGTATTAGAGAGAGAGAGAGTATAAACTTGAAAATCTTGAACACTTCTAAAAATCTCAGCACTTTCTTGGCTCTTAGCTTGGGAGTATTTGGTGTGTGGGAGGTGGGTATTTATAGAGGGAAGTGGGTGGAGTGAATGGTTGAGATGAAAGGAAAATAAAGGGTGGAGATTGAAAAGGTGTGGATTGTGGTTTTGTTGTGTTTGTTGGCCACTTGCACAAGAAGACAAACAACTTTATGGGAGAAATCTCAGCTGAGTTGTGTCACTAAAAGACAAGCACGCTTCCCGAGAATTTGATTAATAACGTAACTTTGTATCGTTATTAAATGCGACGATTTTTCGAAACCTCCAATAAATTACACCAAAAATATGATAAATCATAAAATATTGGAAAATGGTGATCTGGAAATTTTGGTCAATTTTGGTCAATGTTGACTAGGTCAAACGTCCAGTCAAAGATACCAGTCAGCCCCTAAAAATAGCGTCCGGACCAAACTTCTCAGAAAATTACGAAAATTTTACTATACACCAAAAACATTATTCAAATGATCCATCTCAAGTTTCAAGTCATTCTAGCAAGTAGAAGTTTGAGAGTTTGAATAAAATACGATTAGCCATTTGAGAGTTTGAACAGAACTTTGGCTAATATTTTGACTTGAGTAAACAGTTTGAAATATATTTCCTTGAAGATAAAATATTTTGAATTTTGAAGGAGATATTTTGAGAGTTTAAAATAATTTATTCCGTAAAATAATAAATTGAATAGTTGGGAATAAATTACTTTAAAATAAAAGACTTGAGTAATAAATTTTTGTCTCTTCAAATAAATGTCAAAAGAGTGTTCTAAAGAATATAATGAATGTATATTCCTTGTTCAAGCTTCTTTTGCATTTTGCTTTTGCAATTCTAAAACAAGAAGATATCATTAATCGATATTTCTCGTCCGATAAATTGAGGTGTAAGAACTTTGAATACTCCTTAGAAAAATATTGAAAATCTTTTTGTAAACAAGGAGTATCATTTATATTTATATGATATAAATATAATTTTGGAAATTCTTTTTGAGCTAGTTTGACCATTTGACTTTTGACGGAATCAATTAAATAAAGATGTCCTATTGGAGAGGATTCTAAGTGAATTTAAATTTTATGTAAGTTATGCAAATATCAAAATAATCTTTTTATCGAAGATGTCCTTTCAATCTTCCCCTTTTTGGTATTTGCCAAACAAACATAAAATTTAAATTTTTAGGTGTGTGCTTCCCCTACGTGTATGCATGGATTTTCAGAAAATTATTTTTGCACATAAAATTTAGGAGCACACAAGCTAAATCCTCTTGATTGATTCCTGCACAAGGCAATTTTAATTTGTCAGTATGGGCTCAAAAAGAATATAGTTAGTGAATATTTAAAATTTTAAAATTGGAGTCCAATTTCTTCTTCCCCTTTTGTTTGGAAAATGCCAAAAAGCAATATTTAAAATTATAAAGTGGGGAAACAAAATGAGCATGGCAATCAGGGTACAACTTTGCTAGATTTTGTTTAATAAATGCATTTTCTTTGTCAGAGTCATATCACCCAGAATTTGAAAAACTAGTTGAATTTAAAATCTATGAGAATGTTGGTGATAATCCTCAAAAAAAATTTATATGTATGAACAAAAGTATTAATCAGTTATAAAGCAAATAGAATGAGTATGCTGACAACGATTTCCATACTGATTCCATCATATATCAGAAATAGAACATGGCATGACAGTTTTTGAGTGCCAATATATTCATTTTCGTTCAAGCACAAGAGTCAAGATAGTTTTATCAATCATTTAAACAAATAAACTGAAAAATTAAATCCTTCACCCAAGAGTTGTAGTGATTAACTTCTTGATCCTTCTGCAAAATTAGTTGGTTAGAAAGTATACAAGAGAGCAGAGTGATAATGTAGAAAACTATATTGTGAGAGCAGCACCTGCTTGACACTGAATCAGACTGCATAAATACTAAGCTAATTTTCATTTTAAATAACTCACCCAGGGATATAGAAATTGAGTCTTGCATACTGAACCTTATTCAATCAGTCACATGATAACAAATGTACTGTCTTGCAGAAGCATAAACAAACTAACTCAAGTAATACAATAGAATAGAAGTTTGTAAGTACTATTCTTTATTAACACAGAGAATACTTGTAAAAGCAAATATATATATATATATATATATATATATATATATATATATTCAAGATAAGTTCAGGTTATAGAAAAGACTCTCCAGAATTTGACATAGAACTAACATGATAATTCATCAAGACAGGCAAGACAATTAAAAGTCTCTCACGGAAGCTAGAAATTGACTGAATTTCAGGAGCATGGTACAGGACAATTAGCAAGCAGATATAACTTCCTCAAGAGTCTGTTTACAGCATGCTTCAGGTAATTTCTATAATTCATTCTTGCCATCTATATGCATAAAAGTCAGGCATATCTTATAGAAACCACAGAACCAAATAGCAGTTTTGAGACTATATTTAGACAATCAGTTGATAGAGAAGCTTAAAAAATTGAGTATAACAATGATACCTTTTATTTAGACTGATACCAAGTTAATCCAGTTATAGAATATCACAAAGTGAAAACACCTGGACAGTAGCTATACTTGTGAAGTCTACTTAGCTGCAGAACTCTTCAAGAGTTAATTATTGGCAATCAGAAACCATACAGAAATATTCAGCAGCCAAATTTAAACGATCATTACTTGTGCTTCACCCTGCAGTCCTACAACTACACTTCCAGAGTATAAACAACCATTAAACTGAGTAGAAATCAGGGACAATATATTACAACCAAAAGGAGTTCCTGTAAATGTATGAATTAAAAAATAGCGAAGCAAGCTACTTAACTAATCAAGGAAGTCTCATGTTAATCAACACAAATGTTATATCACATGAACAGTCATTTGTGATTAAAATATACAGGAAATCATCTTTTCAACTATTTTCATACTGCAGGAATAAGATTTAGAGAGATTAAAGAGATATTCCAAGCAGATTATAAACAGAAGGCATAAACTATTCAAATAAATCAAGCTAGGCAACCAGTCAAATATGGCAACAGATGGTAGAAATAATGAAATGCACACCTAAGTAGCCTATACAAATAGCTGCAGCAGATAAGATTTTTGTTTCCAGCATGCTACAAATTCAACAAAAATTCATACTATGGATGTTTTTACTGGCAGAGCTGATAATCATGAGCAGAACACTTAATTATTTTAGTCATTCTTCAGACTATCACATAGATTTAACATTTGAAATGTAACTGGTGAACTCAGTTTAACCTATAATAATCAGGCAAGAGACTTTTAGCAAATTTCAGCAGGATAGTTACTATATAAAGGTGCAGAATACACCTGATCAATTTTGAAGTCCAATTAGCTGTCTTTGTTTAGATAAAACAGGAGGTTGGCTTGTTGTGTTCCAATTTACAGCACATCAGCTGATTTTTGAGATTAACAAGATATTTTCTTGTGTCCTGCATTCTTAATACTGACTATCAACAGACTACATGTGATCTAAGTGCAGCAATATCAAGGCAACTTGTAATGCAAAACAGTTCTGCAGAGAAGTGATCAGTCAAAAGTACATAGGTGTTATTAAAATTTCTCAAAGTCTCAATACAGTGCTACAAGTACAACTTAGTACACCTGTGTAACAGTTATACAGCTGAAAGATTTATGCATGGTGAGACAATTGGTATACATCAAAGTACACTCATTTATCAATAGCTGTAAAAACAGAGCATATAGGAATATATTTATGCCTCTGAAATAAGTCTTCTGCAGGCATGATATAACACACAAGACATGACTTAGCTGGCATCAATTTAAATAGCATATAAGTTCAGTTTTAATAAACCAACTCTCTTCAGTAATTTATTTAGGCATGCTGAAATTCAAAAGAGTATGCAGTGGTCTATCAATAAGCACACTTAGACATGACTGAACAGCAGACCTAAGACTGACCTTTATGTGCAAGAAAAGATAATTGAAATACAGCAGAATGCATGTAATTTCTGTCTAAAATGCACAGTGGAATGGAGCCAATGTAGAATAGGTGATATAAACAGGATTAGAAAGTCCAGACTATAGTGTGTAAAGCACAATAAGTACTAATAGATGCAACTGCTCAGCAGCCCTACTGCAGACAGTCATGTACAATATAGGACAGTTGGCATTATAAAGTACATTCATCAGGGTATAAAGTATATATTTGTGCTTCTGAGTAAAGTTTTTCTACAGACATGGTATGACATGGATGCATATATAACTAAAAATCCCAGTTGGCATCCAACAATAAGTATTTGGACAGAAGTCATTCCCATAAGTACAAATTTATCAAGCAAGAAAAAAAAACATATTTCATAACTCTGACATTCTTTTTAGCAATGAGTTCATTTAATCACTAGTATAACAAAGCATGTTTACAGAGGTGTATTATAAAACACGAATCATTAAGAATAACAAGTATATACAACTCATTTTCAAGAGAATTTAATAACCAGTTCTCATTTTGACCAAGTATTAAACATCAACAGGCTTATATTACCTGTTCTCTTATGAGTACTGAATATAATCAGTTAAGAGAGAAACAAACAAATAACCACTCAATCATAGTCATAGTTGATTCTAAATCAACAAACCAATTTTAACCAGAATAACCTAAGATTACACACAGGCAGTCAGTTAAAATCAACATAGCAAACATATCCAACACCTTGAATACACTATTTATCAAGATTATCAGTCCTTGTCAATTTTACAAGAAAATACCAATTCATTTCAAATCCAATTATTTAGCAGAGATTTCAAAAACTTACCTCGTCCTGTGGAGTCAATCCACACAGGACATTTTCTGAAATTCCTAGGCTGATGCTTTCGATTTAAGCTTTATTAGCTACCCAGACTTGGCTTTCAGACGAGTGGCAGTTAATCAATCAGCCTTTTGCAGCAATATCGGCTCTGCCAAATCAAGGAGACTGCTATACTTCATTTCTTTTTCACAATCCAGACTCGTGATACATGTAGCATCTCAGCATAGAATTAGAAATTATACAATAGATGCTATGATCATGTGTGCTAGTGAGAGTGTGTGAAGGCTTATCAAACAGCGACTAACTCAACATAGCTTCTATGATTGAGTCTAAACAGTACACCCAATGCACAACTAGATAGGTTCAGTAAAAAATAAATATGGAATCAGCTATACAGCAGCTAAAAATGTTGATTTCAATCGAAAGCCCCAAATCTATTGAAAAGATTTGGATTTGAGTGAACTGAAATCAATTTACTTTTACCAAACCAGCCATTAAACACACGAATTCAAGAATGAAATTATGCGTTTGTAGAAAATCCCAACAGTACAAACCACAAAGAGAATCCCCAGAGAATTTAGGGTTCAATCGATGAAGATTGATGCAGTTGTATTGCAAGGATTCGAGAGAGAAGAGAAGGGACTTCACTACGCACAAAATACAAAAATAATACATATATGTATTTTTGTTACTGAACGATCCAGATTAAATCTGGTAAAATCGAGCGGCTGAGATTTTGTGAATCAAACAAAAAAAATGGTTAAGCTTGTTGGCTGATCTGGATTAACTCACGCAAAAATAATATATGTATATATATATATTAAAATCTTTAAAATAATCATCTACATAATTATTAAAGATATATATCAAAGATAATAAACTAAAAGATATTTGACCAATATTGGGAAAATAAAGTGCATAATTTCAGTATCTTAGAAGTATTGAATGATACTCGCTCGAACAAACAATTTGATCGATTACTTCGAATTTCTCGAATACCTCACAAAATCCGATTGACAAATTTCTTCATCAATGAATCTGAATTTTTGAGATATTGAGACGTTCGATCGAAAAGTTTATTTGCTCGTAAGATAACTAAAAATTATGTAAGTTATCTTTACCCAAAATAAATATATATATATTTAAATATAAATATACGCAAACCTGCACACTAAATTATTTAGTGTATTCCAGCATTCCGAGATCCAAGCGCAATTTGGCATATCGTTCCGAGTGTAGTGGCTTGGTGAAAATGTCAGCAACATTGTTCTCCGTATCAATGTGAGTCATTTTTATATCTCCTTTGTTCACATGATCACGTAGGAAATGATGCCTTACGTCGATGTGTTTTGATCTCGAGTGTAGCACTGGATTTTTGCTCAAATCAATAGCGCTTGTGTTAATACACAGAATTGAGACCACATCAAATTTCTCATTATAGTCAGCCAATGTTTGCTTCATCCACAAAATTTGAGCACAACATTTTGTGGCTGCTATATACTCAGCTTCCGTAGTAGATATCGATACGGAATTCTGTTTCTTTGAAAACCACGAGACAAGACATCCACCGAGAAACTGGCATGTACCACTAGTGCTTTTTCTGTCGACTAGATGCCCGGCATAGTCAGAATCAGAAAAACACACTAAGTCAAATGACAACCCTTTAGGATACCATAGACCAAGATCAGTAGTTCCTTTCAAATATCTCAATATCCTTTTGACAGCGGATAAGTGAGATTCCTTGGGTGCCACTTGAAATCGTGCGCACTTACAAACACTGTATTGGATATCGGGCCTACTTGCAGTGATGTAAAGCAAGCTTCCAATCATTCCCCGATATTTCTTTATGTCTACAGGAATCCCCTTTGGATCTTCCGTTAATTTGTTGGATGTAGACATAGGAGTAGAGATGGGTCTGGCATCATCCATTTCAAATTTCTTTAACATCTCTTTACAGTACTTTGATTGAGAGATGTGGATGCCTTCGTTAGATTGCCTTATTTGCAATCCCAAGAAGAAGTTCAATTCTCCCATCATACTCATCTCGAATTCTTTGCTCATGCTATCCGAGAATTCTTTACACAATGTAGCATTTGTAGAGCCGAATATGATATCGTCTACGTATATTTGGACAAGTAGGATATCATCTTTTTCTTGTCGTGTAAACAAGGTTTTATCAGCAATTCCCATTTTAAAGTTGTTGTCGAACAGAAACTTACTTAGCCTTTCATACCAAGCTCTCGGAGCTTGTTTCAAGCCATATAGAGCTTTGTGCAATTTATACACATACTCCGGATGTGTTGCATCTTCAAAACCGGGAGGTTGTTTGACATAAACTTCTTCCTCGAGTATCCCGTTTAAGAACGCAGATTTCACATCCATTTGGTATACTTTGAAATCTTTATGACACGCGTAAGCTAATAGCATTCGAATGGATTCAATTCGAGCTACGGGTGCATAAGTTTCATCAAAGTCAATACCCTCCATTTGAGTGTATCCTTGAGCAACTAACCTTGCTTTGTTTCGAACAACCGTTCCGTTTTCATCAAGTTTGTTGCGAAACACCCACTTTGTTCCAATGATAGAAGTATCCTCAGGTTTTGGAACAAGTTCCCAAACTTTACTTCGAGTGAATTGGAGCAATTCATCTTGCATTGCAGAGATCCAATCCTCGTCTAGTAATGCATCGTTAGCAGTTTTGGGCTCAATTTGAGATAGAAAACTGAGATGATTAACAACGTTCTGAACTTGTGAGCGCGTTTGAACTCCTTTGTTTAAGTCACCCAAAACGTTGTCCAGGGGATGACTTCGAACAACAGGAATTTCCTTCGGGAGATCATCTTCAACATTAGCTAATTCCAATGGATTATTTGGTGTAGATGTACCAAAATCCATATTCTTAAATTGACGAATAACTTCTTCCACATTATCTTGTCCATCATCATCTTTATCGACAAGATCAATGTATTTAGAAGATGGCTTTGACTCATCAAATGCCACATTCATCGACTCTTCCACCACAAGAGTTTTGAGATTGAATACTCGATAAGATTTGCTGTTTTTCGAATAACCAAGAAAGATGCCTTCACTTGACTTTGGATCGAACTTTGTGAGATAATCCTTGGTATTCAAAATATAGCATTTGCTTCCGAATACTTTGAAGTAGCTCAGCTTCGGAGTTTTGCCAAAATAAAGCTCGTATGGAGTTTGCAGCTTTATTGGTCGGAGTAACACCCGATTTAGAATATGGCAAGCAGTTGACATTGCTTCGGCCCAAAAGTACTTAGGCCGACGATACTCATTTAGCATTGTATTCGCCATTTCTTGCAGCGTCCGATTCTTCCTTTCGACAACTCCATTTGATTGAGGAGTATAGGGAGCCGAAAAGTTATGAGTGATTCCATTTTCATCACAAAAAGTTTTGAAGCTAGAATTCTCAAATTCATTACCATGGTCCGTCCGTATATAGACAATGGTATTCTTTTGTTGATTTTGAATCTTTTTGCATAGAGCGGAGAAAGATTCAAAAGCATCACTTTTAGCTTTGAGAAATTCCGTCCACGTATATCTTGAATAATCATCAACTATCACCAGCGTATAAGAATTCCCTCCGAGACTTTGAACCAGAACAGGTCCAATTAAGTCCATACGTAGAAGCTCGAGAGGCCTTGAAGTAGATATCATAGATTTTGCTTTGTGAGTCGCCCGAATTTGCTTTCCAATCTCACAAGCATCACAGATGTGATCTTTTTGATAGTTTAGCTTTGGTATCCCTCGAACATGATCTTTTGCGGAAAGATTCTTGATTAGGTTCATGTTTGCATGCCCCAATCTTCGATGCCATAGCCATGGATCATCATTTGTAGTGATTAGGCACACATTCTTGATTTTGCCCATGTCACATGTATAGACATTTTTGTTGCGAGTGCACGTAAGAACCAACTTTCCATCCTTGTTCAAAATAGAACAGTGAGTAGGATAGAAGATTACTTTGTATTCATTGTCACAAAGTTGACTGATTGAAAGAAGATTGTATTTCAGCCCGGTGACTAGTTGAACATTTGATATTTTGACTCGATCATTTCCAATGTCCCCAATTCCAATGATGCGACCTTTGCTACTATCTCCAAATGTGACATCTCCAGCAGCAACCTTTTTAATGTTGTTTAAGAGTGACTTGTTTCCAGTCATATGCCTCGAACATCCACTATTAAGGTACCACATGTCTGATTTAGCAGCAAGGCACACCTACAAACACAATCAATAAAACTTGTTGGTACCCTTTTGTCTTGAGGGTCCAGGGGTTAGTCCAACATAAGCAGTTCTAGAGTTTGCATAATAGAATTTAGGCATAGGATAATCACTTTGAAGCACATACAAAGATCTAGATGCATGATTCCTAGCATAATAAGCATTTTGCCTTAAATCATTTCTAGGATGCACATAGTTTCTATCATAACTATGATAAGGAGTAGGGTGATGATAGAAACTCTGTTTAGGCACATAATGACTTCTAGGAATATTGCCTCTAGAGTTTGTATTCTTTCTTTCGTTTCTACTTTGAAACGCAATTGGTTGTTGATGGTAGCTAAACCTTGGTTGCCTTTGATTTTTATTGGCACCATTTTTCTTTGGTATAGCTTTGTCAACCCGAGTGTATGATTTTGATTCCTTTGGAATCCATACATGCTTCCCCTTAATTTCACCACTCTTATATTTACAAAACGAGACAGAATGTCCAATTTTGTTGCAATATGAGCACTTTAGAGTTGGTGGTGTGGGAGCATCTTTAGGTGGTTCCACACATGGTTTCACTCGTTTACTTTGAGTGTTTATATCATATCCTAAACCTTCACGGTTAAAGGAGTTCTTTGAGTATACCATCTTATTTAGTATCTCATTACCATGTGTGAATCTTTGAACCACTATCTCAAGATTTTCTTTTTCTTTAATCAAAGAATTAATCTTTTGATTTAAGGATATCTCCTGATCCTTAACTTGAGATAAGAGCTTAATATTCTCATCCTTTAGTCTTTGTGTTTCCAATTGAAACTTTTCATTTTCTTTTAAGACTAGGATCATCTCTTTTTCAATTTCAAGAGAGCTCTTTTGATGACTCGGAGTTGTTCTTTCTTGAGTCAATGATTCATTTAGAATCTTCAAGTTTAACGCATCAACGTGAAGCTTACAATTATTTTCATTTAATTGTAACTTCTAATTTTCCAACTCTTCAGCTTGAAGTAACAAGGAAACATTCTCTACTTCGAGATTTGTGATGTTATCCTTGTACTTGTTGTTTTCAAGCTTTAGGGGATCATTTTGATCGTTGAGGGAATTTATCTCGTCCTCACTTTTGATCATTGATTCCTTTATTCGAGTCAACTCTTTTTGTTGATCTTTACTCGAACTTTTGAGTTTTTCATGTTCCGACCATATTGATAGGAACCGTTGATCAGCATCACAATATCTACTATTTATATGAACTAGCAAATCAATTAAATCACTTTTAGTCATGTCAAGCAGATTTAAGCTAGAGTCAATAAATAGATGCATATTGTCTAATATTCGTGAGGGACCACTTACCTCTTGGTTCGTAGTTGAATCTTCCGTAGAAGTAGATGCATCATCCGAAGCCATTAAGCATAGATTAACCATTTCTTCGCTTGCTTCGGAGGCTTCTTCATCCTCACTTAGATCCCAACCGTTTTCTGCTACGAGAACACGTCCTTTGGCTAGCTTAGGACATTCCCTTTTGTAGTGACCCGGTTGTTTGCATTCAAAACAAACATCTTGTGTCTCCTCTGGAACATGTTCTTTAGGCTTAGGAGAAGTATAGTTGTTGTTGTTGTTGATGTTGTTTGCATTGTTGTAGGAATTCGAATTTGAATTTTGAATTCCTTTGCCTTTGTTGTAGCCCGAAGCAGGAAAATTACTCTTGTAGTTAGGAGCGTAGTTTTGAGAGTAATTAGGCCTTCCATTAGAGTTGAAAACTCTTTGTTGATTGTTTGATTTGAGGAAGCCTTTTCCATATCTTTGAGCTTTGCTTTGAAGCACACGACGAAGTTGTCTTGTCAATAAAGCGATTTCGCCTTCATCAAGATTTTTGAGTTCCTCGTTCAACTCTTCGTCGTTGTCATCATCATCGATTAATATGGCCTTGAGTGCCATATTTTTCTTCTTTTCTTCCACTTTAGGAACGACGATATCCGGAACATTATCTTCCTCGTAAGCACGAAGATTTACAAAGAGGTTGTCGATGTGATAATCATTGAGATTGTGCATCTCTTTGATTGTTGTAACTTTGACTTTCCAACTCGGAGGAAGAGATTTAAGAACTCGTCGATTCTTTTCATTTTGCGTGTAGTTCTTCCCGAGTTGAGCAAGCTCATCGACAATACGAGTGAATCTCGTTTCCATGTCGATGATATTTTCTCCTTCTTGGAGTTTAAAGTTCTCGTACTCCATGATTAAAGTATCCATTCGAGAATCTTTAATATCGGTGGTTCCTTCGTAGGTGACCACAAGTTTGTTCCACATTTCTTGTGCAGACTTGCAATTATTCACACGCTTGTATTCTTTTTCAGCAAGTGCACTTGTGAGAACCATTTCAGCTTTGGCGGCGATGTTCATTCTATCCTCCTCTTCATGAGTATATTCACTCACTTTCTTCTCGTAGATGACATCATCAATAATTTTGGTTGGAATGATAATGCCATCCTCTATAGCCATCCAAACTTTGACGCCTTGAGATCTAGCATAGATGCGAAATCTCGTTTTCCATGTTGCAAAGTTGGTGCCATCGAATAGAGGTGGTCGAGAGCTAGATAGACCTTCACCGCAGCCAATGGTATTCAAATACGCCATTTAAGATCACTGCTTGTTGTGCCTGTAGATCTGAAAATCACTTGACAAACACGTTAAGCAGCACAGCTCTGATACCAATTGTTAGGTCCTGAATAAGGCGTAAATTAAGCTAGAAGGGGGGTTGAATAGCTTAATATCCAATTTAAAAATTATAATTGCCTTTTAAAAATATTTTCCAAGTTTTAAATATTTTTACCGTGTTGTTTAGCAATTATATGTGCGGAAGTAAAGAGCAAATATCACACGGTCGATTTTATCCTGGTTCGCGATGGAGCAACCTCTAATAGATTCTCTCACCCCTAGTCCAGTCCCCGAGCTCCTCTCCGGACTCGAGATTTTTCACTATAAGAAAGATGTACTCCTTATAGCCGGCGGAGAAGCCTTTACAATCTAAACTTACAAATATTTATCTTGGTTCGTAACTACCCGTTACAACCTCACAATAAATGTAAAAACTCTACTTGACTTATCTTAGAACGTAACTCCCCGTTACTTCTTCAAAGTCGGTGTAGAACCTTGGTGTAGTCTTTGTATTCCTAAGCTTTTGCGGGTCTTGGATCTTAGGTCTTAGATCTTGGGTCTTTTCTTTTCTTCACGGTGCGAAGACGACTAACTCCCCGTTAGTTCGTCTAAGACTTGGGTCTTAGAACAAGAATCACCTCACTTCACTTCACCTCACTGCAAAAGTTAGAACACAATATCTACAAAACAAACAAGTTATAAAAGATGAGTTTTGAACTAGTATGTTACTGTACTAGTTCGGAGATGACAATAATATTCAAGTTATAAATATTATAGTCAAGTATAGTATACTTTCTTTGGATCTATAATATAAGATCAAGTATACGTTTAATTACTCCAAGTATAGTTAAGTTGGGAGTAATTAATCAAGCCTTTTCTTTTAAGCAAAATATGCTTAAGGCTACACAAGTATTCTTTTCTTTTGATTCAAAATGTTGATCAAAGAATACTTGGTTTACAAAACTCCGTTTTGAGATATAATGAGAGATCTCGGAGATTGTAAAATATCCTTTCTTTAACTTCTTGCACAACTTGATAAAGCCAAGATAAATAAAATGTGGGTGGCTAGCCTCTTTGAGTTGTGCTCTTTGAAGTTTAGGATGTAGAAAGCTTCCTCGAACAATAGTTCGGAATATTCGATATTTTCCCGAGATAGTAAAGTTAAGTTAGTGCGGGATCGAATATGCTTTCTTTAGCTTCTCAAAGTTTAGCCAAGATAATAACAACAAATAAGTTGCTAAACTTTGCTTTTGAAGCTATAGTGATTAAAAGCTCTTTTGTCGTAAATCTTTCTTCCACACAACACTAAGGTGATAGATGGAAGGACGACGATGCTTTTATCACAAATCTCTTGTAGAGATTAAGTACTCTTGAAACTATGTTCAAATCTTTTATCTCTTTGAAGAGATCGAGTACTTCCTCGGATGTTCTTTCTTTGTTCTCTTTAAAAAGAGAGAGATATATGTATCTTTTATATCTTGAACAAATCCGGATCTTTTGGTCTCTTTTTAGAGAACCTTGTTGAAGAACTTGTAAGATGAAGAGAGTTTAAGTACAAAGTCCTGCAACAAAATGGTCGGTTAAGACACAAATAAGAAGCTAAGAAGAAACCACTTACGGGAGATGACCGGAAAAGTTCACCGAAAAAATTCGCCGGAGGTTCGGCCGGATTTTGGGCACTTGGACGAACTTGGGCAGCCCCTACGGAGGCTTGGAAGTGGTTGTGGGTGAGCTAACTTGGTGGGTTAGAGCTTGAGAATCAAAACCTTGTATATATGAATATATATTTAAGAAAGAGAAGGTTTTGGAGATGAAGTATTAGAGAGAGAGAGTATAAACTTGAAAATCCTGAACACTTCTAAAAATCTCAGCACTTTCTTGGCTCTTAGCTTGGGAGTATTTGGTGTGTGGGAGGTGGGTATTTATAGAGGGAAGTGGGTGGAGTGAATGGTTGAGATGAAAGGAAAATAAAGGGTGGAGATTGAAAAGGTGTGGATTGTGGTTTTGTTGTGTTTGTTGGCCACTTGCACAAGAAGACAAACAACTTTATGGGAGAAATCTCAGCTGAGTTGTGTCACTAAAAGACAAGCACGCTTCCCGAGAATTTGATTAATAACGTAACTTTGTATCGTTATTAAATGCGACGATTTTTCGAAACCTCCAATAAATTACACCAAAAATATGATAAATCATAAAATATTGGAAAATGGTGATCTGGAAATTTTGGTCAATTTTGGTCAATGTTGACTAGGTCAAACGTCCAGTCAAAGATACCAGTCAGCCCCTAAAAATAGCGTCCGGACCAAACTTCTCAGAAAATTACGAAAATTTTACTATACACCAAAAACATTATTCAAATGATCCATCTCAAGTTTCAAGTCATTCTAGCAAGTAGAAGTTTGAGAGTTTGAATAAAATACGATTAGCCATTTGAGAGTTTGAACAGAACTTTGGCTAATATTTTGACTTGAGTAAACAGTTTGAAATATATTTCCTTGAAGATAAAATATTTTGAATTTTGAAGGAGATATTTTGAGAGTTTAAAATAATTTATTCCGTAAAATAATAAATTGAATAGTTGGGAATAAATTACTTTAAAATAAAAGACTTGAGTAATAAATTTTTGTCTCTTCAAATAAATGTCAAAAGAGTGTTCTAAAGAATATAATGAATGTATATTCCTTGTTCAAGCTTCTTTTGCATTTTGCTTTTGCAATTCTAAAACAAGAAGATATCATTAATCGATATTTCTCGTCCGATAAATTGCGGTGTAAGAACTTTGAATACTCCTTAGAAAAATATTGAAAATCTTTTTGTAAACAAGGAGTATCATTTATATTTATATGATATAAATATAATTTTGGAAATTCTTTTTGAGCTAGTTTGACCATTTGACTTTTGACGGAATCAATTAAATAAAGATGTCCTATTGGAGAGGATTCTAAGTGAATTTAAATTTTATGTAAGTTATGCAAATATCAAAATAATCTTTTTATCGAAGATGTCCTTTCAATCTTCCCCTTTTTGGTATTTGCCAAACAAACATAAAATTTAAATTTTTAGGTGTGTGCTTCCCCTACGTGTATGCATGGATTTTCAGAAAATTATTTTTGCACATAAAATTTAGGAGCACACAAGCTAAATCCTCTTGATTGATTCCTGCACAAGGCAATTTTAATTTGTCAGTATGGGCTCAAAAAGAATATAGTTAGTGAATATTTAAAATTTTAAAATTGGAGTCCAATTTCTTCTTCCCCTTTTGTTTGGAAAATGCCAAAAAGCAATATTTAAAATTATAAAGTGGGGAAACAAAATGAGCATGGCAATCAGGGTACAACTTTGCTAGATTTTGTTTAATAAATGCATTTTCTTTGTCAGAGTCATATCACCCAGAATTTGAAAAACTAGTTGAATTTAAAATCTATGAGAATGTTGGTGATAATCCTCAAAAAAAATTTATATGTATGAACAAAAGTATTAATCAGTTATAAAGCAAATAGAATGAGTATGCTGACAACGATTTCCATACTGATTCCATCATATATCAGAAATAGAACATGGCATGACAGTTTTTGAGTGCCAATATATTCATTTTCGTTCAAGCACAAGAGTCAAGATAGTTTTATCAATCATTTAAACAAATAAACTGAAAAATTAAATCCTTCACCCAAGAGTTGTAGTGATTAACTTCTTGATCCTTCTGCAAAATTAGTTGGTTAGAAAGTATACAAGAGAGCAGAGTGATAATGTAGAAAACTATATTGTGAGAGCAGCACCTGCTTGACACTGAATCAGACTGCATAAATACTAAGCTAATTTTCATTTTAAATAACTCACCCAGGGATATAGAAATTGAGTCTTGCATACTGAACCTTATTCAATCAGTCACATGATAACAAATGTACTGTCTTGCAGAAGCATAAAGAAACTAACTCAAGTAATACAATAGAATAGAAGTTTGTAAGTACTATTCTTTATTAACACAGAGAATACTTGTAAAAGCAAATATATATATATATATATATATATATTCAAGATAAGTTCAGGTTATAGAAAAGACTCTCCAGAATTTGACATAGAACTAACATGATAATTCATCAAGACAGGCAAGACAATTAAAAGTCTCTCACGGAAGCTAGAAATTGACTGAATTTCAGGAGCATGGTACAGGACAATTAGCAAGCAGATATAACTTCCTCAAGAGTCTGTTTACAGCATGCTTCAGGTAATTTCTATAATTCATTCTTGCCATCTATTTGCATAAAAGTCAGGCATATCTTATAGAAACCACAGAACCAAATAGCAGTTTTGAGACTATATTTAGACAATCAGTTGATAGAGAAGCTTAAAAAATTGAGTATAACAATGATACCTTTTATTTAGACTGATACCAAGTTAATCCAGTTATAGAATATCACAAAGTGAAAACACCTGGACAGTAGCTATACTTGTGAAGTCTACTTAGCTGCAGAACTCTTCAAGAGTTAATTATTGGCAATCAGAAACCATACAGAAATATTCAGCAGCCAAATTTAAACGATCATTACTTGTGCTTCACCCTGCAGTCCTACAACTACACTTCCAGAGTATAAACAACCATTAAACTGAGTAGAAATCAGGGACAATATATTACAACCAAAAGGAGTTCCTGTAAATGTATGAATTAAAAAATAGCGAAGCAAGCTACTTAACTAATCAAGGAAGTCTCATGTTAATCAACACAAATGTTATATCACATGAACAGTCATTTGTGATTAAAATATACAGGAAATCATCTTTTCAACTATTTTCATACTGCAGGAATAAGATTTAGAGAGATTAGAGAGATATTCCAAGCAGATTATAAACAGAAGGCATAAACTATTCAAATAAATCAAGCCAGGCAACCAGTCAAATATGGCAACAGATGGTAGAAATAATGAAATGCACACCTAAGTAGCCTATACAAATAGCTGCAGCAGATAAGATTTTTGTTTCCAGCATGCTACAAATTCAACAAAAATTCATACTATGGATGTTTTTACTGGCAGAGCTGATAATCATGAGCAGAACACTTAATTATTTTAGTCATTCTTCAGACTATCACATAGATTTAACATTTGAAATGTAACTGGTGAACTCAGTTTAACCTATAATAATCAGGCAAGAGACTTTTAGCAAATTTCAGCAGGATAGTTACTATATAAAGGTGCAGAATACACCTGATCAATTTTGAAGTCCAATTAGCTGTCTTTGTTTAGATAAAACAGGAGGTTGGCTTGTTGTGTTCCAATTTACAGCACATCAGCTGATTTTTGAGATTAACAAGATATTTTCTTGTGTCCTGCATTCTTAATACTGACTATCAACAGACTACATGTGATCTAAGTGCAGCAATATCAAGGCAACTTGTAATGCAAAACAGTTCTGCAGAGAAGTGATCAGTCAAAAGTACATAGGTGTTATTAAAATTTCTCAAAGTCTCAATACAGTGCTACAAGTACAACTTAGTACACCTGTGTAACAGTTATACAGCTGAAAGATTTATGCATGGTGAGACAATTGGTATACATCAAAGTACACTCATTTATCAATAGCTGTAAAAACAGAGCATATAGGAATATATTTATGCCTCTGAAATAAGTCTTCTGCAGGCATGATATAACACACAAGACATGACTTAGCTGGCATCAATTTAAATAGCATATAAGTTCAGTTTTAATAAACCAACTCTCTTCAGTAATTTATTTAGGCATGCTGAAATTCAAAAGAGTATGCAGTGGTCTATCAATAAGCACACTTAGACATGACTGAACAGCAGACCTAAGACTGACCTTTATGTGCAAGAAAAGATAATTGAAATACAGCAGAATGCATGTAATTTCTGTCTAAAATGCACAGTGGAATGGAGCCAATGTAGAATAGGTGATATAAACAGGATTAGAAAGTCCAGACTATAGTGTGTAAAGCACAATAAGTACTAATAGATGCAACTGCTCAGCAGCCCTACTGCAGACAGTCATGTACAATATAGGACAGTTGGCATTATAAAGTACATTCATCAGGGTATAAAGTATATATTTGTGCTTCTGAGTAAAGTTTTTCTACAGACATGGTATGACATGGATGCATATATAACTAAAAATCCCAGTTGGCATCCAACAATAAGTATTTGGACAGAAGTCATTCCCATAAGTACAAATTTATCAAGCAAGAAAAAAAAACATATTTCATAACTCTGACATTCTTTTTAGCAATGAGTTCATTTAATCACTAGTATAACAAAGCATGTTTACAGAGGTGTATTATAAAACACGAATCATTAAGAATAACAAGTATATACAACTCATTTTCAAGAGAATTTAATAACCAGTTCTCATTTTGACCAAGTATTAAACATCAACAGGCTTATATTACCTGTTCTCTTATGAGTACTGAATATAATCAGTTAAGAGAGAAACAAACAAATAACCACTCAATCATAGTCATAGTTGATTCTAAATCAACAAACCAATTTTAACCAGAATAACCTAAGATTACACACAGGCAGTCAGTTAAAATCAACATAGCAAACATATCCAACACCTTGAATACACTATTTATCAAGATTATCAGTCCTTGTCAATTTTACAAGAAAATACCAATTCATTTCAAATCCAATTATTTAGCAGAGATTTCAAAAACTTACCTCGTCCTGTGGAGTCAATCCACACAGGACATTTTCTGAAATTCCTAGGCTGATGCTTTCGATTTAAGCTTTATTAGCTACCCAGACTTGGCTTTCAGACGAGTGGCAGTTAATCAATCAGCCTTTTGCAGCAATATCGGCTCTGCCAAATCAAGGAGACTGCTATACTTCATTTCCTTTTCACAATCCAGACTCGTGATACATGTAGCATCTCAGCATAGAATTAGAAATTATACAATAGATGCTATGATCATGTGTGCTAGTGAGAGTGTGTGAAGGCTTATCAAACAGCGACTAACTCAACATAGCTTCTATGATTGAGTCTAAACAGTACACCCAATGCACAACTAGATAGGTTCAGTAAAAAATAAATATGGAATCAGCTATACAGCAGCTAAAAATGTTGATTTCAATCGAAAGCCCCAAATCTATTGAAAAGATTTGGATTTGAGTGAACTGAAATCAATTTACTTTTACCAAACCAGCCATTAAACACACGAATTCAAGAATGAAATTATGCGTTTGTAGAAAATCCCAACAGTACAAACCACAAAGAGAATCCCCAGAGAATTTAGGGTTCAATCGATGAAGATTGATGCAGTTGTATTGCAAGGATTCGAGAGAGAAGAGAAGGGACTTCACTACGCACAAAATACAAAAATAATACATATATGTATTTTTGTTACTGAACGATCCAGATTAAATCTGGTAAAATCGAGCGGCTGAGATTTTGTGAATCAAACAAAAAAAATGGTTAAGCTTGTTGGCTGATCTGGATTAACTCACGCAAAAATAATATATGTATATATATATATTAAAATCTTTAAAATAATCATCTACATAATTATTAAAGATATATATATCAAAGATAATAAACTAAAAGATATTTGACCAATATTGGGAAAATAAAGTGCATAATTTCAGTATCTTAGAAGTATTGAATGATACTCGCTCGAACAAACAATTTGATCGATTACTTCGAATTTCTCGAATACCTCACAAAATCCGATTGACAAATTTCTTCATCAATGAATCTGAATTTTTGAGATATTGAGACGTTCGATCGAAAAGTTTATTTGCTCGTAAGATAACTAAAAATTATGTAAGTTATCTTTACCCAAAATAAATATATATATATATTTAAATATAAATATACGCAAACCTGCACACTAAATTATTTAGTGTATTCCAGCATTCCGAGATCCAAGCGCAATTTGGCATATCGTTCCGAGTGTAGTGGCTTGGTGAAAATGTCAGCAACATTGTTCTCCGTATCAATGTGAGTCATTTTTATATCTCCTTTGTTCACATGATCACGTAGGAAATGATGCCTTACGTCGATGTGTTTTGATCTCGAGTGTAGCACTGGATTTTTGCTCAAATCAATAGCGCTTGTGTTAATACACAGAATTGAGACCACATCAAATTTCTCATTATAGTCAGCCAATGTTTGCTTCATCCACAAAATTTGAGCACAACATTTTGTGGCTGCTATATACTCAGCTTCCGTAGTAGATATCGATACGGAATTCTGTTTCTTTGAAAACCACGAGACAAGACATCCACCGAGAAACTGGCATGTACCACTAGTGCTTTTTCTGTCGACTAGATGCCCGGCATAGTCAGAATCAGAAAAACACACTAAGTCAAATGACAACCCTTTAGGATACCATAGACCAAGATCAGTAGTTCCTTTCAAATATCTCAATATCCTTTTGACAGCGGATAAGTGAGATTCCTTGGGTGCCACTTGAAATCGTGCGCACTTACAAACACTGTATTGGATATCGGGCCTACTTGCAGTGATGTAAAGCAAGCTTCCAATCATTCCCCGATATTTCTTTATGTCTACAGGAATCCCCTTTGGATCTTCCGTTAATTTGTTGGATGTAGACATAGGAGTAGAGATGGGTCTGGCATCATCCATTTCAAATTTCTTTAACATCTCTTTACAGTACTTTGATTGAGAGATGTGGATGCCTTCGTTAGATTGCCTTATTTGCAATCCCAAGAAGAAGTTCAATTCTCCCATCATACTCATCTCGAATTCTTTGCTCATGCTATCCGAGAATTCTTTACACAATGTAGCATTTGTAGAGCCGAATATGATATCGTCTACGTATATTTGGACAAGTAGGATATCATCTTTTTCTTGTCGTGTAAACAAGGTTTTATCAGCAATTCCCATTTTGAAGTTGTTGTCGAACAGAAACTTACTTAGCCTTTCATACCAAGCTCTCGGAGCTTGTTTCAAGCCATATAGAGCTTTGTGCAATTTATACACATACTCCGGATGTGTTGCATCTTCAAAACCGGGAGGTTGTTTGACATAAACTTCTTCCTCGAGTATCCCGTTTAAGAATGCAGATTTCACATCCATTTGGTATACTTTGAAATCTTTATGACACGCGTAAGCTAATAGCATTCGAATGGATTCAATTCGAGCTACGGGTGCATAAGTTTCATCAAAGTCAATACCCTCCATTTGAGTGTATCCTTGAGCAACTAACCTTGCTTTGTTTCGAACAACCGTTCCGTTTTCATCAAGTTTGTTGCGAAACACCCACTTTGTTCCAATGATAGAAGTATCCTCAGGTTTTGGAACAAGTTCCCAAACTTTACTTCGAGTGAATTGGAGCAATTCATCTTGCATTGCAGAGATCCAATCCTCGTCTAGTAATGCATCGTTAGCAGTTTTGGGCTCAATTTGAGATAGAAAACTGAGATGATTAACAACGTTCTGAACTTGTCAGCGCGTTTGAACTCCTTTGTTTAAGTCACCCAAAACGTTGTCCAGGGGATGACTTCGAACAACAGGAATTTCCTTCGGGAGATCATCTTCAACATTAGCTAATTCCAATGGATTATTTGGTGTAGATGTACCAAAATCCATATTCTTAAATTGACGAATAACTTCTTCCACATTATCTTGTCCATCATCATCTTTATCGACAAGATCAATGTATTTAGAAGATGGCTTTGACTCATCAAATGCCACATTCATCGACTCTTCCACCACAAGAGTTTTGAGATTGAATACTCGATAAGATTTGCTGTTTTTCGAATAACCAAGAAAGATGCCTTCACTTGACTTTGGATCGAACTTTGTGAGATAATCCTTGGTATTCAAAATATAGCATTTGCTTCCGAATACTTTGAAGTAGCTTTGTGAGTTTGCAGCTTTATTGGTCGGAGTAACACCCGATTTAGAATATGGCAAGCAGTTGACATTGCTTCGGCCCAAAAGTACTTAGGCCGACGATACTCATTTAGCATTGTATTCGCCATTTCTTGCAGCGTCCGATTCTTCCTTTCGACAACTCCATTTGATTGAGGAGTATAGGGAGCCGAAAAGTTATGAGTGATTCCATTTTCATCACAAAAAGTTTTGAAGCTAGAATTCTCAAATTCATTACCATGGTCCGTCCGTATATAGACAATGGTATTCTTTTGTTGATTTTGAATCTTTTTGCATAGAGCGGAGAAAGATTCAAAAGCATCACTTTTAGCTTTGAGAAATTCCGTCCACGTATATCTTGAATAATCATCAACTATCACCAGCGTATAAGAATTCCCTCCGAGACTTTGAACCAGAACAGGTCCAATTAAGTCCATACGTAGAAGCTCGAGAGGCCTTGAAGTAGATATCATAGATTTTGCTTTGTGAGTCGCCCGAATTTGCTTTCCAATCTCACAAGCATCACAGATGTGATCTTTTTGATAGTTTAGCTTTGGTATCCCTCGAACATGATCTTTTGCGGAAAGATTCTTGATTAGGTTCATGTTTGCATGCCCCAATCTTCGATGCCATAGCCATGGATCATCATTTGTAGTGATTAGGCACACATTCTTGATTTTGCCCATGTCACATGTATAGACATTTTTGTTGCGAGTGCACGTAAGAACCAACTTTCCATCCTTGTTCAAAATAGAACAGTGAGTAGGATAGAAGATTACTTTGTATTCATTGTCACAAAGTTGACTGATTGAAAGAAGATTGTATTTCAGCCCGGTGACTAGTTGAACATTTGATATTTTGACTCGATCATTTCCAATGTCCCCAATTCCAATGATGCGACCTTTGCTACTATCTCCAAATGTGACATCTCCAGCAGCAACCTTTTTAATGTTGTTTAAGAGTGACTTGTTTCCAGTCATATGCCTCGAACATCCACTATTAAGGTACCACATGTCTGATTTAGCAGCAAGGCACACCTACAAACACAATCAATAAAACTTGTTGGTACCCTTTTGTCTTGAGGGTCCAGGGGTTAGTCCAACATAAGCAGTTCTAGAGTTTGCATAATAGAATTTAGGCATAGGATAATCACTTTGAAGCACATACAAAGATCTAGATGCATGATTCCTAGCATAATAAGCATTTTGCCTTAAATCATTTCTAGGATGCACATAGTTTCTATCATAACTATGATAAGGAGTAGGGTGATGATAGAAACTCTGTTTAGGCACATAATGACTTCTAGGAATATTGCCTCTAGAGTCTGTATTCTTTCTTTCGTTTCTACTTTGAAACGCAATTGGTTGTTGATGGTAGCTAAACCTTGGTTGCCTTTGATTTTTATTGGCACCATTTTTCTTTGGTATAGCTTTGTCAACCCGAGTGTATGATTTTGATTCCTTTGGAATCCATACATGCTTCCCCTTAATTTCACCACTCTTATATTTACAAAACGAGACAGAATGTCCAATTTTGTTGCAATATGAGCACTTTAGAGTTGGTGGTGTGGGAGCATCTTTAGGTGGTTCCACACATGGTTTCACTCGTTTACTTTGAGTGTTTATATCATATCCTAAACCTTCACGGTTAAAGGAGTTCTTTGAGTATACCATCTTATTTAGTATCTCATTACCATGTGTGAATCTTTGAACCACTATCTCAAGATTTTCTTTTTCTTTAATCAAAGAATTAATCTTTTGATTTAAGGATATCTCCTGATCCTTAACTTGAGATAAGAGCTTAATATTCTCATCCTTTAGTCTTTGTGTTTCCAATTGAAACTTTTCATTTTCTTTTAAGACTAGGATCATCTCTTTTTCAATTTCAAGAGAGCTCTTTTGATGACTCGGAGTTGTTCTTTCTTGAGTCAATGATTCATTTAGAATCTTCAAGTTTAACGCATCAACGTGAAGCTTACAATTATTTTCATTTAATTGTAACTTCTCATTTTCCAACTCTTCAGCTTGAAGTAACAAGGAAACATTCTCTACTTCGAGATTTGTGATGTTATCCTTGTACTTGTTGTTTTCAAGCTTTAGGGGATCATTTTGATCGTTGAGGGAATTTATCTCGTCCTCACTTTTGATCATTGATTCCTTTATTCGAGTCAACTCTTTTTGTTGATCTTTACTCGAACTTTTGAGTTTTTCATGTTCCGACCATATTGATAGGAACCGTTGATCAGCATCACAATATCTACTATTTATATGAACTAGCAAATCAATTAAATCACTTTTAGTCATGTCAAGCAGATTTAAGCTAGAGTCAATAAATAGATGCATATTGTCTAATATTCGTGAGGGACCACTTACCTCTTGGTTCGTAGTTGAATCTTCCGTAGAAGTAGATGCATCATCCGAAGCCATTAAGCATAGATTAACCATTTCTTCGCTTGCTTCGGAGGCTTCTTCATCCTCACTTAGATCCCAACCGTTTTCTGCTACGAGAACACGTCCTTTGGCTAGCTTAGGACATTCCCTTTTGTAGTGACCCGGTTGTTTGCATTCAAAACAAACATCTTGTGTCTCCTCTGGAACATGTTCTTTAGGCTTAGGAGAAGTATAGTTGTTGTTGTTGTTGATGTTGTTGTTGTTTGCATTGTTGTAGGAATTCGAATTTGAATTTTGAATTCCTTTGCCTTTGTTGTAGCCCGAAGCAGGAAAATTACTCTTGTAGTTAGGAGCGTAGTTTTGAGAGTAATTAGGCCTTCCATTAGAGTTGAAAACTCTTTGTTGATTGTTTGATTTGAGGAAGCCTTTTCCATATCTTTGAGCTTTGCTTTGAAGCACACGACGAAGTTGTCTTGTCAATAAAGCGATTTCGCCTTCATCAAGATTTTTGAGTTCCTCGTTCAACTCTTCGTCGTTGTCATCATCATCGATTAATATGGCCTTGAGTGCCATATTTTTCTTCTTTTCTTCCACTTTAGGAACGACGATATCCGGAACATTATCTTCCTCGTAAGCACGAAGATTTCCAAAGAGGTTGTCGATGTGATAATCATTGAGATTGTGCATCTCTTTGATTGTTGTAACTTTGACTTTCCAACTCGGAGGAAGAGATTTAAGAACTCGTCGATTCTTTTCATTTTGCGTGTAGTTCTTCCCGAGTTGAGCAAGCTCATCGACAATACGAGTGAATCTCGTTTCCATGTCGATGATATTTTCTCCTTCTTGGAGTTTAAAGTTCTCGTACTCCATGATTAAAGTATCCATTCGAGAATCTTTAATATCGGTGGTTCCTTCGTAGGTGACCACAAGTTTGTTCCACATTTCTTGTGCAGACTTGCAATTATTCACACGCTTGTATTCTTTTTCAGCAAGTGCACTTGTGAGAACCATTTCAGCTTTGGCGGCGATGTTCATTCTATCCTCCTCTTCATGAGTATATTCACTCACTTTCTTCTCGTAGATGACATCATCAATAATTTTGGTTGGAATGATAATGCCATCCTCTATAGCCATCCAAACTTTGACGCCTTGAGATCTAGCATAGATGCGAAATCTCGTTTTCCATGTTGCAAAGTTGGTGCCATCGAATAGAGGTGGTCGAGAGCTAGATAGACCTTCACCGCAGCCAATGGTATTCAAATACGCCATTTAAGATCACTGCTTGTTGTGCCTGTAGATCTGAAAATCACTTGACAAACACGTTAAGCAGCACAGCTCTGATACCAATTGTTAGGTCCTGAATAAGGCGTAAATTAAGCTAGAAGGGGGGTTGAATAGCTTAATATCCAATTTAAAAATTATAATTGCCTTTTAAAAATATTTTCCAAGTTTTAAATATTTTTACCGTGTTGTTTAGCAATTATATGTGCGGAAGTAAAGAGCAAATATCACACGGTCGATTTTATCCTGGTTCGCGATGGAGCAACCTCTAATAGATTCTCTCACCCCTAGTCCAGTCCCCGAGCTCCTCTCCGGACTCGAGATTTTTCACTATAAGAAAGATGTACTCCTTATAGCCGGCGGAGAAGCCTTTACAATCTAAACTTACAAATATTTATCTTGGTTCGTAACTACCCGTTACAACCTCACAATAAATGTAAAAACTCTACTTGACTTATCTTAGAACGTAACTCCCCGTTACTTCTTCAAAGTCGGTGTAGAACCTTGGTGTAGTCTTTGTATTCCTAAGCTTTTGCGGGTCTTGGATCTTAGGTCTTAGATCTTGGGTCTTTTCTTTTCTTCACGGTGCGAAGACGACTAACTCCCCGTTAGTTCGTCTAAGACTTGGGTCTTAGAACAAGAATCACCTCACTTCACTTCACCTCACTGCAAAAGTTAGAACACAATATCTACAAAACAAACAAGTTATAAAAGATGAGTTTTGAACTAGTATGTTACTGTACTAGTTCGGAGATGACAATAATATTCAAGTTATAAATATTATAGTCAAGTATAGTATACTTTCTTTGGATCTAAAATATAAGATCAAGTATACGTTTAATTACTCCAAGTATAGTTAAGTTGGGAGTAATTAATCAAGCCTTTTCTTTTAAGCAAAATATGCTTAAGGCTACACAAGTATTCTTTTCTTTTGATTCAAAATGTTGATCAAAGAATACTTGGTTTACAAAACTCCGTTTTGAGATATAATGAGAGATCTCGGAGATTGTAAAATATCCTTTCTTTAACTTCTTGCACAACTTGATAAAGCCAAGATAAATAAAATGTGGGTGGCTAGCCTCTTTGAGTTGTGCTCTTTGAAGTTTAGGATGTAGAAAGCTTCCTCGAACAATAGTTCGGAATATTCGATATTTTCCCGAGATAGTAAAGTTAAGTTAGTGCGGGATCGAATATGCTTTCTTTAGCTTCTCAAAGTTTAGCCAAGATAATAACAACAAATAAGTTGCTAAACTTTGCTTTTGAAGCTATAGTGATTAAAAGCTCTTTTGTCGTGAATCTTTCTTCCACACAACACTAAGGTGATAGATGGAAGGACGACGATGCTTTTATCACAAATCTCTTGTAGAGATTAAGTACTCTTGAAACTATGTTCAAATCTTTTGTCTCTTTGAAGAGATCGAGTACTTCCTCGGATGTTCTTTCTTTGTTCTCTTTAAAAAGAGAGAGATGTATGTATCTTTTATATCTTGAACAAATCCGGATCTTTTGGTCTCTTTTAGAGAACCTTGTTGAAGAACTTGTAAGATGAAGAGAGTTTAAGTACAAAGTCCTGCAACAAAATGGTCGGTTAAGACACAAATAAGAAGCTAAGAAGAAACCACTTACGGGAGATGACCGGAAAAGTTCGCCGGAAAAATTCGCCGGAGGTTCGGCCGGATTTTGGGCACTTGGACGAACTTGGGCAGCCCCTACGGAGTCTTGGAAGTGGTTGTGGGTGAGCTAACTTGGTGGGTTAGAGCTTGAGAATCAAAACCTTGTATACATGAATATATATTTAAGAAAGAGAAGGTTTTGGAGATGAAGTATTAGAGAGAGAGAGTATAAACTTGAAAATCTTGAACACTTATAAAAATCTCAGCACTTTCTTGGCTCTTAGCTTGGGAGTATTTGGTGTGTGGGAGGTGGGTATTTATAGAGGGAAGTGGGTGGAGTGAATGGTTGAGATGAAAGGAAAATAAAGGGTGGAGATTGAAAAGGTGTGGATTGTGGTTTTGTTGTGTTTGTTGGCCACTTGCACAAGAAGACAAACAACTTTATGGGAGAAATCTCAGCTGAGTTGTGTCACTAAAAGACAAGCACGCTTCCCGAGAATTTGATTAATAACGTAACTTTGTATCGTTATTAAACGCGACGATTTTCCGAAACCTCCAATAAATTACACCAAAAATATGATAAATCATAAAATATTGGAAAATGGTGATATGGAAATTTTGGTCAATTTTGGTCAATGTTGACTAGGTCAAACGTCCAGTCAAAGATACCAGTCAGCCCCTAAAAATAGCGTCCGGACTAAACTTCTCAGAAAATTACGAAAATTTTACTATACACCAAAAACATTATTCAAATGATCCATCTCAAGTTTCAAGTCATTCTAGCAAGTAGAAGTATTTTATTTGGATTTAAAACGATAAAAACCGGTCTCCGGGTTTGAATAAAATACGATTAGCCATTTGCGAGTTTGAACAGAACTTTGGCTAATATTTTGACTTGAGTAAACACTTTGAAATATATTTCCTTGAAGATAAAATATTTTGAATTTTGAAGGAGATATTTTGAGAGTTTAAAATAATTTATTCCGTAAAATAATAAGTTGAATAGTTGGGAATAAATTACTTTAAAATAAAAGACTTGAGTAATAAATTTTTGTCTCTTCAAATAAATGTCAAAAGAGTGTTCTAAAGAATATAATGAATGTATATTCCTTGTTCAAGCTTCTTTTGCATTTTGCTTTTGCAATTCTAAAACAAGAAGATATCATTAATCGATATTTCTCGTCCGATAAATTGCGGTGTAAGAACTTTGAATACTCCTTAGAAAAATATTGAAAATCTTTTTGTAAACAAGGAGTATCATTTATATTTATATGATATAAATATAATTTTGGAAATTCTTTTTGAGCTAGTTTGACCATTTGACTTTTGACGGAATCAATTAAATAAAGATGTCCTATTGGAGAGGATTCTAAGTGAATTTAAATTTTATGTAAGTTATGCAAATATCAAAATAATCTTTTTATCGAAGATGTCCTTTCACAACTGGTGAAGGTATCATCCATTATTAAAGGGAACAACATTATTGTTAGATGAGTTAACAATTACTTTTAGTTTTTGAGCTTCGTATAACCTATAATTTGAAAAATAAACATCTGAACCAAAACCTTGAAACATAAGCATAGGTTTTGGACGATCCAGTTTCAGATACAAGGAACTCTATTACAGATATGAAGATTAAAATGACATAAAAACAATATAAAGATCTTACAATATGGAATTAAGAATTTTCCATAACCCTTTCTTTGATAGGGAGGAATCGTCAGTATACATGCCAAATTGTAAGACTCCTCCGAGTGCTTTTCCTGCATCACCAGAACATATACAATTAAAAGGTAGTTTTTTGGGTCTCACATTGGCATCACTATGGCCTCGTCAGCTCAATCATTTAAAGTATCTAGGCAATTTAAAAGTGAAACAATACTTAAGAAACAAACTTTTACACAGAATTTTATTGCAGATAACCGAAACCAATTAATGTCCAGTTGCTGCCAATTTAAAAGGAAAAGAAAGATTACTATTGGCAACAAGTGTCCCCAGGTAGACATATTCTTTGCGAAAAGTATAGCAAATATCTGAATGTTCTTCTGCATTCAACCAAGCGTTATAGTTCTCCAAAGTCTTAAGTTGACTCCGAACCAAAAATTCAGACTAAACAAAACTAATTACCTCATCCTATAGCAGTGATTAATGACTTATTTAAGCATTTGTAGTCAAGAATGCAAATCTAAATACGATTTCAGGGAACTTCAGAACATCATGTCCAATGTTCAGTACTAACTTCTGTTATAACAAACAGAAACACATATACAACTGAAAAAGATGAGTTAATCATACATTTAGAACACAACAAGACTTGGAAAACACCATCATATGGAAATATACCCAGCCTAGTAGACAACGTCTTGAAGAAATGAAACAACTATGAAGTAGAATAGAATACCTTGGAAAAGTATCCAACCATGTGGCATCCTCTATCATCACATTCACACGGCATATTAACAGGAACAGGTCAACATCATAATAAAGTGTTTTGTGATCAAGAAACAATTTTGCCAAGTAACAAAGATTCTGCCCATACACCTTGTTCTTTTTCCCATCAACCTATTTCATGCATCAAAACTCACATAGCTAAAGTAAGGCTTTTAAAAAAAATACAAGTATGAAGATCTTTGACTATATACAACTTAAGACATTAAGTACACAAGAACATAAGAAAATATCAGGAAATATTACAAATAAGAACTGAAGGGCTTGATTACAAATAGTATTATGTAAAACTCAAAGGTAACATCCTAAACAAATGAAGGAAGATATGATAAGTACAATAGTAAGCTAGCAATTCTGAGTTTCGAAATGAAATAGACCAATATTACAAGGAACAAGAAACAACTAACATATTAACTTAAAGATCATGTAAACAAACCTCGAACATTGACAATGTACCACTGCAGTATATTTCATCACCAGGTGGATGTTTGAGATCACATTTCCTCTACACAGAAATTCAATTATAAACCTTAAAATGCTTACTTCTTATACTTGAATACATGTTTTGAAAAAATTAAAGGTCAATAAATGAAAGGAATCAACTGAAACAAAAGCACAAATAACAAGATTTAGCTAACAAAGGAATTTTGAATATAGCCCACGAGTATCAGTTGCAAGCAATTGGGTGACGTGAGAAAATTAAATGTGCAAACGGTACAATGTTTTTTATTTGCATCAACAGATTTAGTACAACAAATTAACAATTCTTATATGGATAACATTATTAAGAGCACTTCTCAAGAGGACACAAGGTACTATTTGAAAGCACGATCCAAACTTAAGTATTGATGCTAAACTCACCATATGCCTCTGAAGTTGTTCTTGACGCTTCATGAAATTCAGACAAAATTCACAAAAGTAAAGCTTCAATGTGTCATTGTATTCTGGTGGAAAGGGGGAGAAGTACCATGTCTCAATCTCATATCTTCCAAGTTCTATAGTTGCAATATTTTTAACTTTCATAAACTCTTCATGTTCACGCAAGCTGGCAGCATCAAGCTCCTCATGGCCCTACATATTTCTGAAACATCATTACTCTACTTCATAAATAGCCCAAAAAAAACCCAGCTATTGGAATAGAGGAAATCCCAAGAACTATTTAATAGCCACTGTTGTGAGAGGAATTGATACAACACCCCCAGAACCGTATAGCACAATTATAGGGATATTTGTTGTAACTACGATAATCACGGCTAGCTCTTAGGGTCTACCGTTAACATAAACTAAAGAAAAACAAATGTGTTTAAGGGCTGAGCTCGCAAAGGACCAAGCAACGAGGCCAGAATAATGGAATTCCGTCCCGCAATTGCCCAAATATGTACGTCACAAAGGTTACACGTGCCTCTCTTTATAGTCTAGAACTCGTGAGTAAATGAATCTGAATCCGTCCCTTTGCAAGGTGCCTACATACCCTATTTATAGGGATCAAGCCCATGTAGTTCTTGAGTTAGGACTCTGAAGAGATAAGCTCTTATCTCCTCTAGTTAGGATAAAACAACTTCCACTTGTAGTTATCTAGCGGTATCCCACTCCAAGTAGGTCACTTGATGCCTTCATCTTGCATGATTATCCGAATATATATGAATTATCTCCACCCGTTTGTAATTATCTCCATAATGCACGTATTTATCCCTTAATTTGTAGATAAATGATAGCTGATATTCTCCCAATATACTTCTAATTCGTCCTCCTAGAAATAAGGAAGAAGAGTCCTGCTTGGAGTCTGCCTGCCGTTCTGCCCAGGCGGCGGAAGCCCTGCCAGCGGCATCCCCTAACTGCAGCCCTGTAGCTGCAAGCCAGGATGCACTTAGCGGTAATCCCTCGCAGAGGTAACCCTAAAGCGCTCTCAGGTGCAACCACATTCTGATGGCAGCCTTCATTAAGCTTCCAGTGCAAGTCCGTAGACCTTCTTGTACCAAATAACCATGGTGAAGCCCAATATCATTTACCAAATAAGTCTAGTAGACCTAAATAAAGCCCAAATAATATGATGGGCTATAAAATAAGCCCTAGGAGATTTTATGGCACAACAACTACCCCATCGGTTCCTTGAAGTATTAAATACGAGAGGAACCTAAGAACGGTAATCCTCAACTTTCCAGCTGCAAGCCCTCGAATCATGTTAGGGATTAATCGTAAATTATTTCTAAGCTTACGTGCGCGCAGCCTAGTGTAAGAAACAAGAAATAATTCAGATATACCTCATACATAATTATAAATCCAATTATATTAATTTAATGCAACCACCATAAGCCTTGAATATTTGCTCCCAAAAATAATCAAAATTGTTTCCAAAAATTGTGTTTATGCTTCCGCAATTTCAGCTCCACCCTTTCAGTTTCCCGCGTGTGTCACAACATTTTTTAGATAAGGCTGATCCCAAATATTTCGGGGCTTAATTCAAATTCAAATCGATTTGAATTGTAACAATGAACCCCTAAATTGGTGGTGAAGTCGTAGAGGCCTATCACGCCTCTACCTCTTCAGCCACCTACCTGGGCCTCGGGAACCCCTGGCTCATCAAAGCTACCTCCACGCCAAGACAGTCACGGCAAGCCACCTGGCGTGGTTGTTCGCCACTTCCTACCGCTATATATACACATACATACAGCCTTGTTCCACTTTTCTTTAACTCCAAACTCTTCACTCTCCCACTTTTTATACCCGAAGCATCCCAGGCGCAGAACACTTCATTTTTCTAGCGTTCTTTTCGACTCCTTCTCCGTCTTCGCTTTCCGACCAAAGGTATGCTCTTCTTCAAGCCCTCGCCTTTATTTTTCCTTTATATCTGTACCATGATTGCGGCTAAATGTTTATATGATCCATGCTCGACTATCGCTTTTTGTTTTTCTTTTCGACTGTTCACCTCGACATGCATGCACACACCCACATTTGTCTTGCTTGATACTACTGTGTCAGATTGAACTGTTAGTTTGCTCTGCATGTTTGTGTAGCCGATTGTACACACCAATTTCTTGAAGGTTCACACACCACTGGCTTTAATTGACCTCGATTAAAACCTTGTTTGTTTCCCGACTGGGTTATCGCCCTTGGCGTTGTTGCGTTGATTTGAAGCCTTGATCGTAACCCTAGATTACAAACCCTAGGTTCCCAATCAGCCTTCAGAGGAAACCCCTCTTTTTCGATTGAAATCCCTTTCGTGCCTTTTATCTGCTTTAAATGCTTTGTTGTGTAATTTCTGTGTTGTACCTGCTTGGTTGGTAGTTTTGGGTATCGGTTGAACGTTGTTTGTTGTGGTTGAGGTTAAGGTTAGAATCGGGCTTCCCGCTCTGGGTACCTTATTAAGCTTCCCAATAGCAAGAGGAGAAGACGAACCGTCATCCGTAGTTCATACCACTCCCCTTTGAGGGAGACAGTCTCTTTGTACCTTAGGGCTCCAACTGGAGCCTTTCCATTCTGACTTCACACCCGTAGGGCTCCACTTTTTGCAGCCCGGCTTTCCGCGGACCCTTTTTCCTTATCTTTTCTTTTTTCTTTCGACCTTTTCACCTCCTGTTGAGTCCTTTGTTAACCCATCATTTCCTCTTGTAGATGTCTCAAGGATCCACATCCTCCATTCTTCCCAATCTGCTACCAGCAAGGCTCCCGTGGTCATGGTTGACACGGGGTCTTCTCCTAGCTTGGGCCTTCATCCTGATCAGCCACTCTTGGGGGTTAGCTGTAGGACTCGCTCCAAGCGCAGCTTGGTGGTAAAAGAGCTCAATTGGACCACCTCTAAGTCCAGCCAAGCGGACGGGACCGCGGGCCTCCCGCTAGATGCTGCTGCTGAAGCTCTCGAGGAGAACCCCGAGGTGGCTAAATGGGAGGCCGAGGCTTCCGTGGAGGTTATCGAGCCTCCAACTGTAGTCCTAACCTGTGAGTACATGGACTCCATCATGACTCCCGCCAGGCTCCAACGGGAAACCTGGAGAGAGGTGTCACCGCTTTGATACCCTCAAGCTGGACACCAACTACCCCAACGCCGTGCTATCCTCCCAGTTCTTCAGGCTGGGCTTGTCTCTTCCCCTCCATTCTTTCATCTTGGAGGTTCTGGACTTTTATGAGGTCTCCCCCATGCAGCTCACCCCCAACTCCTATCGCATGGCGGTCTGCCTCTACATCCTCTACGACATCCACCATGGGGTGAGGATGTCTGCCTTGGAGTTGGGTTGGTTCTCCCAGCTGAAACTCACCGGGAGGACCTCAGGGTTCTTTTATCTTACTGCTTGGAATACCCACCACAAGAAGGGTATAAGGGTAGCCGTCAGTCAATGTCAGACTGGCAAAAGCTCTTCCTTTACTGCTACGACTGCCCGGTCTACAGGTTGGACTTCAATCTCTCCCCCAGTAAGCCAGCTTTCCCCTTTGTTCATTATGAGTTTAGTTTTTAGGCTTCCCGTTTAGTTGCCTTATACTTGTGTTTGTTGTAGACATGCCAGTGCAGACCCCTTTGGCGGGAGAGTCCCTTGAGAGGGCCAAGCATGTGTTGGAGCTTTCCACCAAGTTGGGTGATGGTTCCAGCCTGCTAACTCCAGAGAATCTGGAGAGGCTCGGTTTTTCCACCACGGTGGTTGATGCATCCCCCGTTGACGAGGGGGGTGCAGGTGTTGAAGGGACGGGAAGCCCAGGTTTCCTC
Organism: Daucus carota subsp. sativus; assembly: GCF_001625215.2. Classification (NCBI taxonomy): domain Eukaryota; kingdom Viridiplantae; phylum Streptophyta; class Magnoliopsida; order Apiales; family Apiaceae; genus Daucus; species Daucus carota. The sequence goes on along the minus strand of NC_030385.2, from coordinate 20,239,748 downwards.
CTAGCTTGTAATATTGAACTTGTTAATTGTCAATGCTATGTCTTTTGCACATTTCCTGTTATATGCCATGCATTCTGTATAACCTTCATGTCATTTGCCGTGCTTGCATCCTTTTATATTTCCATTTACTAATCATGTGGCTGATTAGTCCATATTTTTGCATATTTAAGTGCTTATCTTTTGTTTATTTTCGTAATATTACTCGCTTATTTATTTTATTTCAGGAAATTGTAGATAAATAAAGAAATAAGAGTCAATGCAAAAAAGAAAAGAAAAAAGAAAAAAGAAAAGAAAAGAAGAAAATCAAAGAGAGTTGGCAAGCAAAGGGGCACATGGAGGGCTATGATCTACCCAACACACATCACACATGGATGGATTAGATTTAGCCACCCTACCCCTAAAGCCTACATTTCTAGTTATAAATACCCCCACCCCTTTACTTGTAATCACCATCTTTTTAACCTAGTCTTTTCCTAGTTGGTAGTATAGTGCTAGATCTCCTTTTGTTCTCTCATTTTTATTTTGGCTATGAAATCTTCCTCTAACTACAAAAAGTTCAAAAGTTGTTTGTAGATTGGAAGGAGCCATCTTTGTTAGCTCTCTTTATATTTAGTTGTAGATTTTTGGGAGGTGATTAAAAGTTCTAGCACAAAATCAATTTGTGAGAGAGTTAATATTTAAAATCTCCTAAATCACTTCAGTTTTCTAGATATATTAACTGCTGATAACGTAAAAAATTATATAAAATAGCTTTAAAACCGATTTACTCAGTTTTTGTTTTAGCTGTTCTTATTTCGTTTTAATAAACCCTTTCCCTGTTTCTTTCATTCAAACCCAGAACAAACTCCTCAACCCCTGTTTTAATTTTACTTCCCCCCTCCCCTGTTCCTGCTTCGTTTTAAGCAAAAAACCACCACGCACCTTTTCTGCTTTTATACTTGGTTTCGTTTGCTTTCATTTTTGTTTCGATGGATTGCCGAGTTGGGTCGTTTTTCTCCGAGTCACGCACTGAGTCACTCTGTTTTTAGTTTCCGAGTTTTGTTTTGTTAAATCGAACCGCTGTCTGTGGGTTGCTTGTTTGCGTATTCTGCGTTTTCTTTTGAGTCCGTGTCCGAGTTCTGTAGTGAGTCGTCGAGTTTGGGTTCTGGGTTCGTTTGTTTTTGCTGGGTCTGGTATTCAGTTTCTTGTGAATCGATTTTCTGTTTTGCACCGAGTTCTTGTTCTTCTCTTTGCTTGAGTTGTAGTCTAGATTTTAGTTTCGTCGAGCCTCTATTCTGTTGTTGCATTGCGTCGTTTGGCCTAAGTCGTGAGGCTGTGTCCTGCGTTTTTCCTTTTTTTTTGTGTTAGCAGCTTTGAGTTTGCTTGCTGGGTTTTGTATTCCGAGTCGTCGTCCTCTATTTTTGTCTGAGTTGTGAGTTGGGTTTAGCATTTTTTGGTGTCCGATTTGTGTAGCTGGGTTCTCTTCATTTGCTGAGTATTTGAGTTTGCTGTGCCGAGTTGGTGTTTAGTACAGCTGAGTTTCTGGGTCTTAGTCTGTATTCTGAGTTTTTGATGGCTGGGTTTTGTTTGAGTTTGTTTGTTTAGTTTCTGCCGAGTCGTTTTCACTGCCATTTCTTAGTCAGTTTGCTTCATTTCCCCTTTGTTCTGCTGCGTTTTTGGTAGAATTCGTTAGTAGCGGCTGGGTTTTGATTTCTATTTGTTTCCGAGTCTGGCTACTGGGTAGTGTTCTGTGCTTGTTTGTTCTACGGAGTAGGTTCTGTAATTGTTTGTTTGAATTCTTAGTTGTCGAGTTGTGTTGGTAGATAGCTGAATCGTAGTGCCCTGTCCATTCTTGTGGGTCTTGTATTGTGCTGGTTTCCGATCGAGTCATTAGGCCGTTAGTTTTCGTTTTTAGAAGTTTGAGTTTGCTGGGTTTGTTTGGTTAGTTGTGTCGTTGATCGTGCTGTGCTTTTGGTTTTAATTCTACTGAGTCCTTGAGTCATCGAATAGTTGGGCTGTTGTTAAGTTTCCTCGATTTTCTGTCACTTTTATTTTTGTTCTCCTGCTTCATTTCATTTTCACCTATTTTATTCACCTGCTGTTAGTTTAATCTTTTGATCGTGGTTCGTTTTAAACACAGTGATGTCCGAGTGTTAACCGAATTGGGTGGAGCTGTTAGTACAACTTTTTGATTAATTAAGTTCAAAATCTGAATAGAATTAGTTAAGTTTTTAATTAATTTTATCACTCTTAAACGTTAAAGTTCAATTTTTGGCTTAATAAGTTACTTTTAAAATTAGAAATCAATTTACCTCTTTCGTTGATTAGTCAAATCAAAGTTTTCGAAAAATATTCAAAAGTATTTCTTTTCCGCCTAGATGAATAATTAAAGTTGCGAAAATAATTTTAATCTCTGTGGATCGAATCATAAATATTAAAACGGTGATCGTGCGCTTGCGATTTAAGGTATTATTTCTAGCACATCAGTGGCCTCTAATCGTTTTCCTTATCTTCCCTTCTTGCAAATATGGCTTCCAACATCCCCAAATTTGTTAAGCACTCCACTAAGTACGAGGACCTCTTCGGGGAGGCCTCCGGCTCCCAAGCTCCTATCTCCGTAAAGCTAGTATCCCAGCTGCCTACTCCCTCCTTGGAGCAGAAGAAGGCCTCCCCTGGAGGCCGCAAGAAGGACCCCTCCAAAGCTACGGAGGCGGGGTCCTCAGCTGAAGGCCGCTCCAGCAAGAAGCCCAGGGTGGCCCTGGTACGTAGCTCCCCTGCGTCCTCCTCAACTCAGAAGACTCAGCTCTTCCTGAGGATGCTCGGAGACCAGATCCCGGAGGCCACTATTCGGGAGTGGGACAGGCTTTCCATGACAGAGGCCACCCGTGACAAGGTGGTGGCCAATGCCAAGAGCTTGTTCCTCGACCTAAAAATGGGGGAGCATGTTGCTGACATTGCCCGGGTCAACGAAGCCATGAGGGCGGACTTGAAGCAGGCCAGGGCTGACCTGGCTTCCGCGATTAAGGAGAGGGATGCCTTCCAGAAGGCTAACCTCAAGTTCAAGGAGGCGGAAGCCAGGGCCCAGCAGCTGAAGGAGAAGGAGGACATGGTGAGGAGGGGGCTGGAGGATGAGGTTGACGGCCTGCGTAAGCAGGTTAAGGAGCTGGAGTTGCAGGTAAAAGGTCTCCAGAATGCGGCTGCTACGGCCAAGGCGGGGAGAAAAGAGCGGGAGGCCACCATTTTTGAGGCTGGGGTCGCCGCAGGCATTAAGGACTGTGTCAAGTCGGCCTACAGGTTCTTCCCCGAGAATGACTGGGCAAAATTGGAGCCTGATGCTGCGGTGGCCCTGGAGGAGGCGAAGGCCGAGGATGAGGCTGGCCTAGATAAGGTTCCAGCAACTTCCCAGGGTCTTGAGGGGGCTGATACAAGGGTTGCGGCTGAAGACGAGCCGAAGCCCGCAGAGTTGATTTCTGCGGGTCTTGTGGTGACGCCCCCGGAATGGGTTGTGGCCGCAGCCCTGGCGATAACCCAGGCTTCACAGGATCCCCCTGCCGTTGACGAGAAGGACTCCTCCTCCCCTGCTGCTCCCTGAAAGGTATATGTTTAGCCTATTTGTAATTAAAGAGGTACCAACTCAACTCTGATAAGAAAGCAAGGTAAATAGCAAGTACTGTTGAAGGAATCCGTACGAAGAACGTCAAGTGATTTATTGAAATTATATGTCTGAAGAATTTCAGGATGATGCTGCACACCACTGGAAGAAGTTCATTAATATGTTCAAGCCTCAGTGTACAAATAATCTTTTGTTGCACGTCCAGAAGTCCAGAAGGTATAAAGTTTTAATACTTTATTTATTCAGAAGATTCCATACTACTGTTACTTATGAAGAAGAACTACGAAGACATAGACTCGACGAACAAGCCTCGTTTCAAATGTTTATTTGATAAAGAATATTTAATTCAGCTAGATACAGATGAACCAGACAGTACATTTGTGTGTCAGCTACTCAGATTAAGTGTTCTGCATCAACTACAAGTGGCCGTTCGATCAAGACAAAGATCTACAAAGTTTAATCAAGCCGGAAGTCTCTGCTGATGAAGATATACAATTATATAAGTATTTATTTAATTATCTCACTTATCAAAATAATTAAATTGGTTGTATAATTTATTTATTAAATTGATTCACTTTCGAATTAATTTAATTTATGAATTTATATAATTAATATAATTAAGTGGGTAATTATCTAATATTTATATATATTTTTTAAACTGTTTAATGCATCAAATGACTCGGTATGACATTATTTAATAATGTCATACCGTGCCTTGCTACTAGACTTTCTCAGAAATGACTTGAAAAAGTCATTCTGATGACATTTGGGTGTTCATTCCATTCGGTATGACATTCTGATTGAATGTCATACCGTTTGCTTGCATATGGCTTACACTGGTATGACATAATAATGTCATACCGTGTCCCGTATTCAGACTTTCTTGATTGTGTGTATGACTTGCTTATAAATGACTTAAAAAGTCATACAAAGCTCAACCGAATGACTTTCTTTGGTAAAGTCATGCCAAATGAAGTGTAGTGACCAAGGAATAAAGTCATACCGCCCCTGGCAGTATGACATTCCTTATATATGTCATTCCTTCTTTGTTTTAGGGCATGGCTTTGTGTAATAATGTCATATCTTCCATTGTAATGTCATTCCTAAGCTAGAAAGTCATTCCTTTCAATGTCATACCTAGATCCAAGTGATTTGCCTATAAATATGGCTTCACTTCTTCATTTGTATGTTGTTCATTGCATTGTAAACTTTCAAGTTGTTTGTAACTTGCTATTCGTTATATCCACAGTTTTCTGTGCTTTGATCACTCGGTTGTTTTAATCACTAAACTAGAATACATCCTGTCGAATTTATTCTACGAACTTTAGTGGACTTTAAAACGAACCTTTTTAATTATATAACGGCTTAAAACATCTTTATATTAATTAATTAAAATCTGATTAACAAGTTTAATTCAAATCAGATTATTCCGCCGTGATTTTTAGTGACGATTGTATCCAACCCCCCTTCTACAATCGTTTCAGGACCTAACACTCCCTGATAACCTCTCCCTTTGTTTAATCAACTTTTAACTACGAATATTTCGGCTTGGCGTTTATCGTCACGAATTGAATTTTTGATGAAGGTGCGGACTCCTCCGAAAGTCTCGCAAGCTGTTCTGATATTCTAAGGGACCTCCCCCTGTTGGGGTGGGGAGGAACTTTCCCTTGTATTTATTTTTTTATCGCAACTGCTCTATTTCCTTCATTTGTCTTGTGTAATTTTGTTGTACTTCTTTTGATGTTGTTATATTTGCCGTCTGACCTTCCATGCCGGTAAAAAGAATGAGGGTAAGGGGTAACCCTTATATTAAGAACGCAGTGAGTTCAATTTCCGGGGGTTGTGACCCCTGGGATCTTGTTCTCCAAGTACTGCCTGCTTTGTGAATATATAGGGTCACGATCATGCTCGATCTCCAGTAGCGTAAAGAGTCTTTAAATTCCCCCAAGTAGTATATAGCTTAGTGGATTTCAGCTTGGCTTTAACTTGGGCTGCTAGTGAAGAAGACCATCTTAAGACTTAGAGGGGTTTACCCCCCCTAGTGAACTTGGGAATAACTCGCTCAAGACCTTGTAAGCCCTAGTTTGTATGTGAACTTGTCAATGATGCCTCACGCATAAGCCCCAAGCGTAAGCCCTGAGAGAAAGCTTTGAGCGTGAGCCTTAAGGGTAATCCTCACTCGTTAACCTTGAAGTAGTCCTCAACTGTAAGCCTTGAGGTACTTCCATAAACATAAGCCTTGATGTTATTCCATAAAGTAAGCCTTGATGTAATTCCACAAAGTAAGCCTTGAAGTTTCAAGAAATTTTGCACCTTGAAGGGCTTCGATAAGCCCTAACCTTGAAAGCCTTGATAGGCTTTAAACCTTGAAGGGCTTTGATAAGCCCTACTTCCAATAAATGCAGCCTTGCAAGCTAGAAAAGCTTGAAACCTTGAAAGCTTTGATAAGCTTTAACCTTGAAAGCCTTGATAGGCTTTAAACCTTGAAGGGCTTTGATAAGCCCTACTTCCAATAAATGCAGCCTTGCAAGCTTGAAAAGCTTGAAACCTTGAAAGCTTTGATAAGCTTTAACCTTGAAAGCCTTGATAGGCTTTAAACCTTGAAGGGCTTTGATAAGCACTACTTCCAAGAAATGCAGCCTTGCAAGCTTGAAAAGCTTGAAACCTTGAAAGCTTTGATAAGCTTTAACCTTGAAAGCCTTGATAGGCTTTAAACCTTGAAGGGCTTTGATAAGCCCTACTTCCAATAAATGCAGCCTTGCAAGCTTGAAAAGCATGAAACTTTGAAAGCTTTGATAAGCTTTAACCTTGAAAGCCTTGATAGGCTTTAAACCTTGAAGGGCTTTGATAAGCCCTACTTCCAATAAATGCAGCCTTGCAAGTTTGAAAAGCTTGAAACCTTGAAAGCTTTGATAAGCTTTAACCTTGAAAGCCTTGATAGGCTTTAAACCTTGAAGGGCTTTGATAAGCCCTACTTCCAATAAATGCAGCCTTGCAAGCTTGAAAAGCTTGAAACCTTGAAAGCTTTGATAAGCTTTAACCTTGAAAGCCTTGATAGGCTATAAACCTTGAAGGGCTTTGATAGGCTTTAAACCTTGAAGGGCTTTGATAAGCCCTACTTCTAATAAATGCAGCCTTGCAAGCTTGAAAAGCTTGAAACCTTGAAAGCTTTGATAAGCTTTCCTTCCAACTAGTGCAGCCAAGTTATCAAGTTGTGTTTCCCAAGTTTTAATATTTTCGATTTCCATTTTTTTTTTGAATTTTAAGTCAAGTAATATTAATGATATGCCTACTACCCCCCGAGTTCTTTAGCATAATTACAATTATGGTGGAGAACTAGATGCAATTGAAGCCCTAATTACTTTTTAAAGCATACATAAAGCATCCGATTAACAATCATGGTAAGAAAACAAGCATATACAAGATTTTCATAACGGAAAGCTGCAAAATTTTATTGAATCACATGGTAAATAGTTAACATAACATAATTTTGGGGGGTGTGAAGACACCACCCCCCGAGCATCCTAGCAAATAAAGCAAATAGTAGCCTGATAATTTTCCTAAAAGCATAGCGATTACAACTAATAAACCGCCTTTATTATCTTGAACCCAAAGCCGAAGCCTACAGAAATACTACCCGGGTGAAGCTACTGGTAATACCTCTTTAAGTGTTGGGCGTTCCATGCCCGTGGTATGAGTCTCCCATCCATGTCTATAAGATGATAGGTACCTTCCCAAAGCACTATCTTAATAATATATGGGCCTTTCCATTTTGCACCGAAGGCCCCATGAGCGGGAACCCTCATGTTAGGCATCATTTTCCTTAAAACCAGGTCTCCCGTTTTAAGGGGTCGAGCCCTCACTTCCTTATCAAAATATTTACGGGTCCTCTGTTGATATGCAGCAAGTCTCAACTGAGCCGTATCCCTTACTTCTTCAATCAGGTCTAGGTAGAGCCTGTGGTTGACTTCATTATTCTCAGGGTCATAGTTATCTCTTCGAAAGGACCCTGCTCCAACTTCCACGGGAACCATGGGTTCACACCCGTATGTTAGGGTGAACGGGGTTTCACCAGTGGTAGACCTTGGAGTGGTATTGTGAGACCACAACACCATTGGAAGTTCTTCTGGCCAACACCCCTTTTTCTCTTCTAGTTTGGCTTTCAGGGTGTGCTTGATGATTTTGTTTACGGCCTCCGTCTGACCGTTACTCTGGGGATGGCACACCGCGGAAAACCATTTCTTTATACCGAGGTGTTCACAAAATTTTATCATCTCATTGCTGTCAAACTGCTTCCCATTGTCTGATATGAGCTTGTAGGGAACCCCGTATCGACAGACGATTGCTCGATAAACGAAGTCCACCAGCTTCCTTGCAGTGATGGAAGCTAGGGGTTCAGCTTCAGCCCATTTAGTGAAGTATTCTACAGCCACAACCGCATACTTCACGCCTCCTTTTCCCTTGGGTAATTCACCAATCAGATCTATACCCCAAACAGCAAACGGCCAGGGGCTTGTCAAGGTCTTTAGGGGTACTGCTGGGTTCTTATTTGTATTAGAGAACCTCTGGCAACTGTCACAGGCCTTGGCGAAGGCATGAGCATCCTTGTGGAGGGTAGGCCAGTAGTAGCCCTGACGAAGAATTTTGTGGGCGAGGGAGGCACCCCCCGAGTGATTCCCACAAATTCCCTCATGCACCTCACGCATAATGTACTCACATCTTATCCCAGCAACACACCTAAGGAGGGGTCGGTTGAACCCTCTTTTGTAAAGAATCCCATCATAAATCACATATTGAGATGCGTTGTATCTCAATTTTCTGGCCTCATCTTTGTCTGCAGGCATGGTTCCGTTGGCTATATATTCCTGAATTGCGGTTGTCCAAAGGTCAGATTCTTCAACCTCAACATCCAGGACCTCAATTTTAGGGATGCTGGGCTGATATTGGATTTCGAGGGAGATCACCCCAAGCATATGTGCATCTCTCTGAGAGCCTAACTTGGCCAGGGCATCTGCATCTGCGTTCTCAGACCTTGGTATTTGCTCTAGCTTGATCTCCCTGAATTTCCCAATTAGTTCATGGGCATACCGTATGTAAAGATCGGTACGGGGACCCCTAGCTTGGAAGCCTCCCCGAATGTGCCAAACTACCAACATTGAGTCACTGTAAACATTCATATTTTCCACCCTCATCTCCAACGCTAGCTTTAGCCCCACTATTAGGGCTTCATACTCCGCGTCATTGTTGGTGGCTTTAAAGTCGAAGTGAATGGATCTTTGCAACTTATGGCCTTCCGGACTGACTAGGACAATGCCAGCCCCAGCCCCATTTCCATTGACAGCCCCATCGACGTACAAGTTCCACCAAGAGGAACAATTCTCGGGTATGGCTATTGGAGACTGAGGTTCAGGTACGCATTCTATCCCTTCAACTTCAAAAGTGGGTGGAAATTCCAGGATGAAGTCAGCTAATGGTTGCCCCTTAATAGCAGTTCTTGGCTTGTACTCTATATCAAATTGGCCTAGCTCGACTGCCCATTTCATGATCCTACCAGAGGCTTCTGGCTTGTGTAAGACTTGTCTGAGATGGAAGGATGTTCGCACTTCAATTTTGTGAGCCTGGAAGTAAGGCCTTAGTTTACGAGAAGCCAAAATTAGTGCGTAGGCTAACTTCTCCATGTTCGAGTAGCGGGTTCCAGCATCGAGTAGTCTTTTGCTCACGTAATATACCGGCTGCTGGGCTTGCTCTTCCTCCTTGATCAGGACGGCGCTAATTGAGAACTCGGAAACCCCTAAGTAAAGGATTAAGGCTTCTCCCTCCGTTGGTTTTGCCAACAGTGGCGGGCTTCCAAGTTGCTCCTTCAGCTTTAGGAAGGCAGCCTCGCATTTTGTCGTCCACTCAAATTTTTGCCCCTTTTTCATGGCTGCAAAAAATTCTCTACACTTGTCTGAGGACTTCGAGATAAACCGGTTTAGGGCGGCAACCCGGCCTGTAAGGCATTGCACCTCTTTCACATTCCTAGGCGACCTCATTTCAATTAAGGCCTTGATCTACGCAGGGTTAGCTTCGATTCCCCTGTGATTGACAATGAAGCCCAGGAACTTGCCAGATTCAACCCCGAATACGCATTCTTGAGGATTCAACTTCATCATGTAATCCCTTAGTATGTCAAACATCTCTGATAAGTGTGTCACCTGATCATAAGCTTCCTTCGATTTGACCAGCATGTCATCCACATATACTTCCATTGTTTTCCCAATCTGGTCCTTAAACATCTTGTTGACTAGCCTTTGATAAGTAGCCCCAGCATTCAGCAAACCGAACGGCATCCCAATATAGCAATAAAGCGAGTGATAAAGGAGGTATGTTCCTGATTTGGCTCGAACATGGGGATTTGGTTGTAGCCCGAATAAGCATCCATGAAGCTTAACAGTGCGTGCCCCGCAGTGGAATCCACCAATTGGTCAATTCGAGGAAGCGGAAAGCTATCTTTGGGGCAAGCCTTGTTCAGATCGGTGAATTCTATGCATGTTCTCCACTTTCCGTTGGGTTTTTCACCAGCATTGGGTTTGCTAGCCATGTTGGGTAAAAGGCTTCTTTTACTAGGTCTGCCTTCAATAGTCGGTCTACCTCTTCTTGAAGAGCGGTAGCCCTTTCCCCACTAATTGGCCTTCTTTTCTGCCTGACTCCCTTTCTGTCCAGGTCAATATTGAGGTGGTGGCACATGACTTCTGGGTCAATCCCGATCATATCTGAATGGTTCCAAGCGAAGACGTCTAGATTATTCCTTAAGAATGCGGCCAGGGTTTCCCTTAGGTCTGGCCCCAATTGCTCCGCAATCTTTAATTCTTTAGAGGGGTCGGACTCATCCACCAAGATTGACAGGGTATCCCCAGCTGCTCCAGTCTTCATCTGAGCTTCCGGCATCCTTGGGTCGAGGTCGATCTCAACGGTAACCTCTTCGTTGCCACCCTCTTGGGGTTGCGTACCCAGGATTTCATGAACGGGAAGCCGTGTCCGGTCCCCATGTTGATAGGTTACCATAGCACTGTTGAAGTCACAAGGTGCCTCGCACTTATTTTCTTGCTTTTTATTTTGGAGCTGCTTTCGACTAGCCCCTTCGGAATCACTGTCAATCACATCTTCTACAATCCCCTCAACCAGGGTTTCAGCTGTATCAATATTTTTCACTAGAGGTGCATCCGTGAGGGTAAGCCCTCCATGCACGGCATGTGAGGCTTCAAGGTATAGGTCTTCCCCCGGATGTTGCACAATGATCACCATGTTGCAGGTCTCTTTCGCAAATTTTATCAGTACTTTTCACTGAGCCTTGGTTTCGGGTTCCTCCTCTATCTCCACTTGCTTGTAACAGCTTTCGGGGATGTCTCCGTCCATTAATTGGATCTCTTTGCAGGCCTTCACTGCGGATTTCAAACCTCTGCTATAGCATTCTCGGGACTCAGCCTGACATCCTCGCACACATCCTACTCCATTAGGGGTTGGGAACTTCATTGATAAGTGGTAGATCGAGGTTATGATCCGCATGTCTCTTAAGATATGTCTGCCCAGGATCCCGTTATAAGAGATGTCTTATTTCACTATCATGAACTCTGCAACTTGAGTGGTAGCCAGTGGCTCCACTCCAAGGGTGATGGGGAGTCTTACCCTTCCAACAATTTGGACAGCATTTCCTATGAAACCATACAATTCATTGTAGCAGGCCATCATGTCTTTGTCGGCCATTTTCATTCTTTGGTATGCACTATAGGCCAGGATATTGACAGAGCTTCCGTTGTCGACGAGAAGCATGTGCACATTAAAATTTCAAATCACGGCTGTTACCACCAGGGCATCACTATGAGGATGGTGTACTGCGCGTGCATCCCCCTCAGTAAAGGTAATGTCCAGGGTCTCCCCTTTAAACATTTTGGGAGGCCTTTCAGACAGATGGCACACATTGGTCAAGGGCGGCCCTCGGGCTTCCCGTACATATCTCTTCATAGCACTGCGTCCCTGGCCTCCTACGAAGGGTCCCCCGATGATCATTCTTACACTACCAGCTCGGGTGTTACGGTTGGCTTCCTGGTCATTTGCCCTATCGGCCTTCTTTTCCTTGTACTTCTTAGCCTCCTGGGCTACAAACTCGGTCAGGTACCCAGTCCTAATTAGGTCCTCTATGTCATGCCCATTTAAGTCGTGGAAAGCACAATATTTCCCCTGGTCTTTCTTTCCAGCGGGTCCATTTCGAAAGGGCTTCCGGAAGAGTCTCGCCTTGTCTCCAACCTCGAAAATATGACCTATGGGAGCTGTCAGAGGCGTGTATTCATGGTACCTTGGTTCCCTGGTCTTTCTCAGGGTCAGCCTTGACTTGTCGAAGCCCTGTGTGCTGGTTGTATTCACAGTAATGGGTGAGGTTTTGCCGTCTCGGCTCGAGGATTTCTCACCAGTAGGCCTGATGTAGGGGTTCCTCTTATAGGTGTTCCTCCTATCTAGGCTGTAAGACCTGTTTCTCTTGTTTTTCCAGCTACTACGACTTTCAGACTTCGACTCCTTCTTCAACTTAGCTAGAGATTCCTCAATCACCTTATGGGGTTCTGCCCTAGCAAAGAAGTCAGCTAGGGTTTCAGGCTCCCGCCCTTGCAACTCCTTCCAGAAGTCTGTTCCAGGCCTTACCCCCGCTATCAAGAAGTTCTTCAGGGTCTCCTTTGATGTTGGCCTGACATGAGGCACCTCTGAGTTGAAGCGTTTGAAATATTCTCTGAGTGTCTCATGCTCTTTCTGCTTAATATTGGCCAGAGTATTGGCAGGTGGGGCATAAGTAACGGAAGCCCTGAATTGTCCCACAAACAGCTCACTCATTTTCCTTTAAGAGCTGATAGAATTAGCAGGAAGCCTCTTGAAAAAGTGGTGAGCGTTATCCCTGAGGGTTGCAGCCAATAAGCGACATCCATCTGAGTGTCGAACCGGCTAAGACACTCCACGGGATCCGTGGTTCCGTTAAATCGCAGGTCGCCAACCCCCTGGTAGATACGCGGTAGGGGTGACTCCCCAACCCTTTTGGTGAAGGGTGACTTGACGGTAAGCTCGGCTTTCTACCTCTTATTGGCCTTCACTTTCTTTAGAGCTTCCAGCAGCTCTTCCATCTTGCACTTATCATCCTCGTCATCAAGTGCAACCTCATAGTCACCATCCAGGGGTTGATCTTTCTTCTTGCTTATTTCCTCATCATTATGCGACCCTGAGCTTTCCTCATCATCATGAATGGATATAACTTTTGACGGCCTTTGGTTTTTATCCTTTGATCGAGCTTCAGACACGGGCTTTTCCTGTCTTTGGCTGGGAGGAGCCTTGCATTGCGAGCCTTCAGGTTCATCCCCGTTAGGGGCCTTGTTGCTAAGCCTGTGCCGCAAGTCTTGCTCGGTCAGTTTCCTCCCAAGGCGGTCGAACAAACTAGCAGCCTGTGAGTGTTCTCCATCATTCATCTCAGGGTTAGCTTCTTTCTCAGGGTTGCCACCTTCCTTCCTACCACCTTCTCCATCAAAATCTAGCTTGGTGGGGGTCACCTTGCTAACCTTTTTTGACCTTGCTGACTTTCTTTTCAAGGAGGCAATTCTCTGACTCATTCTCTTCATTTTTGCTTTCATCTCCTCGCGTGTTAATTCGCCGCTCGGAACGTCGCTTTCATCTTGCGCAGCGCCTTCCGGCGTCTTGGGATTTTCTGCGTTTTTGGGAATTTCTGACATCTCTCCTCTCTAAGATCAGTAACCCCCCTCCTTCTAGCAACAAAAAGTGTTGTGAGAGGAATTGATACAACACCCCCAGAACCGTATAGCACAATTATAGGGATATTTGTTGTAACTACGATAATCACGGCTAGCTCTTAGGGGTTACCGTTAACATAAACTAAAGAAAAACAAATGTGTTTAAGGGCTGAGCTCGCAAAGGACCAAGCAACTAGGCCGGAATAATGGAATTCCGTCCCGCAATTGTCCGGAAATGTACGTCACAAAGGTTACACGTGCCTCTCTTTAGAGTGTAGAACTCGTGAGTAAATGAATCCGAATCTGTCCCTGTGCAAGGTGCCTACATACCCTATTTATAGGGATCAAGCCCATGTAGTTCTCGAGTTAGGACTCTGCAGAGATAAGCTCTTATCCCCTCTAGTTTAGGATAAAACAACTTCTTTTTGTAGTTATCTAGCAGTATCCCACTCCAAGTAGGTCACTTGAAGCCTTGATCTTGCATGATTATCCGAATATATATGAATTATCTCCACCCGTTTGTAATTATCTCCATAATGCACGTATTTATCCCTTAATTTGTAGATAAATGACAGCTGATATACTCCCAATATACTTCCAATTCGTCCTCCTAGAAACAAGGAAGAAGAGTCCTGCTTGGAGTCTGCCTGCAGTTCTGCCCAGGCGGTGGAAGCCCTGCTAGCGGCATCCCCTAACTGTAGCCCTGTAGCTGCAAGCCAGGATGCACTTAGCGGTAATCCCTCACAGAGGTAACCCCTAAAGAGCTCTCAGGTGCAACCCCATTCTGATGGCAGCCTTCATTAAGCTTCCAGTGCAAGTTCGTATCCCTTCTTGTACCAAATAACCATGGTGAAGCCCAATATCATTTACCAAATAACTCCAGTAGACCCAAATAAAGCCCAAATAATATGATGGGCTATAAAATAAGCCCAGGGAGATTTTATGGCACAACAGCCACTAAGGGGTAACGGATGAACATCTGACTAAGCATAATTTTAGATGGGATTGTTGCATGATAGGGTTTCACTTGTTAATGTGATTCTGCCATTGGGCATATATTGTAGCCTTTTCAATACCTTTGATATCTTTGTCTCACACTAAGAAAAGAATATCAACCACTTATATTGTCTTTATTTACAAGTCAGCGGGAATTTCATCTTGAGTTACACTTTCCCATCTTTGCACTCCCTTGCTACACATATATTTTAATCTACCTATAGTACGTCGAAATAACACACTAACTAATAGTCCATCAAAAGGAATAACACACTGGGAAAATAATATATAAAGAAGTGATATGATAACTTCTCAACTCCCAGGTTGCTAATAATAATAAATATAATAACAATTTGTTACCAGACATACATAAGAGTGTCAATAATACAGTATCCATATAGCAATGCAGACGATAAGTAACACACCTCGACATGTGTCTCATCAATCTTGCGTTTCTGGTGGCGAGTCATTTCTAAGGATGTCGCCTAAAAACCACAAAAGCAAAACTTCCGATCAATAATTATAATTTGGTAGTTTTGTTAATAAAATGTTAGCAGAAAGCAAAACACTGTACAACCGGAGTACTTAGACAAATGCACAGAATATTAAACAGAGCATGACAATAAAAACATACAGATTTGAAATATAGATTTTCATATAGAAGGACAAACTTTTCAGCCGAGAACACTAAAAACACCTGAGGGAATGCAAGACCAAAAATTTTGAGTAAAATAGGTTTAATAGAAGAAATGTACACAAAATTACCTTGTCTTCCACCTTTTCATCTACAACCGTCTCCACTGAATTAAGATCAAGCTGCTCAAGCTTCACCCATTCATCAAGCCTCTTGTTGACTGTTAGGAAACCTTAATGTAAGGTTCTAACAGACAAGGGAGCATGTCCCACAAATGGGAAACACTGTGGCAACAATGTTTTTGAGGAAATACCACAAAAAACACCATATGCAGCAAACTTATTAACAATGTTGGGAAATATCAACCTTACCAATATATCATATATATATCCGATTCTATTTTCCAACTTATATAGAATGAGAAAATGCAATGCCTGAAAGTTAAAACCAATATCCTAATGTCATGTGAGTACATAAGTATAAGATGTGTCTTAGGTGGTATAAGGTGGAAAGAGAAATACATGATATTCTTCACCCTCTACGAAATCTGTTGAACACCCTCAAATAAATAATCTTATTCTTGTTGCAATAAAAATAAGATTTTGTCCAGGTTTGAGGCCATATAAGGCAACCTCCCCTGACCCTTCTCTCAGGAATGGCAACGGGTCGGATCGAGTAGGGTTTCTTGAGATCCACACCCGATCCATGATATTTCGGTTCGGGTTTGGGTCCGGGTCCAAAAAATAAAGATCCAGATCCGATCCGTCGGGTTTTTTCAGGTTTTGGGTCGGGTTCGGGTCTAATTCGGATACTTAAAAATAAAATAAAAATAAAAATTATATATCTATAAAACAATTGATGATTATTTTTTTTTAAATTTAGAAATATAAAAAATGGTTATGCAGGATGCATTTAGTACAATAAACACGTGAAACATGTTAACTTAGTTGTATACAATCATTAAATTTATCATTTATTTTATTTTTTTTATTATATTTAGATATTTTAATGCACAATAATTGAGAAAAATAAAATATTGATTTAATGATATAAATTATGTATTGCGCATATAAAATTAAGTAATATGTTAAAATGCATGCCTAATAATTCCTGATATCTCAATATATACACTTTACATTAACATATTGTATCTAACAGACAAGGGAGCATGTCCCACAAATGGGAAACACCGTGGCAACAATGTTTTTGAGGAAATACCACAAAAAACACCATATGCAGCAAACTTATTAACAATGTTGGGAAATATCAACCTTACCAATATATCATATATATATCCGATTCTATTTTCCAACTTATATAGAATGAGAAAATGCAATGCCTGAAAGTTAAAACCAATATCCTAATGTCATGTGAGTACATAAGTATAAGATGTGTCTTAGGTGGTATAAGGTGGAAAGAGAAATACATGATATTCTTCACCCTCTACGAAATCTATTGAACACCCTCAAATAAATAATCTTATTCTTGTTGCAATAAAAATAAGATTTTGTCCAGGTTTGAGGCCATATAAGGCAACCTCCCCTGACCCTTCTCTCAGGAATGGCAACGGGTCGGATCGAGTAGGGTTTCTTGAGATCCACACCCGATCCATGATATTTCGGTTCGGGTTTGGGTTCGGGTCCAAAAAATAAAGATCCAGATCCGATCCGTCGGGTTTTTTCAGGTTTTGGGTCGGGTTCGGGTCTAATTCGGATACTTAAAAATAAAATAAAAATAAAAATTATATATCTATAAAACAATTGATGATTATTTTTTTTTAAATTTAGAAATATAAAAAATGGTTATGCAGGATGCATTTAGTACAATAAACACGTGAAACATGTTAACTTAGTTGTATACAATCATTAAATTTATCATTTATTTTATTTTTTTAATTATATTTAGATATTTTAATGCACAATAATTGAGAAAAATAAAATATTGATTTAATGATATAAATTCTGTATTGCGCATATAAAATTAAGTAATATGTTAAAATGCATGCCTAATAATTCCTGATATCTCAATATATACACTTTACATTAACATATAGTATCTATCTATATATATATATATATATAATATTTTGTATCGGGTTTCAGGTGCGGATCGGGTTTAAATCGGGTTTCGGGTCGGGTCTCAGTTCGGAATACCTGAGATCCAGATCCAGATCCAAACTTTTTCGGGTCTAAAAATAAGATCCGGATCCAAAAAAATCGGGTTCGGGTAGATCCAATCAGGTCGGAACAATTCAGGTATCCATTGGGTCAGGTAAAACTGTCATCCCTACCTTCTCTTTGTAAGCTAAAACAATAAATATTAACCCGAAAAACACTTTCATCAAACTAGTTTGGGAATTTGGGTTAATGATTGACAATGAAGAAGTTAGATTGAAACGAGTTTCATAAATTACTAACAAGAATGAGTACGACAAGATAGCAAAAGCAAAAATACACACTATTGGGTGATTAAATTGCAACCTAATCACTACCCCAAATAAATCCCAAGAACAATCACGACCAATTTATTCACTAAAATTTATAAATATAATCAAAGCTGAATAAGAAGTACGTGCAAAAATACAATAAGTACTGAAAAGATACCTAATAAACTTGGGCCCAATAACAATGGGGCTTTCATATAATCTACTACATAAACTACCAGCCCCACGAAAAACATAGGTGTAAATACACTATTCATTCCTATACTCTATATAGTTAAACTAATTAACAACATATATAAAAGTTCTTCACTTGCATTCCCCATCAGAGAATGCGATATCCTATTACACATGATTATTGACATGAAGACATGTACTAATTAAGGTTCTAGTCAATCTCTTCACTCTGTATATTAATCATCTCATCATATCATTTCTTAATAAGAATTATTTGGAAATCTAAACCCTTTGATTGCCTTGCATAAATTATCAAACAAGTAAACAACAGACTAAGTGAAAGCATTGCACAATGTTGTGCCATAAAATCTCCATGGGCTTATTTTATAGCCCAACATATTATTTGGACTTTATTTGGGCTATTGGAGTTATTTGGTAAGTGATGATTGGGTTTCACCGTGGCTGGGTGAACCACTGAGGACGTACAAGAAGATATACGGGCTTGCATTGGAAGCACAATGAAGGCTGCCATCAGAATGGGGCTGCACCTGAAGGCGCCTTAGGGGTTACTTCTGCTAGGGGTTACCACTAAGTGCATCCTGGCTTGCAGCTACAGGGCTGCAGTTAGGGGATGACGCTGGTAGGGCTTCCGCCGCCTGGGCAGAACGGCAGGCAGACTCCAAGCAGGACTCTTCTTCCTTGTTTCTAGGAGGACGAATTGGAAGTATATTGGGAGTATATCAGCTATCATTTATCTGTAAATTAAGGGATAAATACGTGCATTATGGCGATAATTATAATCGACAGGAGATAATTCATATATATTCGAATGATCATGCAAGACGAAGGCTTCAAGTGACCTACTTGGAGTGGGATACCGCTAGATAACTACAAGAGGAAGTTGTTTTATCCTAAACTAGAGGGGATAAAAGCTTATCTCTTCAGAGTCCTAAATCGATAACTACATGGGCTTGATCCCTATATATAGGGTATGTAGGCACCTTGCAAATGTACGGATTCGGATTCATTTACTCACGAGTTCTACACTCTAAAGAGAGGCACGTGTAACCTTTGTGACGTACATTTCCGGGCAATTGCAGGACGGAATTCCATAATTCCGGCCTCGTTGTTTGGTTCTTTGCAAGCTCAGCCCTTAAACACATTTGTTTTTCTTTGGTTTATGTTAACGGTAGCCCCTAAAAGCTAGCCGTGATTTTCGTAGTTGTAGTAGATATCCCTATAATTGTGGTATACGGTTCTGGGGGTGTTGTATCAATTCTCTCACAACACACAATATTCCTACCAGAGATTACAATTACACCCTCCCACTTGTTTTATGACATCCAGTTATGTAAATAACGGGCTAATTAAGTCAAAACTCGAAATTAAAGCCTCTTGTTATACACAAAGCCCATAATTAGCTTCTCAAACAGGCAATACATAAGAGTAAGTCCAATAGTGACCTATTTTATATATGTGTGCACTTACATATTTGTGTATGTACAAATATATTTATATATATGTATATATGTATATTTAATTAAATATAATATATATAATATATATGTATATATGTTTTTAAACATAAGTATATATGTATATTTATATGTATATATATTTAAATAAATATATGTATGTATATAGTATATGTATTTAAATTTTACATAAACATATATATATATTTAAGTGTATATATATATATTATATTATGTGCATAAATGATGATGTCACGTGTCTACTTGGAAGCTAGCTATGCAAATTCCAAGTGGCGCCTGGTAATCTCCTAGTGGCGCCCTTGCTGAGTACATGAACATGCTTGCTGAGAAACTAAGGCTGGAAGTTGCGCCTGAGAGCGCCCAAGTAGCGCCCTAGTTGCGCCTGGAGTTCGCACCCTGAAGCGCTCGAGTTGCGTCCTAGTTGCGCCTTGAACTTGCGCCTGGAGTTCGCGCCTAAAAGCGCCCTAGTTGCGCCTTGAGTTCGCGCCTGGAGTTTGCGCCTTTGAGTGCTCGAGTTGCGCTCGAGTTGCGCCTGAAGTTGCGCTCCTCGAGTTCGCGCCTGGAAGCGCCCTAGTTGCGCCTTGAGTTCACGCCTGGAGTTTGCGCCTTTGAGTGCTCGAGTTGCGCTCGAGTTGCGCTCCTCGAGTTCGCGCCTGGAAGCATCCTAGTTGCGCCTTGAGTTCGCGCCTGGAGTTTGCGCTTGGAATGCTCGAGTTGCGCTCAAGTTGCGCCTGAAGTTGCGCTCCTGGAGTTTGCGCCTTGGAGCGCTCGAGTTGGGCCCGACTTGCGCCTGAAGTTGCGCTCCTCGAGGTCGTGCCTGAGAGCGCCCAAGTTGCGCCTGGTGTGCGCCCTAGTGATGCTCTATGGATGCTTAAAGCTTGAAAATATTCCAAGGCATGGGATTTCTACATACATACACATTGGAAGCACTTGGGACGAATTCGTCCAGGACGAACTCAAGTTGTTTAACCACCCTTGGTTAAATATGAATTCGTCCAGGACGAACTCAATTCGTCCAGGACGAACTCAAGTATTAACCACACTTGGTTAAGTTTGAATTGGTTCAAGACGAACTCAATTCGTCCAGAACGAACTTGTTAACCATGGTTAGTTATGAAAGCCTATAAATATGTGAATTGTGTTCTCACAATTCATTGTACATCCTTCGGGATGAAATGGCCAAGTGCTCTGCACGGCTACTCCCACTATACATACACCCTAGCCTAGCTTTGTAATAGAAATATCTGTAGTGGTTAGAGTTTGTAATATTGAGAGTAGTGGCCATTGTAGCCGAACCTTCGGGTTTGGATTTATAGCACCGTTCGAGGTATTTATCAATATATAGATATACCTTGAGAAATATTGTGTGTTGGTTTAATATTTTCATATCCTCAGAAATCGACCCAATAAATATCTGGAGCACGAAACCCATTACAGGACTGCAATTTATTTATCCGCAAGATTCGAAAGAATTTTAAATTGTAGTGAGTATCGTATTCAACCCCCCCTTCTACGATACTTTGGACCTAACAATTGGTATCAGAGCCAGGTTGATTGATATACAAATCAGGATCCTTATCGTACGGAAAATCAAGAACCTAGCTTTTGATATTTGATTAGGGGAAATGTTTTTTCGGTTTATGTTGCTGAATTTGTCCGTAGGCCTAAGCAAGGATTATCTGTTGGATACTGAACTTTGGACCAGGACTTATAAATTGATATTTTAAATTTTAATAAGTTTATTTTATAAATTTGTTAAAATTTATTTTAAACTTATTAATTGAGTTTATTATGAATTAATTAAATTTATTTTATAAACCTTATCAAATTCATTTAATAAATTTGTTTAAATTTATTTTAGACTTGTAAAGTTTACTCTTAGACTTTATTAAGTTTATCATAAATTTTATAAATTTATTATTTAAATTTTATAGTTTATGATTTCAATTTAAGTTAAAATATAAAATATAAATTTAAGAGGATATAAATTCAAGTTCAGGGTTCAACTTAGTTTGTTCTGAAAGCTATGATTTAATTGGAGACCAGACACTTGAATATTTTCAAACAATAAATTTTAATATATTTACTAAATGAATTTGAAATAAATTTGTTCTAAACTTATTCAGTTTATTATGAATTTGTTTTAATTTATTTTTTAAATATAATTAAATATATTTTATAGATTTGACTAAGTTTATTTTATACTTTATTTTCTTTTATCTTTTAAAACTTATTTTTAAATTTATTTTCTTTATAATTTAAACCTAGTTTAAATAATCAAGTGTGCCGTAACCTTTTTAATTATTCTACTCCAAGACAAATCAGATTGACATTTAGTTGAGACAGATCAGGCTGACGGATTACAAGACAAACACCGGGCTTTCAAATACCAGATTCTTAGAACCGGTAATGGAAGTACATTGATGACCCAATCCAATTGATTACTCAAAGGATTGTTAGAAGCAGTTTTCTATGTTCGACAAAGATGATTGTGATTCGAAGAAGATTCTATTGAAGACTAATTTGGTACTACTAACAGTGGATTTTGAAGAAGGTACTTCAGGCCTTGATCTGAGTAATTACTCTGACTTGATTATCAGATCACCAGATCCGGATGGGAATTTGCTACATCTGCAATGAAGCATCTTTCCAGGGCTCGGAATGTCAACTTTGAATGGCACCACTAGTAGTAGGAAAAGAGAAGTTTTTGTTGAAGAATCTTCAAGGGATTTCAATCTAACTCGGTGATTCAGGGATATACAATTACACAGTGAATTGTATCAATGCTAAATCCATCCAGAATCAACTGAACCAAAGACAAAGAACTGTGGAGGTTTAAGGATATAATTATCGAGTTACTACCGCACCAAATCAGTTTCGTGCATTTATGTCAGAACCTTAGGATTGAACAGAAGAGTTTGTAACTGCTGAATTTGAGGAAGCTCAAGTCGACGAAAGTTAACACTTTTAAAGAATGTGAGGACAGAACTTCAGGGATTCGCATAACACTGTGAGAGGTTTAGTCATGTCAGATTCAGATGGAATCCATTGGTTTCAAGTGGACACTCTTCGGGGTTCAGTTCGACAGGTTGTTTGAAAACTGAGTTGGTTAGTACACACATATTGATTGGTATCTTTAGCGAAGAGGGTTGCTATATATATATATATATTGAAGCCTCGACAAACAAGGACAATAGGGCTTGTCTGAAATTCAAGTGGATGTTTTGAAAGAAGCATCACAACAAGTTCTTATGCTACTTAAGGAAAGGTGTAAGATGGATCAGTTGCTGATGAGAAGGATGATTATGGTTATCTGGCTATCCTAGCATTCTCTGAAGATGACTCACCTCGCACTTCTCAGGTACGAATTCTTTCTAACTATGCAATACTTATTTGTTTATATTCAAAGCATGTTATAAATCTCTGAGTAGAAATATTTAATACACAAGCACAAGCATGGTAGCATCACAACAAATAATGTTGAACTAGTATGCTAGATCACTTCTCTAGTAACTAGGTTTGATGATAATCTTGTGCATGTGTCTTTAGCAGATTCTTAACATGTGTATGAGTATTTAGGATTTGATTATTTGCAATGGTGAGATTAAAAGCTTTCCTTTGGAACACGACTCTTAGTTTTAGGGGTTATGATCCTAGCATGTATAACTTTGTTAAAACACTTACTTTCAAATTCCCTAGTACAATTAGATTTGCTTATCTAATCTGAATTATTTGTTAAGGATTTTATTTTGTTCTATAATGGAATGTCTACCTTATGTCAGTAGAATTTTTAGAACTTCATGTTAAATCTAAAACTGACTTAGGTAATAGAGATAGTATAATGCCATATAACAACAGAGTGGAATCAGATCCTTATGCTCTTAGAAGATTATTGAATATATGTAATTCTACTTGCTACCTGTTGTACTTGTGTTAATTAGTTTAAGTAGAGAGTACTGAATCTTCTGAATTGCATAACTGCCTGTCTTGCTCTTGTCTTATCTTTGATTGTTTGCCATGTGTATTCAACATCATGTCTGCTTATTTTCATGTCATTAATGCATGTTTTTGTACTTGCATTGATTTTAGAAAAGCATGTTTGAAAATCACATTAGGGCAATGTCTAGATAGAATTAGCATGTTAAGGTTGCTTCTATTGTTACTACTGTTAAAGAAATATCTCTAATCCATTCGGACATAGTTATGATTGGGGACCATAGAACTCTTTCCATTTGTAATTGCAGGTTACATATGTTCCATATGATTTTTTGTGCACTCTGTTTGCTGAGTAGGTGAAATCATATGATTCACAAAAAGTACCTTGTTAGCAAATGTGATCGTGTGAGCAGTTCCGTCAATCATTTTTGGAAGATGACAACAAAGATTCTCTTACGGGACATGCCTGTTTTCCACGAATGTCATCATGGAAGCATATCTTTCTTGCAAGGAGTCAAAATACACATTCCTAGTATCAGACGGTTCTCTGACAAAGGACATTTTGTCAGTTCATGGAATAGTGTTTTATCTTAAATCAGGAAGGATGTGAATTTGCTCGTAGCTAATATGTAACTTTAACTAAAGATGGAGTGAGCTGTTTCGATAGTAAAACTTCATCAGATAAGTGTTAGCTATAGCATCTGAAGCTCTCGCACTTGTATGTCAAAACAAGGAGCTCTTTCTATTCGTAAGAAGAGAACTGGTGAGAGGACTACCTCATCTGGAATTCAAATTGGATGAAGGATATGAGTTATGTCAAAATAGGGAAGTCGAAGGAGCATCGCACAGAAGCAAAGATATGATCAACATTACTGAGCCGCTTCAGATGATACATATATGGATTTCTACGGATCAGTTAATGTTATATCTACAACAAAGCCAGATATCTTTTTGTGATGATCATTGACTACTCTAGACTCTTTTGTGTTGTTCGTATGTGTTCTACGGACAAGACATCACAAATGAAGGTTGATCAAGATGAACCATGATCATTGATAAATCTAGAAAGACACCATTCTTGCCAGTGGCCAATCAGAAGCAAACACTAACTCTTGGTATGTGTTTGGAGGGAAATGCCTCTTTGCAAGTCTTGCATTTGAAGATCAAAGAATACTTTCCTCGGCTACTCAATGGAGTCTACAGTCTACAGGGTGATTATGATTGATCAATAGAAGGTGATTGTATGTCTAGACGGGACATTGAACGACACTTTTCTCCAAGCTGTTAAAGGTGATAGTAATTGTTTAATAATGATTCAGATCCAAGCAGAATCTCTTCGCAAGGATAAGGATTATTAAGGAGATCGCAGCAACAGCTTAGGGGGAGCATTTGGTGGATTCACTAGTCAAACTCAACACTACATTGAAGATGAACAGGACATTTCAAGAGCGTATCTGCTTAGACAAAGGGTTTGGAGTCAATATCATTCTCGGGTTCTAGTTCTTAAATGTTCCGAATGGTGAAGTGAAGACTAGGAGAGCTATTGTGAAAGGATGTTGTTTCTTTAGGTTTCAATCTGAAGTGAAACTTGAGAAAGATTCAGAAGCTCCTAAAGGGATCCAGGTTGAGTGATTGCACAGCAAGATTATCTCAATCAATTTGGATAGCAGATTGTGCGGAGTCTGATACCCTAACCTAATGACAATTCAGTACTTAGTACTTGTTGGGTATTTAGATTCCAACAACATGTTTTTGGCTCTGTTACGAGGGACAAGCCAATTTGGTTGCTAAGAGTTACTACAAAGGAGAAGGTTATGAAGATGATGAAAACAGAATCTTCAAGTTCAGGACTCTACATCTTAGGGGACTCAACGACCTTCATGATTGAACTAAAGCACCATTGACGAGACTCGAGTTCAGGATATTACAGTGAGCTAGAAGATAAAGCTTCATACAACATTTCAAAGACTTTGTAGTTGCAGATCCAACGGAATTTGTATATCTCTTTCTTCACCAGCTCTCTGTGAGTTACTCTCCAGGACCTGATGATCGTCACGGACATGGTATGACTTCTGACTAGCATATTATTTAAATATCTATTTGCTGGAGTCATATTTGGTATTCAAATTATTACCTCTCATAATACAAGGCACACACAATATAACTATATGTGTTGTGATACCATGATTATATTATATGTGGACTAACGTCACTTGTGCAAGATAATTGGTAAGTGAATGCAGATTAGTGATATGATGAGTTTGTTGGAAAGTTGCAATTCTTTATGGTCTACTAGTTAGCCTAAAGAATGATGGCAATGAAAGGAAGTCAAGGATCTTTTAAATATGCGCATTTTGGAAGATTTTAGACCTGCCAAGACTTATGACAACAACCACTGGACTTGATCAGTACAAGAAAGGTACATCAACTGAAATGTCAAGTCTTAGAGGTATTCAACTTATCAGTTTACTTAACTGCAAGTAGATCACATACTATATTTTTTATAAGGTATTACTTCTTTCATGAGCATGTCTATCGTATTTCTTGAATGAATTCATGAGTATTAAATTACTTGTGAATTTATTTAAAATCCAGTACCTCGTGCTTTTTGCTATTCAATGTGATTGCCATGATAATATGTTATATGCTTAGATGGTGATTATATGTTTTAGCATGAGTGTTTGTTATTTCAATTATTTAAATTGTGTTGCATGACAATTAAGTGACTTATTTGTTCATGATTTAAATAATTAGGGATGACATGAAGCATGACTTATTTGTTTCCAGACTTGTGACTTGTATCAGTAATTGGTATGTGGTCAGAATATAGTTAGAATTTAGTCATGATATACTAGTATTTGTGGAGTTACTTAGATTCTCTCTAGGCTGAATCCATTTATATTAGTGTATATACTTGAAGCATAACTATTTGTGTTAGATATTTGATGATTTATTAATTGATATTTTATTTCACGTCTAACTGCATATAGTTGTGATACTTTTAGTGTTAGTGATATTTTGGATGCTTAGTTAATATTTTCCGCGAGGAGTTGTGTGAGTTTACTTGTACTCAATACTTACATGTATAGGACTCGTGAACTTTTCCTCTACTTTCCCTCGGGCTTGCGAATATCTTTGTATGATTGTCATGATTTTAGTTGTTATATGCTGATCTGATAATTATATGATATTGCGTAGGTAATTATTACTTTATCTTAGTTAAATTATGATCCATGACGATTAAATGCTTATTTGTTTAATGATTAAGTTTGACTTTGATAGAATAATAGAAGCATGATTAATTCATTTTTTGAAATATTTAATTGGTATCTATTTTATGATGCTTTATTGATGTTTTATTTTTGAATTGATTGTGATGTATTTGCACTGGTGAAATATTGTTGCATATTTCCTATAACCACTAGTGCTAATATATTTTAGGTGTTTAATATTCTGTGTATAAGGGAGACAACAAAATCTTTATTCTGTCTCGTATGTATGTTCTGGAGTGGTGAGTTTCTTCAAAGAAATTTTCCTATCAATTGAATTCAACAATTGGTATCCACTACTCTATTTCATAAATATTTCTTAGAATATTTTGCATCTGTACATGTAGCGTCATAGGACGAGACATTGATTATCTTGTATTCGTGTACTTGGTGATATTCGTCACTTGCAGCGTCTGTTTTGACGATGTGCTAGTATGAGGCCTTTTCACTAATTAGTGTGGCGAGTGCTTTATAACTGTAACGCATAAATTTTCTTGTTTCCCTTTTTTTTAAAAAAAATTGTAGTGAGAAACAGGAGTCTGTGTCTTTTCAAAGACAAGTTCATTTAAACTTTTTATGTATAGATTCAGACTCTCGTACTCAGACCAATTTTTAAAGGAAAACTTCGATTCTTTCATCGGTTGTGATTGTCATTCTTTATGAAAATCAATTTACAGTCACAACTGATTCATTTTTTTCAAAAGATTAAATGCAATTGCTTTCATTTAAAATCATAGATTTTCCAAAAAAAAATGCATTTATATCTCATTCTGTTCTTCGAAACTTAATCAGCCTCTTGGCTTTCCTAGATAATCATAAGGTTGCAAACCAACAATCTTTATCCTAGACTATACTTCCAAATTCAGAACACATCTCAACTTTCCCCCTGGAGTGATAAGGAACTTATTAGACTAGAGGTCAATGAGGGAGAAACTGTACTTGTTGCAGCAAAGAAGGATGTGAGGGATAGTGTACCCACAGCTCCACCTCTCAAGGAGAAAAAGGTGTTTTTGAACTTGAGGTAACTGTTGCTCATCTGTATTCTCTCAAAAGAATATAGAGCTGAAAAGGCAATAAAACAGTCTCTCGAATCATTCTCTTAACAGGATGAGTCCATTGAAATTCGCTTGTCAGCCAGAGCATCTTGTATTGAGTCAAGCACATCATCAGTAATCACTCTGATGAAGAGCCTAAACAGATATCTTTTGGCACAATACAAGAGAGTGCACAGTAAGGTTAAAGGTTATGTTCCATAAGCAACTTCTTAATTTACCATTTTACGGTAGATTAGATGGTTGATGCCTTTACAGGTGTAAGGAGGAAACGAGGATCTCAATTGCCAAATCTTCAGGATTCTCATCTCCCTCCCCAGATATGAACAGATCTGGATCCAATCGGAATGGATTTCCTATTTATAGGAGATCAACAACTCTTTGATGATGAGTCAATTTATTGATGAGTCGGTTGAGGATCGGGGATTTACGAAACCTCATTGCCCCGCCAGTGACCTCTCTTGAAGGGGCTATGGTGATTTTCTCATGCGGGTACAGAAGACAATACTTTGAGTGCTAAGAGAAACACTGTGAGCCAAACACTGAGAGTTAAACACTTGGTGAGATTCTGAGAAGAACCAATGAGATATCAGAATGAGAAATATGTGAGCATAAGTGAGTGCAAACACATAGGATTTTGAGAAGAATGAAACACTTGTGAGGTACATATAATAATAATTGGTAATAATACACCCTAGCCTAGCTTTGTAATAGAAATATCTGTAGTGGTTAGGGTTTGTAATATTGAGAGTAGTGGCCATTGTAGCCGAACCTTCGGGTTTGGATTTATAGCACCGTTCGAGGTATTTATCAATATACAGATATACCTTGAGAAATATTGTGTGTTGGTTTAATATTTTCATATCCTCAGAAATCGACCCAATAAATATCCGGAGCACGAAACCCATTACAGGACTGCAATTCATTAATCCGCAAGATTCGAAAGAATTTTAAATTGTAGTGAGTATCGTATTCAACCCCCCCTTCTACGATACTTTGGACCTAACAACTACTCCCTCCGTCTCTTATTACTTTTCCTGTTTCTCTTTATCACACTTGCCAATACATATTTTTGATCCTTAATATCTTTAATTTCATATTGGTATTTAATATAAAATCTTCACCGTATTAAAGTACTTGTGAATACGAATCCAACAAGATCACTCATGTCTATATTTAGTTTTACAGATTAGACGTAAATTAGTAATTTGTCCCATGTTATAAACAGTCCCGACATATCAAACGAAAAAAGAATAAAGAAACGGAGGGAGTATGTGCCTCGGCAACATTTATATTTCGATTCGAGGATAAGTGATTATTAGGACGCATTCCCCCATTTTACTTAATATACTGCCTCCGTTTCTTTATACGTTTCTTGTGAGATGTCGGTCGGTACTGTTCATGACATAAGATAAATTACTAATGTACGTCCATGACCAATGCCCCAATACATATGACCTGCTATCAGGAAAAGAATTGCAATAGCTAAATGATGGTGTGCGATATCGGTCAGCCATAGACCCCTAGTTGCTGGATCTAATCCTCTACTAAAAGTAATAAACTCTGAATATTTTGACCAATTCAAGGTGAAAAAGGGAGTTGCTCCCTCAGCAAAACTGGGGTAAAGTTGAGCCAAAAGATCCCGATTCATGAGGAAGTGGTAGCTCTTTAGGATCTACTCCAGCGTTTAAAAATTGGTTAATCGGTAAAGATACATGTACTTGAGATACCCCGCCCAAGAGAGAGACCCCAGTCCTAGTACCCCCGCTAAATGGTGATTTAACATAGATTCTACATCTTGAAACCAAGCCAATTTTGGAGCAGTTAGTCATGTGTGATCTTGTTAGATTCGTATTTATGAGTACTTTAACACGATGAAATTTTTATATTTAATAATAATACAAAATTAAAGATATTAACGATCAAAAGTGTGAGTTGGCTAGCGTGATAAAGGCAAACAGGAAAAGTATTATGCGACGGAGGGAGTATAAGAATAGATTTTATGTTTTATTAGGACCTTTTAATAATTTTTGGACAATTCCATTTTAACATATAGGGGTTTTTTAGTGTAACTTAAAAAATGTGGTTATTGTCTAGTATTAAGAAATTATTTATAAATGAAAAGAAAATTTCAGTTTATGTATTTAAATTTTTTTGTATTTACAAATTCAAATATAAATTATTATTATAATAATTAAACCAAATATACCCAAATATATTTGGTGGCACCCAAATATAAGGCTTGTGTGGTATAATAAGTTAAGTGTTATGATGACTTAATTTCTTAAAAAACAATATTTATAAATTTTTTGAATATACATATAAAGAAGGTGTTTCAAATTCACTGTATGATAAAAAAATAATTCCGGGAAAAAAAAAGTAATGTCATATATTTTACCTCGAAAATAATCACTTATCCTCGAAATATAAACGTTTCCAAGAAGGCACATAGTATATAAAGCCACCTATTCCCTGACAATTGATTGTCATGGAACAATTGTCATAGAACACACAGGGTATCCGCGGTTATTATACGCGGACAACCCAAAAAGTTTCGTATGATCTTTTTATAACCTAGGCGATCATCACAAGTGTTGTGTGAAATTTTTGGAAAGTGTAGTGCTGATTTGTGACTCTTTTAGGCAAGAATCTTATCCAACTTTCATCTTTCTTTTGGGTAAGCTTAATTTGTAGTAGTGTTTGGTTGATTATTCTTTGTGTTGTAATGGATAAACTGTTTGCAAGATTTGAAGGTAGAAAAAGTTTGAAAAAAACCAAGAATGTTGATGTAAATGATGATGAGGTTAAATGTGGTAATAATAGAGATAATATTGAGTATGTTAAAGTTGTTGATATCGATGGTGAGGAGTTATTTGTTAGTGAACAATTAGATGAAGGTGAGAAATTGTATGATGATATAGGTAGTATGCATGAAAGTAGTGGTAATTTGCATGATCATGGTGATAATAATATTGATAAAGATGACCTTATTAGTATTCCCTACATGAATCAAAAATTTCCTAATTTACAAACCGGGGAGATTTTGTTTAGGGCGTATGTTTTAAACAATGGTTTTGAAATTAAGATACAAAACACACAGAAGCGTGTCAAAGATAAATTCATATATGGTCGAATGTATGTTTGTAATTTAGCGGGAGAAAATTGTGGGAAAAACCCCATTGAGGACGATGAAATATTGATTGGTAGTCTTGGTAGTGTTAAGGGAAAACGGCGTAGAGATGTGCTTTCTAGGAATGGTTGCAAAGTTACAATGTACGTGGTTAATAAGAAAAAAACAAGTCAGTGGGAGATAACCGCTTTGGAATTAGAACAGCACGAAGTTGTTACTCCTTCTAAGATGAGTTTGATAAGACGAGAGAGACATGTGACCGCGGCTCAAAGAAATTTAATCAAGACCTTACATGTTTCGGGTGTCCCACCAAGACAACAAATGAATATTTTTGGTAAAATGCACGGAGGAGCGGAACAAGTAGGTTTTGATAGCCAACATTTAAGAAATGTCGTACGCGATTTTAGAAGGACAACATTGGAGTAAACGTTGCTCAAGCCGGTTTGGATTTGTTGTATCATTTGAAAGAAGAGAGTGGCGGTAAGTTTTTCATCAAGACTCTCCTTGATGACGAACAAATATTGAAGTGTCTTGTATGGGTCGATCCCCGCTCTTTGATGGCCTATAGAAACTTTGGTGATGTGGTTGCGTTTGACACTACATATCGAACTAATAGATGTGCTATGCCGTTTGTGCCTTTCACCGGATTCAACCATCACTATCAATCAATACTTTTTGGTTTTGCACTCGTGCGGGATGAATTGAAGACAACTTTTTGGTGCGGAACGAATCAATACATTTTGGTCCTTGGAAGATGTTGAAGACACATTCTACAAATGTTATAGACCGTAGACGGGTGCTTCTCAGAGAACCATGTATCTTGTATCATGCAAGAAGGCGTCATTATGGGGTTTATGCATTTGTAGAAT
Source organism: Daucus carota subsp. sativus (assembly GCF_001625215.2). Classification (NCBI taxonomy): domain Eukaryota; kingdom Viridiplantae; phylum Streptophyta; class Magnoliopsida; order Apiales; family Apiaceae; genus Daucus; species Daucus carota. The sequence continues at coordinate 20,208,396 of NC_030385.2, read as the reverse complement.
GTATGACCATGTTGGCATGCCATGCCGTCATATTATTGCCGTCTTGACAAAGAGGTGTGTGGCGGAACTACCGGAACATTGTGTGAAATGGTGTTGGACAAGGGACGCCAATAGAGTTGATGGCAAGTTGCCATATCACACGTCCGAAGTTGAATCACCATCTCATGTATTTAACCACATGACATTACTTACCATGGTGGTTAGTCATAGTTGCATGGCATCGAAAGAGCGGTATGAGTATGTCGTTGGGGTTATTAATCGGGAAACAGAAATACTTGAGAGCATGCCCGTTGACGTGGTCGAAAATGAAGGAGGTGAATTCAATCAAAAAACAACTCAAGAAAGTGGTGAGAAGCTGCATGAGAGTATCCTTGACCCCTTGGTGTCGAAAACGAAGGGGCGAAAAAAAGAGCACCGCTTTAAAAGCCCCGTTGAGGAACTTACAAAAACAAAAAGAAAATGCCGATATTGCAATATGTTAGGACATGATGTTAGAACGTGTCCCAAAAAAGAAGAAGATGATTTAAGAAAAGCTGAAACTGCCCAATTGTAATTGACATTTTAAATAAATTTCCCTTATGTTTTAGTTGTTGTTTATATGTCCTTCGTATGAGTTGGTGTAATTAACTTGTTCTTTGTTGGATTTGTAGGTGAAATGGCCGACGGTTCAGATGATGAGTCAGTGTCACACGTCAGCAACTCAATCTCGGACTTGGAAGAATTCTTTGTTTCACCTGCCTTTAGCGAGTTAGAGGAAGCATGTCGTAAACTAGACGAACTTGCAGAAATGTACGAAGCACCACCCCAATCGGACGAAATGTGTGATTCACCTACTTTTAGCGAGTTGGAGGAAGCATGTCGTGAGCTCGACGAATTGGCACAGATGTACGAACCACCTACCCAATCGGATGAAGAAGACACTGAGTTGTACCTGCCTGAGGAAGCGGCCTACCGGTTAAGAAATTGGACCGAAACTTGTCAGTGGTGTGCAGGCGATAACATGTTCCAAAGGGTGGCGTCTAACTTGACCCCATATTTTCTCCCTTTTTTGAACTTGGGTAAGGACTATCCCGATGGGCCAAACAAAGTCTCGTTATGGGATGTTGGCGATATTGTGACGTGTAATAGGATAGCCGACATTCTGAAGTTGAGGCCTCGCCCGAGTTGCACATGTGACCAAATGCGAATTAAATATGTCAAGTGGTGGGTGTCCCACCTTGATGGTGATGATACGGGGAAATAGATTACGGGCCAAGTTCCATGGAGCATATTTCGTCTCTATGATGGGTCTAGTAGCATTCGTGTGAGAATATGGAATGATCACAATACTCATGCCAATATGACCGACGGTGTGCTACGTGAAGGTTGTGTTGTTGTGCTCTATTGGGTGGCATGCTTCGTCAGAGCCGATGCTACGCCCGGGCCATCCAAGCACCAATTATTGGGAGGCTTCTCCTACATTTTAGCAGTGTTTAGTTAGTTAGCTTCCCCGTACATGATTAATGTTGATTTCAGGTTTTATATGTATTTTTCTGTAAGCGTAACAAACTAGACACCGTGCGATGTATTATTGACATTCAAATGACAATATTATGTAGTAATTTCTTTCTTAGTGCTAACATTGTAAAAATGTTACGAAGTCTTAGGATTACTTCAATTATGGTCTTTCTAGTCTATTCTAATTTTTTTTATGATTCTTGAACGTGTGTAATCACGGCAATATGCATGCAAAGTTCACAAAATTGTCGAAAGTGGTCATTTTCGAAAGAAATGACAATAAGCAATGAAAACTTATTGTATCAACTTTTAAAAGTCATACTATGATTAAGGTGTCCTAGGAGAGTATGTTTGAGCAGAATAGACACATAATTGCTTGAAAAAAAATAACTCACTGGTTTATCCGCGGAAAATAACCGCGGATACACTGATCCATTCCGCGGATATTTTCCGCGGACAATCCAGTGGAAACAGGTGAAATGTGCAGTTTGTTTCTGCACATTCCCACCTGCTTTTAACACTGTAAACCAGTTCCAACAACAACAAAAACTGAATAAACAACATTCCAACAACAAAAAATCAAAAAAAAATTTGGCCAAATTTTGCGAAGCCTTCAAATATGACAGAAAACGTCAAAAATTCTTAAACATCCAAAATATGACTAAACTCAAAAAAATTTCAAATTTAATCACGGCAAAGAGGTTCACATTCCTAACAATATGCAATAAATGGGTGGGGAAAACTCAAACGAGAAACACATAAAATAAATCGAATGAAAGGGGTCGGGGGTGGACACGATCGATAAACGACCGATATAATCAACAAAAAAGATCTCATGACATTGAAATAGAGTTAATTACATTGTTCAACTTGAATACTTAAAACATAAATGTCATAAACTATGAAACTACATAAATGTCATAAACTATGAAACTACATAAATGTCCTATTGCTTGGCAAGTTGTAGCCTTTGCCACATAAGATTATGGGGGATTCGCCTAGCTCTCCCTTTCTGCAGCTCCTTGGCAATCCTAAAGCGGAAAAGGTCAACATCCAAAGTATCCCACGTCAAGGTGGAGAGGTCATACCCTTGCAAGGTGTAGTCCATGTGCTTGCAGACGAATACCCCGCAATCAATATAATTTTGCTGCTTTGGCATTTCATCCCAAACAAGAACTAAAGGGTCCTCCTTCGGGAACTTTTGACCCTTGCCAAGATAACGAAGCATCCCTCCAAGTACACCAACCTAACAAACAACAAAAACATCAAAACAAATATCAAAACAAAAACATCACAACCATCATTTAGATTACTAGAGGAGGAGTGAAGGATTCGAGACCATTGCTTCTTCTTTGTCCGGATATTCAGCCTCATTGTTAAGAGGATCGAGAACCATGATAGCCCACTTCTTCACAGCAAAGACCATGAGAATCCAGTGATTGTCATTAACATTTATGGGAACAAATATGTAGTCCACCTGGTTGATTGGTGAACCAATCCCACAACTGCCCCACTTTGCATAGAAATGCTTCTCCCTCTCCGTCAGATTTTTGTAGTCCAATTCCATGGCCATAGGGATGAACAAGGGATCCATGAAATAGTAAGTAGGCTCCCAGGTATGGATGCCCTCTACAAGAATTGCTTCCTCCCAATGACGTAAAAGCCACTGCATGAAATTATCAGAAATAGAACATTAACAGAAATGACCAAACACAAATATAAATGAACGTACAACATTAACAGAAATATAGAAGCAGGGTACAGTTAGAAATTGTACCATGTATGTGTAGATGATCCGATCATCTAACCAGCAACCGGGGGCCAGACTCTGCATTGAAATAGGGGCATGCGTGAACATGAGATCATGTCTGATGCCACCCTCAAGACCTACAGTCATATCCTTCCCCCATCCCCAGTCTCTCCGGATAGTATCCATCTTCACCTGTGTCAGCCTTTTGCTAATCTTCCATTTATGTTCCGCGGGGCGGCGAACAACAATCTTCTCGGGCCTCGAAGAAGAAGGATGTGTAGGGTCCTGAGAGATATGCTGAGACGGTTGTGTCATATCAACAACATCATGTGAAAAGCTGCTGCAACTACCGGCCTCTTGGCAGAAGGAGAGGGATGGACATGCTCCAACACAGGAGGCGTATATGACGGCCCTCTAACCGTCTGCATGAATCGGTAGTACGGCTCAATAAATATAGGAGCAATCCTGCTAAACTCATCATTATACTCTGCCGGTATGGTGGAATCCATCCTCTGCAGGCATTCCAAACCCTTCTGGATCTACACATTTATTCAGTTTTTGTTGTTGTTGGAATCGGCTTACAGTGTTAAAAACAGGTGGGAATGTGCAGAAACAAACTGCACATTTCACCTGTTTCCACTGGATTGTCCGCGGAATGGATCAGTGTATCCGCAGATAACCCAGTGAGTTATTTTTTTTTCAAGCAATTATGTGTTTATTCTGCTCAAACATACTCTCCTAGGTTACCTTAACCACAGTATGACTTTTAAAAGTTGATACTGTTGATAGAGGAATTTGGTAATCAACAAAGATGAGGTGCATGGCCGGAATCAAGATCTGGGACGGTGGGTTTTGGCTGTCGGAGTGCGGTGGTTGTGTGTTTTGGAGGGTTGCTGAGATTAGGGTTTTGAGTTGGTCTCACGTACTCTCAACTCATGATCCCCCAATGTGCCTACGTACCCCTATATTTATAGGGGATCAAGCCATACGTAGTTCTATTGAACCAAGACTCCTAGTTTAATCAGGACTAGGCCTCTTGGGGATAAGACCAACCCTGAGGTGGTGACTTATCTCTTAGACTTCCAACGCCTTCAGAGTCCCACTCCAATTAGAATTAAGCCTTGAGGCCAACTACCTCAGACTCCTAGTCCAAGTACATCACGAATACGGCATTATCTCCGCTACGAGAGATAACACTAACCGCTACGTTTCGTAGCATGGAGGAGACGTCTGGTAGAGACGTGACCAATTCCTTGAGGTGTAGGGACGCGCCCTTCCCCCTTAGTGAAGGTTTTCACTAAGAGGTAAGACAAGTAAGGAGCCAAGTTACACGATCGTCTCAATCCCCCAATGAGGGCTAACTCACAAGAATACCGGATTCAGATATATGATCAGCCTTCATGTTACCCCTGAGGGCCTTCAAGAATCATGATCACCTCAAGCCCCCACACGAGGGTTAACTCGGCAAATAAAAGGATTGAGGATTATAGATCATGCCCGGATGTAGCCCGGAACTACCAGATGAGCCTGGCAACTAGTGTTCATGTCCCTCGGAGGGGTCGTTACATCCCCCGGAGGGGTAGGTCTTCATATCCCCCGGAGAGTCGTCATATCCCTCGGAAGGGTAAGTCTTCATATATCCCCCGGAGGGGTCGTAACTGAGACTCACTCATCCTCTCACACAATATATTTACCTGTGGGCGCGACCCCTGAGGGCGCGCCTTGAACTTTGCTGCCTTGTCCCATTAGTCGTTTCAACAACACGTCTGACCTGTCTTCTAATACCCGAAGGCCACGCCCACGGGATCGCCCCGCAAAGGGCGCTCCCTTGGTCTTCACCTCGTGCCCCCATCGGTTGTTGACCGTAAGCACGCTTGAAGTGCACCTTGCCATAGGGACCGCGCCCTTCGGGAATGTCCCGAGGAGGGCGCGCCCTTGCCTTAGTGTGTAGCCAAAATTGGCTATAACAAGTACTCCCCAAAATTTCTTGATATTGAAGATATCGAGGGAATTTTTACTCCGTACCACACATCCTTTTCTGAGGGCGCGTCCGCGCATAGAGGCGCGACGTAAGCCACTTTTATTCCTCGACATTTTAAGGTGCAGGCTGTGCACGGGCCTTGCAAGTATATAATGCCGGTGTCTTTGATCATTTAGCAAAGTTGCTAAGCATGAGGCTGGTGCCTCTTTATGATGCGTTCATAAGTAATGAGCAATCTTTATGTAGATAAAAGAAAACAGGGGACGCGACCTATCTGTCGTTGACAGTGGCGCAGCTTCGATTATTCCTTCCAAAGGACACATTTAACTATAATATCCGCGCCAATGAACTTCAAAAAAAGAAGGGCGCGCCTTTGCGATGCGAAAGTTTGTGGCTGTTTTTCAACCTTAGTGTGTCCATGGTACCTAGGAATAGTAATATAAGGCGCGACTTACAGAATGGCGCCGCCTTGTTATAACATGACCCTTTTTTTATCTTTTTTAAAGAATTGCGTAAGCGGAGGGCCCGGCCGATGGCGCTGCCTTACTTGCAATATTTCTTATCTTCCAAGGACTGTATAAGCATAGGGCGCAGCCTTACTTGTAATGTGGGCTCTTTTGATCTTTTCCAAGAATTAAGTAGAGGGCGCGGCCTTTGGCGCAGCTTTACTTTTTCACACGTGAATCACTTGCTTATGTAAGAAAATCAAAAGGACCACTCCCAAGTCCATACATCATCCCATATGGGGCATCACGAATCTTATCGTGGTTTAAAAAGCTCCGGTGCATCACACGGGTCCTAGAGCTCATAGCTCAATGGGGAATCAATAGTATAAAGTGTTATCCAGAGCATATCATGGATATGTAAGATCCAGAGCGTATCATGGATGCGCAAGTATAATGTCCAGAGCGTATCATGGATGCACAAGTATAATGTCCAGAGCGTATCATGGATATGTAAATAATCGTAGCATCCAGAGTAGATCGTTGATGACATCCAGAGCGTATCATGGATGGTTAAAATTCATAGTACCCAGAGCTGGTCATGGATAATTAGGTAACCTTTGAAAGGCCTTAAGTGTATCATGATCAAAGACCTTGCAGGTATCATGCTTTGTTCCTGTAGAACGAAGGGCGTGTCCTAATCAAGACAAACAGCTCCTCTAGAATGGACTTGACCTGCACACAATCACATATATATATATATATATATATATATATATATATATATATATGACTTCCTTAACTACAATAGTGATGGTTAGTGTTACCTCATGACGTGCCCTGTTAGGGGAAGGCGCGCCCTCTAAGGAAATATTAATCCGGGCACACGACTTAGGAACTCGGGATGCGTCCAATTAGGAGAAGGCACATCTTAGAAACACCTTCCTTCTCAACATTTTTATCCTAAGGGCGCGCCATGTCAAGGGAACCTGCATATCACTCTTAAGGGGCGCGCCCTCATGTGCTTCCTCAAGTGATGAATACTCCTGAGAGGGCGCGTCCTAAGTAGGGACGTGACCTCCCCAAGACTATTGAGCCCCTTCCTGCATATTTTTGTCTTCACACAAAATAATATTAAGCAATCAATGCATCAAACATAACTGAGGGCACGGCCTGTCAGAGGGAGGCGCGCAATTCACTCTCTAATAGAATACTGGTTGGATATGGCGTACCCCTTTATGAGGGCGCGCCTTGTTAGAGGAAGGCGTGACTATTCCTCATAGCAAAGAGGTGCATTCCTCATAAAGGTAATCAAACACCACATTAACTCTGAATTTATACATACAGTAGTCTTAGGGAACCAAACACTGAGGGGGTTTAGTATTTATTTGAGGGCGCGCCCAGCCAGGGGAAGGCGCGCACCCTTATGACTTTTCGAGCTAGGTTCCATCTGAATAGTTCGCCCCTCGTAACTTTCCCTTTCACATCATCATATGTGGTTAGGCTTTCAAAATGCACCTCTCGCAAACCTCGAATCATTTGCTCTAGGGAGGGTGCGCCCCTTCAGAAAACCTTTGTGGCCTCCAAGGAGGCGATCTCCTTCCCGTAAAGGCTCAAACCACAACAGACTTGTTAGAAATAACATGTGAAAACGTTGTGAACATCATATCTAGAGGTACGCCCTGTCAGGGGGAGGCGTACCATCTTAAGAGGTGTCAAGGAATGCATTCCTCACGGTGGTAGTCGGACACCACATCGCCAGGAGGCGCACCCTGTCAGGGGGTGGCGTACCCTTCGAACGCGTCAGGTCTCCAAAAATCTCATCCTTCGACGACTCCCCGGTCCAGAAAACCCGGCTCGCAAATTAGGTTACCTCCTAGAATTTCGCAATTCCAAATGTGAAGTAAGTTTACGTATCCTATTGGTGAAACTCACTACTTGAAATTCAACAGACCCTTTGTTGTCTTCGTTTTCCTCTTTAAAAAAATTGAACTGAATGAATTTTTTATCATAAAAAAGCTCCTTCTACCCTTTAATTTACATATAAATATATTCGATTTTCGTCGAGTTAGCTCACTTCCTTTTCTTTTCTTGAGCTATAGAGCAATAGGAGGTTGATGGTCAGTTCAAGCAAGGGTTCCATCTTGGCAAATTCATTCCTTATTTTCTGCGTACTCTAGCATTACCTTTCAACCTTTGATGATCGTCCTCATTCAAACTCCGATGGAGAATTCATCCTTTTTTGGAGAAGTAGATGAATGTCTCCTCTTCTCTTGTGCTCTAGCCATCGCCCTGCTGGAAAACGCTCCTCCTCTATGTGCGAATCTCCATCGTGTGACATCTCTTCCTCCTAAGATGAAAATCTTGAATAGCCCCTCCTTCTAGCGCCACTTTGTTGATAGAGAAATTTGGTAATCAACAAAGATGAGGTTCATGGCCGGAATCAAGATCTGGGACGGTGGTTTTTGGCTGCCGGAGTGCGGTGGTTGTGTGTTTTGGGGGGTGGCTGAGATTAGGGTTTTGAGTTGGTCTCACGTGCTCTCAACCCATAATCCCCCAATGTGCCTACGTACCCCTATATTTATAGGGGATCAAGCCATAAGTAGTTCTATTGAACCGAGACTCCTAGTTTGATCAGGACTAGGCCTCTTGGGGATAAGACCAACCCTGAGGTGGCGACTTATCTCTTACGTCCAACGCCTTCAGAGTCCTACTCCAGTTAGAATTAAGCCTTGAGGCCAACTACCTCAGACTCCTAGTCCAAGTACATCACGGATACGGCATTATCTCCACTACGAGAGATCCCCTACGTTTCGTAGCATGGAGGAGATGTCTGGTAGATCCGTGACCAATTCTTTGAGCTATAGGGACGCGCCATTCCCCCTTAGTGAAGGTTCTCACTAAGAGGTAAGACAAGTAAGGAGCCAAGTAACACGATCGTCTCAATCCCCCAATGAGGGCTAACTTACCGGAATACAGGATTCAGACATATGATCGGCCTTCATGTTACCCTTGAGGTCCTTCAAGAATCATGATCACCTCAAGCCCCGCACGAGGGTTAACTCGGCAGATAGTAGGATTGAGTATTATAGATCATGCCCGGATGTGGCCCGGGAACTACCAGATGAGCCTGATAACTACCAGATGAGCCGACAACTAGTCTTCATGTCCCTCGGAAGGATCGTTATATCCCCCAGAGGGGTAGGTCTTCATATCCCCCGGAGGGGTCGTCATATCCCTCGGAAGGGTAAGTCTTCGTATATCCCCTAGAGGGGTCGTCACTGAGACTCACTCATCCTCTCACACAATATATTTACCTGTGGGCGCGACCCCTGAGGGCGCGCCTTGAACCTTGCTACCTTGTCCCATTAGTCATTTCAACAACACGTCTGACCTATCCTCTAATACCCGAAGGCCCACGGGATCGCCCCGCAAAGGGCGCGCCCTTGGTCTTCACCTCATGCCCCCATCGGTTGCTGACCGTAAGCACGCTTGAAATGCACCCTGCCTTAGGGACCACGCCCTTCGGGAATGTCCCGAGGAGGGCACGCTCTTGAAATGACCACTTTCGATAATTTTGTGAACTTTGCATGCATATTGCTGTGATTACACACGTTCAAAAATCATAAAAAAAATTAGAATAGACTAGAAACACCATAATTGAAGTAATCCTAAGACCTCATAACATTTTGACAATGTTAGCACTAAGAAAGAAATTACTACATAATATTGTCATTTGAATGTCAATAATACATCGAACGGTGTCTAGTTTGTTACGCTTACAGAAAAATACATATAAAACTTGAAATCAACATTAATCAGGTACGGGAAAGCTAACTAACTAAACCCTGCTAAACTGTTGGAGAAGCCTCCCGATAATCGGTGCTTTGATGACCCGGGCGTAGCATCGGCTCTGACGAAACATGCCACCCAATAGAGCACAACAACAAAACCTTCACGTAGCACACCGTCGGTCACATTGGCATGAGTATTGTGATCATTCCACATTCTCACACGAATGCTACTAGACCCATCATAGAGACGAAATGTGCTCCATGGAACTTAGCCCGTAATCCATTTCCCCGTATCATCACCATCAAGGTGGGACACCCACCCCTTGACATATTCAATTCGCATTTGGTCACGCGTGCAACCCGGGCGAGGACTCAACCTCAGAATGTCGGCTATCCTATCACACGTCACAATATCGCCACCATCCCACAGCGAGACTTTGTTTGGCCCATCGGGATAGTCCTTACCCAAGTTCAAAAAAGGGAGAAAATATGGGGTCAAGTTACACGCCACCCTTTCGAACATGTTATCGTTTGCACACCACTGACAAGCTTTGGTCTAATTTCTTGACCGGTAGGCCGCTTCCTCAGGCGGGTACAACTCAGTGTTTTCTTCCTCCGATTAGGGAGGTGGTTCATACATCTGTGCCAATTCGTTGAGCTCACGACATGCTTCCTCCAATTCGCTAAAAGTAGGTGAATCACAAATTTCGTCCGATTGGGGTGGTGCTTCGTACATTTCTACAAGTTCGTCTAGTTCACGACATGCTTCCTCCAACTCGCTAAAGGTAGGTGAAACAAACATTTCTTCCGAGTGCGAGATTGAGTTGCTGACGTGTGACACTGACTTATCATCCGAACCGTCGGCCATTTCACCTACAAATTCAACAAAGAACAAGTTAGTTACACCAACTCATATGAAGGACATATAAACAACAACTAAAACATAGGGGAAATTTATTTAAAATGTCAATTACAATTGGGCAGTTTCAGCTTTTCTTAAATCATCTTCTTCTTTTTGGGACACGTTCTAACATCATGTCCCAACATATTGCAATATTGGCATTTTCTTTTTGTTTTAGTAAGTTCCTCAACGGGGCTTTTAAAGCGGTGCTCTTTTTTCCACCCCTTCGTTTTCGACACCAAGGGGTCAAGTATACTCTCATGCAGCTTCTCACCACTTTCTTGAGTTGTTTTTGGATTGAATTCACCTCTTTCATTTTCGACCCCGTCAACGGGCATGCTCTCAAGTATTTCTGTTTCCTGATTAATAACCCCAACGGCATACTCATACCGCTCTTTCGGTGCCATGCAACTATGACTAAACGCCATGGCAAGTAATGTCATGTGGTTAAATCTTTCCGTGGGAATCAATTCATGAGATGGTGATTCAACTTCGGACGTGTGATATGGAAATTTTTCATCAACTCTATTGGCGTCCCTTGTCCAACGCCGTTTCACAAAATGTTCCGGTAGTTCTGCCACACACCTCTTCGTCAAGACCGCAATAATGTGACGGCATGGCATGCCAACATGGTCATACATTCTACAAATGCATGAACCCCATAATGACGCCTTGTTGAATGATACAAGATACGTGGTTCTCTGAGAAGCACCCGTCAACGGTCTATAACATTTGTAGAATGTGTCTTCAACATCTTCCAAGGACCGATCTTTATCTTTCTCCACAAAGTACTTAGATGATTCAACCAATTGTTCTTGAAATCTGCGAAACATTTCTTTGGTATAAATGGAAGCCGCGTGGTGCTCCAGAGCGGTTTTCATTTGCATGCAGCGACCTCTATGACATGTCTTGTAATCCTCGTCTTTCACATGCATGAATTGCCTCTCCAAAGCTTTTTGTGCACCCTCTACAAAATATTTCAAACCGGTGCAAGAACCAACATAGGCATTGTTCGCACAAAATCACGCAAGCGTACGTGGTCACAAGTAATATAGAATTTGAATTAAGTTCGTTCCCACAGAGACTGGTGTATCAAGAATATGCACTTATGCAACAATGTATGGCTCTTATTCAATGCTCGGACAAATAACAAGTTGGTTGGTTTTTATCTAACTTACTAGTTAAACTCGAATTATTGAAACTAAGAATATTAAACTAAGCGATTAAACTGATTTACTTATGTGAATTAAAACATGAGATTCTAGCTTCATTAACAACTTCATTAAGAGTTATGCCTTTATTCGATTGTAATGGTAGATAACTAATCAGATAACACGAGATTGATACACGCTATCTGTCGATAAACGTGCACCATACTGTTTCACATCCACAATTAAGATAGAAGGTAAACAGACACCAATTATGCTTAGACCCTATATGTCTATAAGATTTGAAAACATAACGGTTGAAGAACAAGTTATCTATCAAGATTACATGGGGCGATGCAAGATGGGTAAAATCACATCACAATTATGCATATCATATAAACCTATGCTCGCATGGCAAGTTCTAAATCTATATATCCAATGTCGCTTCAATAAAGATTAACAAACAACCTAAGATGTTAGCTACGCATCCAAGACGAATAAGCACAACCAATACGAGGAAATCGAACCATCACATAAGAATAAGACAAATTAACTACTGAAATCCATCGATAAATCCACTAAAACCCCACGACAACGATTAGTTCATCATCAAACCTCTCGTCATCATGGTAATAAGGGTAAACATGGTACTGAATAGTCTAAACAATATCAAAGTAATAAAACAAGAGTTGCGAAACAAATCCGAAACGAGCATCCAAAGTTACGCCTACTTCGAAGAATTACAAAAGTAAAAACAATGAAAACTCGATCCTCGATCTTCTCCGTAGCCGTCACGTGCTCCTTAGAATGTCTCTAGCTTGTATTTTAGGTTCCCCAAGCCTTTCCTTAAGTTCCCCAGCAAACGGGCCTTCAAATGGATCAAAAACGGGCAAAACGGGCCTGAAATCGCGTCCAGATGGTGGGGCGACCACGCCACACTTGGGGCGGGCGCGCCACAAGTAGGGCGGCCACGCCAACTCAGCAGCCTTGCACAGCCAACGCTTCTGAGTCCATAACTTTCTCCTCGTGCATCCAATTCTTTCGCCCTTTTTTTTCACTTGAAGCTATGAATTTCCTCTCCATCCTCCTTCAAAGAAACCTACACAACACAACACTAAAACATATCAAAAACATAAAAAACTTGAGGCCAGATCATCGATTTAAGTCAAAACGAAGGCTTCCAAGTGGATGTAAAATCCACTTATCAGGAATCAAAAAAGGCATTCATTCCTTCACTTCTTGATGTGATCTTCTAACCTGCAGAAAAAGTGTTTCTTGTGTAAGCCTCGACCCACTTATGCTTCAAAGCATATAACCCTTGAAGCCGTGTATTGCCTTCCAAATTGTACTTCAAAATCAAAGCCTTCCACCGATCCTCAAACACAACTTCGGTCAAAGAGTGATAGATGCAATTGTTGAAATCAAATTTAAACATTTCCTTGGAGTAATATGTTGCAAGTTTCTCGGGGAATTTGTTGCTAATGTGCCATGAGCATAACAATTGAGATGTATTCGAAAGTTGTGATTCAATAGCCGCGACCATGGCTTGATCTTGATCGGTTATGATAGTCAGGGGTTCTTTGCTTTCCATTGTCTCTAGCCAAGTACTCAAAACCCACTCAAAAGTCGTCTTTGATTCATCCCGCATGAGTGCAAAACCAAAAAGTATTGATTGATAGTGATGGTTGACTCCGGTGAAAGGACAAACGGCATAGCATATCAATTAGTTCGATATGTAGTGTCAAACACAACCACATTACCAAAGTTTCTGTAGGCCATCAAAGAGCGGAGATCGACCCATACAAGATACTTCAATCTTTGTTCGTCATCAAGGAGAGTCTTGATGAAAAACTTACTAACACTCTCTTCTTTCAAATGATACAACAAATCCAAACCGGCTTGAGCATCGTTTACTCCCATGTTGTCCTTTCTAAAATCGCGTACGACATTTCTTAAATGTTGGCTATCAAAACCTACTTGTTCCGCTCCTCCGTGCATTTTACCAAAAATATTCATTTGTTGTCTTGGTGGGACACCCGAAACATGTAAGGTCTTGATTAAATTTCTTTGAGCCGCGGTCACATGTCTCTATCGTCTTATCAAACTCATCTTAGAAAGAGTAAAAACTTCGTGATTGTGTTCTATTTCCAAAGCAGTTATCTCCCAATGACTTGTCACTACGCAATATTTGGCCTATTGCAAGCCCGGAAAAAAGTTGCGTAATAGCCTAAAAGTTTTACAACAGTGTCTATTGTAACATTTGACCAAAAATTCAGGCTTGCATTTGCGGCCGTTGCAACAGGTCATCAAATGTAACACTTTCACTTGTATGGCAACACTTATAAAGGCCTTGCAGTAGCCTCATATTGCAACATTTTTAACCATTTTAGTCACACTTTTTAGATATTGCAGTAGCCTAGTGTAACATGGTTTTGCAACACTTTAAATTTTTTCAGTGTCTACTAGTTTTTCATGCAACACTTGTGTGCAACACTTTTTTGGTTCTTTTAATTAGCATTTTTTGCAACATTTTTTGCAACATTTTCAACAAACTTTTTTGCCCATTTTAATATTTTTTTTGTTATTGAATTGCAACATTTATGTGCAACACTTTAAAGTCTATTGTACCATATATTTTTTAATTTTTTTACAGTATTCTATTTGAAAATTTTGATACCGCCTATTCATCCAAAATCAACCATTAAGAATTAAAATACTAATGAACAAGTCCAAACATCCAAGCAAGATCAACTTTAAAATCCAAACTAATATAGCATACAACCATCAAAAGTCAAAATAAACAACCAACATCTAGTTATTTCATAAACGACTAACACCGGGAGTCAAATATCCAACCAAAGATGTAGTCTATAGTCGAAACTGAACTAACACCAACGGTTCAAAATATGAACCATTTCTAGTACGTGCGTACGTGCAAAAGTCAGAATATGCAACCAAAAGTATGGTAAATATAAACCATAATGATCACCGATCATTTTGAGCCTCTTCGTCCACGCCTTTATCAACATTAGCACAGAAATCTTCAACAGCAACCTCTCTGAGATCTGGAACAAGTTCTCCCAATCTTCCCATCACTTTTGTCAATTTTTCCTGAACTTTTTTGTAAATCATCTCCTGCATTTCAGCTACAAGTTCATCCCTTATCGTCTTCTTCATTTCAGCAACATCAGCAGTACTGTTGCTAGTAGAACTCTGACCAACGTGCAATGGCTTGTTCATTGTTCTCCTTGATTTTCCCGATCTGCCAAGAAGCCAGTTTGGTCCATGGACTGGTCCTTTTTGAGTCTTCTTGCTTTCTGCAGTATCGTTGTTTTCTGCAGAAGCACCATCTTGAACAACATCACCATCTTGAACAGCAGCACTCTCTTCATCACCATCATCAGAAGGAGTTTTTTTCTACAAAAATTCGGGGGGGGGGGGGGGGAGATGATAAATAAACATCATTAAACTAAAAAACAAGTTTTAACACAGATTATAAATACAAATTAAACATTAAAATCAGACCAGTTAAAGTAATCCACATCTTTAATATTGGACCAATTTTATAAAGTCTAAGTTAACCTTCCACATGAATAGCATTTACCTTGTATTTACGCCCTGGCACATGCATATGAGTTTTGCAGTAAATGAGATCCAAAGGAACCGGTTCTTCCACTTGTAGTTTCTCCGCCTCTCTCTACCAACATAATACAAAAAATAAATCGCATTAAAACTATATAATGTGAAAGGATATCTTCAATATATAATTATTTATATATTTGTTTCGGTATTTGTGACAAACATTAAAATTAAATTCACCTAGTAATCCTCCCAAATAGGTCATTAATTTATTTGATTAATTAAAAGTGGAAAGTTATTTTTGGCAAGTAATTTTAATCTCTAAATATTCCTTCACATCAAAATACATTTATTTTAAAGAAACTTTTCTGATTACGCAATAGTGGCGCAGAGGCGTTTCGTGAGACTACGATTACCTCTTTTTTGCTACTGCAACATTAAATTACATGAAGCTCGAAAAAGGACTATCAATATTTGGTATTCTCTAGAGTACTCATGTTACATTATGTGCAAAATGTATATTTAAAGTAATTTATTCCATATTTAAACATTTATTATCTCTCGGAATAAATTATTTTAAATCTTTCAAAAATTATCAAATCCTTCATTCCTCAAGATTTATTTTACTCAAGGAAGGATTTATTTTCTCCATATTAATATTTGTCTCCAAAAATATTAATATCACTTTTATACCAATTCTGGAATATTTTCTCCCGGTCTCTCAAATTCATTATTTTTCGGAGAAAAATATTCACAATACTTAGAAAGCTCTTTCAATGTGTCAAAATCATGATTTATCATGAACAATGTTTTTCTAAGTATTTTGGTATCAAAACCTTCGTCAAATATCCTTCTCTGTTTTCCAAAAGACGAAGTGTTTCGGTTTTTCGTAAAACGGCCTTTATCTTAGAAAATCGGTTTAAATACCTTAAGATTATTCCCGTCCCTCAAAAGTATGTTATCTTTATGGGAATATATTTTAAGTATTTATTCAAGTTTTAAGTTTGGCCTTAATCCCTCTCTGATAATTTCGAAAGAATTATCGTATTTTATTTGAAACCCGAAAACCTGATTTATCGTTTTAAATCTAAATAAAATACTTCCACTTGCCAAAATGACTTGAAACTTGAGATTAGCCAATTAAATATTATTCTTAGTGCATGGTTAAATTTTCGTAATTTTCCGAGAACTTTCATTTCGGAGCGTTTTCTGTCTGCCGACCCGATCACTGGCTGAACGTTTGACCAAGCTAGGGTTGACCAAAAATTACCAAAATTTCCAGAATGCCATTTTCTAATATTCTAAGATTTATCATATTTTTTTCCGTAATTTATTTCGCACGTTCGAAATATCGCGTTTTTAATGTAACGGTTTTTATCGGTATCTCGTAAAGCGTGTCTGTCTTCTAGTGCATTAAATGTCCTGCATTTTTAGTCCAAGATGCTGGTCAAGAACACCTTTTTAGGTGTGGGGGACAAGGGGACAAAGTGGAGTAGTGGCCAAGGTTTGGTTAATTACCTTTTGCATTTTTACTTCTACTTTTCTTACATTTACCCCACCCATTCTTGCCTATAAATACACCCCTCCACCCATTCATTTTTTCCAAGCTAATAGCCAAATATATGCTGAGATTTTGAAGAAGAAACACTCTCCCAAAGTTTATTCAAGTGCCCACTTCTTCTACTTCATCTTTAAAACCTTCGATTCTTCATATATTCCGATATATACAAGGTTTTAAACCCCGAAGCTTCGTTCCACCCAACCAAGCCTCGCTCATCTTAGCATTTTCATAAACCACTCTTTTCAACCTCCCGAAGGGCTGCCCAAATTCGTTCGTGTGCTTAAAGTCGTATCGAACCTCCGACGAATTTCTCCGGCGAACTTTCGTGCATTAATCGTGTAAGTGGTTTCTTTTAGCTTCAATTATCCGAGTCTTAATCGACCATTTTCAAAGGGCTTTTCAAACAAATTTCTCTTCATCTTAAGCTCTCTTGATTTCAAAATACTCGAGTTGGCCACTCGTTATTATCGGGAATATTGTGCACTAACTTTACTTGCTCACTAACTCATAATTTGTGCTCCCATTCCCATCACTCCCATACCCTTCTTGTTTTAGTGAGAAACCCATTTTTCAGCCCTGTGCTCGGTGGGGATATCATTGAGATAAGATACGTGGTATTACGTGTTTAGTTTCCGAACGTGTGTGTCGGGTGTGATTTTACTTGTTTCGGTGGTAAACCCCGTTTGGGCCTTCTCGCTATCGCGGGGTGTTATCCGAACAAGCTACTTGGTTCAAAATCCGTTAGTGTGAGTGTGCGATATATCTTGCTCGACTTCGACTCCGTCTTTTCAAAACTCACTCATCACTCGATCTTATTAAAATCAACAACTTATATTTCTCCACGCAATATAATTTGTTAAAATTGAACCAACGATTTAAACCACCATACTAAAACGTTATTATCGACAAATCTCAACGTGGTTAAAATTGGACTAAAACTTGCGGAACCAAAACTTTTATAAAACAAGGATATATTTGTTTGTGGATATTGTGTTCTAACTTTTGCAGTGAGGTGAAGTGAAGTGAGGTGATCTTCGTTCTAAGACCCAAGTCTTTGACGTATTGACGGGGAGTTGATAGTCATCGCACCGTGAGGAAGAGGAAAGACCCAATACCTAATACCTAAGATCCAAGACCGGCGAAAGGTTTAGAAGTACAAAGACCACTGGAGGTGCAACGACTTTGAGGAAGTAACGAGGATAGTTACGTTCCGAGACAAGTCTTGTTATTTACATTTATAGTGAGGAGGTAACGAAGAGTTACGCTCCAAGATATATATTTGTAAAGGCTTCTCCGCCTACTGTAAAGGAGTTCTTTATAGTAGAGAAAATCTCGAGTCCGGGGAGGAGCTCGGGGACTGGACTAGGGGTGAGTGGACTCCAAGGGTTGAGTTAGCCACCGCGAACCAGGATAAAATCGCTCGTGTAATATTTTCCTTTTCTTTTCTTACACTTCCGCACGTAACTGCCAATACTCTCGATACAAGTTCTAAAGAAGGGGTGAAAACTTTTTAAAACGACATAAATATTTTTAATTGGTGATTAAGCTATTCAACCCCCCTTCTAGCTTAATTAAACCATCTATCGGGACCTAACATAATGCAAGGAAATACAGGAGTTAAAAATTCAATCATATGAAATATGACATACAATTTTTTTGCCAATTTGCGTAAAACTTGTACGCCCAGCAGTGTGGGTGTCCACAACCTTTTGACGATTCTCTGCAGCAGTCTTAGATTGTCTCTGAAAATTTAATGAAGTGCAAAGAGTATAAAAGAAATAGTTTAAATCTAACTATGAAACTAAGTCGAGTAAATGTTGTACAGTCAGGATACAAAGGCTGCCCACCCTCCTCGACAAGCCGATAAAATTTCTTGGCTTCATCGTCCATCCCCTTTCTGCCTCCATGTTCAGTACCAATATTATTCTCATATATATGTTGTATCATCTCCTCGAACTCATTTCCTAAACCTAAACCATTTTCAATATCCATTCCATCCTCAATGTCATTTTTCTTTTGGTTGACACTTCATAAATCCACTGAATGGACTGTGGACACAGACCATTACATATGAGGTGTTCATGGATACCATTTTCACTATTCCAATAACGACTAGCACATTTTCTACAAGGACATTTCATTTCCTTTCCCAACCTAAATTCGGCAAAAGCATTTCTAATAAACTCTTTGACCCCCTTCCTATACTGTTCACTATACTTTGGAAATGTAACCCATCTTTCTCCTTCAAAATCCATTTTCTACATGATAAAACATATAATATTAAAGCTTCAAATACCACACCACCACCACCACCAAAACAGGGCCTCAACACCACATCATCAAGAAATTAGAGACAACACACAATATATTATATCACATCCACTATAATAATCTAGCAGGAGCATCAATTCTCTTTAAATCAGCCTTATTAATACATACACATAACCCAGCAAATAAACATAACCCATAACCTAGCAAAGCAAATACACACAACCCAACAAATATAAACATAACAAAGCAATTAACAAAGAAAACAAACCCAACAAACACATAAACATATAACCCAGCAGAGCAAATGTACATATAACCTCAACAGAGCAAATATAATCAAAAGCATATAGCCGAATTGAGCAAATTTACCTTAATTGAGCAAATGGCCGGCTGTGAGAACCCTCAACCTTCAAGCTCATTGGAGTCTTCAAGCTTAATCTGCACAAACTAACATATATGCATGTGAGAAGTATATCCTAATTAGAAAGATGAACCCTAATTGACATAGATGCTTGAGAGAGTATAGAGAGATGAGAGACTCAAGAGAGATGAGATACCTGAGAGTGTGAGAGAGTCGACTGAAGAGTGTGAGAGTGTGAGAGAAACAAGAGAAATGAGTGAGTTTGGGTGTTAGAAAGATTTTGGTACTAAAAAGCACCCGCCCAATGAAAAATCAGAACCCCCGCTTAAACTAAAACTCGGTCAAGTTGACCAAAGTGTACACTCTCTTGCAACACTTTTCGAAAAGTATTGCAACTGTCAATGGTTTTGTAATTTCATCAAAAAATGTTATGATCGGAGCAACATTTTTTTGTCTGTTGCAACATATTACAAACTGTTACAGTAGGGACGAAAATATTTAGTCTATTGCAACACTTTATGCAACATTAATCATTTGGGGCTTGCAATAGGCCAAATATGGCGTAGTGTTTTTCTTTCTTATTAACCACGTACATTCTAACTTTGTAACCAATCCTAGGAAGCACATCTCTACGCCGTTTTCCCTTAACACTACCAAGACTACCAATCAATATTTCATCGTCCTCAACGGGGTTTTTCCCACGATTTTCTCCCGCCAAATTACAAACATACATTCGACCATATATGGATTTATCTTTGACACGCTTCTGTGTGTTTTGTATCTTAATTGCAAAACCATTCTTTAAAGCATACGCCCTAAACAAATTCTCCCCGGCTTGTAAATTAGGAAATTTATGATTAAAGTAGGGAATACTAATAGGGTCATCTCCATCAACATTATTATCACCATGATCATGCAAATTACCACTACTTTCATGCATACTACCTATATCATCATACAATTTCTCACCTTCATCTAATTGTTCACTAACAAATAACTCCTCACCATCGCTATCAACAACTTTAACATAGTCAATATTATCTCTATTATTACCATATTTAACCTCATCGTCATGTACATCAACATTCTTGGTTTTTTTCAAACTTTTTGTACCTTCAAATCTTGCAAACATTTTATCCATTACAACACAAAGAATAATCAACAAAACACTACTACAAATTAAGCTTACCCAAGAGAAAGATGGAAGTTGGATGAAATTCTTTCCTAAAAGAGCCACAAATCAGCACTGCACTTTCCAAAAATTTCACACAACACTTGTGATGATCGCGTAGGTCAAAAAAAAAAGATAATACGAAACTTTCTGGGTTGTCCGCGTATAATAACCGCAAATACCCTCTGTGTCTGCGTAAAAAAACGCGGAAAGACATAGTATCCGCGGTTATTTTACGCAGATACTTAAAAATCCGATCTTTTGTCCCAGCCGTTGGATCGTCGATCCAACGGCTGGGGAAGTGGTTGTTAGATAACTGTTCCCTGACAATCAATTGTCAGGGAACAGGACCCTTTATATACTATGTGCCTCCTTGAAAACATTTATATTTCGAGGATAAGTGATTATTTTCGAGGTAAAATATATGGCACATTACTTTTTTTTTCCTGAATTATTTTTTTATCATACAGTGAATTTGGAACACCTTCTTTATATTTATATTCAAAAAATTTATAAATATTGGTTTTTAAGAAATTAAGTCATCATAACAACTTAACTTATTATACCACACAAGCCTTATATTTGGGTGCCGCCAAATATATTTGGTTTAATTATTATAATAATAATAATTTATATTTGAATTTGTAAATATAAAAAAAATTATTTATCAAAAAAAATAATATATATATATATATATATATATAAATACATAAACTGAAATTTACTTTTCATCTATAAATAATTTCTTAATACTAGACAATAAACACTTTATTTAAGTTACACTAAAAAACCCCTATATATTAAAATGGAATTGTCCAAAATAAATTTATAAAATTATTAAAAAGTCCTAATAAAACATAAAATCTATTCTTATATATTAAGTAAAATGGGGGAATGTTGTCCAATTTTTTTTTGTAAATTATGAAAAATGCCCTTATAAAACGGGTATTTACTTCTATATATTAAAAGGGGACTAGGGGCAAAAATTGCAAAAAAAATACCTATGAAGTTACATATATACCCTCAATTTATAAACAATTTTTGAATACCGTGGCCTCTTTGTGTTCTTCGTTCTTTATGTCAGTATCTATTTTCTATTGTCCCTCTACTCTTTGCCTTAGCTCTCTCTACCCTCGTCAGTACAGGATTGCCTCTCTAAGATTCGGTTTCAAGGGAAACGTTTGCTCTAATATTAGTGCGTATATGAATTAGATTTACGCGACATCACCCTTCCTCCCAATGGACGGTTTCTCGAAAAAACGTGCAGGCCGAAGTTGTGCCTGACCAAAGAGGTTATAGAGGAGCGTAGGGCGCTAAAGCGATTGCAGAATGTTGCTCGTCGTGACCCAGGTATATTTTGTGAGATCATCATTTGTTGTGTTGTCGACGTGTTAGTGGGGGATAGTTTTAGATTAGCATCAAATTTTTATGTCAAAATTTTGTTGTCATAAGGCTTAAGTTGGCATCGGTCCTGCAATTAGTTTTGCTGAGATGGCTCCTTTGTGTAAAACAAGGTAATCATAGTTTAAGATTCAGATGTGATCGTAAAGCTCAAAACATATATTATGCTTAAATCCTTCAGATATAAAAATATGCACGTATGCTATTGCTCTTATTGTCCCGTTAGTGAACTGGATCATACATCCCTGAGGTAGTCAACTACTTCTCTAATGGTAGGTCTCTTAAAAGGATTTCTAATTACGCACATTTTATTTACACAGGCAGGCCATATCAAGCATCTTAAGCATTTCACGTTCATAGCTCTTGCGTCTAAGGAAAGGATCAAACATTTCTCCCTGTCTATCTTCACATCTTAATTGAGTTTTAGATTGGACTGCTGGTGTACAGACAAGTCCATATTAATTGAGTTTTGATATTACCATCATATTTATTGGAAAAGGAATATGATTGTGTTTTTAAATTAATTTTGTATTGTAATGAATCTGACATACTTGGTTAAACGTGAAAGTTACACCTGGAGGGGGTGAATAGGTGTATAATGGCTAACAATGTCAATTTTAAACTTTTATCAAATATTTCAGCTGACTATTTTCATTTAAGAAGTGATTATAGCAGGCTATTATGCAAAATAGTAAAGTGCAAAAATGTAAATCAGACACAAGCAATTTTAGCCAGGTTCGACCCCTATATCTCATCGTCTACGTCATGGTCCTTTACCAACTTGGTAAGAGAATATATTACTACTGAAAATACTAACAATTACAGAATTATAATATATCTTGTTGGAAATTGAGACCTACAAATTAGAATAAGATAACATATTTTTGGTATTCCGGTGATGTTAAGAACAAGCTCTCTCCAGTGCCTTTTTTAATGGTGATTCACACCACAATATATAGGCAACATTAACATCCCTTCACCCCAAAAGAAACTGCCCAGTTATGTTAATCTTTATATTTTGTAACTCCAAAATAATTAATTCACTTTATATTTTATTTGACAAATTAAGTCAAATCCAACTGTTAGGAATCAATAAGTTTGATGATAACATAAACACTTTGTAACATGTTCAAATTAGAATCTTTATCATTTTATCAGTTGTAATTGTTATCTTACTTATCTTGAGAATTATCAACGGATGGATATAATAGGATGGCCAATTGTAAATATCCAATGCCATGTAATTTTGTCTAAGTGAAGGATATTCAACTGATGAGTTATAGTAATTCAACTGATGAAGACTGTACTATGTTCGATTGATGAAGACTAAGTTTTCAACTGATGAGACTGGAACAATATTCGATCGATAAAGTTTGTAATTCCAGATTAGCTAAAGGTTCAGTTAGTATAATTTGAAATATTTTTTATGATTTTAGACAGCAACTTTACAAAAACTAACCATAATTGTATTCTTCTTTTATAGGATAAGACAACTAATGTTTTTCCTGAAGTGATTAAAGCTATAATAAAAAAAGACGAAAGCTTAAAATAATGATCAATGAAGATAATGTGAAAGCAAAGAGTAGTCTATATTTTGCTATTGATGCATGTATACAAGTGCTTCTGCCTTGACAATGTGTTCATCACCGGGAACAAATAACACAACCTTTGCAGTTGGAGAGGCTAGTTTGATGATGACATATAATTACAATATATTATTCATTGAACTATCAGAATTAAATTTAGGATCATATCTTTTACTTTAGACTTCTGCTGTCAGTCGTTCACATGGGGACGCGACACCAAGAACCTCAAAATCAACTAAAAAGAGAGTGAAAGTGATAAACTTCTTCTAAAGCTTTATTATGAATTGACGGTAAACTTCTTCATAATGCAATATCATGCTTTTATTGTTACTGGTGTGCTACAGAACTGGATGAAGATGCGGTGTTCGTTATTTCATTATTTTCTAGACAACTCCTGTTCCCAGTTTTATTTTTCTTTGGAATGAATATATTTCTATTACTTGATTGCTTATGACTCGATTATCTGATACTTCATTTTTAATTCATTATTGTAATTTAAAAATTTTGATACTTGATATTGTTTTGTTTTTGAGTAAATGCTTGATATTGTTGATTGATGATTTTGATTCTCGATTCACCGTATAAACAAAACAATATATTGCCAAAACTATGATTATTTGTAAATATAATTAAATATATGTTTAAAATTTTAAATTACATTATACTCATTGAATATATATAATAAAAAAATTAACTATTACTTAGCAAAATTAAGAGGGGTGTATTGGATTGAGATTTAAAACATTTTTTTTTATTTATGAAATCCGAGGGTATTCGATTCAGATTGTTTGAAATCCATTAAAATCTTAAGGTATTCAATTCGAATTTTAAATTATGCTACAAAATCTGGTGGCATTCAGTTATGATTTCAAATTATGCTTTAAAATCCGATGGTATTCAATTGAGATTGTTAATATCTATTAAAATCTGATGGTATTCAAATGTTGATGAATTTTTTCGGTTTTCATAAAATGATGGATTTTGTGGCATTCTTCAGTGTATTTTAAGTTTTTTGAAATTCTACCGAAATTCATAGGATTTTGAATCATTGTACTTAAATCCTATCAACTTTTTTTTTTGAGGTAAATCCTATCAACTTTGATCACATACAATCCATAATGATAAACTAAAAATAATCAATTAAAATTCCAATCAAATACATCTGGAAAGAGAAATTATTATTTGTAGCGTGCGGTATCCGGCCAAAATCGCTGCTAGTTTACGAAATTGAATTGGGCGTTTCGGTTTAAGGTTTTAAGCTACTGAACGTAGAGATCTGTGCACAAGAAAATATCTGCGTGTCACATGCTACTGTAGTTATAATACGGCGAATATAAAATATATTCTCTTTCACTCTGTATATTTCTGAAATTTCTCTCTCATCCCATCGAAAGCAAAAAAATACGAAACGCAGGAATCATAACCGGATCCCAAACTCAAAAAAACCCTAACCCTAGCCGCGTATATTTCTACATCTCTCCTCTTCAAATTCTACCTATACATACAACAATACTTACATATGCATATTGAAATTGGTATATAGATAAGGTTGAGGTTAGGGTTACGATTAGGATTAGTTTATTTTTGTGATGGAATACTGTAGAGCCGGTGGTGGTTCGTCGTGGAAATGACCGGAGGGCGATGTTCACGGCGGCGTAAGGTTGTCGACGTCGGAATTGATATTCCGACTGATGGAAACTCCGAGGGCGGGAGTTTAGATTTGTTCACACAGGCTCGAAAGGCGCTTAGCGACCGCTCTCCGTTTGATTTGGAGGATGGACAGGAGGTTTTGACTGGTAATTTGCCCAGAGAGTTGGCGACTGTGTTGTGTAAGCGTTCTGATGGAAGGAAGAGGCATAAGAAGTCGCATTCCGCCACTGGAGAGAGTAAGTCGCAGAGGCTGGAGAAGAGTCGTGGAGCGGCGTTTTGGGCTGGGAAGGAAGTTTATTTCAGAGGATTGACTGTTGCTGATATTGATAAGTTGTGTGAGCTGTCCACTCTCGACTTTACAGAGACTTCTGACTGTCTTTTAATTCCGTTTGTGGAAAATGATAGGACGGGGACTTGTAGTGCTGTTATAAATGGAAATGTGAGTGCTAGTGGTAATGAGTTGGGAAATGTTCCGGAAGTGCAGAATAAATGTGATGAGCAGTTTATGGAAGTTGACAGTGCGGGGAGTGTTGAGTTGAATGTAGAAGATAAGGATAGTGGCTTCAAACAGCAGACTAGTGGTTTAGAGTGGCTTTTAGGTTCTAGGAGTAAGATATACTTGACGTCAGAACGTCCTTCGAAGAAACGCAAGCTTTTGGGTGGTGATGCTGGTTTGGAGAAACTTATTGTTTCTTCTGCAGTGGAAGACTCGTCTTCTTTCTGCCACTATTGTGGTTTGGATACTGTAGACCAGTTGAACCGATTGATAGTTTGTAGTATGTGTAAAATGGCAGTTCACCAGAGGTGCTATGGGGTACAAGAAGAAGTATCAGAGTCTTGGCTGTGTTCATGGTGTATGAATAGGAATCAGAAAGGAAATTCCGAAAGACCTTGTTTGCTTTGTCCGAAACAGGGTGGTGCCTTAAAACCTGTTTTGAGGAGTGATAGCAGTGGGTCTATGGAATTCGCTCATTTGTTTTGTTGTCAGTGGATGCCTGAGCTTTACATCGAAGACACTAGGAAAATGGAACCGATCGTGAATTTTGAGGGCATAAAGGAAACACGGCACAAGTTGATTTGTCGTCTATGCAAGATAAGATGTGGGGCATGTGTGCGATGCAGCAATGGTAAGTTCTGTTTCATTATCCTTTCACAACCCTACAAATATTCTGTTGAAGGGCTGATCTTTTGGTGTTTGGATCTGTTTCTTATGCAGTTATGCTTTTGCGTTTGTGCTCACTTAAATTTCATGTTTCTGTTAAGTGTTAAGTTGAATCATACTTGTACAATATAATGATTTTGGAAGTAGCAAAAGAACAAGTTATGTTAATCTGTTCACGGAACTAGGCATATAACACTCTAGTCCTTGTTGAATAAATATGTGTTTGACAATGAGTTTTGTGACTTTGAAACCTTATTTTTTGAGTTTTGGACGTCTGCAATAATCTAGTGCTCAAGCGCTGCTAAGACAAAATTTCATGTTTATTCAACATGTTCATAGTTAATACTTAAATATAAGGGGGTATGCAATGATCTTATATGTTTATGATATATTAATCGACTGCAGTTGTAGTGGTCTAGGGTCATTTTGCATCCAAGGCTGAATTGTTGAATGTAATATGTTGTGATGCCATTGGCATGCTAATGAATTTCACTAGTGAGTTGCTCTAGGAAGAAGCTCTTGTGGTATAATTTTACTGCTTTTGGCCCTTTCTTTGATGTTCGCATGTACACATTAATATGTAGATGTTTGCAGCTTTGTTGAAGTATTTGTTTGAAGTATTGAAGTAAAATAGTATGTTTTAATTTATGCACTCGGTGAGAAACTAAAGCATTGCGGTTCTGTCCTAAATCGTGTAATTTGAAAAACAGGTGTTATCATTCATCGTCGTCACCCGCGAAACAGTAATTTAGACAAATTTATGGATCTCTATATTCTAGACTCATAGACAAAAATAATCTTGGCGTACACAAATATCTGCATGATAAGTACTTTGGTAAAGCATGCCTAGATATACGGAAATTAATTGATATCTGAGTTTAATATACTCTTTTGCGATTTCTTTTCTTCACTGCTCCCCCATTCTTTTTTTTCTTTGTAATGAAGTTTATCTATAAACGCCTTAGTGCAACTCATGAAAAATTTGCTTGCTCTGCATATCTGGCAGAATTAGCTTGAAATGTAGCATTCATTAATTAGACGATTAGATTTTAATGAGCTTCCGACAAATACAAACTACGTTTACAAACTATTATTGTAAGGATAAGTACAATGATATATAAGACAGAATGCATAAAAAGTAATAGGAAAAAGAAGTGAAAAAAGCACATACATAATAATATATTCGGAGTATCGTTTATGAGGTAATTGACAACAGAACTTCAACATTCCCAATTGTATATCAATCACGAAAATCTCTTTATCATTTCATATACAGACATATATAAACACCGACTATACATTTATACGCCAACTGTATATATATACATGCATATAATTTTAATTAATCTACACACAAGTATCGGTTTCCATTCAACATAGAACAAAAGTGTGAAAAAAAGTCGGTGTTGTCGTAAGGGTTTTAGTAAATGCATTTTTATTGTCTCATTCATATTGGCCTGGATTTTGCACCAGTCAATTGACTAGTCGACAAACTTATTAACAATTCACGAATTGAACTCTCCGGTCAAATTGACGAGTTGTCGACTAGTCGTACCTAGTTATCGGCCATGACAACAATGGATCTACCATCTTGATATATGCGTTTATGGCATTTTCCGGTAATAGATCGGTCTAATAGAAAATTAATTTTGGATATAAAAATTTTAGTTTCGTTTTGCTTGCTTGTTGGATTATGTCACCAATATCGACATTTTTGTCTTCCTCTTTAGGAACTTGTAGAGCCTCCTTTCATCCTATATGTGCAAGGGAAGCAAGACAGAGAATGGAGATTTGGGGAAAATTTGGAAGTGATGATGTAAGTACTATATTTCGTGCTTGTATATTTATGTGTTCCTGTATTGGATTTTCCTAATTGGTATTTTATTCTGTTTGTTATAAATTATAATGAGGTTTGCATAGTAAAATATAATTTTCTTTCCTAATTAAAGCACTTTTTACTTTTAACTTTCTAGGTTGAGCTGCGTGCATTTTGCTCAAAGCACTCTGAGGACCTGAATAATATTAGCATTGTACAAGGAGACCAGTTCCCTGATCAGACCATTGCCAAGCATCAGCCAGTGTCATCTACAATGATAAAACCACATAAACTTAAAATTAGTAGAAGAAACGGAGAAGTGGAAGGCCATTTTGGAACTTCAGAGTTGCATTTGGAAAAGGCGGATTGCAGTGTACCCCATGAGGGTGTTTTACCCGATGCTAGATCAAATCTGACAAATGAGTTGGAATGTCGTGGTATTCAACAGTCAAATACTGCTTTGGTATTAGATAAAAGCAGTGAAGATGTTGACACAACTGAATCTTCAAATTTTAAAACCATCCTAAAGAAGGTGGAAAATATATGTTTGTTATATCAATTCTGTTCTCTTGATTTGTGCACTTTCTGAAATATCTGTAACATTCTTGTTTACTAATCTGATGCAGTTAATCGACCAAGGAAAAGTATCTGTGAATGATGTGGCATCAGATATTGGCGTTTCCCCTGAATTTCTGTCATCAAATCTCATAGTAATTACGAACTTTATAACTGATATGTATTAAGTATGTTGTGCTATCAGAAATGTTGCGCAACATGTCTTCAGATACTCATTAAGTCCTGGTCCACTCATCTCTTGCTTTTCACTTCAATTTGCATTTAAACACTGTCTCTTGACTGCAGGGTGATAACATAGTACCAGAACTGCGAAGCAAAATAGTTGAATGGATGAAAAATCATGCTTTTATTGGTCCTTTGCAAAGAAATCTAAAAGTTAGATTTAAAAATCTAACCAAAGTCGAGGCTGTTGCCAATGGTGATACAGATGGTATAGTATCAGATTCTTGTACTCCTGATGTTTCTGTTACGTCAATTCCACCTCGAAGAAGAACAAAAAGTGACATCAGGATTCTGAAGGATGGCAAAGCATTATGCGTGACTAGAACAAGTTCCATTGAAGATGGAACCTCCATGACCCACAAAAGTGCTTGTCATATAATCAGAGATGAACCTGCCTGTCAAAGTGAGGAGTCTGTTCCTGACAACTCCCTAAAGGTTGTCACTTAACAGTCCCTGTTCATTTGTTATTAAATATGTAACACATGACCCTGTGCTTAAGATTCCCAGTTTAAGAAACTGAAGTCCTCTCCTCTCTTTAAATTTCTTGGTATATTTGTAAAAAATTATGATTGAATTTCTTATTTATTTAGTGCTGACTATATATAGTGTAACTTGCTTTGTTAGTTCAGTTAAATTTGTTATGGGTTGTGGCCTGATCTCTGTGAATCATTTTTCTTTATGTCTAGTGAAAGTCTCCTTGTGACTATAATTTCAAACATGTAGTGTCACAGACACACCAAATAAGGCCGCACCTTTTCCCTTGACAGTTTTCTTGATCATTATTACCTCTGATAAGGTGTTCAAGCTCTTGCTCTGTGTGCATTTGATATATTAATAGTATTTACCTAGCTTACCCCTACACTTTTTCTGTGGTATATACAGTAGCTGTCATTTTAGGAATTGGGTATTATGTAGATTGAGAGGGCAGGTCAACAAACTTGATTTTAAATGCTGAATGTAGCACATGAGTTTTAGGCATTGACGCTTTTATATCAGTTTTGTCTTTGTTTTGGTTTCTGTTATTGTATTGATGCTTCAAGGTTTTAGGCACCTGTTACCTGTTCAAATCATATTAGTGCAGGAACCACCTGACGTGACCTCATAATATTGCGGGGCACCTTTATGTCCACCATGTGCCACCTCATAATATTGCGGGGCACCTTTATGTCCACCATGTGCCACCTCAAATTGATCACAGCAGTTATAGTATTTAAACCCATATCCTATTGTTTTATTATTTAATGTTGTGTATTAGCCAATAATATTCCATTCAACTAGGCATTTTGTTGATGATGAATTATTTAGGCCAACAGTATACTTGTACGTGTAATTGCCTTGTATTATACAATATTGGGTGTTTACTTTTTTTCGTCTAAACAACAAACGGTGCCAACTGTTTGGTTAGTTTGTTTGAACAATGTGATTGTATATAACTGATTGACTTGGGAGGCCTCACCATGAAGTGATTAAATCTTATGCTTTAGTGTTATTTTCAGCCAGCTATCTTATTGTTATACTTGTAATTGCTGCATCTTATAATTTTTCTTTATTCATATTTATTTGGGCAGACCTTGCTCGAGCCTGCTGGGTCTAGAGACATTTTGCAAAGCAATTCCTCCAAGATTGAAGGTTAGATTAGCATATATGTGTGTTGAGTTAATTTTATGGTTTCTGAAGTTTTGGGCAGTTTTTATATATTTGTTATCTGATATATGGCAGGTATAGTAATTTTGTAATAGCATTTTAGACATATTCTAGCAAATAGAAATTGTATTTTTTCAGTATTTAAAAAGGATGCAATTACATTATTCTTATTGTGCAAAAAGACGTAGCCCGGTTAGTAATCGCCTAGATGGGCTTTTCCCGGTGACAAATAGATTAAATGTATTGTTTTTGTTTTCATTTCATACTGGAGAGAGTTTATTTTTCCTGTAATTTAGTAAGAAGTTTATTTAAAAAAAACCATTTTAGGGCCATAATATATAAATTGTAGATAATTAGTCATTTATTTGTCGGTAGTTACAGTCAATTCTCTAGTCCTAGGATCGCAATAGACTGAATTTTCATTTTTCTCGTGATGTCCAGATATTATATGATGTAACGTGGAACCAGTAAAATGTAATAAATGTATTGGTTGCAGTGGAGGCGCTGTGCTTTTCTTCATGCTTCATAGTTATACTATATGTTGGGCAGGTGAAGGATCCAAGTTATCGTATTGTACTGCCTCCGATTCTGTTCGGGCCGTGGAGGGTGCTATACCTGAGAAGAATGCTGCTTTGGACTCTGTTTCAGCAAATCCTGTTTATGATACTGCAGTGAATTGTGTCCCTGATCTCATGTAAGCATTAGTAAATAAGACTCCAATTAATCTCTAGAAATATGTCATCTTGTATAAAGCTGACATCTACTTTTATGTAAAACAGTAATGAGCAGTCAGTATGTAGTTTTCACATGCACCCAACTATACGGAAGACACTGTCAGAGATGCCCAATCCGGCAGTTATAAGATTTTTAACAGACGACAATGATGGTAAAATTCTCATTACATACTTTTCTTGTTTGTTAATATCGGAAAGTATGTAATTTCCTACATCGCTTGGCAGGTTTACGGGATAGAGAACTTTCACCACTTGAAGCATCTTCTAGCTCTAGCATTTGTTGTAATCATCAAAGTGACAAATTAGCTTCTCCAGGATCGGTCTATAAATTCAGACCAGGTCTAGAGCAGTTGGCCAAGGCTGGGAGAATGGGCATTTTAGAGCATTCACCTGCAGATGAAGTAGAAGGGGAACTTATCTTCTATCAACAGCAGCTACTTCACAATGCACTTGCAAAAAAGCGCTTTAGTGGTCTCTCTCTTGACACTCTTCTGGTCATTCACTTTCTTTATGAGTCGACTTGCTGCTATTACCTCGTCCATTAATCTGAAGTTGTTCAGTCCCTTACGTTTGGTTTTTGGCAGATAATCTGATGTCAAAGATTTTGACGAATCTTCCGGAGGAGATTGATGCTCTAGGCAAACAGAAGTGGGATGCAGTTACAGCTAATAAGTTTCTGTATGAGCTTAAGGAAGTGAAAAAGCAGGGAAGAAAAGAGCGGCGCCACAAGGAAGCTCAGGCTGTGCTTGCTGCTGCGACTGCGGCTGCTGCTGCTTCTTCTAGGATTTCTTCATTCAGGAAAGATTCTCGGGAAGAATCTGCTCATCAGGACATAGTAAGTTTTCTTTGTTCAGCATATTGACTTTTTCCATGGGAGTAGACATGCAAGAGAAATTTTGGAATGGTCATATATATATGTATATTTATTTATGTTTTTCGTTGCCACCATATTTCTACATCTCTTTCAGAACCCATTGAAGGCGGATTTTTATAGTGGAGGAGCTGGTCTGTACTCTCAGCAGATGCCACGAGCGAAGGAGACACTTTCAAGATTAGGTACCACGAGGGTATCATCAGAAAAGAATTATGATGCTGTCTATACAAATTCTGATTTCTCGAAGGACCACCCTAGAACTTGTGAGATCTGCAGACGATCTGAGACAATTTTGAACCCGATCTTAATCTGTACAAGTTGCAAGGTTCATAACTTGAAACCTGTACAATTATATAGAATATATGGTTGAATCTTAACTTTGTTACTGTTACCAGGTCGCAGTTCACTTAGATTGCTATCGCTGTGTCAAAGATTCCGGGGGACCATGGTATTGTGAATTATGTGAAGAGTTGTCATCAAGAAGCTGTGGTGCTTTGGCTGTTAATTCTTGGGAAAAGCCCTACTTTTTAGCAGAATGCGGGTTTTGTAATGGAACTGCTGGTGCCTTTAGAAAGTCAACTGATGGTCAATGGATTCATGCATTTTGTGCTGAAGTAAACTTTCTCTTCCCAGTTACTATTCTCTCAGGCATATTTCTGTCTTCTGTTCATTGTGAATGTTATTTAATATATCTATTTCTGTGCCAGTGGGTTCTAGAATCGACCTATAAAAGGGGTCAAGCAAATCCTGTGAAGGGAATGGTATGTACTCTCATTAAGTGGATGATGCAAGTGTATTCATGAATCTTTTCTAGTTTAAGGGTTTGATCGAGAACTAATATTTAAACTAAAACTTTCTGTTTTGTCATTAATAAAACGTTCTCTTACCATAATTTCATTAATATTGCAGGAGACGGTAATTAAGGGGAGTGAAATGTGTCACATTTGTCGCCGCAAACAAGGTGTTTGCATAAAGGTTGGGATTCACTTTAACTTGTCTCTATACTCATGGGTGAAGGTATTATGTGTACAATTGGTGATTAATAAGCACTTGGTTTGTGAACAGTGCAACTATGGTCATTGTCAGAACTCTTTTCATCCATCTTGTGCTAGAAGTGCTGGCTTTCAAATGAATTTAAAGACCGTTGGTAGCAAGTTGCAGCACAAGGCATACTGTGAAAAACATAGCCTGGTGGAGAGGGCAAAGGTGAACTTCGTGTTTTGATATTTTTTGTGTTATGATACATTTTGTTTTGTTAATTGCCTCTCTTCTAACTTTAATATATATGCCAGGCGGAGACCCAAAAACATGGAATGGAAGAACTTAAGATTCTTAAGCCAGTTAGGGTAAGTACAAAGTACACGCAAATATTCCACTGCTTGTATTGCATATAGATATACTATCATTTTAATGGCTGAATGTGGCACAAATTTTGTTTAGTTCTTTAGTGTCGGTAAGAGATGTATGCTAAATTAAAAAAAATTCTGATGGATTATACCTTCTGCAGTACATACTTAAAATGGTCTGTCGTGTATCTTATTGTGTTATGTATGTTGGTTTCTGGTGAAACTAAATTATATGTTCTCTTATGGAGACTTGACCAAGTTCATCTCATATACTTAACTCGATAGTAGAATTTTAATGTTTCAGAGTTTGTCTTAAAATACACGTCTGATTGAAAAACTTAAAGTGCAACCATGCTTAAGTGACATATCCTTTTTTCTGACCAATAACCCGAATGCCTCATGGCTGTTACCAAGGGACTGTTGGTAAATAATTAATCGATTTAGAATCAATAAGTACAAGTGCACATCAGTGTTACGGGCTGATGTCTTTTTGTGTTCCGTCATCCGTGTATTGCTAACAACTGTGTGCTCACTGCATATGCATTTTTTCAATATACAGCTAGTTACTGATGCAATGTTCCATTCACATCTGGATTGTTGGACTCCTGCCACTGCATATTGTGTTTCATGTGCTGACTGCATATGCATTTTTTCTCCTTTGCAATGTTATAAACGGGGCGGGGTGGATGCTAAAACATGTGTTTAATTAGTAGATGTTCTCTTTAGCCTCTTCTTTTTTAATTTAATTTCTGTAGAACCTTATCATCTCTTCTTTGTTCAGGTCGAATTGGAGAAATTACGACTTCTTTGTGAGAGAATTATCAGAAGGGAGAAACTAAAGGTACCCTTTAAGCATATTTATCTATTTTATGAATCCTTAATTATTGTTTCCCTTCAGCTGAAGGTGCGTTATATGCCCATTGAAAAGTGATGAATTAGGTGAAAAGTGTATCACTGAGATATTCTATGCATTGTATGCAGAATCATATTGTACATTTTATAGAATTTACTCTAGAGGAATGTTGTTGAAGTAGTGGTGCATGGTTCATTAAATCACTTTGATGCTGTTACTATGTATGTTTGACATAATATTTATCTTGGATAAATTCAAAACTAGCTTTACAATCATAGCAGCATCTGATATTATTTATTTATTTTTTATTATGAATTTGTTAGGCTTAATATACTCCCTTTTTACTCCTTCTTATGAAGATGAAATTAATAGTCTATTATGTATCTTGTCGATCTTTTCTCTGAAACAATTTGTGGGCTGTAGCTTAGTAATGCAGGATGGTGTCTAGGTTTAGGATCTCAGAATTCTTCCTTGATTAATCTGTCAGAAGAGAAAAATACTCACAAAGTAAAGACACATGGTATCAGAAATGATAAATCAATTTGTAATATTAAATTATTAATGAAGACAAAATAGCCTATGACAACTAATCTATATCTATACATCAATATAATAAATAATAAATATTGTGTTTTCACTCGGTTATTGCGAGAGTATCTTGTTTTTGACATGTATATATGTAACAGTCATTAGTGTGTTGGCTGTATTTCATTGAGGTTGTGGTTTGTTACTCCCGTATTATTTAAGCATGAGTTGTGGCAGCGTGATGAATCTTTTGCTTGATGTTGCAGCGTGACTTGGTTCTTTGCTCACATGAAGTACTGGACTCAAACAGAGAGGCTGCTTCTTTGTCTGCACTCGCCTGTGTCTCTTTTTACCAAACAGATGTCAGTTCTGAATCAGCTACGACCTTGCTGAAAAGTTATACAGATGGTTGTAAGTCAGGTAACGAAGCAATACAGAAATCAGATGACATAACTGTAGATAGCACAGTTGCCGGCAAGAGTCGTACAAAGTTTCATGTGCCAGTGGACAATGACCAAAAGACAGATGATAGCTCTACTTCTCAGCAGCCTTGTCCCTCAAAACCATCAGATGGGGCATCTTTTTCCGGGAAGCAAATTCCAAGTAGACCCTCTGTTCCATCATGGAGCTTTCCTAGTGATGTAGAAAATTGTGCAAATTATAGAAAGGTAAAAAAGTTCCCTGCTACTTTGTTTCATTTATTTCAGACTGAACTTGGATTATATGAATTTTATCCAAAATTTTAAGTTGACATTGTCTGGATAAATTGTGCACAGTATACTGAAACATTTGAAAAAGAGTTGGTAATGACTTCAGACCAAGCATCTATGAAGAACCAGCGGTTACCTAAAGGACTTGTTTATGTTCCTATTCACTGCCTTTCTGGTGAGAAAGAGGCAGTTCCTGATGCATGTAGTACCCAGGAACAACTGAAAAGTGATGAGTAGAACTACATGTCCTTGTAAGATCTCTATGCCCCCTCCATATGCAATTTTTTGTGCCCGAGTGTTGCGACAATCTTTTGGTAAGACAGAGATGGCAGGGCCTGCGCGGGTCTGAGCTTTGACACATCTCTAGAGATAGTTCTATATAACTTTTGCCATCTTTGTTGTATATTGTGAGAGCAAACTGTACAGTGAGTTAGCGTTTGTTCCCGTTGCATGTTGTCAAGTGGCCCAAAATTCAATTTTTATTCTTTTGGTTCCTTTTTCAACCTTTCCGCCAGGCAAAATAGAAGCTTTGCTTATTGTAATTGTACACAGAGTTAGAAAGCATGGCCTCCTGTTCTCTGGAAAGTAGCTGTATATATCCTTACAGTGTTGCATAAAGCAGTAGTCCTAGCATCTGATGGTTAAAATCATTATATAAGTTAAACTTCCATTTGTTTTTTGTTGCAATTTTCCAATGTTATCTGTCAGGTGCTGTGGTGAACTTGCAATTTTTGGACTGCTGTTTTGTCACTTTCGTTTCCATTGTGTCCTAAATTATCTCCTATATATTATGCAAATTTTTATCAGTATACAAGTATGTTTTTAATAAAATATATTTCAGAAATAAACAAGTATTTTTCAAATAAATTATTTCTTGAATATCAAATAATTACTTGGTTTGGTTATTCTTAAAAATTAAAAGCACCCGTTCCAATTATTAAAATGATTTTGTAATGCTTACTAAATTTAGAGAGAAATATTTATTTAAATAAAAATAATTCAAAATATACAAATTTTCATAAGATAAATTATTTTTTCTTATAAAAAATGTGTTGAAATTTTTAATTTATATATGATCCCATATAAATATTTTCATATTAACTTTTATTTTGATATTAATTTATAATTTAATGACAAGTTAATTTAATTCGGACAAATGATTTCCTTAAGATTATTATTCTTTTTGGTAAATATATTTATAAGCATTTTTTTAAATTAAAATATGATGCGAATTCGTTAATTATATGAACCGGGCATCTATACTTTAATAATTGTATTTAATAATTATATTAACGAATAATTTAGTGTCAAGTTATTTTAATCACATATTTTATTTATTTATTATATTTTTATTTCATATTTAAAATTTATAGTCTTTATTATGCCTTTTAGATCCCCTGCAGTTATATTAGAATATATTTATTGATAAATAAATATGATTATATTTGAAAATTTAATATATATATATATATATATATAATTACAAAAGAAAATAATTTTTTAATTCATATTTAACTAATAGTTATTATTTATAAATTTTAAATAAATATTCAAAATATAATATTTAGTTACAATTGTGAACCTAGTTAATACATAGTCTATAAATGTTACTTCATCTTTAAATATAGGATTTGTTTCATTTGGGTCGATTGTTTAGGGCGAATGAATCTTTGTGGGTAAGGAAACTTTTTCATTGGTTTTTTGAGAAATGGGCCTAGGATTAGGTTCACTCACAGACTCATAGACTTGAGAACATTCGGGCTTATCATGAATAGGGTTTGACAAAGAAGGACTTGGTTTAGGAATCGGCTCCTCATTTTCATTCACGTGCTCACCAACTTTGTTATCCATTTGATTTCCCGACTTTAGAGAGATGATTGCATTGACATTCTCGGGAGGTCTTTGATTGAGAAGAAAGATAGGACTGACTTTGGGTTGACTTGGGAATTTTTTTTCTCGCGCTCACACAACGTGCTAGCTAATTGACTCAATTGGGTATCTAACTTAGACACGGCTTGCACGTTAGAATGCAAAAGTCGCCTATCTTGGGTTAGGATTGTCACGAAAGTTTGTTGAGATTGATTCAAATTAGTTTGCGACTTCACTAAGGCCTTGATACTTTTTTCTAAGGAGTTAAGTCTCTTATCCGAATCATTCAACCCGGGAGGATTCAAGGGAGCTTGAATTGGGTTTTGATAATTAGGAAAGAAATTGGGATTGGGCCTTTGAAAATTGAGTTGTAGATTTTAAAAATTTTGACCTTGGGTCCACGAGAAATTCGGGTTAGGATTGTCATGAAAGTTTGTTGAGATTGATTCAAATTAGTTTAAGACTTCACTAAGGCCTTGATGCTTTTTTCTAAGGAGTTAAGTCTCTTATCCGAATCATTCAACCCGGGAGGATTCAAGGGAGCTTGAATTGGGTTTTGATAATTAGGAAATGAATTGGTGTTAGGTCCAGATACGATTGTAGAAGGGGGGGTTGAATACAATCGTCACAAAATAATCGCGGCGGAATAATCTGATTGGAATAAAACTTGTTAATCAGATTTTAATTAATTAATATAACAATTTTTAAGTCGTTATATAATTAATATGGTTCGTTTTAATATCCACTAGTTCGTAGACTAAATTTGACAGGAAGTATTCTAACTTAGCGTATTAAAACAACCGAGTGATCAAAGCACAAAAAACTGTGGATATAACAATAGCAAGTTACTAACAACTTGAAAATTTACAAAGCTTTGAACAAGAACAAATGAAGAGGTTGAAGCCATATTTATAGGCAAACCACTTGAACTAGTATGACAAAGATAGCTATGACAACTCTAGGAAGTCCTATGACAATTTAAACAAGTGCTATGACATTTATATGGAAAGGTATGACATTTTGAAGCATTGTCATGGCACAAGTGGGAAGGTATGACAATCACAAGCATTGTCATACTCTCCCAAAATCGGTATGACAAACTGTGAAACTAAGTATGACAATGAAGCTTGGTCCCTAAGCATTCAAGCGGCATGACAAACTAATGGATTGTCATACCTTGTGATTTCGGTATGACAATCACCATTGTCATGCCTTAATCATTCGGTATGACAAACCAAATGGTTTGTCACGCCTCCTGACTAAAGCATATGTCATGGTGCGGTATGACAAACCAATGGATTGTCATACCTTGCCCAAAAACAATATAACATTGTATTTTCTTAATATAATTAATCCAATAATTATCCACTTAATTATATTAATTATATAAACTCATAAATTAAATTAATTCGAGAGTGAATCAATTAAATAGATAAATTATATAATACATATAATTATTTTGAGATGTGAATTAATTAATTGAATTATTATATATTGCATTTTCTTTAGCAGCAGGTCTTCTGACTTCCTTTAAAAGATCTAATTTTTTGTCTGGATTGAACGACCACCTATTGTTGATGCAGAATATTAAATCTGAGTAGCTGACACATAAATATACTGTCTGGTTCATCTGTATCTAGCTGAATCAAATATTCTTTATCAATTAAACATTTGAGAAGTGGCTTGTTCGTCGAGTCTTCGTCTTTGTAGTTCTTCTTCATAAGTATAAATAGTTTGGAATCTTTGAATAAATAAAGTATTAAAACTTTATACCTTATGGACTTCTGGATGTGCTACAAAATATTATTTGTACACTGAGGCTTGAACATATTAATGAACTTCTTTCAGTGGTGTGCATCAGCATCTTGAAATTCTTCAGACATATGATTTTAATAAATCACTTGACGTTCTTCGTACGGATTCCTTCAATAGTGCTTGCTATTTACTTAGCTCTCTTATCATAGTTGAGTTGATACCTCTTTAATCACAAATAGGCTTTCAATCTCCCCCTATTTGTTTGTTAACATAACATGCAAATTATCGAGAGGATAACTCAACTAACTGATAAGACAAAGGATTAAACATGAATTGTAAATAGCAAAAAGTTTCCGGTATTAAATTAGACATAGACCAGAATTCAAAATAATACATTAGATTACAAAAGGATGTTCTTACTGAACATATATTACAAATTCCTTATCAAATCTAAAGATCAACTTCTCCTTCTTCTATATCAGAACTGTGAAGGACAGGAGTTGATGGTTATTCTCTGGTTGGCATTTTTGATGTAGTGGATTCACCACGCTTCTTACGTTCCCTTGCCAGAGCCAGTTGATGTAACACTTCCATTTCCACAGGGTCTTCATGGAAGTCTGATGGCTGAGATTTTGTAACACCCTTCATCCTCCGAAAGTATTGATAAATATTTCTTCGGGTGCAGTAAGATAAGATCACGTCATCAGCATCAGACTTGGCTTTAGAAGCGAAGCCCTTGGTTCGAAGTAGAGTGGATGCTATAGCCAGTCGCTTGGCAGGATACTTTGGCAAGGCTTCTTCATTGAGATAGACGGTGCAGAAGACTTCCTTGTGAACGAACTTTACACAATATGGATTCTTAACAACCTGTGGACTGTTGAAGATAGCACAATCCAGCAGTTTGTCGCAAAGGAGTTCGTTCAGGTTGGAGCAACGCTTAACCTTGTTGCGAAGTACCCAGAGCTCAGATACAGAGAAGAAATTCAACAGATAGTCTGAATGAACCATTTCTCTATGTATAGACAATTAGCTCCCATTCTTCTAGCAATCCCTTAACTGCCACAGTTAAGTATTCCAATTCTAAAGCAAAGACATGCATAGAAACATCCTCGTCAGGGTTTACCTCTCGAAGATCGTAGATCAGAGATAAGAACTTTCTGTCGTCGAAAGATTCCCTTTGAGGTCCATTAAAGATCCTCCTTGCAATGTCCCAGCTTTTTCCTTCTTTCCTCCTTATATCAAGATTCTTCTACTTGCAAGCAGCATAATAAATTTTCTGCTTCTCGATCTTGATCTGCTCTTCAGTTAACAACTTGTCCTCTAGAAGTTTCTAATAATCACGAAGCTTACGCTTCCTAGCTTCATTCTCAGCTTTGAACTTCTGGACATTCTCTTCATGTTCAGGATCAACAGGTTCTTCATCCT
The DNA here is from genome assembly GCF_001625215.2 of Daucus carota subsp. sativus. Taxonomy (NCBI): domain Eukaryota; kingdom Viridiplantae; phylum Streptophyta; class Magnoliopsida; order Apiales; family Apiaceae; genus Daucus; species Daucus carota. The sequence goes on along the minus strand of NC_030385.2, from coordinate 20,167,791 downwards.
GAAACAAATAACTCTCATCAAATTTACCTTCTTCTTTTGCTTGACGATAGGTAGCATCGAAGACGTCATCATCATCCATGTCATTTGGAAAATCATTTTAGTTTTCAAAGTTGAAGACATTATCAGATTGATGTAACGGCTCTTTGCCTTTTGACCTCCCAGAATTGTCAGGAGCAGATTCAGAAGTATTGCCTTTGTTGCTTTGATTTGAGCTATTTCCTCTCTCATCCCTGTCACCTTTGTCTCCTCTATCTCCTCTATTCTCCCCCTTAGTTGAGGGATCCTCTCTGGAGGTATCAGCATTAGACTTTGAGTTCCTGAGGAGTTGATCCAGTTTACTGTCGATATCATCAAATTTGGCCATATAAAGTGCATGATTGGATCTCAATTCTACAGTTAACTCATGAATTTCTTCCTTAAGCTCATCCCTGGAAGAACTGGATGGCCTCTCATCAGCTTTCTTTTCTAGGGTCACCAACTGTGCACCCTTCAGCTTCTCATTCTCAGCAATCATCCGGGCTAATTCAGCTTTCAGCTTAGCCATTTGTTCCTCAAACAGAGCTGGGTCAGTGTGTGCACTCACCTCACGTACACTCAAAGCTATTTCACTAGCCTCACGTGCATGTGTATCGCTCGGTGTTTGCCTTTCTTCACTCATAGTTTGCACTCTTCTAGCTGTACCTGTATAAACTACCAATGTCTCCTGAGATGGGTTTGTTGCAGTGAAATTTATAAAGTTCGTTCTCAAGGAAGGACTGAATACAATATCAAATCAAGTATATTATTCCTTTCTATTTAGAAGTTTAGAGAATAATTTGTGGTTTTTACTATCAACTAAATTAAACTAATAATGCAATTAAAAGTGTGAATTAACGATGATAAAAAGCAATCCAAGAATCAGGTTTCTTTGCTGGCTACAATGAATGTCAATCAATTGTGATATGCAAGTCTCTACTCTGCTAAAAACAATCCTTATATTGATTATAATGTTCTCTTCCAAGATACAAAATAATACCTATAATTTAACCTTGAAGTCACTCCCATGATCAATCAAAACCAAATTACAAGCTATCACGAACCAAGGATTGTTTCACAACTCCCCTAATAATAGCATTTGATCTTTTCAATAAGATAAAACATAGAACTCATTTTTAGTACTTAAACACATTTATATCTCTCGATTAATTAATTAAGCTATGTCTGTCATATCATGTACAAGAAGTATAAATCCTCTCCTGATTCATTATAAATCCTACAGATACAATTACAGGTTCGCGACTCCTATAACCGTGTTAAGCGCTCAATGACAGATTAGCATAAATAGAGAAATCACAATATTAGCTCAAACAAACATATTAAGCCAACGTGAGGAAATCTCTCGAACTTGGACTGAATCCCTTCAACCCTTGCTCAAGTTCTCTCAAAAAGCTTTCTCTCTATCTTTGTCTCTCAATACACACAATATTCAATATATCTCTCCAATAATACAAACCCTAATCATAATAATAATGTTTTAACGGTTTTCTCGAAAAACAAATCCGATTTCCTAAAACAAGTTGGATTCTGAGACAAAATTCGTGGGCTGTTTTTCAGGCCTGATTCTGAGCTGATCCTTTTGTCTTTAGATAGCTGGACCACTTTAAACTTGTAGACAATTAAGATATCTTCGCATGGGCTGTTGAATCGTCTAATTCTGACGCCCGAAACTCAAGTTATGGCCCAAACAAGATTTGCTGCGCAGTTAGCCCACAAATTCCCAATTTCTATCTAATTGAGCCCAAATACGCTTTATTTAATCCAAATTTAGGAGTATTTATTTTCCTGCCATTAAACACTTAAAAATCAATTAGTAATTACCCGATTATTTACAAAATACTACAATTATGGGAATAAAATCATATAAAAGCATATATAAATATATGCTGTATCAAATATCCCCACACTTAGTGTTTTGCATGTCCTCGGGCAAATAAAACAAAACTAACACCTAATAGATATATACCACTTCCGTAGGTGATCACGGTTGCATTTGGCATATGCAACAAGCCCTTTAAACCCATGGGCAGCCCTAGTGGACGAGTAAGGTCTCGTGAGGGCCTATAGTGAATGTACCCACAAAATTCATTTCTTTTCTGCCAAGTCTTAAGAATGCAACTAATATGAATGCAAACTAAATGAATATGCATAGATCCCAATCATGAAATTATCAACCTTGTCAACGTATAATCCTCAGAATTTGCAACAATCAAAGAATTCATCTAGCTCACAAATTAGTCATGCAACTCTTCCACTGCAAGTACGGAGTGCATCGTGTGTGCTCAACATGCTCTTTAATGAAACAAAATAGAGACCAACAAACTTCAACAGAATCTTAGCCATGAGTCGTTAATCGGAATAATGCTTAAACACTTCATTACATTAGAGCCAACTACAGTTTAGGGTCACCAAGGAACTTCCATGCCTCTCCTCAATATATTCTCTTTTTTTTCATTTTTTTTACATCTATTATTTGGTGTGTACATGCTCGGTCTAGGGTCAGGACGCTTCTCAGGGTAAGTGAGTTACGACCACCATAAGACTTCGCCAACCAAATTGTTCACACATGCTTTAGGTGGCTTATTTGACCGTGCAATGGTTGAGATCCCTAAAGATTTGTGCACTAATACCCATTTAGCGAGTGTTGGGTCAGCAATCCCAAACCATGAAAGGCTTTAGGTTACTAGGCACAAAGTCCCCTCAGACTTAATTACTCGAGTATTAATGAGCCCAACCTAGTCAATTATACGACCATTTTTTTTTCGTGAACTTTATTGCTGATATATGTATCTTTTTTTTTCTTTTCTCTTTTTTTAGAAAGGCATGTATATCCCAAAGCATCCCCTCACTAAAGAATTATAGACTCTAAGCTCAAAAGGGAATAGTCAAAATTCTACGCCCGACCCATAGTTAAGACTCAAGAAATAAGCTAGTCTAAATCTCGTCTCTAGAATAGTTATTGTGTAATTATAAGTTCCGCACAAACAATTTCTAAGTATGCAAGACATCACATATGATCAAGACTACTAACCAAGAAATTATGCAAATAAACTCATCATTGGAAATTGACCTGGTCGACAAACATTCATGGAATTATGCAAATGCAAACTAAAAAAAGAAAATAAATTAATAAAAAAATAAAAAAACTACTAAAAAAAAAAATTCAAACCAAATTAAATAACTATATGCTCTAATTTAAAGCAACTATCATGAATTTCTTAAATTTAAGACAAGGCAATATACAATTTTTATTCTAATTTTTTTTACTATTTTTTTTATTAATATTATTCGTGAGAACACATCCCCGCACTTGAATGGTTCATTGTCCTCAATGAATAATATAATATAATATAATAATATATTATAATAATTACTTATACAAAGAAAAGACAGAATACTCCCCCGATAATTGCGTGAAAGTCCTTCAGCTAAAGCCCCTTGAATTACTTTAAGTGAAGTGGACGAGTTCCATAGCACAATAATTGGTTTGCCCAAGTGGTTGGTAGTTGTTCTTTGTGACCCTGAGCTTTTGAGTTCAAATCCACCCGGCCACATTTATCTTTGACACTACACTTTGCACAACTTACACAGATATAGCGTCACCTGATGAAAACTTGAGAAAAAACACGGACACTTCTACATGAGGTGTTGGACTGGGCTGGCTACTTGAAAACTTAAGTTGTGTAGGCAGTAGCTCCCGCACGGGCAGCATGAATGCGCACGGCTAGCAGATTAAACAATAAAAAACGCAAGGATGTCCAGAAGCTCATGCACGGACAACATAAATATCACACCCCAGGCACGCACACCAGTTCTGTTAGTTTTTCTTTTCTTTTTTTTTCCTTCCAAAAATATTAAAATTTATTCCTATAATCCTGCAACACTTCACAAAAATTATCAAGGCACCTTGTGGGAGTTAAAAAAAAAATTAAAAATTCTAGATTCCTAAAAAAAATACAAAAAATAAAAATAAAACAATAATAAATAAATAAATATATATATTATAATATATTAACGTACAAAGACCTTGGGTTGCCTCCCAAGAAGCGCTTGTTTAACGTCATTAGCTTGACGTCATTACCTCATGATTTTATGGTGGCTCTTTCGGAACAATCTCAAATGGCCCAAGTGTCAAATTCGAATCTTTCAAATCATCTTCTTGGAAGTTCAGAGAATTGTTTTCATCAACTTCAACCTTACTCTCGCAAATATCATCAGTGGCTTCCTTCACAAATTCTCCAACAATATCAACAGCAAAACTTTCAGTTTCAATTGCCTGTGCCTTCATAACTTGATCTAGATCAAATTCTACTTTTTCTTCACCCACGTTTAGTGCAAGCTTGCCGGCCTTCACATCAATACTTGCTCCTGCAGTGGCCAAGAATGGTCTTCCCAAGATAATTGGAATCTCAACATCCTCATTCATCTCCAAAATAACAAAATCACAAGGAATAACAAATTTATCAACATTCACCAAAACATCTTCAAGTACACCCAGTGGATATTTTATAGTTCTATCCGCAAGTTGAAGTGATATCCTTGTTTTCTTTAGTTCTCCCAAACCAAGTCTTTTGTAGATTGAATATGGCATCAAACTCACACTAGCTCCAAGATCACACAATGCTCTTTTTACTCCGACTTTTCCAATAGTGCATGGCAAAGAAAAGCTCCCAGGATCCTTGAGCTTAGGAGGAATATTGCGTTGTATAACAGCACTACACTCTTCACTAAGACTGATTGTCTCCACCGCTTCTAACTTCTTGCGATTAGATAATACCTGTTTCATAAATTTCGCATAAAGGGGCATTTGAGCCAAAGCATCAGCAAAAGGAATGCTAATGTGTATCTCCCGAAACATCTTTAAAAATTTCTCATATTGCTTCTCTAACTTCCGGTTTGTCAACCTTTGTGGAAAAGGGATTGGAGGCACGTATTGTTTCACATTAGCTTTCGGTGGAGTCTCATCTTTTAGCTCATCCTCAATCTTTTCAGCAATTTTCATAGTAGTTTGATATGACTTTCTCTTTTTAGGAGGAAGAGTTGCATCATTCAGTTGAGGAGCTTTAACTTCTGGTAACTCTCTTCCACTCCTCAACATGATAGCCTTGCCGTGTTCTTTAACATTCACATCTGGTTGACTAGGCAGTGACCCCTGCTCACGAACACCAATCTTATTGGCAATTTGGCTAATCTGCATTTCCAACATCTTTCTGCTGTGTCTTGTGCTTGCAAGGCAATCTGAAATTGTCTTGCCCCTTCCACTTTGTCTTTGCTACTTACAATTGTCTTGTCTTTCAATTGTCTTACAAGTACAAATGCTTTGCCTATAAATATGGCATTGCATCCTTCATTTTTAGTGTTCATTCACTTTGTATTCAAAGCATTTGTAAAGCTTTCAAGTTGTTTGTAACTTGCTTGATCGTTATATCCACAGTTTTCTGTGCTTTGATAACCCGGTTGTTTTAATCACTAAATCTAGAATATACCCTGTCGAATTTATTCTACGAACTTTAGTGGACATTAAAACTGAACCATTTTAATTATATAACGACTTCAAACATTGTTATATTAATTAATTAAAATCTGATTAACAAATCATATTCAATCAGATTCACTTCCGCGACGATTTGGTACTGATTGTATTCAACCCCCCCCTTCTACAATCATATCTGGACCTAACAATTGGCATCAGAGCGGTTGATACCATTTTCCGTATCAGATCCTATACACACTCTGTAACGTCCAAATATTTTTTATTCGAATTAATTTTATTCCAAAAATTAATTTTGATTTAAAATATTTTTCTTTCAAAAATCCAAATCTCATCCAAACACTATTCATTTCAAATCCTTAAACATGAGTACACAAAAGATCAGTAGCATCAAAATCCCACCGTTCAGCAAGGAACACTTTGGCCTATGGAAGAGGCACATGTTCCTATTCCTCCGCACTGCAAACAGAAAATACATCGGGATTTTAGACAAAGGTGTTACTACTCCGATGAATGTCATATTAGCACACGAAGTGGATGGTGTGTTAATACCTCATCAGATCATTCTGAAAGAACTTTCTGAGTACACAGATGAAGAGAGTGAACAGATGAATTTAGATGATGCTCTTCAACTAATTTTGGTTGAATCTCTAGATCCAGTGATGTACAATGCTGTTGTAAATTGTAAGAACGCCAAGCAAATCTGGGATACGTTAGAGATTATCAATGAAGGCTCAGAGGAAGTTAGGGAAAACAAGAAAGAGATACTGATGGCTCAGTATGAACAGTTTGGTTCCCATCCCGGTGAAGGGATTTCAGAAGTATTTATCAGACTTAATAATTTGATAAATAATTTAAATCTGAATGGGAAATTCTACGACAAGAAAGAGGTCAACATGAAGTTTCTCTTAACCCTTCCTGAACATCTGGAACACAGAATCACTGCCATCAGGGAAAGCAGGGATCTGAATGAGATTTCTCTGGAAAGACTCTACGGAGTTTTGAAAACTTATGAACTGGAGCAAGTTCAAAGTAAACAGAGATATGGCTGGGGTAAAACACAGAACCATTCGAGAGCTCTAGTTGTTGAGTCACCTGTACTGGAAGAAAAGAAGAAGGATGTTGTTGTTCCTTCTAAAACCACTCAGGAATTTGTTGTACCTGAGATGGGTCAGACTGCTTCTTCCAGTGGTGACGAAGAGTTCTATACGATGGAAGAGCTTGAACAGTTAGAAGATCAATCTCTATCACTGTTTTCCAAGAAGTTTGGAAACATGAGATTCCGGAAGAACCCTTCCTATAAATACAAACCTACTGTTAGTAAGTTTCAGAAGGGAGGCTATTCATCTTCTACAAGCAAAGGAGGATACAAGACTGGGATGGTGGACAGAAGCAAGTTCAAATGCTTCAATTGTGGTGAACCTGGACACTTTGCAACTGAATGCAAACAGCCCAAGGTTCAAGGAAAAAGAAAAGATTCGTATGATGAGCTGAAGCAGAAGTATGATGCACTGGTTAGAAAGCATCATGGTACTTCTGGAAGTCAAAGTTTCAAAAGCAAATCTTATCTGGCAGAAGGCAAAAGCTGGGATGATACAGATAGTGATGAAGAGGAGCAGCTAGGGAATGTTGCTTTCATGGCTACTACTGGATCATCTTCACCTCCTCCTGCTGGAAGCTTTCAGGTAGATCCTACATGCCCTAAACTGTTTATGCAATTAGGACTTGAAAGAGATGATGCTATTAAAAGGATGAAAGCTGCTAATCTTAAAATTGATACTTTAGTCTTAGAAATTCATGCTTATAAAATGAATGAGATGAAAGTATTAAAACCTAAAATAGAACAATTGACTATGGACTTAGGATTACAATGTGCTAAAGTCAAAGTTCTAGAGAAAGGTGAGATTGCTTTAAGACTTCAGCTAGACGAAGAGAAAGTGAAATGTAAAGCCTTTAAGGATGCCTCCTTGATAGTCAAAGAACTTAATGATAAACAAGAGATCAAGAGAACTGTTGGAATAGGCTTTGACTATAACAAATCTGTAGGTAAGGCTAGTAACATTACTCCTTTTAAGAAGAGTGCTGAAGAGAGAGGGATTCCTTTTGTTTTGAAAGATTCCCTTAAACCTTTGTTTAAAACCTCAGAAGCTGAACCTCTTTTAGAGACTCCTGTTGTCATTAGATATGAACTAAAACAGGAAGACCTTAAAATGAAAGAGAGTAATGAGATGAGAGATGAGATTCTGACAAACCTGAAACCAATTAAAGTGAAAGGCAATGTTAGGTTGCCTAAAGCTGGTTTAGGTGTCAACCCTGAAAGAACTAAGTTCAACAAGCCTAATAACTTTGTGAATAGTAAGAACAGAAACAATAGATGCCATTCTACTGAGAATTTTAAAACTGTTAACGATAGTAGAGTAGAATCTGTTGATGTTCCTATTATTGTGACTGATACTCCTGTTGTTCCTGCTTTTGATGCATGTCATAAATCTTGTAGTGTTGATAATTGTATGACTTGTGCTTTCAATTTGATGTCTGCTTATTTTAAAAATCTGCATGCTAAAAATGAAAACACATCACCTAGTCAACACACAAACAACAAGCATGCTAGATCAAAGACTGCTAGTCCTTCTCATAAGAGAAAGGAGACTTATGTTCCAAAGCCTAAAACTAAGGTTTATAAGGCTGTTGTTAAGGAAGTAAGTTCAGTCAAGTCTGAACCAAGTATCAGTCCAAGAGGCTCTGTTGTTACACCTGATAGAAATCAGTTCTTTAAGTTTGCTGGACCCAATCAAGTGTGGGTCCCAAAGAATGTTTAATCAAATTGTCTTTTGCAGGGTGCCAGTGGAATTGTTCGTGTTACCTGGGTGCTTGACAGTGGAGCGTCAATGCACATGCCTGGCAATAAATCCCTGTTGGAAGACATAAGAGAAGGAGCTGGCCCTACAGTCAATTTTGCTGATAATAGCAAAGGTCGTACTGTGGGATATGGCAAGTACAAAATTGGAAGGATCATCATAGAAGATATTGCAATAGTTGAAGGACTTCAACATAATCTCCTGAGTGTCAGTCAATTCTGTGACAAAGGTTATTATGTTCATTTTGAAAAGGAGATATGTATCATTAAACATATCAAGGATAAGCGTCCTTCACTATGTGGCATAAGGAAAGGCAATATATTCGTAGCTGATTTGTCTTCAGGACCAGGAAACGAAGTTCACTGTTTCTACGCCAAAGCGTCTGCTGAAGATAGTTGGTTATGGCATAAGAAGCTCTCACACCTCAACTTCAAAACCATGAACTCTCTAGTCAAGAGAGATCTAGTGAGAGGGTTTCCTTCCCTGGAATTCTCAACTGATGATCTTTGTGAAGCTTGTCAGAAAGGAAAAGCGAAGAGAGCATCTCACAAAGGCAAAACCATCAATACCATTACAGATCCACTTCATTTGTTGCATATGGATTTGTTTGGCCCTGTGAATGTAGCATCCATTGATGGAGGAAGATATGCCTTGGTTATTGTGGATGACTTCTCAAAATTTACATGGGTTTACTTCCTGGCTTCTAAGGATGAAACTCCCCTGACAGTAATTGATCATATCAAGTTGGTTGAGTTGGAAAAAGGTGTTCCTGTAAAAGCTGTAAGATCAGACAATGGAACTGAGTTCAAAAATCAAACTCTAATCAACTTTTTCTCTGAAAAGGGAATTAGAAGGCAGTATTCAGCACCAAGGACTCCTCAGCAGAATGGAGTCGTCGAAAGAAAGAATCGTACACTGATCGAAGCTGCAAGGACTATGATTGCTGAAGCAAAGCTTCCTCTGTACTTTTGGGCTGAAGCTGTGTCTACTGCCTGCTATACCCAAAATAGAACTTTGATCAACAAGGATCATATGAAAACTCCATTTCATCTGTATAACAACAAGAAACCTTATGTCAAACATCTTCATGTCTTTGGAGCCAAGTGTTATGTTCTCAAGGATGGTGAAGAGAACTTGAACAAGTTTGAGCCAAAGGCTTCTGAAGCAATTTTTGTTGGTTATACAAATAATGCTTATAGAGTTTTTATAATTGATACTCTGTCAGTGAAAGTTAGTGTCAATGTTACATTTGATGACACTAAACTTCCAAGTATACAATCTGCTGATCCATCTGAGTCTCTGAAGTTTGACAACTATCCAGACTCTGATTCAGATGATGATATTCCACCTGAGGTTGAAACAGGAGATGACAACAATGATAATGATCCAGGCAATGGTGGAGGAAATGGCAATAATGCTGGAGATTCCACTGATGCCAGTGGTGGATCATCAAGTCAACCTGGCAACAACTCAGGGGGAGCTGATGGATCAACTAGTCACACATTTCAGCTTAATGATAATACTGCTGAATCATCAAGGACACATCTTCCAAGGGAAAGGATTTGGAGCAGAGATCATCCCTTTGATCTGATTATTGGTGATCCTGATGTTGGTGTAAGGACTAGAAGTGCTACGACAAATGAATGCCTATTCTCTGGGTTTCTATCTCAACTAGAACCAAAGAAAATAGAAGAAGCACTTGCTGATCCTGATTGGGTTCTTGCCATGCAAGAAGAACTCAATCAATTTGAGAGACAAGAAGTCTGGGCCCTGGTTCCAAGACCAAAAGGAAAATCTACAATTGGAGCTAGATGGGTCTTCCGTAACAAGTTAGATGGTGATGGCATTGTTGTAAGGAACAAAGCCAGACTGGTTGCAAAAGGTTATTCACAGGAAGAAGGAATTGATTATGATGAAACCTATGCTCCAGTTGCTCGTCTTGAAGCCATCAGAATATTTCTTGCATTTGCTGCACACTCCAACTTCAAGGTATATCAAATGGATGTGAAAAGTGCATTTCTGAATGGAAAGCTAGAAGAAGAAGTATATCTGGAACAGCCCCCTGGCTTTGAGAATCCAGAGTTTGCTGATTTTGTATACTTCCTATTCAAAGCTGTCTATGGACTCAAGCAGTCACCAAGGACATGGTATGACACTCTCTCTGAGTTTTTAATTGAAAACAATTTTACTAGAGGTGTCATAGACAAAACTCTCTTTTACAAATTGCGTGATAAGGATATGATATTTGTACAAATATATGTTGACGATATTATATTTGGTTCTACTAACGATAACTTGTGCAAGAGATTTGCTAAGTTGATGCAGAGTAACTATGAGATGAGTATGATGGGTGAACTGTCCTACTTCCTTGGTCTTCAAGTAAGCCAAAAGGAAGATGGAATATTCATTTGCCAATCCAAGTATGTCAGAGATCTTCTTCGAAAGTTCAATCTAGAAGACTCTTCACCAGCAAAGACACCCATGGCCACTGCCACAAAGCTTGACCAGGATAAATCTGGTAAGAAAGTCGATATCACAAGCTATCGAGGTATGATTGGCTCTCTACTTTATCTTACTGCAAGTAGACCAGATATCATGTTTGCAACATGTTTGTGTGCTAGGTTCCAAGCTGATCCTAAGGAATCACATCTTATAGCCGTCAAAAGAATCTTTAGATATCTTAAGGGTACACCTGGTTTAGGTATTTGGTACCCTAAGAATACTGGTTTTGACTTAACCGGCTATACAGATTCTGATTATGCAGGATGCAGGATTGATAGGAAGAGTACGTCTGGAAGCTGTCAATTTCTAGGACGTCGGTTGGTTTCCTGGTATAGCAAGAAGCAGCACTCAGTGTCTACCTCTACTGCTGAAGCTGAGTATATAGCTGCCGGTAGCTGCTGTGCTCAGATCTTGTGGATCAAGAACCAACTGAATGATTATGGTGTTGTAGTAAACAAAATTCCCATATTTTGTGATAATACAAGTGCCATAGCCATTTCCAACAATCCGGTTCAACATTCAAGAACCAAGCACATTGATATCAGGTATCATTTCATTCGAGAACATGTCATGAATGGTACAGTGGTGTTACATTTTGTACCCACGACTGAGCAAATTGCTGACATCTTCACGAAACCACTGGATGAATCCACTTTCTCTAAGCTGGTTTGTGAATTAGGGATGTTAAATATGACATAGTTCTCTTGTATATATTTTTCATATGCATTATATGTTTTTGTATATTTTTGTGAATGTTCTGTATAATTATATCTATTTTATTAGATTTTATATGATTTTCTGTATGTTATCTGATAATATTCTGAGTAATTATGCATGTTTGTATATTAGTCTGTAATTTTCTAAGTGCTCATACACTCCCCTGTACTATTCCCTAAGCATTTAGATAATTATTTGTAATTATTTTGTATTTTTCAAAATTAATTAAGCATAAATATTTGATTCTAAGTTAATTCATCTTTTTGAATTAAAGTTAAAATCATAAGTATTTATATTTAATTAAAGTTGAAATTTACAAAATATTTGTGTGATTTATAGTATTTTTTTTTTATAAATAGATTTTTGATTTTAATTGCAAAAAGTTTTATCTTTCAAATTAATCAAAAATCAAATTAGTATTTTTATTTTTATTTTTCTGCTAGACAATTACATTGTCTACTGCATGGCTCAGCAAGACAATCTCAAATTGTCTTGCTGAACCGGTTTCTCAGTTTATTTCTATTAAATCAAACAAAAACTCGGCAAGACAATTTGTCTTACCGAGCCTATCTCTTAATGCGTTTTTTTTTGTATCTGTAAGACAATTTTAATTGTCTTACAGACACGTGACTTGTCTGCTTCTTTAAATCTCGGCAAGACAATTTTTAAATTGTCTTACTGAGACTAAACTTGTCTTTGTCTTGCTAGCGTGTATATATTTGTCTCAAGACAATTCGAGCAAGACAATCTCGTTTGTCTTGCCCGTTACTTCATCTTCTCCAACAACTGCATATACACACAACTGCATATACACACACTCGACCTCGTTTTTCAAGTTTTAGAGATAAAAACTTGCTCGGTTTCGTATTTCAAGCTTCGATTGCTTGCTTGGTTACTCATTTTCGACTTGATCAAGTCGAAACTCTGCCGAAATTTGGACTGATTTGCTGTGATTTGTGCGTGTTCTTGCTTAAATCTGGGTTCATCGATTTGTGAGGAACGTGTGCTCTTGATTCCTGTAAACCGATTGCTTGGATTTTGAAATTAGGGTTCTTGGTTTTTGAATTTGGGGATTTTCTAAGTTAAGGGCTTGTTTGGCTTGTGATTATTTGATTTAAGGCTGCGTTTGGTTTGGAGTTAGTGTAAATTGGGGCTTTTTGTCTTAAGGGCGTGTTTGGCTGAGTTGGATTAATTGATTAAGTGCCATTTAAGTTAATTAACTTTTAATTCGATTTTACTCTAACATTTCGAATTATTAATTAATTAATTAAGCTTTAATTAATAGTTGAAATTTGCGAGACATTTGAGAATTCACATTTAATTTGAAAAATTCTCGCTTAATTCAATTTTTAATTATTAAAAATGGCCGGAGAATTCGTGGTTGCTGAGACTAACTACTGTGCCAGCCTTAACCCCGATGACTGTTCTGATAGATTCCGGACTTGGGTTAGATTTCTTTCGCGACAGAGTTTAGTCAGTACGGCACTGACTGCAGATATTCCGATTAAGCTGCAACCTCTTTTTGACTTCTACTCTAATGCTGTCAATTCAACAACTCTGGAGAATTACAAGATCATAGGGGATCTGCCTAATAGGAAACGTATTGTAATCACTGTCGATGATGTGAACCGGATCTTAGGACTTCCTAGGGACAATTTTGAGCCAGATCCCTCCGAGGATGAATTGAGACAGTTCTTTCAGGATATTCACTATCAAGGTCAGATTTTTCTCCCAAAGATGTCTAAGGGAAATCTGAAAGCTGAATGAGATGTGTTCTTTGACACCCTTGCCAAGGTGTTTGCTCCCACTAATCGAAAGAACTTTGGGAATATATCTTCAATGCTGCAAATCTTTGGATTCAGCATAGCTTATAACCGTCGAATCAATTTTGGGAAGATATTGCTGAGGGAGATTATCAGGAAGATGGGGTCTGTTGCACAGAGATCAATTCAAAGGAATGACAAAGTTGAATGCTTCTACCCCAGATTCCTGATGTTGTTTATGAATGATAAGATGAATGCTGATGATAGGCACATGTACGTCGATTCTCCTGTTGTTCCTATTCAGAGGACTTGTGCCAAGATCCAAACTCGGCTGGTCAACAAGAAAAAGCATGACAATGTACCACTGGTGGTGACTCCATTCATGCTCGAGCAATTCAGTGTTCCTTTTCAGCCTGTACAAGTTCCAGAACCACTACAACAGCAACAATATCAACAACAACAACAACAAGCAGCTAATCCAGAACAACAACAATCACCTCCACGTATCAATCAACCACTTCAACTCCTCCAAGACTACCAATCATCCAGCCAATCCTCACATTACTCTCCCTACAACCCTCCTTACAATTCACCACAACAATCACCTCACCAATCAGATTACAATTCTCCTCACCAATTTCAACATCAATCCCCTCCACAATACAACTTCTTCCCAGACCAACAAGCCTCCATTCTTCCCTCTCAATCTGAACCAATACCTTCACCTACACATACACATACCATTCCTCAACCACAATCCACTTCTCAGCCTCTGCCTGCTGATTCTGCTATCAATCCAGAGCTACAGGACTTCAGGACAGATTTACAGGTAGCTCAGGTACTTTCTAATCTCACTGATACCTTTAATATTGATATTGCAGATTTTGATTGTGATATTGGATTTGATTTCCAGACTCCCAGCATTGAACCTGAAAACACCCAGGTTCATATCCAAGCTGATGTTTCCGCTTCAACTACTGATTCTTCTTCAAACACTTCAAACAACACTACTTCAACCCCTGTTGTTAGAAAGGTAGCCCGGAAACGGAGTGGGAGTGCACTTTTACGAGATCCCGCAGCTCTGTCTCATAAGAAGCAAAGGGTGGCAGAACCAGAGACAACTGCAGCTGCATCCATTTCCTCCCAAAAGGATTTGGACTCTGAAACGGTAAATATACAGTCTCTAGATTCATTCTCTCCACAGAATGCATTTATTGAAATTGGCCGTCCGACCGCGGTATCCTGTAAAGAGTCAAGCACACAACTAGCACTCACGCTAGTAAACACTGAACCTGTGTCTTTTGATTCTTCACTTAGAGAGAGCACAGAATTTCAAAACATGTTATATGAAAATCTTTCTGATCACTCTTTCTTTTTGGATCAGGATCTACTTGGCAACCTGCAAGTACATCCGCCTTCACAGGCATTCGGAGGACAATTTGTTTCTTCACCTCCTACAGTTCCATCTCAGGGAACTATGGTTGTATATACAGGTACTGGTGACGGTGTGACAAACACGAGTGAAATCAGGCAAACACCGAGCGAAACACATGCACGAGAGGATAGTGAAAAATCTTTGAGTGTTCGTGAGGTGAGTGCACACACCAACACAGATCTGTTACAGGAACAAATGGCTGCTCTCAGGGCTGAGATAGAAAGGTTGAACGCTGAGAATGCAAGATTCAGAAGTGGAGAGTTGGTGACTCTACAAGAAAAGGTTGTTGATCCTTCATTTTCTTCCCTCAAACAGGAATTAGATGCTCATGTCAAGGGTATTCACTCTCGGATGGACAAATTTGATACAACTCAGGAGCTCTGTCTGACGAAGCTAGACAACTTGGAGCAAACTTTGGCTCAAGTTGTTCAACACTTAAAGATAAATCCGTCAACATCTCAGTCTACTCCAGAGGATCCCTCAACTAAGGGGGAGAAGGATAAGGATGACAAAGATAAGGATGACAGCAATGCTGGTGCTGGTGATAAGGGTGGTGACAAGGGTGGTGATACTGGTGATACTGATAGGAGTGATAAGGGTGGAGAAGGAGCAAGTGAAAAAGACTCTTCTGCAGCTAGAAAATCTAAAGGCAAAATGCCTGAAACTGAGAACATCTTCACTAATCAGGATTATGACAACATTCCTGAAGATGTTGATGATGATGATGCATTTGACTCTGCTTATTTTGAAGCTGAGGAAGAAGGTCGTTTCGAGGAAGGCTTTCTTTTCAATGAAGATCAGTCTGTAGATCCTGAGCACATGGAAAAGGTCAAGATGTTCAAAGCTCAACATGAAGCTAGCAAAGCAAAGCTTCAGGAACTGCAGAAACTGGTAGATGAGAAGAGGACAACTGATGAGTTGGTCAAGCTGGAGAAACAGAAACTATGGGATGCCAAGTGCAAGGAAAAGAGAGAGGATATCTCCAGAAAAGTTGGTGAAAGCTGGGATATTGCAAGGCAAATCCTCTCTGGACCTCAAAGGGAACCTTTCAATGATGGTAAATTCAAATCCTTCATTTATGACCTGAGAGAGGCTAACCCTAATGAAGATATGTTTATGCGTGCTCTTGCTCTCGAGTTAGAATATATAACTATTGGTGTCAAGAATCTTCTCAATGAATGGGAGATCATTATTTCTACTCAGAGAAACGGAACATTCAGGGTTTCAATTGATTTATTCAAGTTTCTATCTTTAACTGAAATCTGGGTGATTCGTAACAAGATCAGACGCAGTTCAAATCTGAATGAACTCCTTCGTGACAGACTTATGGATTGTGCTATTCATAACAGTCCACAAGTTGTCAGAAAGCCTTACTGTGTCAAGTTCATTCACGAGAGAAAATTTGGAACCTTCTACCTGGACCACCAACATCTTCTTAAGTATGATGTGAGTCAGTTGGTTCTTGTATCTACAATTCTACGTACCAAGGGCTTCGCTACTAAGGCCAAAGCTGATGCTGATACTGAGATTGTAAACTACTGCACAAGGAGAAACATTCAACAATACTTCAGGAAGATGAAGTATATCAAACAATCTCAGCCAGCAGATTTCATCGAAGACCCTGTGGATATTGAAGTTCAATATTATCTCTCTTTGGCTCGTGAAAGAAAGAAGCGTGGAGAATCCACTGCAGCTGAAGAGCCTACTCAGAATGAGCCTTCTACTCCAATTATTCACTGTTCAGATGCTGAAGAAGGAGAAGTCACTCGTTCTGAGTGAATAGATTGATTAGGATATTTTGTTAGATATGTTCAAGGAACATCCTTTTGTAATCTATTATGAATATGGTTTAATGTTCAATGCAAGCCATAAACTTTTGCTATTTACATTCCTTTGTTTAAATCTTTGTCTTATCTGTTAGTTGAGTTATCCTCTAGGAAATTTGCATGTTATGTTAACAAACAAATAGGGGGAGATTGAAAGGCATATGTTCAGCCTATTTGTATTTAAAAAGGTACAACTCAACTCAGATAAGAAAGCTCAGTAAATAGCAAGTCAACGGAATCCGTACGAAGAACGTCAAATGATTTATGGGAATTATATGTCAGATAAATTCCAGGATGCTGCTGCACACCACTGAAAGAAGTTCATTAATATGTTCAAGCCTCAGTGCACAAATAATCTTTTGTGGCACGTCCAGGAGTTCAGAAGATATAAAGTTTCTATACTTTATTTTATCAGAAGATTCCATTTAATGAAGAAGTACTTACAAGACGAAGACTCGACGAACAAATCAAATTCTTAAATGTTTATTTGACAAAGAATATTTGATTTAACTAGATACAGATGAACCAGACAGTACATCTGTGTATCAGTTATTCAAATTGAATATTTGAAGTCAAGCAGAGTTGGTGGTTCGTTCGTTCGACTGATCAAGACGGAGTTATTTATGTTTAAAGAAGACGGGAAGCTATTCTTCTGAAGAAGGGGTGATTTAATATTTAATAGATTATTATTTCACTTCTCAAATAATTAAATTAATTATGTAATTTATTTGTTAAATTAATTCACTTTCGAATTAATTTAATTTATGAATTTATGTGATTAAATTAATTAAGTGGATAATTTTCTATTTAAATATAATCTACATATTACATTCAATCACCTACTCAAGATCCGCAAGACAATTGGAATTGTCTTACCGAATCTCATTGAATGACTGCAAGACAAATACTGTTTGTCTTACCGAATCTCATTGAATGACTGCAAGACAAATACTGTTTGTCTTACCGAAGGTGAAGACAACTGCCAAGACAAACTCTTTGTCTTACCGAATGGTTTAGAAAGTCTGCAAGACATTCAATTTGTCTTACCGAATGCTTTGTGCCAAGACAATTAGATTGTCTGACCGAAGCCTTGTGATGCTTGCAAGACAATCTTAAATTGTCTGGCCGAATGTCTTCTGCCAAGACAATCCAAGATTGTCTGGCCGAATGGCTTCTGCAAGACAATTGCAATTGTCTTACCGAAGTTCTTGATTGTCTGACCGAATGAAGATTGTCTTACCGAAGCTCTAAATTGTCTTACGAGCTCTAAAATTGTCTTTCTGCTGTGTCTTGTGCTTGCAAGGCAATCTGAAATTGTCTTGCCCCTTCCACTTTGTCTTTGCTACTTACAATTGTCTTGTCTTTCAATTGTCTTACAAGTACAAATGCTTTGCCTATAAATATGGCATTGCATCCTTCATTTTTAGTGTTCATTCACTTTGTATTCAAAGCATTTGCAAAGCTTTCAAGTTGTTTGTAACTTGCTTGATCGTTATATCCACAGTTTTCTGTGCTTTGATAACCCGGTTGTTTTAATCACTAAATCTAGAATATACCCTGTCGAATTTATTCTACGAACTTTAGTGGACATTAAAACTGAACCATTTTAATTATATAACGACTTCAAACATTGTTATATTAATTAATTAAAATCTGATTAACAAATCATATTCAATCAGATTCACTTCCGCGACGATTTGGTACTGATTGTATTCAACCCCCCCCTTCTACAATCATATCTGGACCTAACAACTTCCCAATCAACAGGCTCTTTTTTGTCATTAGGTGGAGGTTGAAACTGTTGTTGACTTTGATACTGCTGACGTGGTTGAAAACCAGGAGGCGGATTTTGCTTTGGAGCTGCATATGATGGATTAACAGCATGATTATTGTTGTAGGAAAGATTGTTGTTGGGCCTCTGATTTGGATTGTAATAAGAATTATTCTGAACAGGTCATGATTGTCTTCCTTGGATGAAAGCTTCTTCCTCTGGAAATTGTTGTGCATGTGAGTACTGATCAGTACCAGGATCATTATACCCTTCCATTGGAGTATGTTAGGTCCAAAGTATCGTAGAAGGGGGGGTTGAATACGATACTCACTACAATTTAAAATTCTTTCGAATCTTGCGGATAAATAAATTGCAGTCCTGTAATGTGTTTCGTGTTCCGGATATTTATTGGGTCGATTTCTGAGGATATGAAAATATTAAACCAACACACAATATTTTCCAAGGTATATCTGTATATTGATAAATACCTCGAAGGTGCTATAAATCCAAACCCGAAGGTTGGCTACAATGGCTACTACTACGTACACTCACAAACCCTAGCTTCTAAATATATATATATATATATTACAAAACTAAGCTATGATTTATTTGTGTGTAGTAGTGTGCAAGGCACAAAGCCATTCCACCATAAAGGTGGTGGAGTGTGTTACAAATGAGAACAAAATCCATGGGTATTTATAGGCTTTTCATAAACTAACCATGGTTAACGAGTTCGTCCTGGACGACTTGAGTTCGTCCTGGACGGATTCGATTTATAAAAATAAATCTAACTCCAGAATGAAGTTGCGCCTGATACATTGGAGGTCAAACATGGCGCCAGTCAAACCTTGCGCCTCACAGTGCTCCACTGTGTTGGTACTTAGAGAAATTCTGAATTTGGGCTAAGTTGGGAGGTCAAAGATGGCGCCATTTTGGTCAATTGTTGCGCCAAAAAAACTGCAGAGGGAGGAAGTCAAATGTTGCGCCATTCTTGGTCAAAGGTTGCGCCAAGTTAATTTCCCCTCCACTGTACTGTGTTCATCACTTAGAAAATCTTGAGGGAAGGAAACTTGCGCCATAGTATAGTGGCACTGCTCTCTTTCATCTCTTGGGGACAAACTTTGACTTGGTCAAAGTTTGCTCCTCAAGAGTGCATTGCCTTCACTGTTATATACTTAGAAATTTTTCTAAGTGAGGAAGAGCATTTGACTTTTGGTCAAATGTTGCTCCTCACAAAGCTTCACTGTTCTCTCTCATCACTTGGGGACGAACTTTGACTTGGTCAAAGTTTGCTCCTCAAGAGTGCATGTCTTCACTTGTGATGGTACTTAGAAAATTTTCTAAGTGAGGAAGAGCTGTTGACTTTGGTCAAATGTTGTTCCTCACATTGTAATAGCTTTCCTTGTTATCACTCCTTTGACTGAGATTGACTTGAGTTTGCTCCATCCATATATTTATATTATATTCATAATATTATATAAATATATGTATAAATAAAGATATATATATATAAATGTATATAAATAATATTTATATAAACATATAGTAATATATATATATACATATATTTAAATATATTCTCATATATTTAAATATATATAATATACATAAAATTATATGTAAATATAAATATAAATATATATAGGGATATATATATCATTATCTATAGATATAAATATACACATATTTATGCACATAATATAATATATATATACACACTTAAATATATAAATGTTTATGTAAAATATAAATACATATACTATATACATATATATTTATTTAAATATATATACATATAAATATACATATACATATGTTTAAGAACATATATACATATATATTATATATATTATATTTAATTAAATATACATATATATACATATATAATTATATTTGTACATATACAAATATATAAGTGCACACATATATAAAATGTCACTTCCTGATATGGCTTTCTGTGGAAGCTTTGACATATGGCATTTGAGCAGTAAGCTTTGGCATAGCTGGCATTTGGCTTGGCTTGGCTGTGGAACAAATGACTTGATATGACTGGATCAATTCTTCGATCGATAAATACTTTGCAAAGCTCCGTACGTGCTGACGCTTAGTGCACTGGTCTGGTTCACAAGCGACTAACACTGAAGTTAAACATTGTACCGTCTTTGTCAGCAAACATTGATCAGTCGGTTCCGGGTTAGTTTATGCTTCAGTTTGTTGATTATAATTAACCAACCAAGATATAGACATATCTTGCTTCAGGGGTTGCACTGAAATCTTTCGAGTACTTGGACAACATCTTCATTGCTTCCACAATCTTGAATACTTTAATCTTTATTCTTCACTGAGGCATGAACATATTAATGAACTTCTTCCAGTGAACTTATTCCTTCAAGACTGTAGACCGCTTCTTCAACCTTTGTCTTCGTATCTTCCGATTCCGGTGCAGGCGTAGTGTTATTTACTTGTCCTGTTCTATTGTTGAGTTATCATCCCTATGTAACAGATAGGGTTGTCTTTACATTTAGACTTACAATCTCCCCCTATTTGTTTGTTAACCACAACAAGCAAATCCTCTGGAGGATAACTCAACTAACACTAGAAAAAGTAAAGTCCTGGACTAGTAAATAATGCTACAAAGTTTCTGGATCATATAATACATTTCCAGATTTCATGAATAGAAATAACAAATGTGCATATCACCTTTATTTCTCTTGTTCTTGCTTACCTGCCTGAAAATCCTCATAGTCTGTCTTGAAGAGAATTCAAAACATTCCATTATGCAAAGAACAATCAGCAGCTTCATTGAATTCTTCAGTGGTAATGAATAAGTTCTTGTCTACCACTTACTGAAGAATAAATGTATCACCTTATACTTCTCCTCCCGTTACCTTGATCAGGTTCCCCTTATTGATAAGTAGTTGTCTCCCCTTAGATGAAAGATCAATCCTCCTCCTTAGTCTCAAGAAGAATCTCCCCCTCAGTAGTACACAACTAAAGAGTAGTTTAATCCCCCTTAGTTGTAGACAGCTAAAGAAAGCTAACTTACTTTTTCTTCCCCCTTTCATATATTCTCCCCCTAAATATATTCTCCCCCTTAGTTGTGGAATCCTCCGAGGATATGTGGTATCAAATATGGTCAAGGAACGTGTACAATACTTCCTGTACCAAAGGATAATCTCCCCATAGAGAACTAAACAACGCTAAAGCTAGGGTCGAAGAAAGAGTTCAAAAGAAGGGTTTACTTTGATTGGGTTGGTTCCTATTCTGAATGAATAGGTTCCAAACGGTAAAGTAATGAGTAAAATCTGACATTCCAGTCACAACATCCACCTTGTCTTTAGGTATAAATTTGGTAATTAGTAGGTGTCTCACTAAAATGTTCTGCAGGTGTATCACTCAACACTCAAATTTCTCTCGGTTTTTGGGTAAGGGTGTCACTCACGAGTTCTGTAAGTGTATCCCTCCACACAAATACTGAGCTTCCAAAATGCTAAGTACCTGCAAGAAAATCACCTTAGCCACCCTTAAAGGGGGGTCACCGGTGGTGCAATGGGAGTTCGTAATTCCCAGTCCCTGCAGACTCATCAGATAAATCCGAATCATGGTCGACAAGTTGCCAACCACTAAGTGGCTTATCCAATTAAGGATCCAGAGTTGTTTGCTCTGGGAGGTTAGACAAAGGCTTAATTATGGCAAAGGCCTAAGTCCTCCTCAATGTCTGTGAAGACACTTGATTCAAGAGAATCATCAATCATAAATTCACACCGTGAAATGGAATGAACCGTAGTTGCTTCCGTCAATTCTTTCAACAACTTGTGAGCTTTCAATACCAATTATTATTATATGTACCTCACAAGTGTTTCACTCTTCTCAATTACCTATGTGTTTGCACTCACTCATGCTCACATATTTCTCATTCTGATATCTCACTGGTTCTTCTCAGAATCTCACCAAGTGTTTAACTCTCAATGTTTGGCTCACAGTGTTTCTCTCAGCACTCAAAGTATGGTCTTCTGTACCTGCATGAAAAAATCACCATAGCCCCTTCAAGAGAGGTCACTGGCGGTGCAATGGGGTTTCGTAAATCCCCGATCCTCAACTGACTCATCAATATATTGACTCATAGTCAGAGAGTTGCCGATCTCCTATAAATAGGAAATCCATTCCGATTGGATCCAGATCTGTTCTTATCTGTGGAGGGAGACGAGAATCCTGAAGATTTGGCAATTGAGATCCTCGTTTCCTCCTTACACCTGTAAAAGCATCAACCATCTTATTTACCGTAAAATGGTAAATGAAGAAGTTGCTTCTGGAACAAAACCTTTAACCTTACTGTGCACTCTCTTGTATTGTGTCCATAAAATTTTCAGTTTAGGCTCTTCATCAGAGTGACTACTGATGATGTGCTTGACTCAATACAAGATGCTCTGGCTGACGAGCGAATTTCAATGGACTCATCCTGTTGAGAGAATGATTCCAGAGACTGTTTTATTGCCTTTTCAGCTCTATATTCTTTTGAGAAAATATAGATGAGCAACAGTTACCTCAAGTTCAAAAGCACCTTTTCTTCTTGAGAGGTAGAGCTGTGGGTACACTATCCCTCACATCCTTATTTGCTGCAACAAGTACAGTTTCTCCCTCATTGACCTCTAGTCTAATAAGTTCCTTATCACTCCAGGGGGAAAGTTGGGATGTGTTCTGAATTTGGTTTTATAGTCTAGGATAAAGATTGTTGGTTTTCAACCTTATGACTATCTAGGAAAGCCAAGAGGCTGATAAAGTTCCGAAGAACAGAATGAGATATAAATGCACTTTAGAAAATCTATGATTTTGAATGAAAGGAATTGCATTTAATCTTTTGAGGAAAAATGAATCAGTTGTGATTGTAAAAATGATTTTCATAAAGAATGACAATCACAACTGATGAAAGAATCAAAGTTTTCCATTAAAAATTGGTTTGAGTAAGAGAGTCTGAATCTATGCATAAAAGGTTTAAATGAACTTGTCTTTGAAAAAGACACAAACTCTTGTTTCTCACTACAATTTAAAAAGGAAACAAGAAAATTTATGCGCTACAGTGTATAAAGCACTCATCACAATAATTAGTAAAAAGGCATCATACTAGCACATCGTCAAAACAGACGCTGTAAGTGACAAAGATCACCAAGTACACAAATACAAGATAATCAATGTCTCGTCCTATGACGCAACATATATAGATGCAAAATATTCTAAGAAATATTTATGAAATAAAGTAGTGGATACAAATTGTTGAAATCAATTGATAAGAAAATTTCTTTGAAGAAACTCACCACTCCAGAACATAAATATGAGACATAATAAAGATTATGTTGTCTCCCTTGTACTCAGAATATTAAACACCTAAAATATATTAGCACCAGTGGTTTTAAGAAATATGCAACAATATTTCACCAGTGCCAATACATCACAATCAATTCACAAATAAAACATTAATAAAGCATCAAAAATAGATACCAATTAAATATTTCAAAAATGAATTAATCATGCTTCTATTATCCTATCAAAGTCAATCATGAAACAAATAGGCATATAATTGTCATGGATCACAATTTAACTAAGATAAAATAATAATTACCTATGCAATATCATATAATTATCAGATCAGCATATAACAACTAAAATCATGACAACCATACAAAGATATTCGCAAGCCCGAGGGAAAGTTGAAGAAAAGTTCACGAGTCTTATATAGATAATCATTAAACATAAGTGAACTCACACAACTCCTCGCAGAAAAATATTAACAATTAATATTAGTGATCTACATATAAGCATGCAAAAATATCACTAACACTAAAAGTATCACAACTATATGCAGTTAGACATGAAATAAAATATCAATTAATAAATCATCAAATATCCAACACAAATAGTTATGCTTCATATATACAAACTAATATAAATGGATTCAGCCTAGAGAGAATCTAAGTAACTCCACAAATACTAGTATATCATGACTAAATTCTAACTAGATTCAAACTAAATACCAATTACTGATACAAGTCATAAGTCTAGAAACAAATAAGTCATGCTACAGATCATATACAAATATAAGTGAATTCAACCTAGAAGATAATCCTAAGTATGTTCACAAATACAGATATATCACAACTAGATTATGATAAATTTCCCTACTAGATACCAAATGTTGAAGAGGAGGTATAGATCAAGAAAAATAAAATAATTAAGTCATGCTTCATGTCATCCCTAATCATTTAAATCATGAACAAATAAGTCACTTAATTGTCATGCAACACAATTTAAATAATTGAAATAACAAACACTCATGCTAAAACTGAATAATCACCATCTAAGCATGCAAAGCAATAATCATGGCAATCACATATAATAGCAAAAAGCACGAGGTACTGGATTTTAAATAAATTCACAAGTCCTAAGTATAGACAATTTAATACTCATGAATTCATTCAAGAAATACGATAGACATGCTCATGAAAGAAGTAATACCTTATAGTATGTGATCTACTTGCAGTTAAGTAAAGTGATAAGTTGAATACCTCTGAGACTTGACATTTCAGTTGATGTATCTTTCTTGTACTGATCAAGTCCAGTGGTTGTTGGCATAAGTCTTGACAGGTCTAGAATCTTCCAAAATGCGCATATTCAAAAGATCCTTGACTTCCTTTTATTGCCATCATTCTTTAGGCTAACTAGTAGACCACAAAGAATTGCAACTTTCCAACAAACTCATCATATCACTAATCTGCATTCACTTAGCAATTATCTTGCACAAGTGACGTTAGTCCACATATAATATAATCATGGTATCACAGCACAAATAGTTGTATTGTGTGTGCCTTGTATCATGAGAGGTAATAATTTGGATACCAAATATGACTCTAGCAAACAGATATTCAAATAATATGCTAGTCAGAAGTCATACCATGTTTGTGACGATCATCAGGTCTTGGATGACAACTCATAGAGAGCTGGTGAAGAAAGAGATATACAAATTCCGTTGGATCTGCAACTGCAAATTCCTTGAAATTTTGTATGAATCTTCATCTTCTAGCTCACTGTAATATCCTAAACCCGAGTCTCGTCAATGGTGCTTTAGTTAAATCATGAAGGTCGTTGAGTCCCCTAAGATGTAGAGTCCTGAACTTGAAGATTCTGTTTCCATCATCTTCATAACCTTCTACTTTGTAGTAACTCTTAGCAACCAAATTGGCTTGTCCCTCGTAACAGAGCCAAAAACATTGATTTGGAATCTAAATACCCGACAAGTACTAAGTACTGAATTGTCATTAGGTCAGGTATTAGAATCTACACAATTTGCTTTCAAACTGATTGAGATCATCTTGCTGTGCAATCACTCAATCTGGATCCCTTTAAGAGCTTCTGAATCTTCCTCAAGTTTCACTTCAGATTGAAACCTAAAGAAACAACATTCCTTGACAATAGCTCTCCCAGTCTTCACTTCACCATTAGGAACATTTAAGAAATAGAACCCGGGAATGATATTGACTTCCAACCCTTTGTCTAAGCAGATACGTTCTTGATATGTCATGTTCATATTCATTGTGGTGTTGAGTTTGACTAGTGGATCCACCAAATGCTCCCCCTAAGCTGTTGCTGAGATTTCTTTAATAATCCTTATCCTTGCAAAGAGATTATGCTTAGATCTGAATCATTATTAAATCAATATATCACCTTTAACAGCTTGGAGCAAAATGTCATTCAATGTCCCGTCTAGACTTACAATCACCTTCTATTGATCAATCATAATCACCCTGTAGACTGTATACTCCATTGAGTAGCCGAGGAAAGTATTCTTTGATCTTCAAATGCAAGACTTGCAAAGAGGAATTTTCCTCCAAACACATACCAAGAGTTAGTGTTTGCTTCTGATTGGCCACTAGCAAGAATGGTGTCTTTCTGGATTTATCAATGATCAGGGTTCATCTTGATCAACCTTCATTTGTGACGTCTTGTCCTTCGAACACATACGAACAGCACGAAAGAATCTAGAGTAGTCAATGATCATTGCAAAAAGATATCTGGCTTTGTTGTAGACATGACATTAACTGATCCGTAGAAATCCATACGTATCATCTGAAGCGGCTCAGTAATATTGATCATATCTTTGCTTCTGTGCGATGCTCCTTTGACTTCCCTATTGACATACCTCATAATCTTCATCCATAATGAATTCCAGATGAGGCAGTCCTCTCACCAAATCTCTTCTTACTAATAAAAGGGCTCCTTGTTTTGACATACAAGTTTGAGAGCTTCAAGTGCCATAGCTAATACTCATCTGATGAGGCTTCACTATCAAAACAGCTCACTCCATCTTCAGTTGAAGTTCCATATTAGCTACGAGCAATATTCACATCCTTCTTGATTTAAGATAAAACACTATTCCATGAGCTGACATATTGTCCTTTGTCAGAGAACCGTTTGATACTAGGAATTTGTGTGCTTTGACTGTTCCAAGAAAGATATTCTTCCATGATGACATTCCAGGAAAACAGGCATGTCCCGTAAGAGAATCTTTGTTGTCATCTTTCAAAGATTATTGACGGAACTGCTCACACAATCACATTTGCTAACAGGGTACTTTTTGTGAATCATATGATTTCAGCTACTCAGCAAACAGAGTGCACCAAAAATCATATGGATCATATGTAACCTGCAATCACAAATGGAAAGAGTTCTATGGTCCCCAATCATAATTGGGTCCGGATGGATTAGAGATTTTTCTTTAACAGAAGCAACCTTAACATGCTAATTCTTATCTAGACATTGCCCTAATGTGATTCTCAAACATGCTTTTCTAAATTCAATGCAAGTACAAAGAAATGCATTCATGACATGAAAATAAGCAGACATGATGTTGAATACACATGGCAAACAATCAAAGATAAGACAAGAGCAAGACATGCAGTTATGCAATTCAGAAGATTCAGTACTCTCTACTTAAACCAATTAACACAAGTGCAACAGGTATAAAGTAGAATTACATATATTCAATAATCTTCTAAGAGCATAAGGATCTGATTCCAATCTGTTGTTATATGGCATTATACTATCTCTATTACCTAAATCAGTTTTAGATCTAACATGAAGTTCTAAAATTTCTACTGACACAAGGTAGACATTCGATCATAGAACAAATAAATTCCTTAACAAACAATTCAGATAAATAAGCAAGTCTAATTGTACTAGGGAATCTGAAAAAAAGTGTTTTAACAAAGTTATACATGCTAGGATCATAACCCCTAAAACTAAGAGTCGTGTTCCAAAGGAAAGCTTCTAATCTCACTATTGCAAATAATCAAATCCTAAATATTCATGCACATGTTAAGAATCCGCTAAAGACACATGCACAAGATTATCATCAATCCTAGTTACCAGAATAGTCATCTAGCATACTAGTTTAACATTATCTATTGTGATGCTATCATGCTTGTGCTTGTGTGTTAAACAATTCTACTCGAAGATTTATAACATGCTTTGAATATAAAGAAATAAGTATTGCATAGTTAGAAAGAACTCGTACCTGAGAAGTGCGAGGTGAGTCGTCTTTTGAGAATGCTAGGGATAGCCAGATAACCATAACCATCCTTCTCATCAGCTCCTGATCCATCTCACACCTTTCCTAAAATAGCATAAGAACTTGTTGTGATGCTTCTTTCAAAACATCCACTTGAAATTCAGACAATCCCTATCATCCTTGTTTGTCGAGGCTTCAATATATATAGCAACTCACCTTTGCTAAAGATACCAATCAATATTGTGTGTACTGACCAACTCAGTTTTCAAACAGCCTGTCGAACTGAACCCCAAAGAGTCTCCACTTGAAACCAATGGATTCCATCTGAATCTGACATGACTAAACCTCTCAGACAGTGTTATGCTAATCCTTGAAGTTCTGTCCTCACATTCTTCAAAAGTGTTAACTTTCGTCGACTTGAGCTTCCTCAAATTCAGCAGTTACAAACTCTTCTGTTCAATCCTAAGGTTCTGACATTAATGCACGAAACTGATTTGGCGCGGTAGTAACTCAATAATTTATCCTTAAACCTCCACAGTTCTCTGTCTTTGGTTCAGTTGATTCTGGATGGATTTAGCATTGCTACAATTCACTGTGTAATTGTATATCCCCGAATCACTGAGTTAGATTGAAATCCCTTGAAGATTCGTCCGTAAAAACTTCTCTTTTCCTACTACCAGTGGTGCCATTCAAAGTTGACATTCCGAGCCCTGGAAAGATGCTTCACTACAGATGTAGCAAATTCCCATCCTGATCTGGTGATCTGATAATCAAGTACGAGTAATTACTCAGATCAAGGCCTGAAGTACCTTCTTCAAAATTCACTGTCAGTAGTGTCCAATCAGTCTTCAATAGAATCTTCTTCGAATCACAATCAGCTTTGTCGAACATAGAAAACTGCTTCTAATAATCCTTTGAGTAATCAATTGGATTGGGTCATCAATGTACTTCCATTACCGGTTCTGAGAATCTGGTATTTGAAAGCCCGTGTTTGTCTTGTAATATGTCAGCCTGATCTGTCTCAACTAAATGTCAATCTGATTTGTCTTGGAGTAGAATAATTAAAAAGGTTACGGGACACTTGATTATTTAAACTAAGTTTAAATTATAAAGAAAATAAATTTTAAAATTAAGTTTTAAAAGATGAAAGAAAATAAAGTATAAAATAAACTTAGTTAAATCTATAAAGTAAATTTAATTATATTTAAAAATTAAATTCAAATAAATTCATAATAAACTGAATAAGTTTAGAATAAATTTATTTCAAATTCATTTAGTAAATATATTAAAATTTATTAGATAAATTTAATTTTTGAAAATATTCAAGTGTCTCGTCTCCAATTAAATCATAGCTTCCAGAATAAATGAAATTGAACCCTTGAACTTGAACTTATATCCATAATCAGTTAAATCCTCTTAAATTTATATTTTATATTTTAACTTAAATTTAAATCATAAACTATACAAATTTAAATAATAAATTTATAAAAATTTATGATAAACTTGATAAAGTCTAAGAGTAAACTTTACAAGTCTAAAATAAATTTAAGCAAATTTATTAAATGAATTTAGCAAAGTTTATAAAGTAAATTTAATTAAGTTTATAAGATAAATTTAATTAATTCATAATAAACTCAATTAATAAGTTTAAAATAAATTAAGTTAAATTTATAAAATAAACTTATTAAAATTTAAAGTATAAATTTATAAGTCCCGGTCCAAAGTTCTGTATCCGACAGATAATCCTTGCTTAGGCCTACGGACAAATTCAACAACACAAACCGGAAGAACATTTCCCCTAATCAAATATCAAAAGCTAGGTTCTTGATTTTCCGTACGATAAGGATCCTGATTTGTATATCAATCAACCTCGCTCTGATACCAATTGTTAGGTCCAAAGTATCGTAGAAGGGGGGGTTGAATACGATACTCACTACAATTTAAAATTCTTTCGAATCTTGCGGATAAATAAATTGCAGTCCTGTAATGTGTTTCGTGTTCCGGATATTTATTGGGTCGATTTCTGAGGATATGAAAATATTAAACCAACACACAATATTTTCCAAGGTATATCTGTATATTGATAAATACCTCGAAGGTGCTATAAATCCAAACCCGAAGGTTGGCTACAATGGCTACTACTACGTACACTCACAAACCCTAGCTTCTAAATATATATATATATATATTACAAAACTAAGCTATGATTTATTTGTGTGTAGTAGTGTGCAAGGCACAAAGCCATTCCACCATAAAGGTGGTGGAGTGTGTTACAAATGAGAACAAAATCCATGGGTATTTATAGGCTTTTCATAAACTAACCATGGTTAACGAGTTCGTCCTGGACGACTTGAGTTCGTCCTGGACGGATTCGATTTATAAAAATAAATCTAACTCCAGAATGAAGTTGCGCCTGATACATTGGAGGTCAAACATGGCGCCAGTCAAACCTTGCGCCTCACAGTGCTCCACTGTGTTGGTACTTAGAGAAATTCTGAATTTGGGCTAAGTTGGGAGGTCAAAGATGGCGCCATTTTGGTCAATTGTTGCGCCAAAAAAACTGCAGAGGGAGGAAGTCAAATGTTGCGCCATTCTTGGTCAAAGGTTGCGCCAAGTTAATTTCCCCTCCACTGTACTGTGTTCATCACTTAGAAAATCTTGAGGGAAGGAAACTTGCGCCATAGTATAGTGGCACTGCTCTCTTTCATCTCTTGGGGACAAACTTTGACTTGGTCAAAGTTTGCTCCTCAAGAGTGCATTGCCTTCACTGTTATATACTTAGAAATTTTTCTAAGTGAGGAAGAGCATTTGACTTTTGGTCAAATGTTGCTCCTCACAAAGCTTCACTGTTCTCTCTCATCACTTGGGGACGAACTTTGACTTGGTCAAAGTTTGCTCCTCAAGAGTGCATGTCTTCACTTGTGATGGTACTTAGAAAATTTTCTAAGTGAGGAAGAGCTGTTGACTTTGGTCAAATGTTGTTCCTCACATTGTAATAGCTTTCCTTGTTATCACTCCTTTGACTGAGATTGACTTGAGTTTGCTCCATCCATATATTTATATTATATTCATAATATTATATAAATATATGTATAAATAAAGATATATATATAAATGTATATAAATAATATTTATATAAACATATAGTAATATATATATATACATATATTTAAATATATTCTCATATATTTAAATATATATAATATACATAAAATTATATGTAAATATAAATATAAATATATATAGGGATATATATATCATTATCTATAGATATAAATATACACATATTTATGCACATAATATAATATATATATACACACTTAAATATATAAATGTTTATGTAAAATATAAATACATATACTATATACATATATATTTATTTAAATATATATACATATAAATATACATATACATATGTTTAAGAACATATATACATATATATTATATATATTATATTTAATTAAATATACATATATATACATATATAATTATATTTGTACATATACAAATATATAAGTGCACACATATATAAAATGTCACTTCCTGATATGGCTTTCTGTGGAAGCTTTGACATATGGCATTTGAGCAGTAAGCTTTGGCATAGCTGGCATTTGGCTTGGCTTGGCTGTGGAACAAATGACTTGATATGACTGGATCAATTCTTCGATCGATAAATACTTTGCAAAGCTCCGTACGTGCTGACGCTTAGTGCACTGGTCTGGTTCACAAGCGACTAACACTGAAGTTAAACATTGTACCGTCTTTGTCAGCAAACATTGATCAGTCGGTTCCGGGTTAGTTTATGCTTCAGTTTGTTGATTATAATTAACCAACCAAGATATAGACATATCTTGCTTCAGGGGTTGCACTGAAATCTTTCGAGTACTTGGACAACATCTTCATTGCTTCCACAATCTTGAATACTTTAATCTTTATTCTTCACTGAGGCATGAACATATTAATGAACTTCTTCCAGTGAACTTATTCCTTCAAGACTGTAGACCGCTTCTTCAACCTTTGTCTTCGTATCTTCCGATTCCGGTGCAGGCGTAGTGTTATTTACTTGTCCTGTTCTATTGTTGAGTTATCATCCCTATGTAACAGATAGGGTTGTCTTTACATTTAGACTTACAGAGTAGAAATAGCATTGACATTTGCCCTTTGTCCACGAACTTCTTGAGTAAGAGCATCCAATTTCAGAGTGAGCAAGTTCATCATCTCAGTGTCTTGTGCTGATTTCACTGAGCTTGTACCACTAGGTGCCCAAGCATAGTTATTTGAGGCTAATTCCTCGAGAAGTGCCTTAGCTTGAGTAACAGGTGCTTTCTTAAAATTTCCTCCAGCTGCAACATCCAAACTCAGCCGAATATCAGAATTTAGAGCTCCATAGAAAGTGCTCAGAACCATCCACTCCTCGTAACCATGATGTGGACACTTTCTCAACAATGCCTTATATCTCTCCCATGCCTGATATAAACCTTCACCTGGTTGTGCTTTGAAAGTAAGAATAATTGCTCTCATTTGCTGAGTCTTGTCAGAAGGATAATATTTGGATAAGAACTCAGTAGAAAGATTATCCCAAGTAGCTAGAGTAGTATCTGAAAGCTGTTGAAACCATTCCAAAGCTTTTCCCTTAATAGAATAAGGGAACATATGAAGACGAATTTGATCAGCAGTAACCCCATTGATTCTGAAAGAACCACACATTTGCACGAAGCGCTCTAGATAGCGGTGTGGATCCTCTCGCTCAATGTCTCCTTCAAAAGCTGAATTGGTCACCATCTGAATAAGACTGGGATTGATGTTATATTGAGTTGCACCAATCGCAGGAGTCTTGTACATGCAATTAGCAGGATTAGGAGTCTCATGATCCTGAATGGATGACTCATCAGGAACAATAACATGGAGATTTTCATTTTCATTATTGTTATCACCCACCCTGGCCTCCTCTTGCTTTCTCTTTGCTTCTTGCCTTCTAATTCGAAAAGTGCATTCAATTTCTGGATCTGGTTTGAAATTTCCAACACTTTTTGATCTTCGCATATGTTAGGTGTACCTGAAACGAAACACCAATGAGATAGATCTTGGAAACAAATATTATAAAATCTAAACAATAAGAAATAATTAAACTAAACTTAATATTGCTGCCTTCCCCGGCAGCGGCGCCAATTTGTTGTAGTGAAATTTATAAAGTTCGTTCTCAGGGAAGGACTGAATACAATATCAAATCAAGTATATTATTCCTTTCTATTTAGAAGTTTTGAGAATAATTTGTGGTTTTTACTATCAACTAAATTAAACTAATAAAGCAATTAAAAGTGTGAATTAACGATGATAAAAAGCAATCCAAGAATCAGGTTTCTTTGCTGGCTACAATGAATGTCAATCAATTGTGATATGCAAGTCTCTACTCTGCTAAAAACAATCCTTCTATTGATTATAATATTCTCTCCCAAGATACAAAATAATACCTATAATTTAACCTTGAAGTCACTCCTATGATCTGTTATTTTACACCAACTAAGAGAAAGATTGTAGAAGGGGGGGTTGAATACAATCTTTTACAAATTTAAAAGATTCAAGAATAATACACTAAGAACACAGTAAACAGAAAAACACCAAGTATTAAAAATACGGGTGGATTGAATGATCCACCCGTGAGATTTTATATAGAAGAATCTGTGGATTGTTTACAATTCGCACAGCTGCTGGTTCATCACTCAAACAAGTTCTAACTCTCAGATTTTTCTCTCAAGTAATTTGAACAAGTTCAACTGATGCTACTAACTTGGTTATATACTCCAAGTTTTACAAAGCTTTTAACTAGATTACAAAATGCACTCTAATCTAAAAACAATGCTGCACAACTTTGCCTTATGCATGCTTTCTGAGATGTCTTCATCTTTGACCATCATCTTGATTTGATCCAGATTGCACTGCATGAGATAAGTATGTTTCTGCTTCTTCTTTATTTTCCTAATTAAGCTTCCATGTCTATTTTAGTGTAATTCGATCCATGTGATTTGTCAGACTTAAGCTCTAGTCACTTTCAACTGCTCTTTGCTTCATCAGTTGAAAGTTCTGGTTGCTTTCAACTGCTCTTGACTTTATCAGTTGAATGTCCGGCTCATCAGTTGAATGAATTACAAACTTTATCAGTTGAATGCTGTTCCAGTCTCATCAGTTGAATTCCTTAGCATCATCCGTTGAACACTTTGTCTTCAGTTGAATGCTTGATTTTCATCAGTTGAAACATCATCCAGTCTTCATCAGTTGAATAGTTACATCTCATCAGTTGAATATCCTTCACTTAGATAAAATTACATGGCATTGGATATTTACAATTAGCCATCCTATTCTACCCATCCGTTGATAATTCCCAAAGACAAGAAATGTAACAATTACAACTGAAATTTGATAAAGATTCTAAGTAAGACATGTTACAAAATGTTTATGTTATCATCAAAAATTATTGATTCCTAACAATCTCCCCCAATTTATGACTGGAGAGGATGCAGACATAAATTCTACACTTGATGATAACAAAACATTAATAAAATAAAATGCGGAATTTAAATACAAGAGTTAGAAAAGTTTACAGATAATTATGCTCCTCTAGACTGAGCAGTTACTTGTTCCTAGAAGATCTTCTTCTTCCGGGCTTAAGTTTTTCTTCAAGAATATTGATCTGTTTCTGAAAGATCCTGTAGAACCATTCTTCATCACTGTCTTGTCTGTTGAGCTTGGATTGGAGAGTCTTCAGAGTATTCAAGCTAGCAACCTTGAGTTGATCTTTAGGTCTGAAAAATCTCCTAACACCTTGATTGTCCCTAAATTCCATGACTGGAGTAGGTTCATGATGAATTTTCTTTCTAGTGTAGGGAATTTTCAGCCTTCTTTGTAGACTAGCATCTGAGTTCCATTCCTTCCTGATCTCAAGGATTCTCTTTAGTACCATTTGCTTTGCAGGTGGTGTAAATCCTCCAGTCCTCTTCATAGATCCATATATTTTTGTTAGAGAACTGAATCCCTCAGAATTCAGAACTCTGTGAAGAGGCCAGATGACATCACCCTTGTTTTTGTAAGAGAATACCAATCTTTCAGGTAATTTTGAAGTTGCTTCTAATCCTCTTACTTCTTGAAGATCATCCAGCTCCAGCTCCAACTCAGAAGTTTCTTCAATGTTAGCAATGATGAGATAGTCATCAGGATTTTCAGGTTCTTTTGGAGGTTTAGGAGGGTTAACCATCCTCTTGGCCACAGACTTGACTTTCTTCTTAGGCTTGGAAGTTTCTTGAACAAGAAAGGCTGGAATTGGGATATCTTCCAAGTCAATTGGCTCCTCCTTTGGAATTATTGGCTCATCATGGAAGTTGACATCTGGATGTACCACTGTGGTGTCCTTGATTGGATAGGAAGGCTTTGAGATAGGCTTTTCTGGCACTTCTTCTCTTCTCTTGGCTGCCTCAGGCATCTTAGTTTTAGATTTGACTCTCTTTTTCTTTGGAGAAGATTCAAGAGGCAATCTTTTCTCATTTAGAAGCTCAGCTGCCAACTCCTCTTCCAGCTCAATAGCATACCTTTCATCAACCTCTATTTGGTTCAAAGAGAGTTAGGATTCAAACTCCTCTTTTTCACATTCTCTGGCCACCTCTTCAGCTTTTGCAAATGAGTAGTGAGGATGGCCAGTTCCAATAAACAGCTTCTGGCCTTCTCTGTAGATGATGGCAAAATGAGCTTTTAAAGCCACATCTGCACAGTCTTTGTAACTTTTGATCTCTTGGCCCAAAAGCTTGTATTCATTTTTGTCAGGCCTGGCTAGTGGAAAGTAGATTGAGCTTGAGTCTTTTCCAGGCTTGGAGTAGCTACAATTGTTTGGAAACAGAATGGGCTTGAACTCATTCAAAAATGATGGCTCACCCTTTTCTGTCTTGGAAGGGATAACAATCTCAGGTGTAATCACCCTGAGAATTGTGGTTGTGGTTGGAAAAGAGATTTGAGCTGTGGTGGCTGTAGAAGATGTAGAAGATTTCTTGCCCAGTTGAGCCACTCTCTTTGCAATAGAGTCCAATTCTTTCATCCTTTCAATCATTTGCTTTTCCCTTTCAGTGTGGAAAGGAGGAGGAATTTGGCTGATCAATTCTGCAGGAGTTGGTAATTCTTTCTCCCCCTTTTTGTTAGCAGCAAGTGTAGGGGATGGACTGGGAAGTGAAACACCAGTGGCAAGAAGAAGATGTTGAAGAAGTCCAGTCTGAATTCTTTGATGCTGCAACATCTCATCCATTCTAGAGTTTAAGATATAGACATTTCCTTCCAGAGCTTCCACTTGCTTTTCCAATTGTTGATGTTTTCGCTCAGATTCAGAAAGAGCTGATTTGACCTGAGCTGGAAGCTTTTCATCAATTTGCTTGGTCAGATCAGTCTTAACAGAGGCAATAAGAGAATTGAGATGCTCTATCTCATGCTGAAAATGGAGAGATTGATATTTGTGAAGCTTGAGATTGTCCAGAGCTTGACTGGCAATGGTGGCAGAGATGGCTGGAGAGGAGGATGAGCTTCCAGATTGTGATTGAAGAATGGTGGAGGCTTGCCTTTCCAGCTCCATGCTAACAACAGTTGCATTGGCAGACTGCATGGAGAGCCATGAAGGAAGAGAAGTTGAAGGTTGTTCAACAAGGGATTCCTCAAGAGCATCATTGAGGTCTTCATCACTATCATCATAATGAAAATCATCTCCAGCATTGGCAGGTAGAGCATTAAATGCCTCCTTTGCTCTAAGCATAGAAGATGTAGTGTGAATCAGATTGAGGTGCCTCTCAGCTGCTTGATTGTCCAATCTGGCAAATTCTTGAATGGAGGACATCCCATGAGTGAAAGTCTCAGGGTCTAGTGAAACACTATCCAATATGGATCTGTATTCAGCTTGAAACTCTTGTTCACTAAACCCTTCATTGACACCTGCATTTCTCTCAATTTCTCTCTTTTCTTGCATCAAGGGCTCCCCTTGGCTCACCACACCACTTACCTCTCCCTCACTTACCCTTACTAAAGGGTCACTCTTATCCTCTCCTTTTTCCTGGCTAGAAGAAAATGCCAGACTCTCCACACCCTCTCCTTTTGCCAGCTCACTAGGCTGCCTCTCCACTCCATAGCTCACTCCACTCAATCCTAGAAGTGTTTGTGCTACCATGTGATCAACTGCTGTAGAAAAAGGTAAATTAATGGAAGTAGCAGCAGTTGTCAACTGATGAGGGACATCAGTTGAAACATGAGTAGAGGATGCATTCAACTGATGAGAGCTGTTAAGCAGATCAGTTGAAGGACAAACACTGTTCAACTGATGAGGGAGATCAGTTGAAGAAAATGAAGAAATAGGTTTAGAAGCTGTGATAGTTGAGTCTGTGGTGATTGATTTTAAAGGAAAATCCACAGAACACACTGTCACAGAAGAAGGAAGTGGAAGAGAAAGATCCAACAAATCATCAAAATGATGATGATCAATCTCAGATGGGGGCTTCTCCATGAAATCCAAAGATGGAGAATTTACAAGTGTGGTGTGAATTAATTCCACATCCACAGAAGAGGTTGGGGATTGTGTTTGAGTAGTAGAGATGGTAAGATCATAAATATGGGTGATTTGTTGAGATGAAGAAGGGGGCTGTGACTCCACATTTATTGGAGTCACATCAATCTGACTTTGAGAAGTTAAAGGCATAAAATCCAGAATGGATGCCTGTGTGTGTGCAGAGTGCTTAACTTTGTCACTTCTCATCTTCTTTCTCCCATAAGCTTTTATTGGTGAAGAAGTGGTGTCCCTCCCCCTTTTTAACTGTGTCCCTGGTTGAGGACTATTTTCAATAGCAACATCCTTTTGGGAGGATGCTGCTAGGGATGAGTTTAATTCCATATTAACATCTACAGTCTTTTGGGAGACTGCAGAGTGGCCAGGCTGGTCAACACACATCTCTCCATCCTTATTCTTAGGGCTTCTTTTATGTTCACCCTTTCCCTCCCCCTCACATCCTCCAATCACACTCCCCTCAGGTTTGTGTTTCTTGGATTTTACAACAGATGCCTTTTGGGAGGCATCTGAGGTTGGTTTAGAAGACTTGGTTTTAGAAGGTTTTGCCACTTGTGTGGATTGTTGATGGGCCTCTTCAACAGCCCTGATGGCAGAAAGCAAAGAAGTTGAGGGTTGAGAGAGAGTAGTAGGAAAGCCATGTACCTCCTTTTCTTTTCCAGCCTCCATTATTGGCAGGTACACCACCTCCAAGGAGGGGTATAAATTCATCCTAAAGAGGTCTTTAAAGACTCTCTTTTCCTGCACAAAACTGGGAAGCTTGGCTTCCTTGTTAGTAATAACTAGCTTTTTGTTGAGATGATTAGCTAGCATCATGAGAAATCTGACATAATAAATATTCCTAGGTCTACCAGTTTTATCACCTAGTTTCTCCCCAATTTCTTGGATCATCAAACCACCAAAGTTGAAATATTCATTAGTCAGGTACATGTAAAGCATTTGTAAAATCTGGGAAGTAAGTGCATTGAAATTACTAATTTTACCAGAAAATGCCTTAATAAAAGCATAACATAAATAACTCCATTCTCTCCTAAGACCCCTTCTTTCTATTTTACCTAAGGCATCAGTTGGCAAAACATAATTCATGGCATAAAGTAAATTAACCAACTGATTATCACTAGGCAAAGATAAAACAGTATCTTCAAGAATCTTAAAGCATGCTTTCATAACATCAGCATTGACAGAATGAATTTCATTATTGACAGAGAAGGTTAGAGTTTCATGCATACTATTAAACTCTGCAGAGGTCCACATCTCCTCCACTATTTCATGGTAGATGGTAGGAGCTTCAAGCATAGCATAAGAGAGCTGGCTTGACTTGATGAACTCCATCATCCTGTGATACTCCTTCTCCTCTACTGCCTTGGTATCCACAAATGATGCAAAGTTGTTCTTCTCATAAATGAACCCACTTGGTGCAGTATACTTCTTCATTGGTGCCATTGCAGTTACAGAGAAAGCTTGAAGAGAAATTAGAACTTGCTTTTGCACAGAGAGAGAAGAGAGCTTTGAGAATTCGAAAGAGTGAGATGAAAAGAAATGAAAATAAATTAAAACACTTAAATACTTTCTCAGGAAATTGCTGTGATTGGCTGAGAAATTACCGTTGAGAAGAAATTACTCTTATTGAACTCTACAAAAATTACACACACGATCGTGTGTATAAAGTAGGAGAGAGACAAAAGAAATTTCAACGGCTCAGATCTGATAATACTTTCAACGGATGAAATAAGCGCCTCTTTAAACTTCCTATTCAACTGATGAAGATCAGTTGAAAGCGTCTTCAACTGGTGTCATCAATTGAATGAAAAACAAAGCAAGAGGATATTGTTTCAAACATCAGTTGAAACAATTTCACTAGTTCATCAGTTGAAATATTATAGACTTTATCCAGAATTATAACTAATTCAATTTTGATAAATCAAAATTAATCAAATTCTGGCTGCCAAATTACAGAAAAATTCACTCTAAATTAAGAGAAATTTAACATACCTAATTTACTTACCAACCTTGTGAATGTGGATTCATCAAGAGGCTTTGTGAAAATATCTGCAATCTGTTCTTCACTTGGAACAAAATGCATTTCAACAGTACCAGCCATCACATGTTCTCTTATGAAGTGGTATTTGATGTCAATGTGCTTGGTTCTTGAGTGTTGTACTGGATTTTCAGTTATAGCAATAGCACTGGTGTTGTCACAAAATATTGGGATTTTTGAGAGATTTAATCCATAATCAAGTAATTGATTTCTCATCCACAATAATTGTGCACAACAGCTTCCAGCTGCAATGTACTCAGCCTCAGCTGTAGAGGTTGATACAGAATTTTGCTTTTTGCTAAACCAAGAAATCAATCTGTCACCAAGAAATTGACAGGTGCCTGTTGTACTTTTTCTATCAATTTTGCATCCTGCAAAATCAGCATCTGAATATCCAATTAGATCAAATCCAGAGTCTTTAGGGTACCAAATACCAAGATTTGGTGTTCCCTTAAGATATCTGAATATTCTTTTTATAGCAATAAGATGTGATTCTTTAGGATCAGATTGAAATCTAGCACAGAGGCATGTAGAAAACATAATATCTGGTCTACTAGCTGTCAAATATAAAAGAGAACCAACCATGCCTCTATAATTAGAGATGTCCACAGATTTCTCATTAGGACTTAACTCTAATTTGGTGGCTGTTGGCATGGGAGTCTTAGCTTCTTTGCAATCCAATAAATCAAACTTTTTAAGTAGATCATAAATGTACTTAGTTTGATTTATGAATATACCTTCCTTTACTTGTTTAACTTGTAAACCCAGAAAGTAGGTGAGCTCTCCCATCATGCTCATTTCATACTGACTTTTCATAAGATTAGCAAACTTCTTGCAAAGTTTCTCATCTGTAGAACCAAAAATTATATCATCTACATAAATTTGAACCAGAATAAAGGCACCATTTACATTTCTGTAAAATAGTGTTTTATCCACAGTTCCTCTGGAAAAATGATTATCTAACAAGAATTGAGACAGAGTGTCATACCATGCCCTTGGTGCTTGCTTTAGTCCATAGAGTGCTTTTAATAAGAAGTAAACATACTCTGGAAATTCTGGTTCTTCAAAACCAGGAGGCTGACTGACATATACCTCCTCTTCCAGTTCACCATTTAGAAAAGCACTCTTGACATCCATTTGATAAACTTTAAAGTTTGCATGAGCAGCATAGGCCAGGAAGATTCTTATTGCTTCTAGTCTTGCAACTGGTGCAAAGGTCTCATCAAAATCAATTCCTTCAGATTGAGAGTATCCTTTAGCAACAAGCCTTGCCTTGTTTCTGGTGACAACTCCATTCTCATCCACCTTGTTTCTGAATACCCACCTTGTTCCTACAATTGTTCTGTTTTTAGGTTTGGGTACCAGCTTCCATACATTGTTTCTCTCAAATTGATTTAATTCTTCTTGCATAGCAAGAACCCAATCAGCATCTTTGAGAGCATCTTCTATGACTTTAGGTTCATCCTGTGAAAGGAATGCACTGTATAAGCACTC
This sequence comes from Daucus carota subsp. sativus, assembly GCF_001625215.2. Taxonomy (NCBI): domain Eukaryota; kingdom Viridiplantae; phylum Streptophyta; class Magnoliopsida; order Apiales; family Apiaceae; genus Daucus; species Daucus carota. Next base: position 20,126,721 of record NC_030385.2, on the reverse strand, counting down.
ATCTTGAGTTGCTCTTCTTGTTTGTACAGATGCATTTGCATCTCCAATAATTAGCTCAAAAGGGTGATCCCTTGTCCACTTTCTTTGTGGTGGAAGTGATTGTCTTGATGATGTGGCTTCATTATTGAAGTTCAGGTTTCCATGTTGGAAAGCTCCCCCTAAATTTGACATCTCATTATTTCTAGACTGATTGAAACTTTGAGACATTCTTTCAACTGATGATCCTTGAGGTGTTTCAACTGATCCCTCCAATGTAGTTTCAACTGATGCTTCAGTTGAATTTCCAATTGCAGTTGTTTCTTGCACCAGAGAGTCATCAGTTGGAATATTAATTCCAGGATTAAGTCCAACATTTTGAATAACATCATCATCATCATCACTATCATACATATCACCTTCACCTTCATTCTCAAATCTGAGATTATCATGAAATCCTTCATCTGAGAATCCTTGAATCTTCTTATCATCAAAAACTACATGGATTGATTCCATAACAATGTTGGTTCTCAGATTATATACTCTAAATGATTTTCCATCAGAGTATCCAACAAAAATAGCTGCACCTGCCTTGGCCTCAAATTTTCCAAGATTTTCACCTTGATTTCTTAGAACATAACACTTGCATCCAAATACATGAAGAAAGCTAATTGTTGGCTTCTTTCCTTTGAAGAGTTGGAAGGGAGTTAGATTATGAGGTTTGGTAATTAGTGAAATGTTTTGAGTGAAACAAGCAGTGTTCACAGCTTCAGCCCAAAAATAGGTTGGAAGTTGAGCTTCATTAATCATGGTTCTTGCAGCCTCAATAAGAGTTCTATTCTTCCTTTCAACAACACCATTTTGTTGTGGAGTTCTTGGTGCAGCGAACTCATGAATAATTCCCTCTTCTTCACAAAATTCTTTCATCACAGAGTTCTTGAATTCTGTTCCATTGTCACTTCTTATCCTTCACTTCTTATCATTTCCTTTGTCCAATCACAACCACATTGTTGTCATCTCCTTTAGTGACAACACAGGCTGCAGGAGTGAAATTAACTTTGTAACCTTTGTCACAGAGCTGACTGATGCTAAGCAAGTTGTGCTTAAGACCAGACACCAATGCAACTTCATCAATGATGACATTCTCTTTTGCAATCAAGCCATATCCCATAGTATATCCTTTGCTGTCATCTCCAAAGGTAATGCTAGGGCCAGCTTTCTCCACAAACTTTGTGAGCAGGGAGGAATCACCAGTCATGTGCCTGGAGCATCCACTATCCAAGTACCACAAATTCTTCTTGTGGTTTCCCTGCACACATTTTACAAACAGATCAAGTTGATTTTGGTACCCAAATTGCTTTGGGTCCAGATTTGTTAGTCTTAGCAATCTTTTCCACTTTCTCAACCTTTACCTTGGATTGAATTGATTCAATCTTTGGTTTTGGTTGAGAAATTGGAATATCAACTCTGTTTTCAAACACAGGCCTTTGAGGCATGCATACATTGTTCATTCCATGCAAATTTGAATGAAATTGAGGCATGTTAAAGGCATTAAAATAGGGATTGAACATATATGGCATGTTAGGCTGAGAATAAGGATTGTGAGGCAATAAACCAGGCATCATATTCATAGCAGATAAATTCATGTGAGGAACAGATGTCATAGGAATAGGCAAAGATAAATTAGGAGCAATCACAGTTTTACAATTAGCAGATAAATGATTTACACTACCACACTTACTGCAGGTTTTCCTAAGAGCACTAGCATTGGGAGTGTAATTGGTGTGCTTGTTAACTCCTATTTTGCCATTTCTATTTCCTTTCTTCTTTTTAGTCTCCTCAGATTTATGCTCACTGGTATCCAACTTCTTCTTGTTCTTGTTACTGGAATTAAGAGTGTTATGAACACTATCACTCGTCTCAGAAGAACTATTCTCACCTTTAACAAAATTCTTTTTAACAGGACCATATTTCTTGTTAAGCTTCTTGAGAACACTCTTGTCAACTGATGAGTTTTTGTTCAACTGATGACTTTTATCAGTTGAGACTTTGTTTTTCAACTGATGATCATCATCAGTATTCTCATCACCCTGAACTGTTCTCAGATATCTCAAGCACTTTCTTATTCCTCTTCCATTCATTCTCTACAAAGGTCTCTCTACCTTGCATGTTAATGATATTGGTGGAAACATCCCTACCAGATTTCCATTTGGCAATAATCTCTTGTTCCTTATCAAGCTGCTTTCTTATGATCTCTTCTCTTTTCAGAACAACCAAGAGATCATCCTTGGCTGTTTGACACTCAATTTTCAGCTTCTCAAACTCAATAAATTGAGCTTCTAAGACACTGTTTCTATCACTAAGAAAGGTGTTAGCTTCCTTAATTCTACTATTTTCCTTAGTAAGAGATTTTAAAGAAACATGCAAATGATACAATTCTGTAGACATTTCATTATTGGTAGCATTGCATTCATCTTTAGTTAACTCAACTAGATTTGTAGTGAATACCTGACTACTGCTTCCAGTGTTTTCTTCTTGATCTGTGGAGTTGGCCATTAGAGCTAGATTGACAAACTCCTCCTCTTCATCAGAGTCATCTCCAGCTGCCCAATCATCCTTTGTGATGAATGCTCTTTCCTTTTGTTTGAGAAGTTCATAATATTTCTTTTTGTAGTCAATGTTTTCACTTGACTTCTTCTCAACTTTAGGCTTTCTGCACTCATTTGCAAAATGACCTGCATTCCCACAGTTGAAGCACTTGAATTTTGATCTGTCTACCATGCTTCTATCAGACTTGGGATTGCCTTTAAAAGATTTTGCAGAATTAAAATTCTTTTTGAATTTCAGTTTGGAGAATCATCTTGACAGGAAGGCTAGATGCTCATCAATTCCATCACTTTCTTCACCAGAATCAGCTACTTCTTTCTCTTTTCTTCTTCCTTTGCTTTGACTCTGAGCTCTCCTCTTTGACCAACTTCGCAGTTTCTTCAACTTGAGACTTTCCCTTGTCCTTGACAGTATCCTCTAGAGATGCAACTAGAGCCACAGATGAATGCCCTTTCTTTTGGCTTTTCTCAATCTCTTCATCTTGTTCCATTTCAAGCTCATAAGTTTTTAAGGTTCCATACAGTCTCTCTAGAGTGTAGTCTTTAAATTCTTGTGTATTTCTGAGAGAGACTGTCATGGGTTTCCATTCTTTGGGAAGAGCTCTTAAGAATTTCAAGTTCGAATCCTTAACTTGATATACTCTTCCAAAGAGCTTTAGACCATTTAACAGTTTTTGAAATCTGTTAAACGTATCACTCAAACTTTCACCAGCCTTGAAATGAAATGACTCATATTGTTGAATCAGAAGCTGCATTTTGTTCTCTCTCACTTGCTCATTCCCTTCACAGATGGCCCTGATGGTGTCCCAAACTTCTTTGGCACTTGTGCAGCTGATAACACTATCCATCATTTCTTGATCCAAACCATTGAACAGAAGATTCATGGTTTTCTTGTCCTTGTGCACTTCTTCAGTATCTTCTTGAGAATATTCATGGATAGGTTTTGGAATCATCTTACCTACCATGTCTTCACCATCAGCTCCCATACTTGTGCAGACCTTCATGGGGACATGAGGCCCTTTTTCAATGCAGTTCACATAGCTTTCATCAATGGACAACAGATGCAGATGCATTCTCACTTTCCAGTGAAAATAGTTGTCTTTGTCAAGAACAGGAATCTTCACTCCAGCATCCCTCTTTCCCATCTTTCTCTAGCAGTGTTGATCTTTTTCCCTGTTTGTTGGGAACCTCGCTCTGATACCAATTGTTATTTTACACCAACTAAGAGAAAGATTGTAGAAGGGGGGGTTGAATACAATCTTTTACAAATTTAAAAGATTCAAGAATAATACACTAAGAACACAGTAAACAGAAAAACACCAAGTATTAAAAATACGGGTGGATTGAATGATCCACCCGTGAGATTTTATATAGAAGAATCTGTGGATTGTTTACAATTCGCACAGCTGCTGGTTCATCACTCAAACAAGTTCTAACTCTCAGATTTTTCTCTCAAGTAATTTGAACAAGTTCAACTGATGCTACTAACTTGGTTATATACTCCAAGTTTTACAAAGCTTTTAACTAGATTACAAAATGCACTCTAATCTAAAAACAATGCTGCACAACTTTGTCTTATGCATGCTTTCTGAGATGTCTTCATCTTTGACCATCATCTTGATTTGATCCAGATTGCACTGCATGAGATAAGTATGTTTCTGCTTCTTTTTTATTTTCCTAATTAAGCTTCCATGTCTATTTTAGTGTAATTCGATCCATGTGATTTGTCAGACTTAAGCTCTAGTCACTTTCAACTGCTCTTTGCTTCATCAGTTGAAAGTTCTGGTTGCTTTCAACTGCTCTTGACTTTATCAGTTGAATGTCCGGCTCATCAGTTGAATGAATTACAAACTTTATCAGTTGAATGCTGTTCCAGTCTCATCAGTTGAATTCCTTAGCATCATCCGTTGAACACTTTGTCTTCAGTTGAATGCTTGATTTTCATCAGTTGAAACATCATCCAGTCTTCATCAGTTGAATAGTTACATCTCATCAGTTGAATATCCTTCACTTAGATAAAATTACATGGCATTGGATATTTACAATTAGCCATCCTATTCTACCCATCCGTTGATAATTCCCAAAGACAAGAAATGTAACAATTACAACTGAAATTTGATAAAGATTCTAAGTAAGACATGTTACAAAATGTTTATGTTATCATCAAAAATTATTGATTCCTAACATGATCAATCAAAACCAAATTACAAGCCATCACGAACCAAGGATTTACTGTTTCACAACTCCCCTAATAATCTCCCGATTAATTAATTGAGCTATGTCTGTCATATCATGTACAAGAAGTATAAATCCTCTCCCGATTCATTATAAATCCTACAGATACATTTACAGGTTCGCGACTCCTATAACCGTGTTAAGCGCTCAATGACAGATTAGCATAAATAGAGAAATCACAATATTAGCTCAAACAAACATATTAAGCCAACAAATACTCCCCAATCCTCAGATTAGAGGATTAGTTACCCATAACAATTAAATAAAACATGAATATATATATATATATATATATATATATATATATATATATATAGATATATATAACTGAAATCATGTCACAAGAGTACAAGAGTGAAGAAAATACAACTTGACGAAATTTCTCGAACTTGGACTGAATCCCTTCAACCCTTGCTCAAGTTCTCTCAAAAAGCTTTCTCTCTATCTTCGTCTCTCAATACACACAATATTCAATATATCTCTCCAATAATACAAACCCTAATCATAATAATAATGTTTTAACAGTTTCCTCGAAAAACAAATCCGATTTCCCAAAAGAAGTTGGATTCTGAGACAAAATTCGTGGGCTGTTTTTCAGGCCTGATTCTGGGCTGATCCTTTTGTCATTAGATAGCTGGACCACTTTAAACTTGTAGACAATTAAGATATCTTCGCGTGGGCTGTTGAATCGTCTAATTCTGACGCCCGGAACTCAAGTTATGGCCCAAACAAGATTTGCTGCGCAGTTAGCCCACAAAGTCCGAATTTCTATCTAATTGAGCCCAAATAAGCTTGAATTAATCCAACTTTAGGAGTATTTATTTTCCTGCATTAAACACTTAAAAATCAATTAGTAATTACCCGATTATTTACAAAATACTGCAATTATGGGAATAAAATCATATAAAAACATATATAAATATATGCTCTATCAGGGTTCAAAGGTAGTGGAGGAACAAATTGTCCTCCGGATGCCTGCGGGGGCAGATTTACTTGCACGCTGCCAAGTATCTCCTGATCATAAAAGAAAGTGTGATCAGCAAAGTTTTCATAAATATCAACTTGGTTTTGAAAATCTGTGCACTCAGTAAATATAGTAACCTGTGTATCTGTTTGGTCTTGCACTAGCGTGAGTGCTAGCGTAGTGCTTGACTCTGTACAGGGTACCGTGGCAGGACGGTCAACTTCAATGGCATCATCCTGTTGAAAGAATGAGTCCAAAGACTGTTTCATTGCCTGTTCAATGTCCAAACCTTTTTGTGTCTCCATGGCTTCCAGCCTTGGCTTCTTAAAGCAAGACAGAGCTGCGGCTTGACCTAGCAAACTGCTTGAACTTCTCTTTCTGGAAACTTTACGAATGGGTTGAGTAGTAGTGTTGATTGATGTGTTTGCAGAAAAGAGAGTTGGTTGAATGAAGTCATCAGCTTGGTTATGAACCTGTGTGTTGTCAGGTTCATTGCTGGTAGTTTGGAAAACAAAATCAAGGTCACAAACAAAATCTGACGCATCAACATTAAAATTAGATGAGAAGTTAGAAAGTACCTGAGCTACCTGTAGATCCTTTTGAAAGGACTGCAGCTCCGGGTTTGATGTTGAGTCAGAAGGTAATGGTTGAGAGGTTGATTGTGTCTGTGGTATGTGGGTGTGTTGGTGTTGTGGTAGTGGTTCAGATGAAGACGATTGAGTTTCGAAGAAGTTGTATTCCAGAGGTTCGTCTTCAAATGAAGGTGTAGGATGTGTTTGATGCAGAGGGGAATGATGTGGTGATTGGTGTGGTTCTGGTTGTTGAATTTGTAGTGGTTCTGGTTGTGGTTGAGGTTGTTGCTGTTGTTCCTGTTGATCTTGTTGTTGTTGTTGCTGAGGAGGTGCCACTTGAAATTGGTACGGTTGTGGCTGAGCATTGAACTGCTCCATCAAGTATGAAGTCACAATAAGTTGAAGATTTTCATACTTCCTCTTGTTGGTCAAGGCCTTCATCAGCTTAGTACAGACACGCTGAGTTGGTGCAATTGGAGAATTGAAATATGAATTCTTCTCAGCGTCTGTCATCTTATCATTCAAAAACAACATTAAGAACCGAGGGTAAAAACATACTACTCTGGCATTCTATTCAATAGACCGACTTCTGAGTGGTCCCAACTTCTTTAGAATCGACTGAAGAATCTATTTGCCAAAATTGATTGGTCAATTGTGAACGATACAAAATCCAATGACTTGAAGAAGGGAGGAGATAATGTTAAAGTTACTTCGAGTGGTAGGTGAAAAGACCTTTGCCAGAGTGTCGAAGAACAAATCCCGCTCAGGTTTCAGATTCCCTTTAAGCATTCTTGGCAGATGAATTTCTCCTTGATAGAGTAGAGTTTGAAAGAACTGAACTATCACAGCATCTGTCGGAATCTCATCAAAATTGTTACGTGGAAACCCAAGAAACCTATTGACATCGTCAGTTGTAATTGTAATGCTTCGTCGTCCAGCGATGTCTCCGGAAACCCTGTAGTTGTCCAGGAGAGTAGTGTTGATGGCAGTTGAGTAAAACTCCTGAAGAGGTCTAATCTGCAACTCAGCATGTGCAGTGATCGCCATACTGACCATGTTAGGTCCAATCAGACGTAGAAGGGGGGGGGGGGGGGGGTTGAATACGTCTATACCAATTTCTTCGATTTAATTTAATTGCGGAATAATTCGGTGTCAGTCCAGTTTAAATCAATCGTAAATAAACAAGTCCAGCAAGTCGGGGAATATTCTTATATTAAAAATAATCCCAACACAAGTGTCGGCTGCAGAGACTACAATCACTCTAATACAAACTCTCGATTAAATCGATATTCTAACTTTGCTCTCGAGAATGTGTATAGTGTGTGCACTTACAAAGTGTGTAGTTGGTTTCAAGTGAAACTACAAAGCTCTATTTATAGGCTTCCCAACATCTATCCATGGTTAACGAGTTCGTCCTGGACGAATTCATTTTAACTGTAGTTAAAATGAATTGTCCAAAATAAAAACCAACTTCAAAGTTGCGCCAGTTATATGTACACACATATATATCACAAACTTGCGCTTGGAAATATATATGTATACATATGTTGTATAATTGCGCCTCTTTTGGAAGTCAAAGATGGCGCCATGGTCAAAGATTGCGCCGAGTGAAGTTGCGCTATGGTTTTAATGTGTCTTCTACTTAGAGAAAATTCTAAGTTAATTTAAACTTGCGCTTCAGTCACTGAGTGGTCAAACCTTGCGCCAACTTGATCAGTCAAAGGTTGAGCCAGGGAAACTTGCGCCATACAGAGTTCCACAGAGTGATGCCTTAGAATAATTTTTCATCATTGAACTTGCGCCAGTTGACCAAGTCAATTGTTGCGCCTGGACTTGAACTCGCGCTTTGACTTCAGGTCAATTGTTGCGCTCCAGTGTATTTGAGTATTTGAACTTAGAGAAAAATTCTAAGTGAATCTTGCACCATATGTATACATATAGGCGCAAGTTTGACTAAGGTCAAACTTTCACTTATAATTTATGTTATTATATATGTATATGTATATATCATTAATTGTTTTATGAATTACTTGAATTATTATTATTTCAAGTAAATTCCAATTAATAGTATATACTGATACTTTCAAGGTTTTGATGATGACACTAACAGCAAGCTAATAACATGAAACTGATATGTGTAAGCATGCTATCAAAGGTTATGTATGCGGACTAACAGTATTTCAGGATGTTAGCATGATTATAGCTGTCAGCAAGCTTATAGGAATATTTACAAGCTATCAGCAGGCTTACAGCGTGAACAGAGAAACAATCGGATAAAGATCAAAGTCTATTTTCAAGGAGATTTAATAGGAAACGACTTTGTAAGGATTCTAATATTTGTATATATCTTATATAAATATTAGAGCTCAGTTTTATAAAGAGTTTTGTTCAAAAACGTTTTCCTAACAAATAGGAGATTTTATTTCAAAGAATCTTATCTTTAACAAACTCCTATTTTGCTTCAAACGGATTTTATTTAAATACTTTACTGAGATGATTTCAAACGTGATCTATCTTTTACTCAGTAAACTTATGTCATTCAAACGTTCATCATTCAATTCAAATTTAAATGTGAGGTTGTTACCAAGATCGTTGGGAAGTTTGTTGGATTATGACCGTTGGTATGATGTATATAAATTTGTGTGTGCTTTCATTTTCGATAGAGAACAAGGAGAACACACCAAGCTTTCTGAAATACAACTCTTTACATTGATAAATCTTTTGTTGAGCTCTAGTACTTATATTTGCATATATATCTATATTGAGAGTTCATAGTTTCGGTTGTATTACACTTATTCATTGTATTGTTCAAGGTGTAATGTTTTGTTGCTGTGTATCCAGCTTGTGAAACAAGGGAACAAGGGGACTAGTTAGCTAGGAGAGTATACTTGGGAAGTATAGGTCTTGGAGAGCTTTTGGTTCGTGGTTCAGGGGTTTCAGCAGGCTGTTAACAGGAACAAGGGAGAAAGGGAGTTATATTATTGAATCTTGTAATCGTTGACATTTCTTGATTAATAATATAATCTCTTACCAGTTGGTAGGGGACCAGGACGTAGACCATTAGGGTTAGGGGTCGAACCTGGCTAAAATTCTTGGTGTTGCTAGCATACTGCTTTACATTATTTGCATTGCATTTATCTTATTAGCAGGCTAACTGTTTACTCTGAAAATTAACAGCAGGCTGTCATTGACAGATTAATTATTTGGTAACTTATAAAAATCGGGTATATTAGCCATAACACCTATTCACCCCCCCCTCTAGGTGTCTAATTTCATATACATATATATATAAATAAATATAAATTCAATTCTTTATTGATCCAACTAGAACAACTTGATTGACTTGATCAATTAATTCGTTGATCGAATTCACTGAATACTTTCGCACGTCCTGACGTCCTGTGCACTGGTCTGGTTCACGAACGACTCGAACTGAAATAATTCCTTGAATTCTTTTGCTTGATAATATACTTGATCAGTTCCTCCGGGTTAGATGTTGCTTCGATAATTTTGATTATAAATAATCAAAATAAATATACTGGAATCTTCTGGTCTTTGATACTTGATCTTCAGGCAATCTTGATAGCAGAAACTGATTGAGCTTTATTCATCACTGAGGCTTGAACATATTAATGAACTTCTTCCAGTGGACGGATGTTCGTCTCAGATATCTTGATTGTCTTTGTCTGTTCGTATCGAATCTCCAACCTGTAGATTCCTGTATTATACTTACGTATTGTTTCCTGTCTTTTGTTGTGTTGAGTTATCGTAATTACATTTACGTTACATTATGCTTTACAATCTCCCCCTATTTGTTTGTTAGAGTTCGACAAGCAAATCCTTTAAGAGGATAACTCAACTGACATAATGAAAAAGCACACTAATTTAAACAGGAAATAATACTAAGTACAGTTTGGATTATATCTTACAATTTCCAGAATTCAAAAGTAAATACAAGTAGCCATTGTTCCTCTAGCCTAAACTAATCTTTCCTTGCTTTCTTGGCTCTTGCATTAATCAGGTTCTGCTCAGCTCTTCTCTTAGCAGCATCTTCTTCTCTTTTCTGAATGAGTTTGTTCTCAATTTATTCAATCCTGGCAGTTATGGTACTCAGTCCCAGTTGCTCCAATGTATTCTCAGGTGGTGGTTGCTCTAGATTTTTCTTCATCTTCTCTAAGGTCTGTAGATGAACCATCTTCTTCAATTTCTTGAAAGTGATATTAAGCTCCATCCCTTCAATTTTCATGATGACCCTTGATGGATGAGCACGAACTCTTGAAGTGTTGTGAACAGTCTCTACAGCTTTCCTTATTTCCAGAAGATCAATCAGTTCTTTGAGTACACTTTTATCATCCTTCACCACCGACCACTAAACAGCACCAACTGCACGAGCAATTCTTTTAGATGAGAATTTTCCAATATCTGCAAGTGGTATGGCTGTGGCCTCAGAATCTTTCTTTTTCTTGAATATTATGGAGGTTGGATTGTAAGTGACAACAGGTTCATTTGGATGTTCAGGAACTTCAGGATTGAGTGGAGGCAGTGGATATGGTTGCTGACGATTGATTCCAGATAAGTCCAAGTCTCTGATAGCAGCAAAGTTCAGACGATAAGCATATAACAATTCAGCAGTTAGTCTTCCCTTGCTGGTCCTAGAGCACTTTTCTCTCACTTGAGCTTCCAGATATTTCAGTATTCGAGGAGAGTAAGTTGATAATGCTTCATCAGTGAGTCCAATACTCTGAATCATACCATCCTTGAAATACTTGATAACTGAAGGCTTGTCATGAATTTCAACTCCAATGTCAGTAATCCATTCTTCCACTCTGTCCCTGAAAACTTCATTGTGCTTCCTTCCGGTAGAGATGATCTTGTTCCTTACCACAAACAGTTCAGTTAGAGAAAGGTCTCTGAGAAACTAACTTGACATGTGCTTGAGTCCATGGCCTTCTCTCTGTAGCTCAAATGATATGTTTACCATCCATCCTCTCCTAAGAAGAACAACAACAGGTACAGTAGAAATAATATCATTTAACACCTCATGGTAGTCATGTAGATCCTTGTAGTTGTTCCTGAAGGAGTCAAAGATATCTTTCACTTCATCATCATCATTTTCTTGACAGACCTCTGGAAAATCAAACACTGCCCTGGCAGCATCCCATTCTTCTCCTTCTTTGTGCAATTTGGCAAGCCTCCTTTCCCTACGAATCCGTCTTTGGTTTTCTAACTTCTCCCTCGCTCTCCTTTGCTCAGCAAAATCTCTAGAAACATCAGCAATGTCTTGAGGATTTGCAATTTCAAACTCTTCAGGAAGGAAAATGTCATTATGATATGCAAGTTCATCAGCAAAGACTTCATTTTGAGGGATTTCTCCTTCCTCCAGATCATCATCAGCACCAACCATCCTAATCACCCTGTCAGTATCAACAAACTCAGGGATGTATTCATCATGACTATAGCTGAATTGACCTCTAAGAGCAGAGTCAATTAGTTCTTCTGACACCCCTGTGATCACCCTCTTTCCTCGTGCTTTTTCTGCTGCTCTCTCCCCCTCAGTTGAGTAATCCTCTCTGGAAGGTTGAGATGCCAGTAGCTTAGCCTTGAGTGCAGCTAACCTTTGCTCCATTGTTGACTTGATTTCAACTAACTCCTCCCGTAGAACAAGATTTTCAGCTTCCAAGTGTTGAACTTTGAATTTCAAGGCCTCAAATTCTGTCACAGATACAGTATGAATAGTTGTTTCAGATATAGGTTGAGCTGTGGGGTTCTCACTTAATCGTTCTGCAGGTGTTTCTCTCGTTTCATTCATAGATTGAACACTCAGTGGGTTAGATGGTGTCTGTTCATCAAGTTCTGTTGGTGTTTCCCTCACACTCAGAGTTGTTCTAGCATCTATCTTGGATGTACCTGCAGAAGAAATCTTCTTAGCCTCTTCTAGAGAGGTCACAGAAGGTGCAATGAAGGTTCGTGAGCCTTCGTCCTCAGTTTCCTCGTCAGATGAATCTGATTCATAGGAAACAAGTTGCCAACTACTCGAAGGTAGTGAGTCCTTAACTGGATCCTGAGTTGGAATCTCAGGGTGGGTAGACACAGGGCTCGAAGGATATGATCCTTGAATAGGCGAAGCACCCTGGTTTCCCACAAATGCCTTTGACGGCGAGAGACTTTGTGACAAGTCCTCTGTAACTGGCACACTTCCTGATATGAAGGGCTCAGAAACAGATTTCCGTTCACCTTCGAGAGGTGAAGAGTCCCTTAAGAGATCTGGGAATGTTCCTCCCAGGGGGGTAGATGAGGGTGGAGATTGTGGAAAATCACCCAAGTTTCCCCAGAAGCCTGTAAAGGCACTTGACCCTGAAAAGGATCAGAAACAATAGTGTCTATCGCTAACATGGACGACAAAGTGTTAGCAACCGTCAGTTCTTCGAAAGTGTGTGCAACCTCACTGTGCATAGGAATATTATGTGGTTGAGGTGGTGAGGAAATAGACATATCTGCAGATGCCTCAGGTTCCATTCTCCTTTCCTGACTAGGAGATAGAGCTGCAGATTCAGAAACAATCTCCTTGTGTGGTGCACTAAAGTCACATTCTCCCTCGCGCTCAGATAAATCAGTTGGTTGGCTAAGGGGCTGAGATGTTTCTGCTTCAGTAGTTTGTGTATTGGTGCCTTGGTTATGAATTTGTGGGATTTCAAATTCACTGGCACGTGCAAGAGGTGGAGATAGTGGATTGAGATCTAGTAAGTTCTGAACCCAATCTTCAGGTGCACTAAAGGACAAGTTATCAGGATCAGAAGGGATACCTGATTGAAGCACTGGATTGTAGGTGTTGGTGAAGAGCTCATCAATATCCAACATGACATTGTCATTTGTTGCAGCTTCATTGGATTGGACAGGACTATCCACTTCATCTTCAGAATCAGTGGTGTTGTCCTGCAGAGAATCCGCTCCTTCTTCAGATTGAACTTCATGTTCATAAGAGTCTTCAGCTGCATCCTCCACTATCACAATATCTTATTGAACAGGAGCATTCTGAGCCTCAGGAATATTTTCTTGAATAAATGGCTCAGGTTCTGGCTCAGCTTGCTGCACAGGAACCTCTTCAGCAACTACTGGAACAACAACAGGTTGAACAGGTGGTGGAGGCACGTCCTGATTCAGAAATGCTTGCATGGCTTCAGGGAGCACCACTTGCTCATTGTTGGTGTAGTTCTGATGATTCTCCAGCATTGAAATGACCCTAGTTGTCATGAAGCAAGATATGACATTGTCTATATTTGGATAGACAACACGTTCAGCAGGGGTTAGCAGATGATTCAACACAATCTGAAAGAATCGAGGGTATAGGAGCACATGACTGTTTTTCCTCAGAGAATCCTGAAAAGCTCCCATGATTAGATGACCCAAGTTGATCCTTGTGTTCTGTGGAATGGCTATTCCAATTTCCTGATTGAAGGTAGTAATTCCATGGAATCCACCAGTCTTTGGTGCAAACACATGAGAAATGGAATTAAAGAAGAAATTCCATTCCCGAGGCAAGTGCTTGCATACATCTTTGATGGAAGTTCACCATCTGGTTCCTTCTGACAGTGGATAGCATAGAAAAAATTGATCCTTTCAGCTCTTTCAGGTACTAATTCAAAGTCCTCTGTTGGTAGTTGTAGAGCACTATTCAGGGTGTTCTCAGTGATAGATAGTGTACGTCCCTGAATAATACATGTAAGACCAAGTACTTGTCCTACATTCACAACAGACACAGAAGACAAGAAATCTCGAAGAAGAGATTTGTTAAGCATTACAGACTCTATCATAGCAAATCTAGCAAATGAAAACTCAGACATATATCGAACCCAGCTTCGATAATTTGCTTGCGTAATTAAGTTATTATTTTCAACAATTGTGAAATTTGTCTTCGGAATATCAAAATTTGCAGCCATTTTTAATTAAAATTAAAAATGATTAGAAATTTCGTTTCACGAAAATTGAAGGACAAATAACCACTTATGTTACGAAAATAATTAGTTAAATACGCTCCGAAAAACCCTAAATTCAAGAATTTCAGATTGCGATGAAATTACAGTATGTTGTTCCTCTTGAAATTCTAAAAATTATGGGATCGTTCTCGCAAATTTTTGACAACAAAATCACGTAGAAATCTAGCCTAGAAGTTCAAAAGTCCTTGAAAACCCTTTCGAAAAACGACAATGGATCATGAATATTCTGGTATGTATAGAAAGAGCTTGACAAGGAGATTCTAAAACTAGTCTCGGAATTGAAAATGGACAAGATTTCGTTGGTGTTTTGTTGGATTAAAAAGCTCGAGTGCGGTGGTTTTTTTTTGAAAACGAAGGAGAGCAACGGCGTGTATGTATGTGTGTATATAACAGTGGAGAATGAAAGAAAGTGACTAAGTGGTGCACATATATACTCAGAGATAGACGGAGGCGGAAGTTGGTTAAAGACCAACTTGCCCCTCATAGTGTACATAGTACACTACCAAGGCGCAACACTGGTAATGACCATCTTGCCCCTTATACACACATACAGTGTATATGGGCGCAACTTAGGACTTAAAAAAAAACTGAGTTGAAAGCCCTTAAGACAGGTATATGAATAGAGATCACGGGCGCAACATTTGACTTGCGCAGAGTACAGTGGCGCCTTGAATTGACTTAGAGAAATCAAGAATGTCGAAATCCCATCGTATATATATATATATATATATATATATATATATATATATATATATATATATATGTTAACCAGGGGCGCAACATTTGACTAAGTCAAATGTTGCGCCTATTACCACTCATTAACAGTATATGTACTTAGGCAAATTTTGAAATAGTTTTCTCCCAAAACCATATCAATTTTGTCAAACGTATTTTGATTGAATTCAAAATAATCTAACAAATTGATACCAAAATATCACAATTAAATCAAATAAAGTTAAACTAAATTAATTTTAGTCAAACAATATTTAATAAATTATGCTGCATGTATTTTAATTAAAATCTAATTAATGGATATCTTAAAATAATTTGAATTGCTTCAAATCCATTAATCAAATTAAAATATGACTCAAATAAGTACTAATATTCATTAATTGAATATAAGCACTTAATTAATTCAAGAAAATTAATTCTAAATATTTACCATATAACAGATAATCACGTAATCATGTAAAATCATGCAAGTCATATAAATCATGGCAAATAATTAAAACTAATTATCAGATAAATATGTAAAATAATGGATGCTCTTTGTAAATTCACAAGTCCTGAAAATATTGTCATTTTAGAACTTGGAACTTACGAACAAATTGCAGTTATTTCTTGTCTAATTAATTAGACATATTTAACATCCCAAGTTCACCAACCAATCTAGAGAAAGTGGATTCATCTAGTGGTTTAGTGAAGATGTCTGCAATTTGTTGATCAGTAGGTACGAAGTGTAACTCTACTATTCCATTCATGACATGCTCGCGAAGGAAATGATACCTGATATCAATATGCTTTGTCCTGGTGTGTTGAACATGATTGTTGGCAATGACAATGGCACTCGTGTAATCACACATAATCGGAATTTTATCCAACATGAGTCCATAGTCTTGTAGTTGACTCCTCATCCACAAGATTTGAGCGCAGCAACTTCCAGCAGCTATGTATTTAGCTTCCGCTGTAGACGTAGACACGGAGTGTTGCTTCTTGCTGTACCATGACACCAACCTTCGTCCAAGAAACTGACAGCTTCCTGAAGTACTTTTCCTATCAATCTTACATCCTGCAAAGTCAGAATCTGTATAGCCAATCAGATTAAAACCTGTATCTTTAGGCTACCATATCCCTAGATTGGGGGTTCCCTTAAGATACCTAAAAATACGCTTAACAGCTATAAGATGAGACTCTTTAGGATCAGCCTGGAATCTAGCACATAAACAAGTTGCAAACATGATATCTGGCCAACTAGCAGTTAAGTACAAGAGAGAGCCAATCATACCTCGATACTTCGTGATGTCAACTGACTTACCAGATTTGTCCTGATCAAGTTTGACAGCAGTTGGCATAGGGGTTTTGGCAGGAGATGCTTCTTCCATTCCATATTTCTTCAGAATATCCTTGATGTATTTAGATTGGCAGATAAAAATACCGTCAGGCTTCTGAATAACTTGAAGTCCTAGGAAGAAGGACAATTCTCCCATCATGCTCATCTCACACTTGCTCTGCATAAGCTTAGCAAATCTCTCGCATAAAAGATCATTAGTAGAACCAAATATAATGTCGTGGACATATACTTGTACAAGAATTATATCATCCTTATGCTTTTTATGAAAAAGAGTTTTATCGATAATACCTCTGGTGAAACCATTTTCAAGTAGGAACTTGGAAATAGTGTCATACCAGGTTCGAGGGGCTTGCTTCAGGCCATAGAGTGCTTTGAAGAGAAAGTACACAAAGTCTTCAAATTCCTTGGCTTCAAACCCAGGGGGTTGTTCAACATAGACTTCCTCTTCTAGATCACCATTCAAAAATGCACTTTTCACATCCATTTGATATACTTTGAAGTTGGAGTGTGCAACAAATGCTAAGAACATCCTGATTGCTTCAAGCCTAGAAACTGGAGCATAGGTTTCATCATAATCTATTCCTTCTTCTTGCGAATAACCCTTTGCAACCAGTCTTGCCTTATTCCTCGTAACAATACCATCTTCATCCAGCTTGTTTCTGAAAACCCATCTACACTACAACAAAAACAGTTATCAGCGACCAAAATTATCAGCGACCGACAATCTGTCGCTATTGTTTTCGATCAGCGACCGACTATAGCGACAAAGATGACACTTGGTCGCTAATACTTTTTAGCGACCGAAAACAGTAGCTAAGCGGTCGCTATAACCTTTTTCCCTCCCAAAAATGAGCGCCAAAAATTTCCGCCACATGCTTTTGCGACTAATTTTTATTAGCGACCGCCAGCAGTAGCTAAAAGTGCCATGTCAGCTATTCTTTAGCGACCGCATTTGGTAGCTAGTTGGTCCCACTAAAAAATTTGAAAAAAATAGCAGGGTTATCAGCGACTGTTTTTTTAGCGACTGATTTTGGTAGCGAATAGTGCCACGTCAGATCGGTAGCGACCGAAACCTGTTGCTATAGCCGGTCGCTGTTGTTATGTACTTTATTTTTAGTTTTTTTTCCTGTTTTTTTACTTTAATTTTTGAAACTATAAAATATAAATCTTTTATTAAATAATTAAAAATATGTTTCAGGGTTAATTGCAACTTGGATATTTTTTAACAATTTTGAGTCATTTATAAAAATTAAAAATATTTGAAATGAGTTGTAGTATATTTTTAATTAATATGTTAGTTAAGAAATATAATTTTTATTTATTTTTTTTCGTTTATATATATATATTATTTTTTTCATTTATTTTTTATATTTATATTTATATTCCTTTTATCGAATAATAATTAATTAAAAATATGTTTCATTATTGATTGCAACTTAGTATTTTTTATTTTTTTCAAAAAAATATATATCGAGTATTTTAATAGAAAGGTCAAATAATTTTAATTGCATTTATTTAGACGTCTACTTTGCACATGTATGATTGTATGTGATATGCCTTTTAGTTATAATGTTTTTTTAATATGTTAATAAAATATATTATTTTGTTTTATTTTGTTTTGTTTTTTGTTTGTTTAGACGTCTACTTTGCATATGTGTATATGTGTGTTTGATGTGCCTTGAGTTATAATGTATTGTTAATATGTTGAGAATATATAATTTTCATTTTATTTTACTCTAGTTGTTTTATTTATATTTATACCCTTTAACTGAATAATTAAAAATACATTTCATGATTACAACTTGGAAATTTTTGATTTTCTTAAAATATAATTTTTTTAAATCCTCAATAATTTCAACTAGAATTTCCTCAGATGTATTTGTACATATGTTAATTTGAGTTTACGTATAATGAGTAAGTAGATGAATTGAATAACAACAATATTGTATATAATAAAAATTGCATATTTTTCAAAATAAAATAAAATATTTTTAATTAAATAATATATATTAATTTCATGAGTGCTTACTACTAACAAAAAAATTTAATCATAATTAATATTTTATTTGGAAAAATTATTACTCTAACTAAATTTAAATAAAATATATTAAATTAGTCACAATTTATTTTAAATAAATTAATATGAAAATCATATAATATTTTTCATTGTTTAATGAGGAATTAAATTAAATAACTACATTAGAAAAAGCTGGGAACAGAGGTTACCAGAGGTTAGATTACAAACTGTAAAAAACCCTCGTCCTTCATCAGAGTGCTTCTCGGCAGGATCAAAGCTGCAGTTGGGTGCTCGGTACTTATCTCCTCCCACGTTCTCTTGCACGGTAACAATCCCCTGTGTATAGGCATATTATGATTTGTGTAATTTCTGCGATTTCCTTATATACTGTGTTTCGTGTATGTGTATGTATATGAATTCTTGATTTTACTGTTTTGGATAAACTTGATCAATTTGGTGCGTGCTTATGAAATTATTGAATGGGCTTGTGAAATTATTGTTTCTTATGTATGTGATTTATTGATTCATCTTTGTATAACATAAGTTTGGAAAATTTTGGGTGAAACTTTGATTGTTCTGTTTTATGGTATATAATCTTGGTTAAAGGAAGTTTTAGATGGTTTCTCTACTGAGGTGTGGGCTAGCTTGCCTTGGCTTGGTGGGTGGTATATAATTACTCATAAAAAAAACTCAGAGAGTAAGATCTAGGTGAAGTACTGCTTGGTCCCTGGTTCCAAAGCAGAGCCTGAACTGCTGCAAGAACCTTTGGTTCTGAAGATGCTTTATCTATCTTACTAATCACCCCCAACAAATTTTTTTACAAATTGAAAACTAAGATATAACAAAATTAAAATATTAGAGGGTTGAAGTAGGTTTACTATCTCCATCGTATTCTTTGCAATTCACAGGGCTTTTGCAGAGGAAATATCTGGTGTTTGTGAAGCAGGTATAATAACTAAGAATATTGCAGCACTGTGCTCGGCATATTTGCTCTGCAAGAAAAAGTAGTAGTGAGGCTTTCTTGAAAAAAATATGGCCCTTGTTAATAAATTAAAAAAAGCTTATTCAAATAAAAGTTTATTGTAAGAATGAAATTTTTATGAGATAATTAAAGTAAAATCAATCCTACTCACAAAATTTATAAATATACTGTAAAAAATAAATCAAATAGCAAGTATTTTGAAATCAAAATATAAAAAATATTCAATATACATAAGAGTTTATATACATATATATATACATATTGCAGATTACAAGATCTTTTCAATAGTCATCTAGTCAATAATTACCAAGTCATATATTCAAATGGCCCAACTTAATTTAGCATATATCCCATATTAGTGCTGTATGTGCATATCAAGTATATGTCCAGATAATGACATCAAGTTTGTAGTAAACATGTAAATGATAGATAGGAGCAGGACCTAGCTGATTAGCATAGCACAATATTGAATCTTCCTACCTGTGAAATAAAAGGGATTCTGATCTTTGGGTAGGGTTTGATGAGCTTAAGCAAGACTTGGGTTCTGATATAGATCATTTTCGTTTATCGTTTAAAATTAAGCTACTAACAGTTTTCAGTTTTATAATCAAGTATTCATATATTCAATTTCACGGCCTTGCACGTTTATATCATTATTTGAAAATATAATTTAATAAATACAAGTTGACATTATAATTTTAAATACAAACTAATAGTCTGTTAGGCAGATATGACCCTATGACCATGACTTTGTTTACTGCATGAGTTGCACTATTCTGCATTCTAAGAAATCAGATCAAATTATATGTTATACATACCACTTGCTGCTAACAGTCGAAGAAACTAGTATCCTATAAAAGATAAAGACTGCTGAGATTAATGGCTTACCACGTGATTCTGATAATTTGAAACATGGTCAGGACTGGTTGTTTACTAATCTCTGCCAGATCTCTGTTTTCTTGCAGGTGTCCAAATTAACAGAACTAGTCCAGTAGTACTTATATTTTCTAGTTTGCAGACAGTCTGATCTTTGTTTGTTAAAAACAACTATACGTCCGTAACTATTATATTTTGTCTAGATCTTTGTTTCCTTTATTTTGTAACTAAAGGGGCTGTATTGTCCTTGTAAGATTGAAACTAATAGTTAGTAGTTACTATGCAACTTTATAGTTTTTTTAGTAGTGAACTGCAACTTTGTTATTAATTTTTGAAGTCCGTTTTTCATATTTTGTTGTTCATATAAAACTGAGATGTCACTTCTTTAAATAATTTGATAATGACAGGGTGATCGTGATGACTAAGATGCTGATGATTATGATCATGATGCTGATATTGGAGGATCTTAGTGTATCAACAAAGTGATGGTCGTAAGGTATTTATCTATTTAATAGTTAACTTCAATTGTGTTATTAGCTGCTGAAGTCTGTTTTTCATATTCTGTTGTTTATATGCCATGTAGATTCACTTCAAATGACATTGACAGGGTGATCATGCCGATTAGGATGCTGATGTTGGAGGATTTTCGAGTATTTAGGTGTTAGTATTGTACTGCTTGGATGATATTTGGAACATATGGTTGTGTTGCTGAAATTTTAAGGATATTGATGTAAATTTTGATGTTAATATTGTTGGGTTATTCAATGCGATCAATTTAAATACAGGTCATCGTGAAATTGTTGAGACAAAGTTATTGTTCGTGAGAAAAGCAGGTGCAAACTGAAATTATGTAAATCTGCAAAAAAAAAAAAAAAAAAAAAAAAGGCTTTAGCTACCGCAAGCAGTAGCCAATGCTGGTAGCAAAAGCTCTCAAACTTAGCGACTAAAAGCGGTCGCAAATACCTGTAGCTGTATTAGCTACGGCAATCCGTAGCCAATCGGTCGCCAACTTTAGCTACAAAATCCGGTAGCGAATCCGTCGCAATAGATAGCAACCGCAATCGGTAGCTAATGGCGGTCGCAAATAGTAGCGACCATCGGTCGCAAAAGTGGTCGCTGACACGTGGAATTCGACGGTCCTGTGCTGACTCAGACTAGCGACAAATTCGGTCGCCAATAGCCGTCGCTAAACAATCGGTCGCTGAAGGTTGTCGCTGGAGTGCATGCCAGCGACGAGATTATATGCGACAGTTTTCAGCTACCGGGTTCCGTCGCTAAAGCCTAGTAGCGACGGCGTTCGGTCGCTGATAGTCGGTCGCTAAAAGCTGTTTTTCTTGTAGTGCTAGTGCCAATTATAGATTTTCCTTTAGGTCTTGGCACCAGCTTCCAAACTTTCTGCCTTTCGAATTGATTGAGTTCTTCCTGCATTGCAGATACCCAATCTGGATCACTTAGAGCCTCTTCAACTTTATTTGGTTCTGTCTGAGACAAGAATCCAACAAAGTTGCATTCATTTTGAGTTGCTCTTCTAGTCTGCACTCCTGTGTCTGGATCACCAATGATTTGTTCAACAGGATGGGCTCTACTCCATACCCTTTGTCTTGCAGATTCAATCTTGATGATTCACCGTAATCATAGTTGTGTTGAGTGTGATGACTAGTAGATCCACTTTGACTTGCTCCCCCTGAGCTGATGCTAATTCTATTTGATGATCCTCCACTTTGACCACTGTGACCATGATGATCATTTGTATTGTTGCCAATACTTCCTCCTGATGGTTCAGGATCAGCAGTTCCTTCATCTGCATTAGGTTCCCTAGTACCAGCTTCAGGTTCATCTTCTCCTATATAGATGTCTTCTAAATTCTCAAATTCCAGAGAATCAGATTCATTTTCCTTTTGAAGACTTGGGAGTTTGGTATCATCAAATCTTACATTGATGCTTTCAATCAGCTTGTCGTCATTGATCAGATAAACCCTGTAGGCCTTAGACTCTAAAGAATAACCCAGAAAAATGCCTTCTTCAGCTTTGGCATCAAACTTTCCTAGATGCTCTTCTTTTAAAACAAAGCATTTTGCACCAAACACATGAAAGTAACTCAGTGATGGTTTTCTGTTGGCCATTACTTCATAAGAAGTCTAATCCAAATCTTTGTTTATCAGGGTACGATTTTGAGTGTAGCAAGCAGTACTCACAGCTTCAGCCCAGAAATAGATTGGAAGTCTTGATTGACTAATCATCGTCCTTGCTGCTTCAATCAAGGTCATGTTCTTCCTTTCTACGACACCATTTTGTTGTGGAGTCCTTGGAGCTGAATACTGACGAGAGATACCCTTATCAGTACAGAATTCATTAAGAACAGCATTACGAAATTCTGTTCCATTATCTGATCTGATTGCCCTTACTGGCAAGTTTGCTTCCTTTTCAATCTTCTTGATATGATCAATGATGACGAGTGCTGCTTCATCCTTTTTATGTAAGAATAATACCCATGTGTATTTTGAGTAGTCATCGACGATCACAAGAGCATATCTTTTCCTTGATATAGAAGGAATGTTGACTGGTCCAAACAGATCCATATGAATCAGTTGAAGGGGTGAACCAATGTCAGTCATGCCTTTTCTTCTGTGTGAAGCTTTCTTTGACTTCCCTTTTTCACATGCATCACAGAGTCCTTCTTGACAGAATTCTTTATGTGGCAGTCCTTTCACAAGTTCTCTTTTGACTAAAGAATTCATAGTCTTAAAGTTCAAGTGTGAGAACTTTCGATGCCATAACCAACTATCATCAGCAGAGGCCTTGCTATAGAAACACTTGACCTCCCCCTTACTTGCTGAATCTATGTCGGCTATAAACAAACTTGATTTTCTTACACCACGGAGTGTAAGATCCTTGGTCTTCCAGTTTTGGATCAAGCAAACTTCTTTCTGAAAGTTTACGTTGTATCCTTTGTCACAGAACTGACTGATACTCAGTAAATTGTGCTTGAGTCCTTCCACAAGAGAGATATCTTCAATGATGACATTTCCAACTTTCAGCTTACCATATCCCGTTGTAAATCCTTTGCTATCATCTCCAAAGATTACAATTGGGCCGGTTCTCATCACCACATCTGTGAGCAGGGACTTTTCTCCAGTCATGTGTCTTGAACAACCACTATCAAGAACCCACACAATTTTGCTTTTCTTTCCTGTGCCCTGCATTCACAAATGGATTAAACTTTCTTTGGTACCCAGACGTTCTTGGGTCCAGGTGGTTTAGTAGAAACAGGAGTATCAACAGAATCTGTTTTAACATGTGCTTGTTCAGGGGTGACTGGACACTTCTCCTTTTTAGTCTTAGCAGAAGTGCTTTTAGACTTGGAGCTTGGAGTCTCCTTCTTCTTAGAAGGACTAGCAGTCTTTGCCACAGGGGCAACAGAAGGTGCAGGCATATTCATATTCATAGCAGGTGATGCAGAAAAAGATGCATTTAAAATGGTAAAACATGCAGACATCATATTCTTAGCACATTACATGCAACCTACTCTACCACATGGCAAATGAACAGCATTCATGTTAACAGTATTAGGCATGCTAGTGACAGGAGTATCTACTTTAGTCATTTTACATGCATGAGTAAGTTGATTAGTAGAATTGCAATTGTTACAAACCTTTCTAGCACTAGGAGTCCTAGAGTTGGTTTTCTTAGCATCTAGCTTACCATTCCTGTTGTTCTTCTTTTTGTTGGAACTGGTACTTTCTAATCCAGTTTTATCAGAATCTTCTCTAACTTGGGGATTAGAAGGTACGTCTTGTGTTTCCTGTTTTACTTGAGGCTTAACAACTTCCTCATTTTTCAACTCTTCCTTAATGACAAGGTCTTCTTCTATCAGAGGTTCTGTTTGTGCCTTTCTAAAGATAGGGGTCTTGGCATTCTTTAGTATCTTAGGTACATTTGTTCCTTTAGGAGCATTCTCAGTTCCTGCTGAAACAAATACACCTTCATTTTCTTTTCTCTTCTTTCTTTTAGAACTTTCTAAAGAACTATATCAAGGCCAATAGCAACCTTCTTATCGACCCTTTGGCTATCCAAGATCTCTTTCTTTAGAAAAGCAGAATTCTGATAGGCCTTAAGCTTAGT
This sequence comes from Daucus carota subsp. sativus, assembly GCF_001625215.2. Lineage (NCBI taxonomy): Eukaryota > Viridiplantae > Streptophyta > Magnoliopsida > Apiales > Apiaceae > Daucus > Daucus carota. The sequence continues at coordinate 20,102,306 of NC_030385.2, read as the reverse complement.
TTCTAGGTCAGCTACTTGAGACCTAAGGGATTCCTCAATTTCTGCATTACACTTCTCCTTATTCTCTAGATATTGAATTCTATCTTTAAGGTTAGTGTTCATGAGTTTTTCTAAAGCCAACTCGTCTATCCGTTCTTCAAGTTTAGCTATCTTTAGAGAGAGACTACAGTTATCTGATTCTGAAGCTAATAAACTAGTGTGCAAGTTATACATCTCTTGACCTAGTTCATTTATAGTCTTTTTATAATCCGCAGTAGTCATATCATTAACAAAAATTTCAGGAGATACCTGAGATGGAGATTCCTCGACAGTGTCAGCCATTAATGCAAATGCATAGTTGCTCTGGACAGGTTCATCATCAGAATCCGTGTCATCCCAACTTTTTCCCTCCGCAATGTATGCCCTTCTTTTATGCTTGGCAACCATTGCTTCCAACTTAGCTTTCAGCTTTTCATTCTCTTTCTTCAGATCCTCATAAGAATTCTTCTTATCATATGAGTTGCTTCTTTCTTCGACAGGAGCCGCTTTGGGTTTCCTGCACTCTGTTGCAAAGTGCCCTAAGTCATTGCAGTTGTAGCATCTGACTTTGCTTTTGTCGTACATGTTTGGTTTGTAACTGCCAGTGCTTCTAGACCCTGACCCTGAGTATCCTCCCTTGTTTAGAAACGTTTTCCCTGAAGCTTTCTTGTATTGGGGGTTCTTCCTGAACTTGATGTGCTTGAACCTTGTAGCCATATAAGCCATAGACTTGTCTTCCAGCTGCTCCAGCTCTTCTTGAGTATATAACTCATCCTCCGGATCTACAGAAACTTCATCAATTTCAACTTCTACAATTTCAGACTTGGAAGAAGGATAGTCAGTCTTGACAGATGAACAATCACTCTGTGTGACAGTGAGATCATTAATGCCATATTCAACTAATTGCTGATATCCAAAGTAAGGTTCATCAGCAATAAGTGTAGTGGTCTTTGTAAGGCCATTCCCTTGGCTTCAGATGATCCACCACCATATATGATCTTTTTTGTTCGAGTTCCATCTCAAACGTCTTCAGTTTCCCAAACAGTCTTTCCAGAGTCATGGTTCTGAAGTCGCTTCTTTCCCAGATGGTCTCAGTCTTCACAACTAAATGTGGTGGCATCACAAATGAGAACTTTCGGTTAGTCTCTTTCTGTGGATATGTCTTTCCATGTAGAGTGAGTTCATTTAACAACAACATGAACCTCTCGTAGATTTGAGAAATGTTTTCTCTAGGTAGTGCCTTGAATGCTTCATATCTGGCAATCAACATGTCGTATCTGTTTTCCCTTACTTCTTCAGATCCCTCCATCAATGCCTCAACAGCATCCCACATCTGCTTTGATGTTTTCAGACTCAGAATAAGATGTGTCATAGTCTTGGTCATTGATTCAACAATAATGAGTTGCAGATTATGGTCATGTGCAATATATTCCTTGTCAGTCTCAGAGTATTCGCTTTCTCTTTGGGAACAGACTTTTGTGGAATGCGAACACTATTTTCAACAGATTCAGGAATAATCTTCATTGGCACAAACGGACCATTTTCTAGAATCCCAATGTACAGGGGATTGGCAGCTCTAATATACAACAACATTTTCATCTTCCAGTTGTTGTAGTCATCTTTGTCAAATGGATGTATCTTGATTCCTAACTTGTGTGTCGACATTGTTATCAGATAAAATTACGATTGTACGGACAGCTAGCTTCTCAGATTGGTAACGGATCTCAGATCTGTATATCGATCAGCCTGGCTCTGATACCAATTGTTAGGTCCAATCAGATGTAGAAGGGGGGGGGGGGTTGAATACGTCTATACCAATTTCTTCGATTTAATTTAATTGCGGAATAATTCTGTTTCAGTCCAGTTTAAATCAATCGTAAATAAACAACTCCAGCAAGTCGGGGAATATTCTTATATTAAAAAAATCCTCGGGTGCTACAAATTCCAACACAAGTGTCGGCTGCAGAGACTACAATCACTCTAATACAAACTCTTGATTAAATCGATATTCTAAGTTTGCTCTCGAGAATGTGTATAGTGTGTGCACTTACAAAGTGTGTAGTTGGTTTCAAGTGAAACTACAAAGATCTATTTATGGGCTTCCCAACATCTAACCATGGTTAACGAGTTCATCCTGGATGACTTAAGTTCGTCCTGGACGAATTCATTTTAACTGTAGTTAAAATGAATTGTCCAAAATAAAAACCAACTCCAAAGTTGCGCCAGTTATATGTACACACATATATATCACAAACTTGCGCTTGGAAATATATATGTATACATATGTTGTATAATTGCGCCTTTTTTGAAAGTCAAAGATGGCGCCATGGTCAAAGATTGCGCCGAGTGAAGTTGCGCTATGGTTTTACTGTGTCTTCTATTTAGAAAAAATTCTAAGTTAATTTAAACCTGCGCTTCAGTCACTGAGTGGTCAAACCTTGCGCCAACTTGATCAGTCAAAGGTTGCGCCAGGGAAACTTGCGCCATACAGAGTTCCACAGAGTGATGCCTTAGAATAATTTTTCATCATTGAACTTGCGCCAGTTGACCAAGTCAATTGTTGCGCCTGGAATTGAACTCGCGCTTTGACTTCAGGTCAATTGTTGCGCTCCAGTGTATTTGAGTATTTGAACTTAGAGAAAAATTCTAAGTGAATCTTGCACCATATGTATACATATAGGCGCAAGTTTGACTAAGGTCAAACTTTCACTTATAATTTATGTTATTATATATGTATGTGTATATATCATTAATTGTTTTATGAATTACTTGAATTATTATTATTTCAAGTAAATTCCAATTAATGGTATATACATATATATATAAATAAATATAAATTCAATTCTTTGTTGATCCAACTGGAACAACTTGATTGACTTGATCAATTAATTCGTTGATCGAATTCACTGAATACTTTCGTACGTCTTGACCACCTGTGCACTGGTCTGGTTCACGAACGACTCGAACTGAAATAATTCCTTGAATTCTTTTGCTTGATAATATACTTGATCAGTCCCTCCGGGTTAGATGTTGCTTCGATAATTTTGATTATAAATAATCAAAATAAATATACTGGAATCTTCTGGTCTTTGATACTTGATCTTCAGGAAATCTTGATAGCAGAAACTGATTGAGCTTTATTCATCACTGAGGCTTGAACATATTAATGAACTTCTTCCAGTGGACGGATGTTCGTCTCAGATATCTTGATTGTCTATGTCTGTTCGTATCGAATCTCCAACCTGTAGATTCCTGTATTATACTTACGTATTGTTTCCTGTCTTTTGTTGTGTTGACTTATCGTAATTACATTTACGTTACATTATGCTTTACAGACCAAACTCTGACTATTCAGAAATCGTACCCACGGTTTGAATCTCTCCAAGTTGGAATCAGGGTCTAAGTACCCATTGTAGTTCGTCTCCCCGATCACAAATTGGCCCGCCATTTTTATAATTAAAAAATGAATTAAGCGAGAATTTTTCAAATAAAATGTTAATTCTCAAATTTCAATTAATAATTAATTAACAATTAACCAATTAATTAATAATTCGAATTGATTGATTAAACTCGAATTAAAAATTAATTAATTTTAAACGGCCACAAATACAATTCCACAATTATCCAACAAGTCCCAACAATCTCCAATTAGCCAAACAAGTCCCAAATTAGCTTTAAAACCCCAAAAATTTGAAATCCAAGGAGAGGGTTTCGAATTTTTTTGAATTAATCCATTAACAAACGATCTCAAAACTGAATTACACAAGCAACGCACGACGTCCCAGTTACTGACTTGGTCAAGAATCGGTCCAACTCGTTCAAACTCGGGCAACTCAGTTGACTCAGTCGAACTCGGTTCGATTTTAGCGAAAATTGGGCAGAGTAACGGCCTAGAATCGGGATTGAATAGTAACCAACAAGCAAAATGATGCTTGAATCAAGTAACCAGCAAGTTTTTAAAGGGAAAACTTGAAAAATCGAGTGAAGTTCGTGTGTATGTGTATGTAATAGTGTGTATATACGCGATGATGAAGATGAAGAGGGGAATATGACAATACACTGCTTTGTCATAGGGGATATGGTAGTTCGGTATGACAAACGAGGTAATTGTCATACCGAGAGTTCAACAGCCGTGGTAGGTGTGATTTAGAACTCGGTATGACAATTATATGAATTGTCATGCCGAGTTAAATCAGACTTACACAACACACCATGACAAATTAATCTATTGTCATACCGAACAGGTAATAATAAAAACAGACACTCAGTATGACATTTTTATGAATGTCATGACGAGTTTTTCTTAATAAAATAAAATGAATATATATATATATATATATATATAATATGATTTTTATTTTTCTTTAAAATAAAACTTTTTACGCACAAAATCAAAAATCTAATATAAATATTATATAGTATATTACACAAATATTTTGTAAAATTCAACTTTAATTAGATATAAATATTTATGAATTTAACTTTAATTCATTAAAATGAATTAATCTTAAAATCTAATATTTATGCTTAATTAATTTTGAAAAATACAAAATAGACACAAATAATTATCTAAATGCTTGGAAAATAATACAGGGGAGTATGCAGCACTTAAAAAAAATGTTACAGAGACATTTATGAACAAGCATAATTATACAGAAAATTATCAGATAATTTACAAACAATTATATAAAATATAATAAAATAGATATAATGACATAGAAAATTCACAAAAATATATAATAATATATAAAACAAATATAAAATATGTATAAAGAGAATCATGGCATATTTAACATTCCTAGCTCACAAGCCAACTTAGAGAAAGTGGATTCATCAAGTGGTTTTGTGAAGATGTCAGCAATTCGATCCGCCGTGGGTACAAAATGTAACACCACGGTACCATTCATGACATGTTCTCTAATAAAATGATACCTGATATCCATGTGCTTGGTCCTGGAGTGTTGCACTGGATTGTTGGAAATGGCTATAGCACCGGTGTTGTCACAAAATATTGGAATTTTGTTAACATCAATACCATAATCATTTAACTGATTCCTGATCCAGAGAATCTGAGCACAGCAACTGCCTGCAGCTATGTACTCAGCTTCAGCAGTAGAGGTAGACACTGAGTGCTGCTTCTTGCTATACCAGGAAACCAATCGACGTCCTAGAAATTGACAGCTTCCAGACGTACTCTTTCTATCAATCCTGCAACCTGCATAATCAGAGTTTGTATAGCCGGTTAAGTCAAAACCAGTATTCTTAGGGTACCAAATACCTAAACCAGGTGTACCCTTAAGATATCTAAAGATTCTTTTGACGGCTATAAGATGTGATTCTTTAGGATCAGCCTGAAACCTAGCACATAAACATGTAGCAAACATAATATCTGGTCTACTAGCAGTGAGATAGAGTAATGAGCCAATCATACCTCGATAGCTTGAGATATCAACTTTCTTACCAGATTTATCCTGGTCAAGCTTTGTGGCAGTGGCCATGGGTGTCTTTGCCGGAGAAGAGTCTTCTAGATTGTACTTTCGCAGAAGATCTCTGACATACTTTGATTGGCAAATGAAGATTGAAAGGATATCTTCGATATTGATTTATTTTGGTATTTATAAAATAAACGTAAAATTTAAATCACGTAGATCCTCCCAATAGGACATTTAATTTAAATGATAATTTCTAAGTGAAAGGTTAATTTTAGCAAGTGATTCGAAAAATGATTTCTGTGTCAAAATATTTTCAAAAGATTTTTTGTGCAATATACATGCTGAGGAATATCGTCATTTTACGATTTTCTCTCTCTTACTATTGCAAAATCAAATTGACATGAAGATAGGAAAAGGATTTTCACATGTTGATATTATTTAAAAGCTTCATGTAACATTATTTTCAAAATCTAGTATTTAAAGTAATTTATTCCTATTTTATCAATTTCTTGTTTTAAGGAATAAATTAACTTTAATTACTCAAAATTAAATCTTTCTCTCCAGAAATAATTTTCTATCCAAAAGAAAGATTTACTCCTACATCTCATTAATATTTGGACTTACAAATATTAATATCAGTTTTTATAACCATGTGAAATATTTTCTCTTCGGTCTCTCAAATTACCCATTTTTCGGAGAAAAATATTTTAATACTTAGAATGCTTTCCAAAATTATCAAAATCATGATTTATCATGAATCTCAATATTCTAAGTATTTTGGTTTCAAAAATTAGTCAAGGGTCTACTCGTTTTGACCAAATACTAATTTTTCCGGGTTTCATATATTTCCTTATTTATCGAAGCAAATTAATTTAAATACTCAAATATACTTCCCAACACTCCTAACTATTTTATCTTTGAGGAAATATATTTATAATATTTATTCAAGTCAAAATTTTTGTCTAAATCCTTTTACAAATTGTCAAAAGAATTTTCATGTTTTATCGTATCCCGTAAAGCGGTTTTTATTGTTTTAATTCCGGATAAAAATACTTCTAATTTCTAGAATGACTTGAAACTTTGGGGATGTCATTTTTATATGTATAGGCATGTTAGGTAAAAGTTTCGTAATTTTTCGAGAACTTTCATTTCGTAGTGTGTTTCTATCTGTCGTCTTGAACTTCGAGTGAGCGTTTGACTTAGCAAACTTTGACCAAAAAATCACCAAACTTGGCAGCATGCCATTTTCCAATATTTGAATATTTATCATATTTTTGGTTGAATTTATTGAAGACTTTCGGAAATTCGTCATTTTTATTAAACGATACGTGATACGCAATTAATCGCAAAACCGAAGTGTTTCTATTGTTTAATATTAATTCAAATCTGATGAGAATAGTGGCACATGCTTGAATTCTCCACCAACCAACAAACTTGGTTCACAGTTGGCCACATCTCTCTCAATCTCACCATACACTTACATTTAATCATAACCCTTCATTCTACCTAACCCCTCCTATAAATAAACCCCCACCCCCACCCATTTTTCTCAAGCCAAAAGCCATAAAAGTGCTGAGATTTTTGAAGTATACACTCTCTTTCATCTACAAACACACTCTACAAATACTTCTTCTCTAAAACCTCCATTCTTATATATATATATATATATATATATATATATATATATACATATATACACAAGGTTTTAGTTATACAAGCTTTTGTTCAACCAACCAAGCTTTGTCTCACCATTTTGGCTCTATAACCACTACCATCTTTCCTCCCGAAGGGCTGCCCAAATTCGTCCGTGTGCTTATAGTCCTACCGAACCTCCGGCGAATTTTTCCGGCGAACTTTCCGATCGTTCTCGTAAGTGGTTATAATTTTAGCTTCATTTATCCGTGTCTTAACCGACCATTTTATTTATACAAGAGCTCGTTATTATCATCGATCTACTCTCTACAAAAGCTCTTCATCTCATATCTCTAATAAAAGAGATTTCTTATTTCGAACAAATTACATACACGAACTAAAGATTCGTTGTATTCGAAATATACTAACACGAACTAAAGTTTCGTGATATATTTGAGATTTGTTATACAAGAACAACTTTTATATCATACGATCTAATATTCTCTCAAATATATATTACAAACGAACAATCGATTCGTATTATTTTGTATACAAACTCAAGTTTCGTTATACACCTCGAAAAAGAGGATTATATTTGACGACGGTCAAATCGATTTAGTAAGGCTTGATCTAATTCCCTACTAGCACCTTGTGTTCCGTTGGGAAGGAAACGATCTAAATAGTTATTTATTTCTTTAACGTTTATTTAGCACTTATCTTGCCAATTTATTTAATCTAACTTTCCGCGATTAACTTAACTTGCTATTGTTTCCTGGTTAACATCCTACTAGCCCCTTTAGCGCTCCGTGGGAACAATAACCGGATAGGCCTACTATACGTATTTATATACTTTCTGCACTTTATAGTTGTTATTATTATAAGTGTATAAATATTGTATTGTTGGTTTTGCGGAAATATTATTGGCTTGTGATAAAGTTAAAGAAACTCTCCTCTCTCTCTACGAACTTTAATTGATTTAATTTAGTCTCAAAAGACTATATAAAAGAGAAGAGTTATATTGAAAAGAAGCAAAGAACTTCTCGATTATATCATTTCGAAAATAGACGTATTTTCATATAACGAAGTAATAATATAAGTCTTGTGCCATTAAGCCTAAATAGACTTAAAACTCCGAATATAATTTATTCGATCTACACGGAGTTTATAAATACAAGTATTCTTTGATTTTTCAAGATCATATATTTATCAACAAAAGAATACTTTTACTCCACACATATATTATTTATTTTTGGAGTAAGACATAACGTATACTTCGATTTAAAGTTTATCACTCGAAAAGTATACAAGTTATAAATATTCTTTGTTGAATATTATTACACTCGGCCTAGACATTTCTAGTCCAAAACTCTTTTTATAAACCCAAGTTATTTGTCGTAGATATTGTTTTCTGAATTTTGTAGTGAGGAAAAGTGAAGTGAGGTGATCTTCGTTTCAAGATCCAAGTCCTAGGCGCGCTAACGGGGAGTTAGTCGTCTTCGCACCGTGAGGAAGAGGAAAGACCCAAGATCTAAGACCTTTGTCCAAAACCCGCAAAAGTTTAGAAGTTCAAAGACTACACCCGGTGTACAACGACTTTGAGGAGGTGACGGGGAGTTACTCTCCAAGACGAGTCTTGTAAGTTTACATTTATAGTGAGGAGGTAATGGGAAGTTACGCTCCAAGATATATATTTGTAAAGGCTTCTCCGCCTACTGTAAAGGAGTATCTTTATAGTAGAGAAAATCTCGAGTCCGGGGAGGAGGTCGGGGACTGGAGTAGGGGTGAGTGGACTCCAAAGGTTGAGTTAGCCACCGCGAACCAGGATAAATCCTTGTGTGTGGTACTTTACTTTCTTTGCTCTTTGCTTCCGCACATATATACTGCTCATCTCTCAATACAAGTTTTAAAAAGGCGATAAACTTTTTATTACACCACATAAATTTTTAAATTGGTGATTAAGCTATTCAACCCCCTCTTCTAGCTTAATTATCCTCGTGTCGGACCTAACAATTGGTATCAGAGCAGTTACTTTTAAACGTGCTATTTGAGATTACAAGCACAAGAAACAGTAGATCCGACATGGCTTATATAAATGCCATTGGATGTAGTGAAGGTCTCTCAAATTATAGACCTCCTCTATTTGATGGTACAAACTTTGATACTTGGAAAACAAGATTTAGAATATATGCAAGATCTCAATGAGTCAAAGTTTGGATGGCCATAGAAGATGGTAAAATTATTCCGACTAAAATTGTCGACGATGTTACTATCAAAAAGAAAGTAAGTGAATATACTCACGAGGAAGAAGATAGAATGAATATCGCCGCTAAAGCGGAAATGGTTCTCACAAGTGCACTTGCAGAAAAAGAGTATAAACGAGTAAACAATTGCAAGTCGGCACAAGAAATGTGGAACAAATTAGTGGTAACCTATGAAGGTACTACGGATATAAAAGACTCTCGAATGGATACTTTGATCCAAGAATACGAGAACTTTAAACTCCAAGATGGAGAAAAGATTTACTCGTATAATCGATGAATTATCTCAAGTCAGGAAGAACTATACTTAAAATGAAAAGAATCGTCGAGTTCTTAAATCTCTCCCTCCGAGTTGGAAAGTTAAAGTCACTACTATTAAAGAAATGCACAATCTCAATGACTATCACATCGATAATATATTCGGAAACCTTCGTGCTTACGAGGAAGATAATGTTCCAGATATTGTTGTTCCCAAAGTGGAAGACAAGAAGAAGAATATGGCATTAAAATCCATATTAATCGATGAAGATGAAAATGACGAAGATTTAAACGAGGAAATTCGAAATCTTGATGAAAGCGAAATTGCTTTACTAACGAGACAACTTCGTCGTGTGCTCCAAAGCAAAGCTCAAAGGTACAGAAAAGGCTTCCTTAAATCGAATAATCAACAAAGAGTTTTTAACTCGAATGGAAGGCCTAATTACTCTCAAAATTATTCTCCTAACTATAAGAGTAATTTTCCTACCAACTCGGGCTACAAAGGCAAAATCAATCAAAGTCCGAATGGCTATAATAATGCCAACCCGAGCAACAATAATATTTACACTCCTCCAAAACCAAAAGAACAAAATCCGGAGGAAACACAAGATGTGTGTTTCAAGTGTAAACAACCGGGTCATTATAAACGAGAATGTCCTAAACTCTCTAAAGGTCGAATTCTCGTGGTCGAAAACGGTTGAATTTAAGTGAAGATGAGGAATCTCCCGAAGCAAGTGAAGAAGTGGTTAATCTATGTTTAATGACAATCGAGGATGCTTCTACATCAACGGATATCTCCACTACTAACCAAGAGGTAAGTTCTTCACCAACTTTAGTTGATATTCCTTTTCTTAAACTCTTTAGTTTGAATTTATTAAATATGGAAAAAGGTGAGTTGATCAAGCTATTAGTGGAAGTAAATACTCGTTATGATTATCTTGATCAATTGTTCCTCACTACTTGGTCCGAGAAAGAAAAGCTTGAAGATATATATATCAAACTCAACAAAAAGAGTTTTCTCGGGTAACGGAATCAAAAATTAAACTTTAAGAAGAAATGGTGAATCTTCAAGATTCCTTTATAAAATCCAAGGATGCAATTACAAAGTTGGAAATTGAGAACGTTTCCTTGATATTAGAAACAGAAGAAATAAAAGATGAGAAGCTTCAATTAAATGAAAATATTCAAAAGATTCATGTTGATCTATTAAATTTGAAAATCCAAAATGAGTCACTAACTCAAGAAAGATCAACTACGAGTTATCTAAAAGATAGTCTCGAAACCGAAATTGCTCGAATCCTTGAGGAAAAAGAAAAAGAGTTCAAAATAGAAACTCGCAAAATCAAGGATGAACATTCCAACATCTTAGCACAATGCAAAGATCAAGAAAGAATTTTAAATTCTAAGATTGATGCCTTAATCAATAATAAAAATGATCTTGAACGAACGATTAAACGATTTACAAAAGGCAATGATATGTTGGATAGAATGGTTCATTCTAAAATATCCTCTAATCATGAAGGTTTGGGATATGATAAAAATGCTCAAAGAAAGAGTAGTGTTCAACCAAAGGAACGAATCTTTCAAAAAGCTTCTAGTTCATCTACACTAAAATGTTCATATTGCAATAAAAATGGACATGACGTTCAAAGTTGTAAATTCAAGAATGGTGAATTTAAGGGGAAGCATATATGGGTTCGCAAAGGAACAAAAAAAAATCCCAAGGTTGAAAAATATGTACCGTACAAAAATGTTCCTAATGAGCAAAGGCAACTAAGATGTAATTATCATCAAAAGCCTATACCGTTTCAATATAGAAATACAAGGAATAACATATTTCCAAATGGTCAATCAGATGGAATTATCATGTACCAAGTTATGATTACTATTCTCAAAATACAATGCGTTATCAAAATTATAGAAATCATATGTATCAATATGCAAACTCTCATAAATATGATTCGAGAGATACACGGTACTATGATAACTCAAGATATCAAGGTAGGAACAATGCACCTAGAAATGAATATGCTACAAGAAATGTTCTTCCTACTTCAAACCCTTATCTTTATTATGAAGTACTAACCCCAGGACCCTCAAGACAAAAGGGTACCTACACTACGCCATAAGTGCTCATATGCAACGCCCAATAGTGTTGCCTTATACCCCAAATGGTGTTGCCTTAGGCCTAAAATCGAGATATGCAACACTTTCTGGGCGTTGCATATGCGAGCCTTGCCTTTGACCTATAAGGCAACGCTTATGGCTATCTAATGCAACACCGAAAATGCATTGCATTATACCTATAATGCAACACCACTGTTTCATAAAGGCAACATCTACTGGTGTTGCCCCTAAAAGTGAACACACAGCAGAGGTGGGTCCCACCTCATCTGCCACGTCAGCTGGGTCCCTCTCACACGTCACCTGACACGTAAGCTGGGTCCACCTGCCACATCATTGATGAGTTACTTGCCATGTCATGGGTGGGTCCCACAGGATCCAAACATTTAGTGGGTTCCACATAGCTTTTGCAACACCATATATTTTAATATGCAACACTAAATTGTTTATATTTGCAACACTGATAAATTAAATATGAACCACTAAATAAATAGAAATTACAACACTGACAAAAGTAAAATGCAACACTCTTTATAAATTTTTGCAATATTTGTCTTGTACATTCATAAATCCCTTCCTAAACAAGCCATTTAACTACAAAGCAACCCTGTCATAACTTTCACCAAATCAATAGTCACAATCTCTCAACATAATACCACCAAACAGTCACAAAACAACCAACAAAATATCTAAGTACTAAATCTTTTCCTTTTTTCTTTAAGACTGCCCAAGCAACCTGAAGAGCAGAGTCCAAGTTCTCAAGTCCCAACCGAAGATCCTGAGTAAGATTAAGATCTTCACTTGTCTGCCTTTCCAGTTTCTGTCTCTCGTCAAACAACCTTACAAGAAGAGTTATGGAAGATTAAGAACTGTATGCACTCATCATCATCTCTTTCATACTTTATTATACTTCTTTACATCTGTATGTATATATAGTTATATACTATAAAAACCATCTTAATTGTAAGATCTTGTGTAGAAGTGAAAGCAGTTATCATACAATAGTTAGGGGATACCTAAAAAAGCAGCAACTGCCACAATTTTGCTTGGCACCTCTTTGATAGCCACTGATGGATCTTTGGGAAATGGCAAGCTGGAACCATACTTTGAGGGCATGACAAAAGACATCAGCCACTTGTCATCGTCTCTAGCTAAAAAAATTTGTAATCAAATAAAATTTAATGTACACATCAACGAAAGCAGGGCAAAAAAAATAAACTAGATCTGGACATATAAACATGCATATACTAGACAATATACTGGCCAAAAAGTTTTAGTTAACTTTACAGAATTGTATATTAAACTAGCATCAAAAGAAATAGAAACTAAACTAGCAATTGGTTTTTATGACCTGACTAATCCTTGTAGTTGTTATTTTATTGTTTCACAATATTAGCATTATTATGTAGGTGGTTTTACCTGTAGATCACGTATTTGGCATTAGTATGCATTTTCTGGAGTTCTATTTTGCAGTAGTTTACATATAAAAAGCAACAGCTGTAGAGGCTCAAGAATCAAGATGCAATAAATAATTATATGAATATGAATATATTAGTTGTTGATAATTATATGAATATGAATATTTATGAAATTGAGCATGGCTCCATTTGCATATTATATATGAAACATTTGGATCCTAAACATAGGTGCTCACCACAATACTTGTACCTTTAAAATTTCTTCAGAAACGACTTGCCGTGGAGAGTTGCCAGTTATAGAAAAACTTCTTTCTTCCGAGTGAAAAAATTGAGCCAATATAGACCTTTTATCAGCAATTCAAAAACTAATGAGATATAAATTGATGCAATAAACTCCTTGTAAAAGTCAAACAGAATTATTCAGGTAATATAAGAAATTGACAGTGCTAATAGGAGGTGCAAAATATAGAATTAAATTAGTACCTAGGAGCAGAGTTTTTTTATGATTATTATAGATCAGATCAACAAGGATGATAAGATCCCACGGAAACTATATGTACTACTATTGTTTTCAGCATCCTGGATAATGGATATATTACCACACAATTAAGATAGTTGATGAGTCAACTCACAGACTGCATTCATCCATCCGATTTTTGTGCAGCTGAAATGCAGGAATAACCCATGCTCCACAGTTGCACCGCATTCCTGCCCAATTGAAAGAACCCAGGCGACCTTTACACCCAATGCACTGCAGCTTTTGTCCCACAAAACCTTCTTGAACTGTCAGTTTACAAGACAACCAGATGAGACATTTGATAGAACAAGTTGTTCAAGGAAAGTATAGTATTCAGGATTTTGATAAAAATTAAACCTGCTTCCATCCACTTCATAGGTTCTACATAAATGGAGGAACATTCTGCAGGCTCTTCATTCATGTGCACTGGTCCTCCCAAGCACCCCAAATTACAAGCCTGCTAATATTCAGAAATTACAAACATACTAAAGACAGTTCTTTAGACACAAGTGAATCCAGATATGAGACTTTCAAATCACAAGAATACTAATATTGAGCCATCTAACTTAAACAAACATACTAAGACATACTAAAAACAGAGGCATATAAAAAATAAAAACATAGGCATACAAAAATCCCCAAATTACAACCATATAAAAAACCCTAATTAAAGTTTAATTACAACAAATCCAGACCACAAAATACAAAACCCCACTAAAAAATCAAACATAAAACACCTAATTAGCCATAAATATACAAAAACCCAACTAACTAAACCCAAATTTACAAACCCTAATTACAAATCAGAAGCATGCATACTCACAAAAAGTAAAAATGAAATGAGATAGAGATAGAGAGTGCAACCTGAGATTAACCCCCAACTAACCCTCAACCAGAGATTCCTGCACAATCAGAAAAACAAAAATAAGAACAAAAATAAAAATGAAATCGAGATGTGAGAGATGAAATCGAGGTGTCGAGAGATGAAATCCAGAGAGGTACCAGAGAGATGAAATCCAGAGGGTTCAGCGAGTTGAGAGAGGAGATGACTGTCAAAATGTTGTGGAAATATTGAGAGCGCGAAATGAGAGTGATGAAAAAAGGGGGGAAAATAATGCCGCCTTGTCTGAAATTTAGGGAACTCTCAACACGAACAAATCCTATATACGTATATATGAATTTTAACTTTTTTTATTATTATTAATTTTAGTAAATATATATATATGTATGTATGTATATTTAATATGATTTAATTTATTTTTATAAAATGAATATGTGCTTTTGTATTTAAATTAAAGTGAATAATTTTAATTTAATTTATATGATATATACGTATATGTTATATGATTTAATTATAATTTAATTAGACTCGCTTCTTTGACTGTTTTGGCTATTATAAACTCACACCGTCTAAATATGAAAATTTTTGAAAAAAATTTCATATAACTAAATTTGATAGATGTTAACATCCGTACGGTTGGATCGTCGAAAATGAATTTTAAAAAAATAGAATTCGTATCGGGACAACACTGGTTAATTGGACTACCTACTTTGACCGCTTTGACTATTATAAACCCACACCGTCTAAATATGAAAATACACAGAAAAAATTACATATTACTAAATTTGATAGATATTAACATCCGTACGGTTGGATCGTCGAAAATTAATTTTTAAAAAAATAGAATTCGTATTAGAGACAACACTAGTCCATTGGACTACCTTCTTGGACCGCTTTGACTATTATAAACTCACACCTTCTAAATATGGAAATTTTTGAAAAAAATTTCTTATTACTAAATTTGATAGATATTAACATCCGTACGGTTGGATCGTCAAGAATGAATTTTAAAAAAATAGAATTTCTATTCGGGACAACACTGCTTAATTGACTACCTTCTTGGACCGCTTTGACTATTATAAACTCACACCTTCTAAATATGGAAATTTTTGAAAAAAAATACTTATTGCTAAATTTGATAGATATTAACATCCGTACGGTTGGATCGTCAAGAATGAATTTTAAAAAAATAGAATTTGTATTCGGGACAATACTGCTTAATTGACTACCTTCTTGGACTGCTTTGACTATTATAAACTCACACCTTCTAAATATGGAAATTTTTGAAAAAAAATTCTTATTGCTAAATTTGATAGATATTAACATTCGTATGGTTCGATCGTCGAAAATGAATTTTAAAAAAAAAGAATTCACTTTCGGGACAACACTAGTTAATTGGACTACCTTCTTGGACCGCTTTTACTATTATAAACTCACACCATCTAAATATGGAAATTTTTGAAAAAAATATCATACTACTAAATTTGATAGATATTAACATCGGTACGGTTGGATCGTCGAAAACAAATTTTAAAAAAATAGAATTCGTACTAGTTAAATAGAATACTTTGACCACATTTGACTATTATATTTTAGTTATGCAATACACAACATAAATGAGAGGTTGGTGGAGTGGTGTGTAACATGTTTTGATACATGAGAGGTCAGGGGTTCAATTCCCTTGGCCTTCAAAGATTTTTATATCAAAATGGGTCAGTAGGACCCACAGCCACGTCAGCAGGTGGGACCTACTGCCACGTCACCAAAATGGGTCCAGCAGTGGGGACCACTGCCACGTCAGTAGGTGGGACCCACTGCCACGTCACCAAAATGGGTCCAGCAGTGGGGACCACTGCCACGTCAGCAGGTGGGACCCACTGCCACGTCACCAAAATAGGTCCAGCAGTGGGGACCACTGCCACTTCAGCAGGTGGGACCCACTGCCACATCACCAAAATAGGTCCAGCAGTGGGGACCATTGCCACGTCAGCAGGTGGGACCCACTGCCACGTCACCAAAATGGGTCCAGCAGTGGGGACCACTGCCACGTCAGCACGTGGGACCCACTACCACGTCACCAAAATGGGTCTAGCAGTGGGCCCCACTGCCACGTCAACACGTGGGACCCACTGCCACGTCAGCAAAATGGGTTCAGCAGTGGGCCCCACTGCCACGTCAGCACGTGGGACCCACTACCACGTCAGAGAAGTGGGTCCAATGGTCTACTGCTATAATGCAACACTACAAACTCCTATAATGCAACGCCATTTGAGTTCTGTTGCAGAAGATAGAAAACCAAGGGTCTATTGCAATACTTTCCATGCAACACTAGGAATAAACGTTGCATATGAGCACTTATGGCGTAGTGCTATAAATTTAATTGATTTATTTTGTAGGAATGCCTTGATGCTAAGCAAAATATGTGGTACCTCGATAGTGGTTGTTCAAGGCACATGTCGGGAAATAAATCTCTTTTGAACGATATTAAAAAGGTAACCGCTGGAGTTGTCACGTTTGGAGATAGCAGCAAAGGTAATATTATTGGCATTGGGGATATTGGAAATGAACATTTTGAGATTGCCAATGTGCAACTAGTTACGGGACTTAAGTATAACCTACTTTCAATAAGTCAATTGTGCGATAATGGTTATAAGGTAATTTTCTATCCATCTCATTGTTCGATTCTTAATAAGGATGGAAAATTAGTCCTTGTCCTCATAGTAAAAAAGTGTATACTTGTGATATAAGCAAGCACAATAATGTATGTCTAATCACTACCCAAGATGATCCTTGGTTATGGCATCGAAGATTAGGACATCCTAATATGAAGTTGATTAGAATATATCAACAAATGATCATGTTCGAGGTATACCAAAGTTGAATTACCAAAAAATCATACATGTGAGGCTTGTGAAATTGGCAAGCAAATAAGGGCATATGTTATAAGGTATTACATATGACTTAATTGGTCCTGTACCCGTACAAAGTCTCGGAGGATGTTCTTATACTTTGGTTATTGTTGATGATTTTTCACGATATACGTGGACGGAATTTCTCAAAGCCAAAAGTGATGCTTTCGAGTCTTTCTCGTCTTTGTGCCAAAAGATTCAAAATCAACAAAACAATACCATAGTCTATATAAGAACTGATCATGGTAAAGAATTTGAAAATTCTAGCTTCACTGAATTTTGTGAAGAAAATGGAATTACTCATAATATTTCCGCTCCCTATACTCCTCAATCAAATGGAGTTGTAGAAAGGAAAAATAGAACATTACAAGAAATGGCAAGTACTATGCTTAATGAATATCGTCGTCCTAAGTATTTTTGGGCCGAAGCTATGTCTACTGCTTGTCATATACTAAATAGAGTTTTGTTACGCCCTATAACTCAAAAGACTCCATACGAGCTTTATTTTGGCAAAACTCCTAAACTTAGTTATTTTAGAGTTTTTGGTTGTAAATGCTTTATTCTAAATTCAAAAGATTACCTTACGAAGTTTGATCCTAAATCAAGTGAAGGTATATTTCTCGGTTATTCAACAAATAGTAAAGCATACCGAGTATTCAATCTCAAAATTCTTGTGGTGGAAGAATCTATGAATGTTGCTTTCAAAGAAGCAAAAACACCCTCAAAGTATATTGATCTTGTTGATAAAGAAGATGCACAACAAGATGGTATTGAAAATGTTATAAGACAATTCGAAAATTTGGACGTTGGGATTTCCCATCCTAATAATCCATTGGAATTGTTAAATCAAGATGAAGAACTCCCTAAAGAAATTCCTATTATAAGAAGTCATCCTTTAGATAATGTATTGGGTGATTTAAGCAAAGGAGTTCAGACGCATTCACAAGTTCAAAACGTTGTGAATCATCTTAGCTTTCTATCTCAAATAGAACCTAAGACTGCTAAAGAGGCTTTACTTGACGAAGATTGGATTTCTGCAATGCAAGATGAATTAAATCAATTCACTCGAAGTAAAGTGTGGGAACTCGTTCCAAAACCCGAAGATACTTCCATAATTGGAACTAAATGGGTATTTAGAAATAAACTTGATGAAAGTGGAACGGTAGTTCGTAATAAAGCGAGATTAGTCGCTCAAGGATATACTCAAATGGAAGGTATAGACTTCGATGAAACCTATGCCCCAGTGGCACGAATAGAATCAATTCGTATGCTTTTAGCATTTGTGTGTCATAAAGGTTTCAAAGTATATCAAATGGATGTTAAATCCGCCTTCTTAAATAGGAATCTTGAAGAAGAAGTTTATGTAAAACAACCTCCCGGTTTTGAAGATTCTGTTAATCCAGAGTATTTATATAAATTATACAAGGCTCTTTATGGATTAAAACAAGCTCCAAGAGCTTGGTATGAAAGGTTAAGCAAATGCCTATTAGATAATAATTTTAAGATGGGAACTGCCGATAAAACCTTGTTTACGAGACAAAAAAAAGATGATATATTACTGTCAAAATATACGTAGACGATATCATTTTTTGATCAACTAATGATAATCTCTGCAAGGAATTCTCTGAAAATATGAGTAAGGAATTCGAAATGAGTATGATGGGAGAATTAAATTACTTTTTGGGCTTGCAAATTAAGCAATCCAATGAGGGCATTCATATTTCACAATCAAAGTATTGTAAAGAAATGCTCAAGAAATTTGAAATGGAAAATGCTAAACCCATTTCTACTCCTATGTCATTATCGGATAAATTAACGGAAGATCCTAAAGGAATACCCGTTGACACTAAGAAATATCGTGGAATGATCGGAAGTTTATTATATATAACTGCTAGCCGACCCGATATTCAATATAGTGTTTGTAAATGTGCAAGATTCTAAGTTGCTCCTAAGGAATCTTATTTATCCGCCGTAAAAAGAATTTTGGCGATATTTAAAAGGCACCGTTGACCTTGGCCTTTGGTATCCAAAAGGTGTACCATTTAACCTAGTATGTTTTTCTGATTCAGATTATGCCGGACATTTCGTAGACAGAAAAAGTACTAGTGGTACGTGTCAGTTCCTTGGTGGATGCTTAGTTTCGTGGTTTTCAAAGAAACAAAATTCTGTATCTATATCCACTACGAAAGCTGAATATATTGCTGCCGCAAAGTGTTGTGCTCAAATATTATGGATGAAACAAACTTTGGCAGATTATAATATTAAATTTGATGTTGTGTCAATTCTATGTGACAATACAAGTGCTATTGACTTAAGTGAAAATCCCGTACTGCACTCAAGGTCAAAGCACATAGATATCCGACATCACTTTTTATGTGATCATGTCAATAAAGGCGACATAAAAATGACTCATGTTGAAACTGAGTTTAATATCGCTGACATTTTCACTAAGCCATTAAGTTCCGAAAGATTCGCTAAACTACGATTGAATTTAGGAATGTTGGAACCGGCTAAATAATATTTTGGCAAATTCATTGCAAAATGATAAATGAGTGATACTCATTATTTCAGATATTTCATGTACTTTAAATATGGTTATTAATTCGGATCTTTCAAGTATACTCTAAAAGTTCAGATTTGTCAATAAAGAAATTTATTGATCGGATTTTTCTGAGTCAAAATTTGGGAGTTCATAATTATAATTATATTTATTGTACAAGCAAATTTTAATATTTGTGAGATATCTAAATATGAGAATTATTCATGAAATATTATGCCAAAAATAACTATATCTATTATATTAATCTTTTGTCCATCAACACTATTATAAGTCTATGGACAAATCTCTTTAAGAGAGAATAATATATTTGTGAATGAATACACTTTTGTCCTTGCATTTCAAGAATATATTATTTACGGACAAAGTTATATGTAAGTCAATAAATTATATTCACATACATGATTTAGTGAAAATAAATCTAAATCAAATATTTGTTTATATATTGTCCAATTAACAATTTATTCAAGAAATTAAATCTTGAGGACAATTTATGATTTATGGATATTCAAATATTTCGAGAATTTAATTTAAGAGAATTAATCTCAAATCTCGAATATTTGTAAATCTATCACTTGTCCATTTATGCTCACAAATTTTACACTTTGTAATGGACAAAATGATATTAAAATATTCAAAGAAAATTTGAATTAATATTTTCATATTTAAGCTATTTCGAAAGTTTAACTGAAATAGTGTCAAAAATATGAAATATTGTCCAATTCACTAAAATAATCTATTTTGGGCAATCCTTTATATTCCTAAATTTCCAAAAATTATCCAGTTATTATTTTAAATATTATTCGAATACTGGATAAATTATTTTCAAATTTCAAAATAGTTTTTGCAATTTATAAAATATTTTCGAAAAATATTTTCAACACAAAAATCAGTTTTAAATCGGGTCAAAACCCATTTCTAAACGGGTAACCCTACCCATTTCTCTGTTTTAATCTAAACCATTGATTAAAACGAGTGGGTACATCTGAGCCATTCATTCGATAAATATATAAAGCAAAAGTTTCGGTGCTTACCTCATTCTCTCGCCTCTCTCTCGACAGCTCTCTCTTTTCTCTCTCGCGAGTTCTCGACGGCGATTTCTAAACCCTAGCTTTTTCCGATCAAAACTCACTGATTTCTTTAACCAAATCGCTCAGATACTACATTCTCTTGAATTATCTCTCAGTTTTTGAGACTAATTCGAGTTGCATGTCGGGTTTGATATACAAATCGATTTCGCTCCACTTCGTCAGCATCGATCAATTGATGCTGAGGCAACGGACGAAATCTACATCGTTTTTAAAGCCTAAATCGTTTTTAAAACTCTTGATGTCTTTCAAAACTCTCAAAATCGATTCGATTTTGTTTCGATTTAAAAACCCTAGTTCGAAATTTGCGTGGTTTGGTGTTAAATCGACTTATTTGGGCTTGATTTGCTTGTGTTGATGATTTGAAGTCGATTTAATTCAAAACCCCCAAATTTTGTTCGATTGTGTTCGAAACCCTAGTTTTTGAATCGATGTATTCTGGGTTAATTTAATGGTTTCTTGAGTTGTTTTCGCAGGTTTATGGCTAAATCGGCTCGATTGTGGTTTGTTTCAAGTAACTCGCCACAGTCAGTTGAATATGGATTCATGGAATTCGAGCGCGTGACTCATCTATTGTGTGTTTGAGGCTCCGATCTATACTTGTAGGTAAGTCTCGAGTGGATTTCGACCTCGAGCTCAGGTATATTTTAAAACCCTAGTTTTTAATTGTTTTCTTTTCGTCTTACTGACACGATTATTAAGTGTCTTTGCAGGTATGAAGGCTTGCGTGGCTATTTGGCAAAAAGATTTTGGAAATGAATTGGATTTTGGCGCTTTGGATGTTTGAAATCAGTTCGAAATAGTGTGGATTAGGTAAGTCCCAAGAAGACACCGAAGCCTTGGGCACTGGTAATTTCTAAATCCTCGAATTTTTAATTATTTTGACGGCTGGATGTTGAATTTTGGTGATGTGTGATATGTTTGTGGCTGCTTTGACTGATATAGATATATATATTTGCTTATATGCTAAGTCAGTTGCCATGAATATTTTATTACAGTTGTTGAATTATTGTCTGGTATGTGATACTTGGCAGTGACATGGCCTTTATGTGTATTCATGTGCACCATTAGTTTATATATATATATATATATATATATATATATATATATACACACATACATACATACATACATGTGCAACTTGTCTTTATTTAGAAATAAGACACATACACACACAAAGCCCTCATATTAAGACTTGGCCCGGGAACCCCTTGAGTTCCTTGGTATCTGGATCACTGATATGCCACGGCCACATAGCTTTAGGATGTAAAATGAATGCTTTCTGGTGTATATATGCTTGTATATGTATGCTTACTTGGCTGGTGTATGTGATATGTATAAATAGAAACTCCCCCTTGACATTTGAGCTGACCAGACCCTTGTCAATCAATCATATAGAGTTTTTCAACTTTCAGAGTATAAGTACATGCTCATTTCTTTACTTGATATGACCCTAAGCCTTGGGAGTTGTAATTTTATACAAAAATGTGTGCTACTTGTCCCCCCTGCACCTTTAGTAGTATGACATCAGTTTGGAAACATTAAATGCTTCTAACTTTTCTAAAAACTCACACACATGCACTTTTTCAAATCTGTGCACATCATTTAATTTGTACTCAAGGTACTACACTCTTTTATCCAAACAGCACCTTATTTTTTTTACTATAAATAGCTTACACTTGCACTGCATATTTTATAACTTCACTTCCTTTTCTAAACCTATTCTGCACACACTTTTGCATGGATTTCCAAAAGCTCCCTAACCCTAGTTACAAGCCACTGCACACACTCCCTCTTCTAAACAATATGGAGAGAAAATATTACAAAAATGCACCCTCCTCTCCTGTTCACAGAAACCATGTGCACCCTTCCAAATATTTTAATAAGAAACAAAAGCCTAACCATGCACACAACCATGCACAGACCCTGTACCAACACCCTGGAAACAAAAACACAAACCCTAGAAACCCTAACACTCCATATGGTGGTCCATACACCACTCAGAGTGCACCCATAGCCAAGCCAACTGTCTCTCCCCCTAGGAGCACTCTTGTGAACCCCATAAACTTAGAAAAACTTGAGAAAATGAAAAAGAGTGTGCAACCTGGGATGATGCCTTTGATTCCTCAACAAGGGGTAGTTCATGGTATTTTTATGGCTGGAAAATGGGATAATATGGTTTTCCATAGGGGTCAAAACTATCATATTTATTTGATGGGTGTATTTTATGCAAATATGATTGTTCAAAAAGGTCTTGATGATGTCTTTTTGCTTAACACTGTGGTACATGGGAAAAATATGCTTGTGGATGTTAATACTTTTGCTAGGGCACTAAAACTTGGTTTACAAACTCCTTTTCAGCCCTGTATTAACATTTATGAAAAAATTGTTTTTCAAAATAATGAGTTTGAGTTGTTTGTGGGCTTCTTTTGCAATTCTGATGTCCCTGTTGGCTTGTTTGAGGAAGATTGTGCTATTGATTTTAGGCACTTTACACCAATCTACCAACAAGTTGCCATTATAATTAGGACAAATATTTTACCTAAACCAAAAGAAGCACATTTCTTTGACTTTGTTGATCTTAAAGTCATGTTCTAGTTGGTTACAAATCAAGTTGAATTTAATATATGCTATGTGATCCTTCTCAACATGATTTATGGTTTCCAAGAAGATTTTATGCCATTTGGTCTGCTGCTTACTGCTATATTTGAGCTTTATCACATCCCTTTGCCTAGAATATTAGCAGAAAGTGTTAGGAATCAATAATTTTTGATGATAACATAAACATTTTGTAACATGTCCTACTTAGAATCTTTATCAAATTTCAGTTGTAATTGTTATATTTCTTATCCTTGGGAATTATCAACGGATGGGTAGAATAGGATGGCTAATTGTAAATATCCAATGCCATGTAATTTTATCTAAGTGAAGGATATTCAACTGATGAGATGTAACTATTCAACTGATGAAGACTGAACCATGTTTCAACTGATGAAAACCAAGCATTCAACTGAAGACAAAGTATTCAACTGATGATGCTAAGGAATTCAACTGATGAGACTGGAACAGCATTCAACTGATGAAGTTTGTAATTCATTCAACGGATGAGCCTAGCACAACATTCAACTGATGAAGTCAAGAGCAGTTGAAAGTAACCAGAACTTTCAACTGAAGAAGCAAAGAGCAGTTGAAAGTAACTAGAGCTTAAGTCTGACAAATCACATGGATCGAATTACACTAAAATAGACATGGAAGCCTAATTAGGAAAATAAAGAAGAAGCAGAGACATACTTATCTCATGCAGTGCAATCTGGATCAAATTAAGATGATGGTCAAAGATGAAGACATCTCAGAAAGCATGCATAAGACAAAGTTGTGCAGCATTGTTTTTAGATTAGAGTGCATTTTGTAATCTAGCTAAAAGCTTTGTAAAACTTGGAGTATATAACAAAGTTAGAAGCATCAGTTGAACTTGTTCAAATTACAAAAGAGAAAATCTGAGAGTTAGAACTTGTTCTTGAGTGATGAACCAGCAGCTGTGCGAATTGTAAACAATCCACAGATTCTTCTATATAAAATCTCACGGGTGGATCATTCAATCCACCCGTATTTTTAATACTTGGTGTTTTTCTGTTTACTGTGTTTTTAGTGTATTATTCTTGAATCTTTTAAATTTGTAAAAGATTGTATTCAACCCCCCCTTCTACAATCTTTCTTATAGTTAGTGGTGTAAAATAACAATTGGTATCAGAGCGAGGTTCCCAACAAACAGGGAAAAAGATCAACACTGCTAAAGAAAGATGGGAAAGAAGGATGCTGGAGTGAAGATTCCTGTTCTTGATAAAGACAACTACTTTCACTGGAAAGTGAGAATGCATTTGCATTTGTTGTCCATTGATGAAAGCTATGTGAACTGCGTTGAAAAAGGACCTCATGTCCCAATGAAGGTCTGCACCAGTATTGGAGCTGATAGTGAAGACATGGTAGGTAAAATGATTCCAAAACCTATCCATGAGTATTCTCAAGAAGATACTGAAGAAGTGCACAAGGACAAGAAAACCATGAACCATCTGTTCAATGGTTTGGATCAAGAAATGATAGATAGTGTTATCAGCTGCACAAGTGCCAAAGAAGTTTGGGACACCATCAGGACCATCTGTGAAGGGAATGAGCAAGTAAGGGAAAACAAAATGCAGCTTCTGATTCAACAATATGAGTCATTCCATTTCAAGTCTGGTGAAGGTTTGAGTGACACTTTTAACAGATTTCAAAAACTGTTAAATGGTCTAAAGCTTTTTGGAAGAGTATATCAAGTTAAGGATTCAAATTTGAAATTCTTAAGAGCTCTTCCCAAAGAATGGAAACCTATGACAGTCTCTCTCAGAAACACACAAGAATTCAAAGACTATACTCTAGAGAGACTGTATGGAACCTTAAAGACTTATGAGCTTGAAATGGAGCAAGATGAAGAGACTGAGAAAAGCCAAAAGAAAGGGCATTCATCTGTGGCTCTAGATGCATCTCTTGATGATGCTGTCAAGGACAAGGGAAAGTCTCAAGTTGAAGAAACTGAGAAGTTGGTCAAAGAAGAAAGCTCAGAGTCAAGCAAAGGAAAAGGAAAAGAGAAAGATGTAGCTGATTCTGGTGAAGAAAGTGATGGAATTGATGAACATCTAGCCTTCCTGTCAAGAAGATTCTCCAAACTGAAATTCAAAAAGAATTTCAATTCTGCAAAATCATTCAAAGGCAATCCCAAGTCTGATAGAAGCATGGTTGACAGATCAAAATTCAAGTGCTTCAATTGTGGGAATGCAGGTCACTTTGCAAATGAGTGCAGAAAGCCTAAAGTTGAGAAGAGGTCAAGTGAAAACATTGACTATAAAAAGAAATATTATGAACTTCTTAAACAAAAGGAAAGAGCATTCATCACAAAGGATGATTGGGCAGCTGGAGATGATTCTGATGAAGAGGAGGAGTTTGACAATCTAGCTCTAATGGCCAACTCCACAGATCAAGAAGAAAACACTGGAAGCAGTAGTCAGGTATTCACTACAAACCTAGTTGAGTTAACTAAAGATGAATGCAATGCTACCATAAATGAAATGTCTACAGAACTGTATCATTTGCATGTTTCTTTAAAATCTCTCACTAAGGAAAATAGTAGAATTAAGGAAGCTAACACCTTTCTTAGTGATAGAAATAGTGCTTTAGAAGCTCAATTTATTGAGTTTGAGAAACTGAAAATTGAGTGTCAGACAGCCAAAGATGATCTCTTGGTTGTTCTGAAAAGAGAAGAGATCATAAGAAAACAGCTTGATAAGGAACAAGAGATTATTGCCAAATGGAAATCTGGGAGAGATGTTTCCACTAATATCATCAACATGCAAGGTAGAGAAACCTTTGTGGAGAATGAATGGAAAAAGAATAAGAAAGTTCTTGAGATATCTGAGAACAGTTCAAGTGATGAGAATACTGATGATGATCATCAGTTGAAAAGCAAAGTCTCAACTGATGAGAGTCATCAGTTGGACAAAAACTCACCAGTTGACAAGAAAGTTCTCAAGAAGCTCAACAAGAAATATGGTCCTATTAAAAAGAACTTTGTAAATGGTGAGAATAGTTCTTCTGAGACAAGTGATAGTGTTAACAACACTCTTAATTCCAGTAATAAGAACAAGAAGAAGTTGGATGCTAGTGAGCATAAAACAGAAGAGACTAAAAAGAAGAAGGGAAATAGAAATGGTAAAATAGGAGTTAACAAGAACACCAATTACACTCCCAATGCAAGTGCTCCTAGGAAAACCTGCGGTAAATGTGGTAGTGTAAATCATTTATCTGCTAACTGTAAAACTGTGACTGCTCCTAATTTATCTTTGCCTATTCCTATGACATCTCTGACATCTGTTCCTCACATGAATTTATTTGCTATGAATATGATGCCTGGTTTATTGCCTCACAATCTATATTCTCAGTCAAGCATGCCATATATGTTCAATCCATATTTCAATGCTTTTAACATGCCTCAATTCCATTCAAATTTGCATGGCATGAACAATGTATGCATACCTCAAAGGCCTGTGTTTCAGAACAAAGTTGATATTCCAACCTCTCAACCAAAACCAAAGATTGAACCAGTTCAATCCAAGGGAAAAGTTGAGAATGAGGGAAAAGATGTTAAGACTAACAAATCTGGACCCAAAGCAATTTGGGTACCAAAATCAACTTGATCTGTTTGTGAATTGTGTGCAGGGAAACCACAAGAAGAATTTGTGGTACTTGGATAGTGGATGCTCCAGGCACAGGACTGGTGATTTTTCCCTGCTCACAAAGTTTGTGGAGAAAGCTAGCCCTAGCATTACCTTTGGAGATGACAGCAAAGGATATACTATGGGATATGGCTTGATTGCAAAAGAGAATGTCATCATTGATGAAGTTGCGTTGGTGTCTGGTCTTAAGCACAACTTGCTTAGCATCAGTCAGCTCTGTGACAAAGGTTACAAAGTTAATTTCACTCCTGCAGCCTGTGTTGTCACTAAAGGAGATGACAACAATGTGGTTGTGATTGGACAAAGGAAAGGAAATGTGTATGTAGCTGACTTCAATTCTGTAAAGTCTGAATCTATCACTTGCCTTCTCAGCAAAGCAAGCTCAGATGACAGTTGGCTATGGCACAAGAGGTTGTCTCATCTAAATTTCAAAACCTTGAATGAGTTAGTTAAGAAGGATTTGGTAAGAGGATTACCAAAGCTGGAATTCTCCAAAGATGGTTTATGTGGAGCTTGTCAGCTAGGAAAGCAAAAGAGGAGCTCTTTCAAAAGCAAATCTCTTTCATCAATTGTGAAGCCCCTTCAGCTCTTGCATATGGATTTATTTGGACCAGTTAACATAATGTCCATCTCAAAGAAGAAATATTGCCTAGTGATTGTTGATGATTTTTCAAAATTTACTTGGACTTTCTTCCTCCATTCTAAGGATGAAGCTGGGAAAATCATCATCAATCATATCAAGGCATTAAACAACAATCCAGATGTCAAAGTTGGAAGGATAAGAAGTGACAATGGAACAGAATTCAAGAACTCTGTGATGAAAGAATTTTGTGAAGAAGAGGGAATTATTCATGAGTTCTCTGCACCAAGAACTCCACAACAAAATGGTGTTGTTGAAAGGAAGAATAGAACTCTTATTGAGGCTGCAAGAACCATGATTAATGAAGCTCAACTTCCAACCTATTTTTGGGCTGAAGCTATGAATACTGCTTGTTTTACTCAAAACATTTCACTAATTACCAAACCTCATAATCTAACTCCCTTCCAACTCTTCAAAGGAAAGAAGCCAACAATTAGCTTTCTTCATGTGTTTGGATGCAAATGTTATGTTCTAAGAAATCAAGGTGAAAATCTTGGAAAATTTGAGGCCAAGGCAGATGAAGCTATTTTTGTTGGATATTCTAATGGAAAACCAACATTGTTATGGAATCAATTCATGTAGTTTTTGATGATAAGAAGATTCAAGGATTGTCAGATGAAGGATTTCATGATAATCTCAGATTTGAGAATGAAGGTGAAGGCGATCTGTATGATGGTGATGATGATTGTGATGACAATATTCAGAATGTTGGAATCAATCCTGGAATTAATGTTCCAACTGATGACTCTCTGGTGCAAGAAACAACTGCTATTGAAAATTCAACTGAAGCATCAGTTGAAACTACATTGGAGAGATCAGTTGAAACACCTCAAGGATCATCAGTTGAAAGAATGTCTCAAAATTTCAATCAGTCTAGAAATAATGAGATGTCAAATTTAGGGGGAGCTTTCCAACATGGAAATCTGAACTTCAACAATGAAGCCACATCATCAAAGCAATCACTTCCACCACAAAGAAAGTGGACAAGGGATCATCCTTTTGAGCTAATCATTGGAGATGCAAATGCATCTGTACAAACAAGAAGAGCAACTCAAGATGAGTGTTTGTATAGTGCATTCCTTTCACAGGATGAACCTAAAGTCATAGAAGATGCTCTCAAAGATGCTGATTGGGTCCTTGCTATGCAAGAAGAATTAAATCAATTTGAGAGAAACAATGTATGGAAGCTGGTACCCAAACCTAAAAACAAAACAATTGTAGGCACAAGGTGGGTATTCAGAAACAAGGTGGATGAGAATGGAGTTGTCACCAGAAACAAGGCAAGGCTTGTTGCTAAAGGATATTCTCAATCTGAAGGAATTGATTTTTATGTGACCTTTGCACCAGTTGCAAGACTGGAAGCAATAAGAATCTTCCTGGCCTATGCTGCTAATGCAAACTTTAAAGTTTATCAAATGGATGTCAAGAGTGCTTTTCTAAATGGTGAACTGGAAGAGGAGGTATATGTCAGTCAGCCTCCTGGTTTTGAAGATCCAGAATTTCCAGAGTATGTTTACTTTTTATTAAAAGCACTCTATGGACTAAAGCAAGCACCAAGGGCATGGTATGACACTCTATCTCAATTCTTGTTAGATAATCATTTTTCTAGAGGAACTGTGGATAAAACACTATTTTACAGAAATGTAAATGGTGCCTTTATTCTGGTTCAAATTTATGCAGATGATATAATTTTTGGCTCTACAGATGAGAAACTTTGCAAGAAGTTTGCTAATCTAATGAAAAGTCAGTATGAAATGAGCATGATGGGAGAGCTCACCTACTTTCTTGGTTTACAAGTTAAACAAGTAAAGGAAGGTACATTCATAAATCAAACTAAGTACATCTATGATCTACTTAAAAAGTTTGATTTAATGGATTGCAAAGAAGCTAAGACTCCCATGCCAACAGCCACCAAATTAGAGTTAAGTCCTAATGAGAAATCTGTGGACATCTCTAATTATAGAGGCATGGTTGGTTCTCTTTTATATCTGACAGCTAGTAGACCAAATATTATGTTTTCTACATGCCTTTGTGCTAGATTTCAATCTGATCCTAAAGAATCACATCTTATTGCTATAAAAAGAATATTCAGATATCTTAAGGGAACACCAAATCTTGGTATTTGGTACCCTAAAGACTCTGGATTTGATCTAATTGGATATTCAGATGCTGATTTTGCAGGATGCAAAATTGATAGAAAAAGTACAACAGGCACATGTCAATTTCTTGGTGACAGACTGATTTCTTGGTTTAGCAAAAAGCAACACTCTGTATCAACCTCTACAGCTGAGGCTGAGTACATTGCAGCTGGAAGCTGTTGTGCACAAATATTGTGGATGAGAAATCAATTACTTGATTATGGTTTAAATCTCTCAAAATTCCCAATATTTTGTGACAACACCAGTGCTATTGCTATAACTGAAAATCCAGTACAACACTCAAGAACCAAGCACATTGACATCAAATACCACTTCATAAGAGAACATGTGATGGCTGGTACTGTTGAAATGCATTTTGTTCCAAGTGAAGAACAAATTGCAGATATTTTCACAAAACCTCTTGATGAATCCACATTCACAAGGTTGGTAAGTAAATTAGGTATGTTAAATTTCTCCTAATTTAGAGTGAATTTTTCTGTAATTTGGCAGCCAGAATTTGATTAATTTTGATTTATCAAAATTGAGTTAGTTATAATTCTGGATAAAATCTATAATACTTCAACTGATGAACTAGTGAAATTGTTTCAACTGATGTTTGAAACAATACCCTCTTGTTTTGTTTTTCATTCGACTGATGACACCAGTTGAAAACACTTTCAACTGATCATCATCAGTTGAATAGGAAGTTTAAAGAGACGCTTATCTCATCCGTTGAAAATATTATCAGATCTGAGCCGTTGAAATTTCTTTTGTCTCTCTCCTACTTTATACACGCGATCGTGTGTGTAATTTTTGTAGAGTTCAATAAGAGTAATTTCTTCTCAACGGTAATTTCTCAGCCAATCACAGCAATTTTCTGAGAAAGTATTTAAGTGTTTTAATTTATTTTCATTTCTTTTCATCTCACTCTTTCGAATTCACCAAGCTCTCTTCTCTCTCTGTGCAAAAATAATGTTTATGAAATTAATTGTGATGTTATGAATGCATGCTTTAGAATCCCTGAAAATACTGTTTCTACCTTGCCTTCTGATATCCAGTTAGTTAACATGCTTTATGCCATGAATTATGTGTTACCAACTAATGCTTTAGGTAAGATTGAGAGGAGAGGTTTGAGGAGAGAGTGGAGCTTTTTATGTGATGCATTTGTTAAGTCTTTTTCTGGTAAAATTAGTAACTTCAATGCTATTACTTCTCAAATTCTGCAAATGCTCTATATGTTCTTGACCAATGAGTACTTTAACTTTGGCACTTTGATGATCCATGAAATTGGGGAGAAGCTAGGTGATAGGACTGATAGGCTTAAGAACATATATTATGTTAGATTTTTGATGATGTTGGCTAACCATGTTGATGACAAGTTAGTCATCACTAACCAGGAAGCCAAGCTTCCAAGTTTTGTGGAGGAAAAGAGGATCTTCAAGGACCTCTTCAGGATGAATCTCTATCCATCTTTAGAGATGACTTACCTGCTAATCATGGAGGCTGGAAAGGAAAAAGAGGTACATGGTTTTCCTACTACTCCTTCTCAACCCTCACCTTCTTTGCTTTCTGCCATCAGGGCTGTTGAGGAGGCCCATCAACAGTCCACAAAAGTGGCACAACCTTCAAAATCCAAATCATCTAAACCAACCTCAGGTGCCTCCCAAAAGGCATCTGTTGTAAAATCCAAGAAGCACAAACCTGAGGGGAGTGTGGTTGGTGGAAGTAAGGGGGAGGGAAAGGGTGATCATCAAAGAAACCCTAAGGATAAGGCTGGAGAGAAGAGTGATGACCAGCCAAGCCACTCTGCAGTCTCCCAAAAGACTGTGGAGCTTAAAAAGGATTTAAACTCATCCCTAGCAGCATCCTCCCAAAAGGATGTTGCTATTGAAAATAGTCCCCATCCAGGGACACAACAAAAGAGGGGGAGGGACACCACTTCTTCACCAATCAAAGCCTATGGGAGAAAGAAGATGAGAAGTGAAAAGGTAAAGCATATTGCACACACTACTTCTCAAAGTCAGATTGATGTGACTCCAATAAATGTGGAGTCACAGCCCCCTTCTTCCTCTCAACAAATTACACATATACATGATCTTACTATATCTACTATTCAAACACTATCCCCAACCTCCTCTGTGGATGTGGAATTAATTCACACCACACTTGTAAATTCTCCATCTTTAGACTTCTTGGAGAAGCCCCATTCTGAGATTGATCATCATCATTTTGATGATTTGTTGGATCAATCTCATCAAACTTATTCTTCTGTGACAATGTGTTCTGTGGACTTACATGCAAAATCAATCACCACAGACTCAACTGTCACAGCTTCTAAACCTATTTCTTCACTTTCTTCAACTGATCTCCTTCATCAGTTAAATAGTGTTTGTCCTTCAACTGATCTGCTTAACAGCTCTCATCAGTTGAATGCCTCCTCTACTCATGTTTCAACTGATGTCCCTCATCAGTTGACAACTGTTGTTACTTCAATTAATTTACCTCTTTCTACAGCAGTTGATCACATGGTAGCACAAACACTACTAGGATTGAGTGATGTGAGCACTGGAGTGGAGAGGCAGCCTTGGGTGCTGGCAAAAGGAGAGGGTGTGAAGAGTCTGGCAATTTCTTCTGGCCAGGAAAAAGGAGAGATAATGAGTGACCCTTTAGCAAGGGTAAGTGAGGGAGAGGTGAGGTGTGTGGTGAGCCAAGGGGAGCCCTTGATGCAAGAACAGAGAGATAATGAGAGAAATGCAGGTGTCAATGAAGGGTTTAGTGAACAAGAGTTTCAAGCAGAATACAGATCCATACTGGATAGTGTTTCACTAGACCCTGAGACTTTTACTTATGGGATGTTTTCTATCCAAGCTTTTGCAAGGATGGATAATCAAGCAGCTGAGAGGAGCCTAAATTTGATTCACACTTCATCATCTATGCTTAGAGCAAAGGAGGCACTTACAGCTCTGCCTGCCAATGCTGGAGATGATTTTCATTATGATGACAGTGATGAAGACCTCAATGATGCACTTGAGGAATCTCTTGGTGAACAGCCTACAACTTCTCTTCCCTCCTGGCTCTCCATTCAGTCAGCCAATGCAGCTGCAGTTAGTATGGAGTAACAAAGGCAAGTCTCAACCATTCTCCAACCTCCAACTAACAGCTCATCGTTTTCTCCATCCATTTCAGCCACCATTGCCAGTCAGGCTCTGGACAATCTCAAGCTTCACAAATATCAATCTCTGCACTTTCAGAAGGAGGTAGAGCATCTCAACTCTCTCATCACTTCTGTCAAAACTGATCTCACCAACCAGATTGATGAGAAGCTTCCATCTCAAGTCAAGTCAGCCATCTCTACAACTGAGAAAAAGCAAATTCAGCTGGAAAAAGCAAGTGGAAGATCTAGAAACCAATGTGCAGATCTTAAATTCTAGAATGGAAGAGATGCTCCAACACCAGAGAGTGCAAACTGGCCTTCTTCAACATCTACTTTTGGCCTCTGGTGTTTCTCTTCCCAGTCCATCTACTACACTTGCTGCTAACAAAAAGGGGGAGAAAGAACCATTGCCTACTCCTGCAGAATTGGTTAGCAGAATTCCTCCTCCTTTTCACACTGAAAAGGAAAAGAAAAGGCTTGAAACAATTGCAGCTCTGGATTCCATTGAGAAGAGAGTGGCTCAGTTGGGAAAGAAATCTTCTGCAAACTCACAATTCTCATCTGCAGCCACAACAGCTCAAATCACTTTCCCAACCACAACTACAATTCTCAGGGTAATTACACCTGAAATTATTATTCCCTCAAAGAAAGAAAAGGGTGAGCCATCATTTTTGAATGAGTTCAAGGCCATCCTATTTCCAAACAGTTGTGGTTACTCCAGGCCTGGAAAAGACTCAAGCTCAATCTACTTTCCACTAGCCAGGCCTGACAAAAATGAATACAAGCTTTTGGGCCAAGAGATCAAGAGTTACAAAGACTCTACAGATGTGGCTTTAAAAGCTCATTTTGCCATCATCTACAGAGAAGGCCAAAAGCTGTTTATTGGAACTGGCCATCCTCACTACTCATTTGCAAAAGCTGAAGAGGTGGCCAGAGAATGTGAAAGAAAGGAGTATGAATCTCAACTCCCTTTGAATCAAGAAATAGAGGTTGATGAAAGGTATGCTATTGAGATAGAAGAGGAGTTGGCGGCTGAGCTTCAAACTGAGAAAAGATTGCCTCTTGAATCTTCTCCAAAGAAAAAGAGAGTCAAATCTAGATCTAAGATGCCTGAGGCAGCCAAGAGAAGAGAAGAAGTGCCTGAAAAGCCTATCTCAAAGCCTTCTTCTCCAATCAAGGACACCACAGTGGTACATCCAGATGTCAACTTCCATGATGAGCCAATAATGCCAAAGGAGGAGCCAATTGACTTGGAAGATATCCCAATTCCAGCTTTTCTTGTTCAAGAAACTTCCAAGCCAAAGAATAAAGTCAAGTCTGTGGCTAAGAGGATGACTAACCCTCCTAAACCTCCAAAAGAACATGAAAATCCAGATGACTATCTTGTCATTGCCAACATTGAAGAAATCTCTGAGTTGGAGCTGGAGCTGGATGATCTTCAAGAAGTAAGAGGAATAGAAGCAACTTCAAAATTACCTGAAAGATTGGCATTCTCTTACAAAAACAAAGGTGATGTCATCTGGCCTCTTCACAGAGTTCTGAATTCTGAGGGATTCAGCTCTTTAACAAAGATATATGGATCCATGAAGAGGACAGGAGGATTTACACAACCTGCAAAGCAAATGGTACTAAAGAGAATCCTTGAAATCAGGAAGGAATGGTCCCTAGATGCTAGTCTACAGAGAAGGCTGAAAATCCCCTACACTGGAAAGAAAATCATGAACCTACTCCAATCATGGAATTTAGGGACAATCAAGGTGTTAGGAGATTTTTCAGACCTAAAGATCAACTCAAGGTTGCTAGCTTGAATACTCTGAAGACTCTCCAATCCAAGCTCAACAGGCAAGACAGTGATGAAGAATGGTTCTACAGGATCTTTCAGAAACAGATTGATATTCTTGAAGAAAAACTTAAGTCTAGAAGAAGAAGATCTTCTAGGAACAAGTAACTGCTCAGTCTAGAGGAGCATAATCATCTGTAAACTTTTCTAACTCTTGTATTTAAATTCTGCATTTTATATTATTTATGTTTTGTTATCATCAAGTGTAGAATTTATGTCTGCATCTTCTCCAGTCATAAATTGGGGGAGATTGTTAGGAATCAATAATTTTTGATGATAACATAAACATTTTGTAACATGTCCTACTTAGAATCTTTATCAAATTTCAGTTGTAATTGTTATATTTCTTATCCTTGGGAATTATCAATGGATGGGTAGAATAGGATGGTTAATTGTAAATATCCAATGCCATGTAATTTTATCTAAGTGAAGGATATTCAACTGATGAGATGTAACTATTCAACTGATGAAGACTGAACCATGTTTCAACTGATGAAAACCAAGCATTCAACTGAAGACAAAGTATTCAACTGATGATGCTAAGGAATTCAACTGATGAGACTGGAACAGCATTCAACTGATGAAGTTTGTAATTCATTCAACTGATGAGCCTAGCACAACATTCAACTGATGAAGTCAAGAGCAGTTGAAAGTAACCAGAACTTTCAACTGATGAAGCAAAGAGCAGTTGAAAGTGACTAGAGCTTAAGTCTGACAAATCACATGGATCGAATTACACTAAAATAGACATGGAAGCCTAATTAGGAAAATAAAGAAGAAGCACAAACATACTTATCTCATGCAGTGCAATCTGGATCAAATCAAGATGATGGTCAAAGATGAAGACATCTCAGAAAGCATGCATAAGACAAAGTTGTGCAGCATTGTTTTTAGATTAGAGTGCATTTTGTAATCTAGCTAAAAGCTTTGTAAAACTTGGAGTATATAACCAAGTTAGAAGCATCAGTTGAACTTGTTCAAATTACAAAAGAGAAAATCTGAGAGTTAGAACTTGTTCTTGAGTGATGAACCAGCAGCTGTGTGAATTGTAAACAATCCACAGATTCTTCTATATAAAATCTCACGGGTGGATCATTCAATCCACCCGTATTTTTAATACTTGGTGTTTTTCTGTTTACTGTGTTTTTAGTGTATTATTCTTGAATCTTTTAAATTTGTAAAAGATTGTATTCAACCCTCCCCTTCTACAATCTTTCTTATAGTTAGTGGTGTAAAATAACAGAAAGAGTAGAGTACTTGAATATGGCTGGTTTGGTTAGAAATCAAGTTCCTTTAAGTGAATGTAATCCAGTTCCCGCTGTTAGAATTAAGCTAGCCCCTGCTGTGTTGCTTAAGATCCCTCCACCTCAGAATAACTTGGAAAATATGTTAGAGATTAAGACTCTAAACTTTGAGGTTAAGCATCTGAAAGAAAATCAAGAGAAAATTATGGCTAGGCTTAATGAATTGGAAAATAGGAACAAAGAGGATTCTACTGTTGGCAAAAATGAAGGTGTTAGTGAAAGGATTTCTAGGCTATTTGATGAAAGCATAGTTGATGATATGGTTGATGTTGGAGTTCAAACTGAACCCCTTTCTGATCTCACTGATATACCTGAGGATCTTGGTTTTGTGACTGTGGAAAAGCTTGTTGAGACTTGAAGTTTTCTAGTTATGCTGAGAATCTGCTTCAGTTGTGATGGTTGCTGCTGTTTGTGATGTTTGCTATATACTTTTGTTGTTTTTCAAGATTTTTGTTCTAAAAATCTTTGTACCAGTTTCAGGTTTGATGCTTCTAGCTAGTTATAGAGAGCTAGCTTACCTTTGTATTTGCAGGATTTAAGTTCCCTTTGAATCAATGTATGTAAATGATTTAGTTGGAACTAATTTTGATATATATATGAAATTCTGCAATTCTTTGTCTTGTTAACT
This sequence comes from Daucus carota subsp. sativus, assembly GCF_001625215.2. Classification (NCBI taxonomy): domain Eukaryota; kingdom Viridiplantae; phylum Streptophyta; class Magnoliopsida; order Apiales; family Apiaceae; genus Daucus; species Daucus carota. The sequence continues at coordinate 20,065,284 of NC_030385.2, read as the reverse complement.
TACTTGCTTAGCTTGTATCCTCTTTGCTTAATTCCATTAATCTCAATCTGTCAAGTGAATGTCTAAATTTCATATATCTAGCTGTATAACATTGAGCTTGAATGATTGTTTTTGTCTGTTATATAGTTGCCCTGAATAATTAACATGAATTGATATTTGTTATGTTAAGAGGTTAACATGAATCTCTACAATGACTATCTCACTGTATTTGTAGTATATTGCTAGTACCCTTTGGAATTCTCATGTGTATGTCTCCTTGCTGAAATTGATTATACATAAGGTTGTATGCTAAATGCCGTATGCTATACTATCTATCTTGCAAGCATGAAAATCATTTGTATAATACTATTGTGCATCTATTTTGGTTAAGCTATGAGTACAGGGCATATGAATTCTTGTTGAGTTGAGTTCAAGTGTCACAGGTGTAATCCAAGTACATTTTCCTATAGTATGATTATCTTGAATTTGATCTTATGAGTTCTTATACTGACTTTTGTTGCAAAGATTGTTTGTATAAACAACTTGACAATCAGGTGCTTTGTTTAATTTACTGATATGGAATCATGATTGGTCAATGTTCCATTTAAATTACTGAGTCTTAAAATTATAGTTCAGTTTCGAATATTATATGTGCTCTTAGTCCAATGTTGACTAATTTGTATCCAAATTTGACTTTCAATATTATAGTCTGTAAACTTAATATTTTAAGGATATGATGACATTATTTTGTATACTTTATGTCCAATTTTGACATATAAATTACAAATTCCAATCGATATGCTACTTTCGAGTTTATGAAATTCATTTGAAAGAAATTGGATTTGATTTATATAAATAAATTCTGGATTCTTTTAAGGAATCTCTTTGGATTGTGAGTTTTTCGATTAAAAATGAAAAACACCATTACGTGTGCAAATCTAACATGATACTTTTCGAAATAAAAAGAAAAAGTAACAGAAAAACCTTAGTATTTGATCTCGATTATTCAAAAGATTTCAAACACTGATTCATTCACTTTGATTCAAAGAAAGGTCAAAAATCATAGGGTTTTAGAAACAAAAAGAAAGCTGATACTAAGTTTCCATAATAAAATGGAGTCAAAGAAGTTAAATCATCCAAAAGCTTCGACTCAGTTTGATAATATTAGTTCAAAAAGAACTATTCGGAACAGTTGCATGAATCAACTATCCATATACATTGGACTTATCTCATAAGACAAGCTAGTTAATTGTAGTTAAATCATAAATAACAAGGACAATGAATCCTTATCATACTCCTACTCTTTTAAGGAATACACTATTAATATCACTGAGTAAATTCTCAAATAGAGAATATTACTGCACAATTAAGGGGAAGCCAACCTCGTTTTTCAATTTTTTTTTGGTTTTTATCAACCAAAAGGGGAAGAAGACGTGCAAGTACCAAATTCAATTTTTGCACGATCTAAAATTAAAATTTTCCTATATAAAAAGGAAAGAGATGTGCATATCAAAATTTACAATTTAAAGGCTCAATCCAAAACAAAAATTGTCAAACTTCAAATTCTACTAACTATTTTTTGTTTCAGGAAATAATCACAAGATGTCTCGATACGCTTATTGCGAGGATTACAAGTATAATTTCTAAACTCCTTTTATGTTATATGAAAAATATTTTCAAAATTCATGCATACATCAAGGGGAAGCACACACTTGTAAAATTTAAATTTTAGGTTTGTTTGATAAATACCAAAAAGGGGAAGATTGAAAGGATATCTTCGATATTGATTTATTTTGGTATTTACAAAATAAACGTAAAATTTAAATCACCTAGATCCTCCCAATAGGACATTTAATTTAAATGATTATTTCTAAGTGAAAGGTTAATTTTATCAAGTGATTCGAAAAATGATTTCTGTGTCAAAATATTTTCGAAAGATTTTCTGTGCAATATACATGCTGAGGAATATCGTCATTTTACGATTTTCTCTCTCTTACTATTGCAAAATCAAATTGACATGAAGATGGGAAAATGATTTTCACATGTTGATATTCTTTAAAAGCTTCATGTAACATTATTTTCAAAATCTAGTATTTAAAGTAATTTATTCCTATTTTATCAATTTCTTGTTTTAAGGAATATATTAACTTTAATTACTCAAAATTAAATCTTTCCCTCCAAAAATAATTTTCTATCCAAAAGAAAGATTTACTCCTACATCTCATTACTATTTGGACTTACAAATATTAATATCAGTTTTTATAACCATGTGAAATATTTTCTCTTCGGTCTCTCAAATTACCCATTTTTCGGAGAAAAATATTTTAATACTTAGAATGCTTTCCAAAATTATCAAAATCATGATTTATCATGAATCTCAATATTCTAAGTATTTTGGTTTAAAAATTAGTCAAGGGTCTACTCGTTTTGACCAAATACTAATTTTTCCGGGTTTCATATATTTCCTTATTTATCGAAGGAAATTAATTTAAATACTCAAATATACTTCCCAACACTCCTAACTATTTTATCTTTTAGGAAATATATTTATAGTATTTATTCAAGTCAAAACTTTTGTCTAAATCCTTTTACAAATTGTCAAAAGAATTTTCATGTTTTATCGTATCCGGAAAGCGGTTTTTATTGTTTTAATTCCGGATAAAAATACTTCTACTTGCTAGAATGACTTGAAACTTTGGGGATGTCATTTTTATATGTATAGGCATGTTAGGTAAAAGTTTCGTAATTTTTCGAGAACTTTCATTTCGTAGCGTGTTTCTATCTGTCGTCTTGAACTTCGAGCGAGCGTTTGACTTAGCAAACTTTGACCAAAAATCACCAAACTTGGCAGGATAGCATTTTTCAATATTTGGAGATTTATCATATTTTTGGTTGAATTTATTGAAGAATTTCAGAAATTCATCATTTTTATTAAACGATATGTGATACGCAATTAATCGCAAAATCGAAGCGTTTTTATTGTTTAATATTAATTCAAATCTGATGAGAATAGTGGCACATGCTTGAATTCTCCACCAACCAACAAACTTGGCTCACAATTGGCCACATCTCTCTCAATCTCACCATACACTTACATTTAATCCTAACCCTTCATTCTACCTAACCCGTCCTATAAATAAACCCCCACCCCCACCCATTTTTCTCAAGCTAAAAGCCATAGAAGTGCTGAGATTTTTGAAGTATACACCCTCTCTTTCATCTACAAACACTCTCTACAAATACTTCTTCTCTAAAATCTCCATTCTTATATATATATATACATATATACACAAGGTTTTAGTTATACAAGCTTTTGTTCAACCAACCAAGATTTGTCTCACCACTTTAGCTCTTTAACCACTACCATCTTGCCTCCCGAAGGGCTGCCCAAATTCGTCCGTGTGCTTATAGTCCTACCGAACCTCTGGCGAACTTTCCGATCGTTCTCGTAAGTGGTTATAATTTTAACTTCATTTATCCGTGTCTGAACCGACCATTTTATTTATACAAGAGCTCGTTATTATCATCGATCTACTCTCTACAAAAGCTCTTCATCTCATATCTCTAATAAAAGAGATTTCTTATTTCAAACAAATTACATACACGAACTAAAGATTCGTTGTATTCGAAATATACTAACACGAACTAAAGTTTCGTGATATATTTGAGATTTGTTATACAAGAACAACTTTTATATCATACGATCTAATATTCTCTCAAATATATATTACAAACGAACAATCGATTCGTATTATTTTGTATACGAACTAAAGTTTCGTTATACACCTCGAAAAAGAGGATTATATTTGACGACGGTATCGATTTAGTAAGGCTTGATCTAATTCCCTACTAGCACCTTGTGTTCCGTTGGGAAGGAAACGATCTAAATAGTTATTTATTTCTTTAACGTTTATTTAGCACTTATCTTGCCAATTTATTTAATCTAACTTTCCGCGAATAACTTAACTTGCTATTGTTGCCTGGTTAACATCCTACTAGCCCCTTTAGCGCTCCGTGGGAACAATAACCGGATAGGCCAACTATACGTATTTATATACTTTCTGCACTTTATAGTTGTTATTATTATAAGTGTATAAATATTGTATTGTTGGTTTTGCGGAAATATTATTGGCTTGTGCTAAAGTTAAAGAAACTCTCCTCTCTCTCTATGAACTTTAATTGATTTAATTTAGTCTCAAAAGACTATATAAAAGAGAAGAGTTATATTGAAAAGAAGCAAAGAACTTCTCGATTATATTATTTCGAAAATAGACGTATTTTCATATAACGAAGTAATAATATAAGTCTTGTGCCACTGAGCCTAAATAGACTTAAAACTCCGAATATAATTTATTCGATATACACGGAGTTTATAAATACAAGTATTCTTTGATTTTTCAAGATCATATATTTATCAACAAAAGAATACTTTTACTCCACACATATATTATTTATTTTTGGAGTAAGACATAACGTATACTTCGATTTAAAATTTATCACTCGAAAAGTATACAAGTTATAAATATTCTTTGTTGAATATTATTACACTCGGCCTAGACATTTCTAGTCCAAAATTCTTTTTATAAACCCAAGTTATTTGTCATAGATATTGTAATCTGAATTTTGTAGTGAGGAAAAGTGAAGTGAGGTGATCTTCGTTTCAAGACCCAAGTCCTAGGCGCGCTAACGGGGAGTTAGTCGTCTTCGCACCGTGAGGAAGAGGAAAGACCCGAGATCTAAGACCTTTGTCCAAGACCCGCAAAAGTTAAGAAGTTCAAAGACTACACCCAGGGTACAACGACTTTGAGGAGGTGCAGGGGAGTTACTCTCCAAGACGAGTCTTGTAAGTTTACATTTATAGTGAAGAGGTAACGGGAAGTTACGCTCCAAGATATATATTTGTAAAGGCTTCTCCGCCTACTGTAAAGGAGTATCTTTATAGTAGAGAAAATCTCGAGTCCGGGGAGGAGCTCGGGGACTGGAGTAGGGGTGAGTGGACTCCAAAGGTTGAGTTAGCCACCGCGAACCAGGATAAATCCTTGTGTGTGGTACTTTACTTTCTTTGCTCTTTGCTTCCGCACATATATACTGCTCAGCTCTCAATACAAGTTTTAAAAAGGCGATAAACTTTTTATTACACCACATAAATTTTTAAATTTGTGATTAAGCTATTCAACCCCCCCCCCCCCCTTCTAGCTTAATTATCCTCGTATCGGACGTAACAAAGATTCAATCTTCCTTTTGGCTTACTTGAAGACCAAGAAAGTAGGACAGCTCACCCATCATACTCATTTCATAATTGCTCTGCATTAACTTAGCAAACCTCTTGCACAAGTTATCGTTAGTGGAACCAAATATAATATCATCAACATATATTTGAACAAATATCATTTTATTATCATGCAATTTGTAAAAGAGAGTTTTGTTTATGACACCTCTAGTGAAATTGTTTTCAATTAAAAACTCAGAGAGGGTGTCATACCATGTCCTTGGTGACTACTTGAGCCCATAGACAGCTTTGAATAGGAAGTACACAAAATCAGCAAACTCTGGATTTTCAAAGCCAGGGGGCTGTTCCACATATACTTCTTCTAGCTTTCCATTCAGAAATGCACTTTTCACATCCATCTGATAAATTTTGAAGTTGGAGTGTGCAGCAAATGCAAGAAATATTCTGATGGCTTCAAGACGAGCAACTGGAGCATAGGTTTCATCGTAATCAATTCCTTCTTCCTGAGAATAACCTTTTGCGACCAGTCTGGCTTTGTTTCTTACTACAATGCCATCACCATCTAATTTGTTACAGAAGACCCATTTAGTTCCAATTGTAGACTTTCCCTTTGGCCTTGGAACCGGGGCCCAGACTTCTTGTCTCTCAAATTGATTAAGTTCTTCTTGCATGGCAAGAACCCAATCAGGATCAGCAAGTGTTTCATCCACTTTCTTTGGTTCTAATTGTGATAGAAAACCAGAGAATAGACATTCATTTGTTGTAGCACTTCTAGTCCTTACACCAACATCAGGATCACCAATAATTAGATCAAAGGGATGATCTCTGCTCCAAATCCTTTCCCTTGGAAGTTGTGTCCTTGATGATTCAGCTGTATTGTCAGTAAGCTGATGTGTATGACTAGTTGATCCACCAGCTCCCCCTGAGTTGTTGCCAGGTTGATTTGATGATCCACCACTAGCATCAATGGAATCTCCAGCATTATTGCCATTTCCTCCACCATTGCCTGGATCATTATCATTGTTGTCATCACCTGTTGCAACCTCAAGTGGCACATCATCATCTGGATCAGAATCTGGATAGTTGTCAAACTTCAGAGATTCAGATGGATTAGCAGATTGTAAACTTGGAAGTTTAGTGTCATCAAAAATAACATTGACACTAACTTAGACTGACAGAGTATCAATTACAAAAACTCTATAAGCATTATTAGTATAACCAACAAAAATTGCTTCAGATGCCTTTGGCTCAAACTTGTTTAAGTTCTCTTCTCCATCTTTGAGAACATAACACTTGGCTCCGAAGACATGAGATGGAGTTTTCATAAGATCCTTATTGATCAAAGTTCGATTCTGGGTATAGCAGGCAGTAGTCACAACTTCAGCCAAAAAGTACAGTGGAAGCTTTGCTTCAACAATCATATTCCTTGCAGCTTCAATCAATGTACGATTCTTTCTTTCGACGACTCCATTCTGTTGAAGAGTCCTTGGTGCTGAATATTGCCGTCTAATTCCCTTTTTAGAGTAAAAGTTGATTAGAGTTTGATTCTTGAATTCTGTTCCATTATCTGACCTTACTACTTTCACTGGCACACCTTTATCCAATTCAACTTGCTTTATATGATCAATAACTGTCATCGGAGTTTCATCCTTAGAAGTAAGGAAGTAAATCCAAGTAAATTTCGAGAAGTCATCCACAATGACCAAGGCATATCTTTCTCCATTAATTGATGTAACATTCACGGGGCCAAACAAATCCATATGCAACAGTTGTAGTGGATCTGTAATGCTATTAATGGTTTTGCCTTTGTGAGATGCTCTCTTCGCTTTTCCTTTCTGACAAGCTTCACACAGATCATTAGTTGAGAATTCCAGGGAAGGCAAACCTCTCACTAAATCTCTCTTGACTAGAGAGTTCATGGTTTTGAAGTTGAGGTGTGAGAACTTCTTATGCCATAACCAACTATCTTCAGTAGACGCCTTTGCGGAGAAACAGTGAACTGCATTCCCTAGTCCTGAAGACAAATCAGCTACGTATATATTGCCTTTCCTTATGCCACATAGTGATAGACGCTTATCCTTGATATGTTTAATGATACATATCTCCTTTTCAAAATGAACATAATATCCCTTGTCACAAAACTGACTGACACTTAGGAGATTATGTTGAAGTCCTTCAACTATAGCAATATCCTCTATGATGACCCTTCCAACTTTGTACTTGTCATATCCAACAGTACGACCTTTGCTATTGTCAGCAAAAGTAACTGACGGACGAGTTGCTTCTCTAATGTGTTCCAGCAGGGATCTTGTGCCAGTCATGTGCATTGACGCTCCACTGTCAAGCACCCAAGCAACTCGAATAATTCCACTGGCACCCTGCAAAAGACATCTTGATTAAACCTTCTTTGGGACCCATGTTAGGTCCAATCAGACGTAGAAGGGGGGGTTGAATACGTCTATACCAATTTCTTCGATTTAATTTAATTGCGGATAATTCTGTTTCAGTCCATGTTAAATGAATCGTAAATAAACAACTCCAGCAAGTCAGGGAATATTCTTTGTATTAGAAATAATCCTCGGGTGCTACAAATTCCAACACAAGTGTCGGCTGCAGAGACTACAATCACTCTAATACAAACTCTCGATAAAAACGATATTCAAATTTAACTCTCGAGAATGTGTATAGTATGTGCACTTACAAAGTGTGTAGTTATTTTCAAATGAAAACATCAAGCTCTATTTATAGGCTTTCCAACAACTAACCATGGATAACGAGTTCGTCCTGGACGACTTGAGTTCGTTCGGGACGGATTCGATTTATCAAAATAAATCTAACTCCAAAATGTACCAAAGTTGCGCCTGAGACAAGTGAAGGTCAAACTTGGCGCCTCCTGTGGTCAAAGGTTGCGCTTGTACAGTGCAACCATGAGTATGTTACTTAGAAAATTAACCAAGTCACATATACTGAAGCTTTGACTTAGTCAAAGGCTGCGCCTTGACTAAGTCAAACTATGCGCCTCAGGGAGAGTTACACAGTGGAGTATATGAACTTAGAAAATAAACTCTAAGTTGAGTTTTTCTTCTTGAGAAGGTCAAAGGCGCAAACTTTGACTAAGTCAAAAGTTGCGCTTTTGACCTTTACAAGTATTCCTGTACACAGAGGAGAAACTTAGAATAAATTCTACTCCCTCCGTCCCAATGAATAATATACATTGGGATTGGTCACGGAGACCAAGAAAAAGTGTAAGAAATGAGTAAAGTTAGATGAAAAGTGGGTAAAGTGGTGGGACCTATTTATATTTAATAATAGATTTGAGATAGTGGAGGAAAGTAGTGGGGTGTAATAGTGTTTTTATTATTATAGAATGGAGATAGTGGAAGAAAGTAGTGGGTGTAATAGTGTTTTATATTATTAAAAGTTGCTATTTTGGGAATGTATAGAAATGATGGGACATCCCAAAAAGGAAACTGTATAGAATTGACTTGGACAGAGGGAGTAAGTTAAAAGAATGTTGCGCCTCTACAGTGGAGGCATCCACTGATATCACTCCTTTGACTGGTTGAAGTCAAACCTTGCGCCTTTGAGTATACAGAGTAGCAGACTTAGAATTTTTCTAAGTTAAAACCAAAGTGGCGCTTGATGTCACAATATATACATGTATATATATATATATATATATATATTAATTAATTGTTTGTCACTTGAATTAATCTAATTCAAGTAACTTAAATTAATAATACATACATACATATATATATATATATATGTATGTATATATGTTCATATTAATTCAAGTCTCTGTCAGCACATTCTGGAACAGTTTGACTGACTTGATCAATTAATTCGTTGATCGAATCCACTGAATATTTTCGTACGTCCTGACGTCCTGTGCACTGGTCTGGTTCACGAACGACTCGAACTGAAATAATCCCTTGAATTCTTTTGCTTGATAATATACTTGATCAGTCATTCCGGGTTAGATGTTGCTTCGATAAATTTGATTATAAATAATCAAAATAGATGTACTGGAATCTTTTGGTCTTTGATACTTGATATTCAGGCAATCTTGATAGCAGAAACTGATTACGCTTTATTCTTCACTGAGGCTTGAACATGTAAATGAACTTCTTCTAGTGGACGGATGCTTGTCTCAGATATCTTGATTGTCTTTGTCTGTTCGTATCGAATCTCCAACCTGTAGATTCCTGTATTATACTTACGTATTGTTTCCTGTCTTTTGTTGTGTTGAGTTATCGTAATTACATTTACGTTACATTATGCTTTACAATCTCCCCCTATTTGATTGTTAGAGTTCGACAAGCAAATCCTTTAAGAGGATAACTCAACTGACACAATGAAAAAGCACACTAGTTTAAACAGGAAATAATACTAAGTACAGTCTAGATTATATCTTACATTTTCCAGAAATCAAGAGTAAATACAAGCAGCCATTGTTCCTCTAGCCTGAACTAATCTTTCCTTGCTTTCTTGGCTCTTGCATTAATCAACTTTAGCTCTGCTCTTCTCTTTGCAGCTTCCTCCTCTTTCTTCTGAGTGAGCTTGTTTTCAATCTCTTCAATCTTTGCTGTTATAGTACTCAGTGCCACTTGCTCCAGTGTATTCTCAGGTGGTGGTTGCTCCAGATTTTTCTTCATCTTCTCTAAAGTTTGTAGATGGACCATCTTCTTCAGCTTCTTAAAAGTGATATTCAGCTCCATTCCTTCAATTTTCATGATGACTCTTGATGGATGAGCACGAACCCTTGAAGTGTTGTGAACAGTCTCTACAGCTTTCCTTATCTCCAGAAGATCAATCACATCTTTGAGCACACTCTTGTCTTCTTTTACTACTGACCACTTAACAGCAGCAACTGCACGAATAATTCTTTTGGAGGAGAATTTTCCAATCTCTGTAAGTGGTATAGCAGTGGCCTCAGAGTCTTTCTTCTTTTTGAATATAATGGATGTTGGATTGTAAGTGACAACAGGAGCATTTGGATTCTCAGGTACTTCAGGGTTGAGTGGAGGCAATGGATATGGTAATTGACGATTGTTGGCTGATACGTCCAAGTCTCTAAGAGCAGCAAAGTTCAGACGATAGGCATATAGCAGTTCAGCAGTTAGTCTTCCCTTGCTTGTCCTTGAGCACTTTTCTCTGACTTGAGCTTCCAGAGATTTCAGTATACGAGGATTGTAAGTTGACAATGCTTCATCAGTGAGTCCAATACTCTGAATCATACCATCCTTGAAATACTTGATAACTGAAGGCTTGTCATGAATTTCTAGTCCAATATCAGTGATCCATTCTTCCACCATATCTCTGAAAACTTCATTGTGCTTCTTCCCTGTTGAGATGATCTTATTTCTTACCACAAACAACTCAGTCAGAGAGAGATCTCTGAGAAATTGACTTGACACATGTTTGAGTCCATGGCCTTCCTTCTTTAGCTCAAATGATATGTTGACCATCCATCCTCTTCTTGGAAGAACAACAACTGACACAGTAGAAATGATATCATTTAACACCTCGAGATAATCATGTAGATCCTTGTAGTTGTTCCTGAAGGAGTCAAAGATATTTTTTACTTCGTCATCATTATTTTCTTGAGTGACCTTTGGGAAATCAAACACATCTCTAGCAATATCCCATTCATCTCCATCTTTGTGTAAGTTGGCAAGTCTCCTTTCTCTACGAATCCGTCTTTGGTTTTCTAACTTCTCCCTTGCTTTCCTTTGCTCAGCAAAATTCCTAGAGACATCAGCAATATCTTGAGGATTTACAATTTCAAACTCTTCAGGAGGGAAGATGTCATTGTGATATGCAAGTTCATCAGCAAAGACTTCATTGTCTGGGATTTCTCCTTCTTCCAGATCATCATCCTCAGCACCAACCATCCTTATCACCCTGTCATCAACAAACTCAGGGATGTATTCATCATGACTGTAACTGAATTGACCTCTAAGAGCAGAGTCAATCAATTCTTCCGACACCCCTGTGATCACCCTTTTTCCTTTTTCTTTTTCTGCTGCTCTCTCCCCCTCAATTGAGTAATCCTCTTTGGAAGGTTGAGATGCCAGCAATTTAGCCTCAAGAGCAGCCAACCTTTGCTCCATAGTAGATTTAATCTCCACCAACTCCTCCCGTAGAACAAGATTCTCAGCTTCAAGATGTTGAACTTTAAACTTTAGAGCTTCAAATTCTGTCACAGATACAGTTGGAATTGTAGATTCAAGTGTAGGTTGGGCTGTTGGGTTCTCACTTGTTCGTTCTGTAGGTGTTTCTCTCGTTGCACTCAAAGCTAGAACACTCAGTGGGTCAGAGGGTTTCTGTATAGCAAGTTCTGTAGGTGTTTCCCTCTCACTCAAAGAGGTGCCAGCATCCATAGATGTACCTGCAGAAGAAATCTTCTTAGCCTCTTCTAGAGAGGTCACAGAAGGTGCAATGAAGGTTCGTGAGCCTTCGTCCTCAGTTTCCTCGTCAGATGAATTTGAGTCATAAGAAACAAGTTGCCAACTATTCGAAGGTAGTGAGTCCTTAGTTGGATCCTGAGTTGGAATCTCAGGGTGGGTAGACACAGGGCTCGAAGGATGTGATCCTTGAATAGGCGAAACACCCTGGTTTCCCACAACTGCCTTTGACGGCGAATGACTTTGTGACAAGTCCTCTATAACTGGCACACTTCCTGAGATGAAGGGCTCAGAAACAGATTGCCGTTCACCTTCGAGAGGTGAAGAGTCCCTTAAGGGATCTGGGAATGTTCCTCCCAGGGGGGAAGACAAGGATGGAGAATTTGGCAATTCATCTAAGTTTCCCCCAGAAGCCTATGAAGGCACTTGATCTGGAATTGGATCAGAAACAACAGTGTCTATCCCTGACATGGATGACAAAGTGTTGGCAACCGTCAATTCTTCAAACGTGTGTGCAACCTCACTGTGCAATGATATATCATGTGGCTGAGGTGGTGAAGAAATAGACATGTCTGCAGTTGTCTCAGGTTCTATTATCCTTTCCTGACTAGGAGACAAAGCTGCAGTTTCAGAAACAATCTCCTTGTGTGGTGCACTTAAGGCACTTTCTCCCTCTCGCTCAGAAATTTCAATTGGTTGGCCAAGGGGTTGAGAAGTTTCCGCTTTAGAAAATTGTGAAGTGATGCCTTGGTTATGAATTTGTGGGTTTTCAAATTCACTGGCATGTGTGATAGGTGGTGATAGTTGATTGGAATCCAGTAGATTCTGAACCCAATCAGGTGCACTTAAGGACAAGTTGTCAGAGTCAGAAGGGATACCTGACTGAAGCAGTGGATTGTAGGTGTTGGTGAAAAGCTCATCAACATCCATCATGAGATCATCAGAAGGTGCAGCTACAGTGGTTTGAACAGGACTATTCACTTCATCCTCAGAATCAGTGGAATTATCCTGTAATGAATCCTCGCCTTCAGATTGAGCATTGTTGTCAGAGGATCTTTCTGCATCTTCCACTATCACCTCTTCTTCAAGTGGAGAAGTTTGAGCCTCAGGAACATTGGCTTGACTAAGTGGCTCAGTGACTAGCTCAGTTTGTTCTTCAGGGACCTCCTCAGCAACCTCAGGAACAACAACATTCTGAACATGTGGTGGAGGCAAGTTCTGGTTGTTTAGAAATTCTTGCATTGCCTCCGGAAGGACCACATGTTCATTGTTGGTGTAGTTCTGATGGCTCTCCAGCATAGAGATTACTCTTGTGGTCATGAAAGAGCAGATGACATTGTCTATATTTGGATAGACAGCTCTTTCAGCAGGGGACAACATCTGATTCAGCACTATCTGGAAGAACCGAGGGTAGAGAAGTACATTTCTGTTCTTCCTTAGAGAGTCCTGAAAAGCTCCCATTATCAGATGCCCCAGATTAATCCTTGTATTCTGTGCTATTGCAATCCCAATTTCCTGGTTGAAAGTAGTGATTCCATGGAACCCTCCGGTCTTTGGTGCAAATACATGAGAGATGGAATTGAAGAAGAAATTCCATTCTCGAGGTAAGTGCTTGACATACATCTTTCCTGGAAGATCACCATTGGGCTCCCTTTGGCAGTGAATAGCAAAGAAGAAGTTGATTCTTTCAGCCCTATCTGGAACGGCTTCAAAGTCTTCAGTTGGCAAATGGAGTGCATTGTTCAGGGTGTGTTCAGTTATAATGAGTGTTCGTCCCTGAATGACACACTTGAGTCCAAATACCTGTCCTTCATTTACAACAGAAACAGAAGACAGAAAATCTCGAAGTAGAGATTTGTTAAGATAAACTGACTCTGTCATAGCAAATCGTGCAAATGAAAATTCTGACATATAACGAACCCAGCGTCGATAATTTGCTTGCGTAATTAAATTATTATTCTCAACAATTGTGAAATTTGTTTTCGGAATATCAAAATTTGCAGCCATTTTTAATTAGAATTAAAAATGATTATAAATTTCGTTTCACGAATAATTACGAACAAATTGTCACTTATGTTACGAAAATAATTAATTAATAACGCTCCGTAAAACCCTAATTCCAAGAATTTTAGATTTCGATGAAATTAACGTATGTTGTTCCTCTCGAAATTCTAAGAATTATGGTATCGGTCTCGCAAATTATTGACGCTAAAATCTCGTTCAAACCTAGCCTAGAAGTCCAAGAGTTTCGAAAAACCCTTTCGAAAAACGACAACGGATCGTTAAAAGATTTATATGAATGTGAAGTGCTCGACAAGGGGATCCTAAAACTGGTCTCGTAACGAAAAATGGACAAGATTTGGTCTGAGTTTTGTGAGTTTGAATAACTCGAGTTCGTGAATTTGAATGTGGCAGTGGAGAGTTTCTCGTCTGTGTGTGTATATGCGTGTGTATTGTGTTGATGAAGAGTAGAAAAACGCTAAGTGTAGCATATATATGTGTACAGGAGAGGGAGGCGCAACATGTATAAAGACTATAATACCCCTTATACTAGACACAGTATATGGGGTAGGCGCAATGTCTGAATTGACGATCTTGCCCTCCATAGTAAGCACTGTGGAGGCGCAAGTTCGTGTAGACTTAGAGGAAAAACTAAGTCACAAACATCTGTACAAGAGAGAAACATGTCGTGGTGCAACATTTGACTTTGGTCAAATGTTGCGCTTCTGTTATCACTTAACAGAGAAAGCTCGTGTACTTAGAGAATTTTGAGGAAAAAGTACACGCTCCATTTACCATTTTATCAAATATATTTTGATTGAATCAAAATAATTCAATATTATAATAAATTAATCACAATTAATCAAATAATGTTAAACTAAATTACAATTAGTCAAACAACAATTAATTAATTATGCTGCAAGTATTTTAATTAAAGTTTAATTAATGGTCAACTTAAAAATAATTGAATTGCTTCAAATCCATTAATCAAATATAATTAAAATACGAATCAAATAAACACTTAATATTCATTAATTGAATATAAGCACTTAAATAATTTAAGAAAATTAATTCTAAATATCTACCATTTAGCAATTAATCACATAATCACATAAAATCATGCAAATCATGGCAAATAATTAAAACTAACTATTAGATAATTATGTAAAATACTGGATGCTCTTTGTAAATTCACAAGTCCTGAAAATATCTATATTTTAAAACTTGTGAACTTATGAACAAATTGCAGTTATTTCTTGTCTAATTAATTAGACATATTTAACATCCCAAGTTCACCAACCAGTCTAGAGAAAGTGGATTCGTCTAGTGGTTTAGTGAAGATGTCTGCAATTTGTTGATCAGTAGGTACAAAGTGTAACTCTACTGTTCCATTCATGACATGCTCGCGAAGGAAATGATACCTGATATCAATATGCTTTGTCCTGGTGTGTTGAACAGGATTGTTGGCAATGGCAATGGCACTCGTGTTATCACACAGAATTAGAATTTTATCCAACATGAGTCCATAGTCTTGTAGTTGATTCCTCATCCACAAGATTTGAGCACAGCAACTTCCAGCAGCTATGTATTCAGCTTCCGCTGTAGACGTAGACACAGAGTGTTGCTTCTTGCTATACCATGACACCAACTTTCGTCCAAGAAACTGACAGCTTCCTGAAGTACTTTTTCTATCAATCTTACATCCTGCAAAGTCAGAATCTGTATAGCCAATCAGATCAAAACCTGTATCTTTAGGGTACCAAATCCCTAGATTGGGAGTGCCCTTAAGATACCTGAAAATACGCTTAACAGCTATAAGATGAAACTCTTTAGGATCAGCCTGGAATCTAGCACATAAACAAGTTGCGAACATGATATCTGGTCTACTAGCAGTTAAGTACAAGAGAGAGCCAATCATACCTCGATACTTCGTGATGTCAACTGACTTACCAGACTTATCCTGATCAAGTTTGACAGCAGTTGGCATAGGGGTTTTGGCAGGAGATGCTTCTTCCATTCCATATTTCTTCACAAGATCCTTGATGTATTTAGATTGGCAGATAAAAATACCGTCAGGCTTATGAATGACTTGAAGTCCTAGGAAGAAGGACAATTCTCCCATCATGCTCATCTCATACTTGCTCTGCATCAGCTTAGCAAATCTTTCGCATAAAAGATCATTAGTAGAACCAAATATAATGTCATCGACATATACTTGTACAAGAATTATATCATCCTTATGCTTTTTATGGAAAAGAGTTTTATCGATGATACCTCTGGTGAAACCATTTTCAAGTAAGAACTTGGAAAGAGTGTCATACCAGGTTCGAGGGGCTTGCTTCAGGCCATAAAGTGCTTTGAAGAGAAGGTATACGAAGTCTTCAAATTCCTTGTCTTCAAACCCAGGGGGTTGTTCAACATAGACTTCCTCTTCTAGATCACCATTCAGGAATGCACTTTTCACATCCATTTGGTACACTTTAAAGTTGGAGTGTGCAGCAAATGCTAAGAACATCCTGATTGCTTCAAGCCTAGCAACTGGAGCATAGGTTTCATCGTAATCAATTCCTTCTTCTTGTGAATAACCCTTTGCAACCAGTCTTGCCTTATTCCTCGTAACAATACCATCTTCATCCAGTTTGTTTCTAAAAACCCATCTAGTGCCAATTGTAGATTTTCCTTTAGGTCTTGGCACTAGCTTCCAAACTTTCTGTCTTTCGAATTGATTGAGTTCTTCCTGCATTGCAGATACCCAATCTGGATCACTTAGAGCCTCTTCAACTTTCTTTGGTTCCGTCTGAGACAAGAATCCAGCAAAGTTGCATTCATTATGAGTTGCTCTTCTAGTCTGCACTCCTGTGTCTGGATCACCAATGATTTGTTCAACAGGATGGGCTCTACTCCATACCCTTTGTCTTGGCAGATTCAATCTTGATGATTCACCATAATCATAGTTGTGTTGAGTGTGATGACTAGTAGATCCACTTTGACTTGCTCCCCCAGAGCTGATGTTAATTCTATTTGATGATCCTCCACTTTGACCACTGTGATCATGATGATCATTTGTATTGTTGCCAATACTTCCTCCATATGGTTCAGGATCAGCATTTCCTTCATTTGCATTAGGTTCCCTTATATCAGCTTCAGGTTCATCTTCTCCTATATAGATGTCTTCCAAATTCTCAAATTCCAGAGAATCAGATTCATTTTCCTTTTGAAGACTTGGGAGCTTGGTATCATCAAATCTTACATTGATGCTTTTAATCAGCTTGTCGTCATTGATCAGATAAACCCTGTAGGCCTTAGACTCTAAAGAATAACCCAGAAAGATGTCTTCTTCAGCTTTGGCATCAAACTTTCCCAGATGCTCTTCTTTTAACACAAAGCATTTTGCACCAAACACATGAAAGTAACTCAGTGATGGTTTTCTGTTGGCCATTACTTCATAAGGAGTCTTATCCAAATCCTTGTTAATCAGAGTACGATTTTGAGTGTAGCAAGCAGTACTCACAGCTTCAGCCCAGAAATAGATTGGAAGTCTTGATTGACTAATCATTGTCCTTGCTGCTTCAATCAAGGTTCTGTTCTTCCTTTCTACGACACCATTTGGTTGTGGAGTCCTTGGAGCTGAATACTGACGAGAGATGCCCTTATCAGTACAGAAGTCATTAAGAACAGCATTGCGAAATTCTGTTCTATTATCTGATCTGATTGCCCTTACTGGCAGATTTGCTTCCTTTTCAATCTTCTTAATATGATCAATGATGACGAGTGCTGCTTCATCTTTTGAATGTAAGAATAATACCCATGTGTATTTTGAGTAGTCATCGACGATCACAAGAGCATATCTTTTCCTTGATATAGAAGGAATGTTGACTGGTCCAAGCAGATCCATATGAATCAGTTGAAGGGGTGAACCAATGTCAGTCATGCCTTTGCTCCTGTGTGATGCTTTCTTTGACTTCCCTTTTTCACATGCATCACAGAGTCCTTCTTGACAGAATTCTTTCTGTGGCAGTCCTCTCACAAGTTCCCTTTTGACTAAAGAGTTCATAGTCTTAAAGTTAAAGTATGAGAGCTTCCGATGCCATAACCAACTATCATCAGCAGAGGCCTTGCTGTAGAAACACTTGACCTCCCCCTTACTTGCTGAATCTATGTCGGCTATAAACAAACTTGATTTTCTTACACCACGGAGTGTAAGATCCCTGTTCTTCCGGTTCTGGATCAAGCAAACTTCCTTCTGAAAGATTACGTCGTATCCTTTGTCACAGAACTGACGGATACTCAGTAAATTGTGCTTGAGTCCTTCTACCAGAGAGATATCTTCAATG
The DNA here is from genome assembly GCF_001625215.2 of Daucus carota subsp. sativus. Lineage (NCBI taxonomy): Eukaryota > Viridiplantae > Streptophyta > Magnoliopsida > Apiales > Apiaceae > Daucus > Daucus carota. The sequence goes on along the minus strand of NC_030385.2, from coordinate 20,047,330 downwards.
ATGACATTTCCAACTTTCAGCTTACTATATCCCGTTGTAAATCCTTTGCTGTCATCTCCAAAGATTACAATTGGGCCGGTTCTCATCACCACATCTGTGAGCAGGGACTTTTCTCCAGTCATGTGTCTTGAACAACCACTATCAAGAACCCACACAACTTTACTTTTCTTTCCTGTGCCCTGCATTCACAAATGGATTAAACTTTCTTTGGTACCCACACACTCTTGGGTCCAGGTGGTTTAGTAGTAACAGGAGTATCAACAGAATCTGTTTTAACATGTGCTTGTTCAGGGGTGACTGGACTCTTCTCCTTTTTAGTCTTAGCAGAAGTGCTTTTAGACTTGGAGTTTAGAGTTTCCTTCTTCTTAGAAGGACAAGCAGTCTTTGCCACAAGGGCAACAGAAGGTGCAGGCATATTCATATTCATAGTAGGTGATGCAGAAAAGGATGCATTTAACATGGTATAACATGCAGACATCATATTCATAGCACATTGCATGCAACCTACTCTACCACATGGCAAATGAATAGCATTCATGTTAACAGTATTAGGCATGCTAGTAACAGAATTATCTACTTTAATCACTTTACATGCATTAGTAAGATGATTAGTAGAATTGCAATTATTACAAACTTTTCTAGCATTAGAATTCCTAGAGTTGGTGTTCTTAGGATCTAGCTTGCCATTTCTGTTGTTCTTCTTTTTGTTGGAATTAATACTTCCTAATCCAGTTTTATCAGAATCTTCTCTAACTTAGGGATTAGAAGGTACATCTTGTGTTTCCTGTTTTACTTGAGGCTTAACAACTTCCTCATTTTTCAACTCTTCCTTGATGATAAGGTCTTCTTCTATCAGAGGTTCTGTTTGTGCCTTTCTAAAGATAGGGGTCTTGGTGTTCTTTAGAATTTTAGGTACATTTGTTCCTTCAGGAGCATTCTCAGTTCCTGCTGAAACAAATATGCCTTCATTTTCTTTTCTCTTCTTTCTTTTAGAACTTTCCAAAGAACTATAGTCAAGGCCAATAGCAACCTTCTTTATCAACCCTTTGACTATCCAAGATCTCTTTCTGTAGAAAAGCAGAATTCTGATAGGCCCTAAGCTTAGTTTCTAGGTCAGCTATCTTAGACCTAAGGGACTCCTCAACTTCTGCACTACACTTCTCCTTATTCTCTAGATATTCAATTCTATCTTTAAGGTTAGTGTTCATGAGTTTCTCTAAAGCTAATTCGTCTACTCGTTCTTCAAGTTTAGCTATCTTTAGAGAAAGACTACAGTTATCTGATTCTGAAGCTAATAAACTAGTGTGCAAGTTATACATCTCTTGACCTAGTTCATTTATAGTCTTTTTATAATCAGCAGTAGTCATGTCATCAACAGAAATTTCAGGAGATACCTGAGATGGAGATTCCTCGACAGTGTCAGCCATTAATGCAAAGGCATAATTGCTCTGGACAGGTTCATCTTCAGAATCCGTGTCATCCCAGCTTTTTCCCCCAGCAATGTAAGCCCTTCCTTTATGCTTGGCCATCATTGCTTCCAACTTAGCTTTCAGCTTTTCATTCTCTTTCTTCAGATCCTCATAAGAATTCTTCTTATCATATGAGTTGCTTCTTTCTCTGACAGGAGCCGCTTTGGGTTTCCTACACTCTGTTGCAAAGTGCCCTAAGTCATTGCAGTTGTAGCATTTGACCTTGCTCTTGTCATACATGTTTGATTTGTAATTGCCAGTACTCTTAGACCCTGACCCTGAGTAACCTCCTTTACCCTGAAACTTGTTCCCTGAAGTTTTCTTGTACCGAGGGTTCTTCCTGAACTTGATATGCTTGAACCTTGCAGCCATATAAGCCATAGACTTATCTTCCAGCTGCTCCAACTCTTCCTGAGTATAGAACTCATCCTCCGGTTCACCAGAAACTTCATCAATTTCAGCTTCTACAATCTCAGTATTGGTAGAAGGGTAATCAGCTTTGATGGATGAACAATCACTCTGAGCAACAGTGTGATCATTGATACCATATTCAACTAATTGTTGATAACCAAAGTATGGTTGATCAGCAATAAGTGCAGTGGTCTTTTGTAAGGCCATACTCTTGGCTTCAGATGATCCACCACCATATATGATCTTTCTTTGTTCAAGTTCCATCTCAAACGTCTTCAGTTTTCCAAACAGCTTTTCCAAAGTCATAGTTCTGAAGTCGCTTCTTTCCCGGATGGTCTCAGTCTTCACAACTAAATGGGGTGGCATCACAAATGAGAACTTTCTGTTAATCTCTTTCTGTGGATAAGTCTTTCCATGCAGGGTGAGTTCATTCAACAGCAACATGAACCTTTCATAGATTTGAGAAATGTTCTCTCCAGGTATTGCCTGAAATGCTTCATATCTGGCAATTAGCATATCGTATCTATTTTCCCTGACTTCTTCAGATCCCTCCATCAATGCCTCTATAGTATCCCACATCTGCTTTGAAGTTTTCAGACTCAGTATCAGATGTGTCATAGTCTTGGTCATTGATTCAACAATTATGAGTTGCAGATTATGGTCATGTGCAATATATTCCTTATCAGTCTCACTGTATTCGCTTTTCTCTTTGGGAACAGACTTCTGCGGAATACGAACACCATTTTCAACAGATTCAGGAATAATCTTCATAGGAAAAAACGGACCATTTTCCAGAATCCCAAAGTACATGGGATTGGCAACTCTGATGTACAGCAACATCTTCATTTTCCAATTGTTGTAGTCATCCTTGTCAAATAGAGGTACTTTGATTCCTAACTTGTGTGTCGACATTGTTATCAGATAAAATTACGATTGTACGGACAGCTAGCTTTTTAGATTGGTAACGGAACCCAGATCTGTATATCGATCAGCCTCGCTCTGATACCAATTGTAAGGTCCAATCAGACGTAGAAGAGGGGTTGAATACGTCTATACCAATTTCTTTGATTTAATTTAATTGCGGATAATTCTGTTTCAGTCCATGTTAAATCAATCGTAAATAAATAACTCCAGCAAGTCGGGGAATATTCTTTGTATTAGAAATAATCCTCGGGTGCTACAAATTCCAACACAAGTGTCGGCTGCAGAGACTACAATCACTCTAATACAAACTCTCGATAAAAACGATATTCTAATTTAACTCTCGAGAATGTGTATAGTGTGTGCGCTTACAAAGTGTGTAGTTATTTTCAAATGAAAAAATCAAGCTCTATTTATAGGCTTTCCAACAACTAACCATGGTTAACGAGTTCGTCCTGGACGACTTGAGTTCGTTTGGGACGGATTAGATTTATCAAAATAAATCTAACTCCAAAATGTACCAAAGTTGCGCCTGAGACAAGTGAAGGTCAAACTTGGCGCCTCCAGTGGTCAAAGGTTGCGCTCGTACAGTGCAACTATGAGTATGTTACCTAGAAAATTAACCAAGTCACATATACTGAAGCTTTGACTTAGTCAAAGGCTGCGCCTTGACTAAGTCAAACTATGCGCCTCAGGGAGAGTTACACAGTGGAGTATATGAACTTAGAAAATAAACTCTAAGTTGAGTTTTTCTTCTTGAGGAGGTCAAAGGCGCAAACTTTGACTAAGTCAAAAGTTGCGCTTTTGACCTCTAGAAGTATTCCTGTACACAGAGGAGAAACTTAGAATAAATTCTAAGTTAAAAGAATGTTGCGCCTCTACAGTGGAGGCATCCACTGATATCACTCCTTTGACTGGTTGAAGTCAAACCTTGCACCTTTGAGTATACAGAGTAGCAGACTTAGAATTTTTCTAAGTTAAAACCAAAGTGGCGCTTGATGTCACAATATATACATGTATATATATATTAATTAATTGTTTGTCACTTGAATTAATCTAATTCAAGTAACTTAAATTAATAATATATATATATATATATATATATATATATGTATATATATATATGTTCATATTAATTCAAGTCTCTGTCAGCACATTCTGGAACAGTTTGACTGACTTGATCAATTAATTCGTTGATCGAATCCACTGAATACTTTCGTACGTCCTGTGCACTGGTCTGGTTCACGAACGACTCGAACTGAAATAATCCCTTGAATTCTTTTGCTTGATAATATACTTGATCAGTCATTTCGGGTTAGATGTTGCTTCGATAAATTTGATTATAAATAATCAAAATAGATGTACTGGAATCTTTTGGTCTTTGATACTTGATATTCAGGCAATCTTGATAGCAGAAACTGATTACGCTTTATTCTTCACTGAGGCTTGAACATGTAAATGAACTTCTTCTAGTGGACGGATGCTTGTCTCAGATATCTTGATTGTCTTTGTATGTTCGTATCGAATCTCCAACCTGTAGATTCCTGTATTATACTTACGTATTGTTTCCTGTCTTTTGTTGTGTTGAGTTATCGTAATTACATTTACGTTACATTATGCTTTACAACCCATACTTGATTAGGTCCAGCAAACTTAAAGAATTGATTTCTATCATGTAATACAACAGAGCCTTTTGGACTGATACTTGGCTCACTCTTGACTGAACTTACTTCCTGAACAACAGCCTTATAAACCTTAGTTTTAGGCTTTGGAACATAAGTCTCCTTCCTAACATGAGGAGGACTAGCAGTCTTTGATCTAGCATGCTTATTGTTTGTGTGTTGTCTAGGTGATGTGTTTTCATTTTTAGCATGCAAATTTCTAAAATAAGCAGACATTGTATTGAAAGCACAAAGCATGCAGTTATCAACACCATAATATTTATGACATGCATCGAAAACAGGAGCAACAGAAATATCAGTCACAGTAGTAGGAACATTAATAGATTCTACTCTAACTTTGTTAACAGATTTAAAGTTCTCAGTAGAATGACATCTATTATCCATGTTCTTACTGTTCACGAAACTATTAGGCTTGTTGAAATTAGTTCTCTCAGAGTTGACACCTAAACCAGCTTTAGGCAACCTAACATTGCCTTTCACTTTGATTGGTTCTAGTGATGTCAGGATCTCATCTCTATTCTCATTACTCTCTTTCATTTTAAGGTCTTCGTGTTTGAGTTCATATTTAATGATAACAGGAGTTTCTAACAGAGGTTCAGTTTCTGAGGATTTGAACAATGGTTGAGGGGAATCTTTTAGAACAAAAGGAATCCCTCTCTCCTCAGCACTCTTCTTAAAGGGAGTAATGTTACTAGCCTTACCTACAAATTTGTTATAGTCAAAACCTATTCCAACAGTTCTCTTGATCTCTTGTTTATCATTAAGTTCTTTGACTATAGTGGAGGCATCCTTAAAGGCTTTACACTTAACTTTTTCTTCATCTAGCAGAAGGCTTTATGCAATCTCACTCTTTTCTAGAACTCTGACTTTAGCAAATTGTAATTCTAAATCCATAGTCAGTTGTTCAATTTTAGGCTTTAATACTTTCATCTCATTCATTTTATAAGCATGAATATCTAAGACTAAAGCATTATTCTTAAGAGTGGCAGCTTTCAATTTACTTCTAGCATCATCTCTTTCTAGTCCTAATTGCATAAAAAGTTTAGGGCATGTAGGATCTACCTGAAAGCTTCCAGCAGGAGGAGGTGAAGATGATCCAGTATTAGCCATGAAAGCAACATTCCCTAACTGCTCTTCTTCATCACTGTCTGTATCATCCCAGCTTTTCCCTTCTGCCAGATAAGATTTGCTCTTGAAGTTTTGACCTCCAGAAGTACCCTGATGCTTTCTCACTAATGCATCATACTTCTACTTCAGCTCGTCGTAGGAATCTTTTCTCTTTCCTTGAACCTTGGGTTGTTTGCATTCGGTTGCGAAGTGTCCCGGTTCACCACAGTTGAAACATTTGAACTTGCTTAGGTCCACCATCCCAGTCTTGTATCCTCCTTTGCTTGTATAAGATGAGTAACCTCCTTTTTGAAACCTGTTGGCAGTAGGTTTGTACTTGTAGGAGGGGTTCTTCTCGGGATCTCATGTTTCCAAACTTCTTGGCAAACAGTGATAGAGATTGATCTTCTAACTGTTCTAACTCTTCTATTGTATAGAACTCTTCGTCACCACTGGAAGAGGCAGTCTGACCCATCTCAGGTACAACAGATTCCTGAGTGGTCTTAGAAGGAGCAACAACATCCTTTTTTTCTTCCGGTACAGGTGACTCAACAACTAGAGCTCTCGAATGGTTCAGTGTTTTACCCTAGCCATATCTCTACTTACTTTGAACTTGCTCGAGTTCATAAGTTTTCAAAACTCCGTAGAGTCTTTCTAGAGAAATCTCATTCAGATCTCTACTTTCCCTGATAGCAGTGATTCTGTGTTCCAAATGTTCGAGAAGGGTTAAGAGAAACTTCATGTTGACCTCTTTCTTGTCGTAGTATTTCCCATTCAGATTTAAGTTATTAATCAGGTTATTAAGTCTGATAAAAACTTCTAAAATTCCTTCTCCGAGATTGGAACCAAACTGTTCATACTGAGCCATCAGTATGTCTTTCTTGTTTTCCCTGACCTCTTCTGAGCCTTCGTTTATAATCTCTAGTGTATCCCAGATTTGTTTTGCGTTCGTACAATTTACAACAGCATTGTACATGACCGGATCTAGAGATTCAACCAAAATCCATTGAAGAGCGTCATCTAAGTTCATCTATTCACTCTCTTCATCTGTATACTTACAAAGTTCTTTCGGAATAGTATGATGAGGTATTAACACACCATCTTCTTCGTGTGCTAATATGACGTTCATCGGAGTAGAAACACCCTTGTTTAATATCCTGATATATTTTCTGTTGGCGGTGCGGAGGAACAACAACATATGCCTTTTCCAAAGGCCAAAGTGCTCCTTGCTGAACGGTGGGATTTTAATGCTACCGATCTTTTGTGTACTCATGTTTAAAGATTTAAAGTGAATAGTGTTTGGATGATATTTGGATTTTTGAAAGAAAAATATTTTAAATCAGAATTAATTTTTGGAATAAAATTAATTCGAATAAAAAATATTTGGACGTTACAGAGTGTGTATAGCTTCTGATACGGTAAAATGGTATCAACCTGCTCTGATGCCAATTGTTAGGTCCAGATACGATTGTAGAAGGGGGGGTTGAATACAATTGTCACAAAATAATCGCGGCGGAATAATCTGATTGGAATAAAACTTATTAATCAGATTTGAATTAATTAATATAACAATTTTTAAGTCGTTATATAATTAATATGGTTCGTTTTAATGTCCACTAGTTCGTAGAATAAATTTGACAGGAAGTATTCTAACTTAGCAGATTAAAACAACCGAGTGATCAAAGAACAGAAAACTTTGGATATAACAATAGCAAGTTACTAACAACTTGAAAGTTTACAAAGCTTTGAACAGGAACAAATGAAGAGGTTTAAGCCATATTTATAGGCAAACCACTTGAACTAGTATGACAAAGATAGCTATGACAACTCTAGGAAGTCCTATGACAATTTAAACAAGTGCTATGACATTTATATGGAAAGGTATGACATTTTGAAGCATTGTCATGGCACAAGTGGGAAGGTATGACAATCACAAGCATTGTCATACTCTCCCAAAATCGGTATGACAAACTGTGAAACTAGGTATGACAATGAAGCTTGGTCCCTAAGCATTCAAGCGGCATGACAAACTAATGGATTGTCATACCTTGTGATATCGATATGACAATCACCATTTTCATGCCTTAATCATTCTGTATGACAAACCAAATGGTTTGTCATGCCTCCTGACTGAAGCAGATGTCATGGTGCGGTATGACAAACCAATGGATTGTCATACCTTGCCCAAAAACAATATAACATTGTATTTTCTTAATATAATTAATCCAATAATTATCCACTTGATTATATTAATTATATAAACTCATAAATTAAATTAATTCGAGAGTGAATCAATTTAATAAATAAATTATATAATCCATATAATTATTTTGAGATGTGAATTAATTAATTGAATAATTATATATTGGATTTTCTTCAGCAGCAGGTCTTCTGACTTCCTTTAAAAGATCTGATTCTTTGTATGGATTGAACGACCACCTATTGTTGATGCAGAATATTTAATTTGAGTAGCTGATACACAAATGTACTGTCTGGTTCATCTGTATCTAGCTGAATCAAATATTCTTTATCAATTAAACATTTGACAAGTGGCTTGTTGTCGAGTCTTCGTCTTTGTAGTTCTTCTTCATAAGTAGAAATAGCTTGGAATTTTCTGAATAAAAAAAAGTATTAAAACTTTATACCTTCTGGACTTCTGGACGTTCTACAAAATATTATTTGTACACTGAGGCTTGAACATATTAATGAACTTCTTTCAGTGGTGTGCAGCAGCATCCTGAAATTCTTCAGACATATGATTTTAATAAATCACTTGACGTTCTTCGTACGGATTCATTCAATAGTGCTTGCTATTTACATAGCTCTCTTATCATAGTTGAGTTGATATCTCTTTAATCACAAATAGGCTAAACATATGTCTTTCAATTGGAATTGGGCCTTTGAAAATTGAGTTGTAGATTTTGAAAATTTTGACCTTGGGTCCACGAGAAATTCGGGTGATTCTTCCACCCGAAATTGTAAGTGGGTGCAAACAGGTCATTCCTAGGATTTTGAAACATCACATGTACTTGTTCAAGTTCGTGTGAAGGTTGGGTTTCAGGATTGTAATTCGGGTACGTTGACATTTGTGGGGGAGCTTTACTAGTTTTTAAAGCTTCGAGTCTCTTAGTTAGGGTAGCTAATTTGGCATCGGTTGCCATAATATTTCCTATCGAGTGCAAACCCCTATAGCTAGATGATTCAATTGACTTTTTGGGTTCCCTAGTTGACTCCCACATCATAGTCTTTTCCACTAATTCCTCGAAAAATTCCCACCCTTGGTCCTCATCTTTTTCCATGAATTTACCTGGGCAAATAGACTCTAACAACGCGGTTGTTTGACTATCTAAGTCCTTGTAGACTATTTTACAAAGTCTCCACTTTTCTATTCCGTAGTGGGGGCATTGTGAGAGTAGATTTTTAAAACTGTCAAAGAAAATTCAAAAAGACTCATTTTCCCTTTGATGAAATTGATTTATTTCATTTGTAATTCGGGTGGTCTTATGGTGGGGGCATTGTAAGAGTATATTTTTAAAACTATCAAAGAAAATTCAAAAAGACTCATTTTCCCTTTGATGAAATTGATTTATTTCATTTGTATTCGGGTGGTCTTATGGTTTGGAAAATACTTTTTAAGAAATACCACAACGAACCCCTCCCACGTGGAAATAGAATTAATGGGAAGACTATATAGCCATTTTTTAGAATTCTCCTTAAGCGCAAAATTAATGAGCCTAAGTCTAATTGAATCTTCTGTTAATTGCTGGAGCTTTTGGAGGGAACAAACTTCCTCGAATTCTTGGATGAAAAGATAAGGATCATCACCTTCGCTCCCTAAAAACTTAGGCAACAAACTAATATGGTGTGCCTTGATCTCGAAATTATTCCCATTAACGGGAGGAAAGGTGATGCACAACGGTTGAGCGGAACGAGATGAATAACAACGATCTTTAAGAGACAACGCCATGTTTACTATCGAATCGCTAACTTCTATGGGTTCAGAGTCCGAAGAAGACGAAGAAGAAGGAATCTCGACTATAGGTCTAACTGATCTAGATGATTTGTTCTTAACCCAAGTAGTTCGCATAAACGACAAACATGTAGCAATTAAGTGCGAAAAAGTTACACACACAAAATAAAGGGTGTAAAAGTGAAAGAAAAACCTAAATCTAGGGTTCCCCAATAAAATGAACTAGACCTTGCTCCTAACGTTAAGGTCCATCATAAACTCGATAAATCAAAAATTATTCAGACCGGTTTGGCCCGTTTGGAGCAGGCATTGCCAAGAGGCCAATCTCCGCGCTTCGACACCAAAACCTTAATTGGCCAGGTAAGCTTTCGCTAGTCCTTAGACACCAAAGAGTCGGAATAATTAAAGATTACTCGTTTTTCAGGTACCTTTCTAATTGAGCGCGAAATCCTAGCGGCTAATGTCTAATTCAATTTTATTAAAGGATAGGGTATGCAAAATGAAGAATTAAATCATTGTGGGGCCAGATAAAGAGTGATGAAATCCCTTCCCTTATCTTGTGAGTGGTTTTTCCCTTAAGATTTATTTAGAATGATGCACCACATCATGAGATAATTAAAAATGATAAACAAATATGGATGCTTTATACTACGTGTTCTATCTAAAGAAAGGAAAAATAAACGTACCCTAGGGTCCTCCAGCGATCACCACAATTAAAGGTACGAAAATTTAAAAACAAAAATTAAAATCTATCTAATATTTTTGGATTTTAAATATTTGATTTGTTTGTGTTTTTTTAATTTCAGATTTTTTTGTGTGTTTTTCTAAATACAAAAACGAAAGACGAAAGTGGAAAGATACGGTTACCAAAGCAAAGCTTCCGAATTCCAAGCAAAATTCATCCACTTTAATCCATGATTCCTGAATATTCCTCCAAATTCCTTGAAATAAAATAAAAAGTTAGAGCAAAACTAATCCGAAAGATTAAAAATAAAGGTGTGAATAATAAATTATAACCCCCGGCACGGCGCCAAAAAACTTGATGTGCAAAAATATATTATTCTAAATCGCAAGCGCACGATCGTCGTATTAAAAATTAAGATTCGAATCCACAGAGATTATTAATTTTATTTTCACAACTTGTTAGGTCCAGATACGATTGTAGAAGGGGGGGGTTGAATACAATCGTTACAAAATAATCGCGGAAGTGAATCTGATTGAATATAACTTGTTAATCAGATTTATAATTAATTAATATAACAATGTTTGAAGTCGTTATATAATTAAAATGGTTCAGTTTTAATGTCCACTAAAGTTCGTAGAATAAAATCGACAGGGTATATTCTAGATTTAGTGATTAAAACAACCGGGTTATCAAAGCACAGAAAACTGTGGATATAACGATCAAGCAAGTTACGAACAACTTGAAAGCTTTACAAGTGCTTTGATTTACAAAGTGATGAACACTTGAAATGAAGAATACTAAGCCATATTTATAGGCAAAGCATTTGTACTTGTAAGACAATTGAAAGACAAGACAATTGTGAGTAGCAAAGACAAAGTGGCAAGGGCAAGACAATTTTAGATTGCCTTGCAAGCACAAGACACAGCAGAAAGACAATTTTATAGCTAGCAAGACAATTCAGAGCTCGGTCAGACAATTGTCAATTGTCTTGGCAGGATTTTACTCTCGGCCAGACAACCAAGAATTGTCTTGGAAGCTTCATTCGGTCAGACAATCAACAATTGTCTTGCAGAACTTCATTCGGTCAGACAATCAACAATTGTCTTGCTGATCTTCATTCGATCAGACAATCAACAATTGTCTTGCTGATCTTCATTCGGTCAGACAATCAACAATTGTCTTGCTGATCTTCATTCGGTCAGACAATCAACAATTGTCTTGCACGCTTCCGGATTTCTTCGGTAAGACAAAGTCTGATTGTCTTGGCTGTTGCTGCATTCAACTTAGAAACAGATTCGGTAAGACAATCTTGGATTGTCTTACTGAGTTTGTTTTGATGATTTAAGGATGTTATTTAAGATATATATTAAATAGAAAATTATCCACTTAATTAAATTAATCATATAAATTCATAAATTAAATTAATTCGTGAGTGAATTAATTTAACAAATAAATTACATAAATAATATAATTATTTGAGAAGTGAAATAATAATCTATTAAATATTTAATCACCTATTCTTCAGTAGAACAGCTTCCCGTCTTCTTTAAACATTAATAACTTCGTCTTGATCTGTCGAACGAACAAACCATCAAATCTGCTTGACTTCAAATATTTAATTTGAATAACTGATACACAGATGTATTGTCTGGTTCATCTGTATCTAGTTAAATCAAATATTCTTTGTCAAATAAACATTAAGAAATTGATTTGTTCGTCGAGTCTTCGTCTTGTAAGTACTTCTCCATTTAAATGGAATCTTCTGATAAAATAAAGTATAGAAACTTTATATCTTCTGAACTCCTGGACGTGCCACAAAAGATTATTTGTGCACTGAGGCTTGAACATATTAATGAACTTCTTTCAGTGGTGTGCAGCAGCATCCTGGAATTTATCTGACATATAATTCCCATAAATCATTTGACGTTCTTCGTACGGATTCCGATGACTTGCTATTTACTGAGCTTTCTTATCTGAGTTGAGTTGTACCTCTTTAAATACAAATAGGCTGAACATATGCCTTTCAATCTCCCCCTATTTGTTTGTTAACATAACATGCAAATTTCCTAGAGGATAACTCAACTAACAGATAAGACAAAGATTTAAACAATGGAATGTAAATAGCAAAAGTTTATGGCTTGCATTAAACATTAAACCATAATCATAAATAGATTACAAAAGGATGTTCCTTGAACATATCTAACAAATATCCTAATCAATCTATTCACTCAGAACGAGTGACTTCTCCTTCTTCAGCATCTGAACAGTGAATAATTGGAGTAGAAGGCTCATTCTGAGTAGGCTCTTCAGCTGTAGTGGATTCTCCACGCTTCTTTCTTTCACGAGCCAATGAAAGATGATATTGAACCTCTATATCCACAGGGTCTTCGATAAAATCTGCTGGCTGAGATTGGTTAATGTAATTCATCTTTCTGAAGTATTGTTGAATGTTTCTCCTTGTGCAGTAATTCACAATTTCAGTATCAGCATCAGCTTTAGCTTTCGTAGCGAAGCCCTTGGTACGTAGAATTGTTGATACAAGAACCATCTGACTAACATCATACTTAAGAAGATGTTGGTGGTCCAGGTAGAAGGTTCCAAACTTTCCCTCGTGAATGAACTTGACACAGTATGGATTTCTGACAACTTGTGGACTGTTATGAATTGCACAATCCATAAGTCTGTCACGTAGGAGTTCATTCAGATTTGAGCTGCATCTAATCTTGTTACGAATCACCCAGATTTCAGTTAGAGATAGAAACTTGAATAAATCAATTGAAACCCTGAATGTTCCGTTTCTCTGAGTAGAAATAATGATCTCCCATTCATTGAGAAGATTCTTGACACCAATAGTTAAATATTCTAACTCGAGAGCAAGAGCACGCATAAACATATCTTCATTAGGGTTAGCCTCTCTCAGGTCATAAATGAAGGATTTGAACTTACCATCATTGAAAGGTTCCCTTTGAGGTCCAGAGAGGATTTGTCTAGCAATATCCCAGCTTTCACCAACTTTCCTGGAGATATCCTCTCTCTTTTCTTTGCACTTAGCATCCCACAGTTTCTGTTTCTCCAGCTTGACCAACTCATCAGTTGTCCTCTTTTCATCCACCAGTTTCTGCAGTTCCTGAAGCTTTGCTTTGCTAGCTTCATGTTGAGCTTTAAACATTTTGACCTTTTCCATGTGCTCAGGGTCCACAGACTGATCTTCATTGAAAAGAAAGCCTTCCTCGAAACGACCTTCTTCCTCAGCTTCAAAATAAGCAGAATCAAATGCATCATCATCATCAACATCTTCAGGAATATTGTCATAATCCTGATTAGTGAAGATGTTCTCAGTTTCAGGCATTTTGCCTTTAGATTTGCTAGCTGCAGAAGAATCCTTTTCACTTGCTCCTTCTCCACCCTTATCACTCCTATCAGTATCACCACCCTTATCACTCCTATCAGCAGCATCAGCATCAGCATTGCTGTCATCCTTATCTTTGTCATCCTTATCCTTCTCCCCCTTAGTTGAGGGATCCTCTGGAGTAGACTGAGATGTTGACGGATTGATCTTTAAGTGTTGAACAACTTGAGCCAAAGTTTGCTCCAAGTTGTCAAGCTTCGTCAGACAGAGCTCCTGAGTTTTATCAAATTTGTCCATCCTAGAGTGAATGCCCCGTACATGATCATCCAATTCCTTTTTCAGAGAAGTAAAGGAGGGATCAACAACTTTCTCTTGCAGAGTCACTAGCTCTCCACTTCTGAATCTGGCATTCTCAGCATTCAACCTTTCTAACTCAGCTTTCAGAGCAGCCATTTGTTCCTGTAGCAGATCTGTGTTGGTGTGTGCACTCACCTCACGAACACTCAAAGATTTTTCACTATCCTCTCGTGCATGTGTTTCGCTCGGTGTTTGCCTGATTTCACTCGTAGTTTTCACACCATCACCAGAGCCTGTATATACAACCATAGTTCCCTGAGATGGAACCGTAGGAAGTGAAAGAACAAATTGTCCTTCAGATGCCTGTGAAGGCTGATGTACTTACAGGTTGCCAAGTAGATCCTGATCCAAAAAGAAAGAGTGATCAGTAAATTTTTCATATAACATGTTTTGAAATTCTGTGCTCTCTCTAAGTGAAGAATCAAAAGACACAGGTTCAGTGTTTACTAGCGTGAGTGCTAGTTGTGTGCTTGACTCTTTACAGGATACCGCGGTCGGACGGCCAATTTCAATAAATGCATTCTGTGGAGAGAATGAATCTAGAGACTGTATATTTACCGTTTCAGTGTCCAAATCCTTTTGGGAGGAAATGGATGCAGCTGCAGTTGTCTCTGGTTCTGCCACCCTTTGCTTCTTATGAGACAGAGCTGCGGGATCTCTTAAAAGTGTACTCCCACTCCGTTTTCGAGCTACCTTTCTAACAACAGGGGTTGAAGTAGTGTTGTTTGAAGTGTTTGATGAAGAATCAGTAGTTGAAATGGAAACATCAGCTTGGATATGAACCTGGGTGTTTTCAGGTTCAATGCTGGGAGTCTGGAAATCAAATCCAATATCACAATCAAAATCTGCAATATCAATATTAAAGGTATCAGTGAGATTTGAAAGTACCTGAGCTACCTGTAAATCAGCCCTGAAGTCCTGTAGGCCTGGATTGATAGCAGAATCAGCAGGCAGTGGCTGAGAGGTTGATTGAGGTTGAGGAATGGTATGTGTATGTGTAGGTGAAGGTGTTGGTTCAGATTGAGAGGGAAGGATGGAGGCTTGTTGGTCTGGGAAGAAGTTGTAATGTGGAGGGGATTGGTGTTGAGATTGGTGAGGAGAATTGTATGATGATTGGTGAGGTGATTGATGTGGTGAATTGTAAGGAGGGTTGTAGGGAGAGTAATGTGAGGATTGGCTGGATGACTGATAGTCTTGCAGAAGTTGTAGAGGTTGAGGGTTGTGTGGAGGTGATTGTTGTTGAGGTTGTTCTTGTTGAGCTTGTTGTTGTTGTTGAGGTTGATATTGTTGTTGTTGTAGTGGTGCTGGAACTTGAACAGGTTGGAATGGAGCACTGAATTGCTCTAGCATGAAAGGAGTCACCACCAGTGGCACATTGTCATGCTTTTTCTTGTTCACCAGCCTGGTCTGAATCTTGGCACAAGTCCTTTGAATAGGAACAACAGGAGAATCTATGTACATGTGCCTATCAGCATCATCCATTTTATCATTCATGAATAACATCAGAAACCTGGGATAGAAGCATTCAACTTTCTCATTCCTTTGAATTGATCTCTGTGTAACAGACCCCACCTTTCTGATAATCTCCCTCAGCAATATCTTCCCAAAGTTGATTCGACGGTTATAAGCTATGCTGAATCCAAAGATTTGCAGCATCGAAGATATATTCCCAAAGTTCTTTCGATTAGTGGGAGCAAACACCTTGGCAAGGGTGTCAAAGAACACATCCCATTCAGCCTTCAGATTTCCCTTTGACATCTTCGGGAGAAAAATCTGACCTTGATAGTGAATATCCTGAAAGAATTGTCTCAGTTCATCCTCTGAGGGATCTGGCTCAAAATTGTCCCTTGGAAGTCCTAAGATCCGGTTCACATCATCGACAGTGATTACAATACGTTTCCTGTTAGGTAGATCCCCTATTATCTTGTAATTCTCCAGAGTCGTAGAATTAACAGCATTTGAGTAGAAGTCAAAAAGAGGTTGCAGCTTGACTTGAATATCTGCTGTGAGCGCAGTACTGACTAGACTCTGTCTTGAAAGAAATCTAACCCAAGTCCGGAATCTATCAGAACAGTCATCAGGGTTAAGGCTGGCACAGTAGTTAGTCTCAGCAATCACAAACTCTCCGGCCATTTTTAATAATTAAAAAATTGAATTAAGCGAGAATTTTTCAAATTAAATGTGAATTCTCAAATATCTCGCAAATTTCAACTAATAATTAAAACTTGATTAATTAATTAATAATTCGAACTATTAGAATATTTATCGAATTAAAATTTAATTAACTTAAATGGCACTTAATCAATCCTTTAAGTCTCAATAACTCAGCAACACACCAAACAACCCCTTAAAATCGAAAACCCCAATTTTCACTAATTCCAAACCAAACGCAGCCTTAAATCAAAACTCCAAGAACCCTAACTTGATTTCAAACCCAAAATCCAAGCTAATCAACTCAGTCCAAAAATCACACAAGCAAAACAGAGGAATCGAGTCACAAACAGCCACACCAAACAGAGTTTGAGAGATTCCAAGCAAGAACAGTCGAGGTTCGAAATTCCGATCAAAAACCGGCAGAGTTCCGGCTGAAATCGAGTGATTAGGAGTAACACAACAAGCGTTTAAGCTTGAAAACGTGATCAAAGCAAGTTTTTATCGATTAAACTTGAAAAACGAAGATCGATCGTGTGTGTGTAGTTCTTGTATGCAGTGGTGAAGAAGATGAAGGCAACGGGCAAGACAATCGAATTGTCTTGCTCGAATTGTCTTGAGACATATATATACATACAGCAAGACAAAGAGGGGAGTGGTCTCGGTAAGACAATTCAAAATTGTCTTGCCGAGACCGAGTAATGCAGACTAATAAAGTGTCAGTAAGACAATTTCAATTGTCTTACTGATACAACAGGCGAATAAACGGCATGCTCGGTAAGACAATCTAATTGTCTTGCCGAGTAGTTTGAAACTTACTGAAAAACCGGTTCAGCAAGACAATTTAATTGTCTTGCCGAGCCAATCAGTAGACAAAGTAATTGTCTAACAGAAAAACAAATATTAATAATAATATGATTTTTGATTAATTTAAAAGATAAAACTTTTTGCACTTAAAATCAAAAATCTATAATAAAAACAATACTATATATTACACAAATAGTTTGTAAATTCCAACTTTAATTAAATATAAATACTTATGACTTTAACTTTAATTCAAAAAGATGAATTAACTTAAAATCAAATATTTATGCTTAATTAATTTTGAAAAATACAAAATAATTACAAATAATTATCTAAATGCTTAGGGAATATTACAGAGGAGTGTATGAGCACTTAGAAAATTACAGACTAATATACAAGCATGCATAATTACTCAGAATATTATCAGATAATATGCAGAAAATCATATAAAATCTAATAATATAGATATAATTATACAGAAAATTCACAAAAACATATACAAAAACATATAATGCATATGAAAAATATATACAAGAGAACTATGTCATATTTAACATCCCTAATTCACAAACCAGCTTAGAGAAAGTGGATTCATCCAGTGGTTTAGTGAAGATGTCAGCAATTTGATCAGTCGTGGGTACAAAATGTAACACCACTGTACCATTCATGACATGTTCTCGAATGAAATGATACCTGATATCAATGTGCTTGGTTCTTGAATGTTGAACCGGATTGTTGGAAATGGCTATGGCACTTGTATTATCACAAAATATAGGAATTTTGTTTACTACAACACCATAATCATTCAGTTGATTCTTGATCCACAAGATCTGAGCACAGCAGCTTCCAGCAGCAATATACTCAGCTGCAGCAGTAGAAGTAGACACGGAGTGTTGCTTCTTGCTATACCAGGAAACCAACCGACGTCCTAGAAATTGACAGCTTCCAGACGTACTCTTCCTATCAATCCTGCATCCTGCATAATCAGAGTCTGTATAGCCAGTTAAGTCAAAACCATTATTCTTAGGGTACCAAATACCTAATCCAGGTGTACCCTTAAGATATCTAAAGATTCTTTTGACGGCTATAAGATGTGATTCTTTAGGATCAGCTTGGAACCTAGCACACAAACATGTTGCAAATATGATATCTGGTCTACTTGCAGTAAGATAAAGTAATGAGCCAATCATACCTCGATAGCTTGTGATATCAACTTTCTTACCAGATTTATCCTGGTCAAGCTTTGTGGCAGTGGCCATGGGTGTCTTTGCCGGTGAAAAGTCTTCCAGATTGAACTTTCGAAGAAGATCTCTGACATACTTGGATTGGCAAATGAATATTCCATCTTCCTTTTGGCTTACTTGAAGACCAAGGAAGTAGGACAGCTCACCCATCATACTCATCTCATAGTTACTCTGCATCAACTTAGCAAATCTCTTGCACAAGTTATCGTTAGTAGAACCAAATATAATATCATCAACATATATTTGTACAAATATCATATCCTTATCATGCAATTTGTAAAAGAGAGTTTTGTCTATGACACCTCTAGTAAAATTGTTTTCAATTAAAAATTCAGAGAGAGTGTCATACCATGTCCTTGGTGACTGCTTGAGTCCATAGAAAGCTTTGAATAGGAAGTATACAAAATCAGCAAACTCTGGATTTTCAAAGCCAGGGGGCTGTTCCAGATATACTTCTTCTTCTAGCTTTCCATTCAGAAATGCACTTTTCACATCCATTTGATAAACCTTGAAGTTGGAGTGTGCAGCAAATGCAAGAAATATTCTGATGGCTTCAAGACGAGCAACTGGAGCATAGGTTTCATCATAATCAATTCCTTCTTCTTGTGAATAACCTTTTGCAAACAGTCTGGCTTTGTTTCTCACAACAATGCCATCACCATCTAACTTGTTACGGAAGACCCATCTAGCTCCAATGGTAGATTTTCCTTTTGGTTTTGGAACCAGGGCCCAGACTTCTTGTCTCTCAAATTGATTGAGTTCTTCTTGCATGGCAAGAACCCAATCAGGATCAGCAAGTGCTTCTTCTATTTTCTTTGGTTCTAGTTGAGATAGAAACCCAGAGAATAGGCATTCATTTGTCGTAGCACTTCTAGTCTTGACACCAACATCAGGATCACCAATAATTAAATCAAAGGGATGATCTCTGCTCCAAATCCTTTCCCTTGGAAGATGTGTCCTTGATGATTCAGCAGTATTATCATTGAGCTGAAATGTGTGACTAGTTGATCCATCAGCTCCCCCTGAGTTGTTGCCAAGTTGACTTGATGATCCACCACTGGCACTAGTGGAATCTCCAGTGTTTCCAACATTTCCTCCACCATTGCCTGGATCATTACCATCATTGTTGTCATCTCCTGTTGCAACCTCAGGTGGTATATCATCATCTGAATCAGAATCTGGATAGTTGTCAAACTTTAGAGATTCAGATGGATCAGCAGATTGTAAACTAGGGAGTTTAGTGTCATCAAATGTAACATTGACACTAACTTTCATTGACAGAGTATCAATCACAAAAACTCTATAAGCACTTATTGTATAACCAACAAAAATTGCTTCAGATGCCTTTGGCTCAAACTTGTTCAAGTTCTCTTCACCATCCTTGAGAACAAAACACTTGGCTCCAAAAACATGAAGATGTTTGACATATGGTTTCTTGTCTTTATACAAATGAAATGGAGTTTTCATATGATCCTTGTTGATCAAAGTTCTATTCTGGGTATAGCAGGCAGTAGACACAGCTTCAGCCCAAAAGTACAGAGGAAGCTTTGCTTCAGCAATCATAGTCCTTGCAGCTTCGATCACTGTACGATTCTTTCTTTCGACGACTCCATTCTGCTGAGGAGTCCTTGGTGCTGAATACTGCCTTCTAATTCCCTGCTCAGAGTAAAAGTTGATTAGAGTTTGATTCTTGAATTCCGTGCCATTATCTAACCTTACAGCTTTCACTGGCACACCCTTTTCTAATTCAACTGACTTTATATGATCAATCACTGTCATCGGGGTTTCATCCTTAGAAGCTAGGAAGTAAACCCAGGTAAATTTCGAGAAGTCATCCACAATGACTAAGGCATATCTTCCTCCATCAATTGATGCAACATTCACAGGACCATACAAATCCATATGCAGTAAGTGAAGTGGATTTGTAATGGTATTGATGGTTTTGCCTTTGTGAGATGCTCTCTTCGCTTTTCCTTTCTGACAAGCTTCACAAAGATCATCAGATGAGAATTCCAGGGAAGGCAAACCTCTCACTAGATCTCTCTTGACTAGAGAGTTCATGGTTTTGAAGTTGAGGTGTGAGAGTTTCTTATGCCATAACCAACTATCTTCAGCAGACGCTTTGGCGTAGAAACAGTGAACTTCGTTTCCAGGTCCTGAAGACAAATCAGCTACGAATATATTGCCTTTCCTTATGCCACATAGTGAAGGACGTTTATCCTTGATATGTTTAATGATACATATCTCCTTTTCAAAATGAACATAATATCCCTTGTCACAAAACTGACTAACACTCAGGAGATTATGTTGAAGTCCTTCCACTATAGCAATTTCTTCTATGATGATCTTTCCAATTTTGTACTTGCCATATCCCACAGTACGACCTTTGCTATTATCAGCAAAGCTCACTGTTGGGCCAGCTCCTTCTCTTATGTCTTCCAGCAGGGATCTATTGCCAGTCATGTGCATTGACGCTCCACTGTCAAGCACCCAGGTAACACGAACAATTCCACTGGCACCCTGCAAAAGACAACTTGATTAAACATTCTTTGGGACCCACACTTGATTGGGTCCAGCAAACTTAAAGAACTGATTTCTATCAGGTGTAACAACAGAGCCTCTTGGACTGATACTTGGTTCAGACTTGACTGAACTTACTTCCTTAACAACAGCCTTATAAACCTTAGTTTTAGACTTTGGAACATAAGTCTCCTTCCTAACACGAGTAGGACTAGCAGTCTTTGATCTAGCATGCTTGTTGCTTGTGTGTTGTCTAGGTGATGTATTTTCATTTCTAGCATGCAAATCTTTAAAATAAGCAGACATCAAATTGAAAGCACAAGTCATACAATTATCAACACTACAAGATTTATGACATGCATCAAAAGCAGGAACAACAGGAGTATCAGTCATAGTAGTAGGAACATCAATAGATTCTACTCTAACCTTGTTATTAGATTTAAAATTCTCAGTAGAATGACATCTACTGTTCTTGTTTTACTATTCACAAAATTATTAGGCTTGTTGAATTTAGTTCTCTCAGAGTTGACACCTAAACCAGCTTTAGGCAACCTAACATTGCCTTTCACTTTGATTGGTTTTAGTGATGTCAGGATCTCATCTCTCTTCTCATTACTCTCTTTCAATTTAAGGTCTTCCTGTTTGAGTTCATATCTAATGACAACAGGAGTTTCTAAAAGAGGTTCAGCTTCTGAGGTTTTAAACAAAGGTTTAAGGGAATCTTTCAAAACAAAAGGAATCCCTCTCTCCTCAGCACTCTTCTTAAAAGGAGTAATGTTACTATCCTTACCTACAGATTTGTTATAGTCAAAACCTATTCCAACAGTTCTCTTGATCTCTTGTTTATAATTAAGTTCTTTGACTATCATGGAGGCATCCTTAAAGGCTTTACATTTCACTTTCTCTTCGTCTAGCTGAAGTTTTAAAGCAATCTCACCTTTCTCTAGAACTTTGACTTTAGCACATTGTAATCCTAAATCCATAGTCAATTGTTCTATTTTAGGTTTTAATACTTTCATCTCATTCATCTTATAAGCATGAATTTCTAAGACTAAAGTATCAATTTTAAGATTAGCAGCTTTCATCTTTTTAATAGCATCATCTCTTTAAAGTCTTAATTGCATAAATAGTTTAGGGCATGTAGGATCTACCTGAAAGCTTCCAGCAGGAGGAGGTGAAGATGATCCAGTATTAGCCATGAAAGCAACATTCCCTAGCTGCTCCTCTTCATCACTATCTGTATCATCCCAGCTTTTGCCTTCTGCCAGATAAGACTTGCTCTTGAAGTTTTGACTTCCAGAAGTACCATGATGCTTTCTTACTAAGGCATCATACTTCTGCTTCAGCTCATCATACGAATCCTTTTTCTTTCCTTGAACCTTGGGTCCAGGTTCACCACAGTTGAAACATTTAAATTTACTTCTGTCCACCATCCCAGTCTTGTATCCTCCTTTGCTTGTTGAAGATGAATAGCCTCCCTTCTGAAACTTACTAACAGTAGGTTTGTATTTATAGGAAGGGTTCTTCCTGAATCTCATGTTTCCAAACTTCTTGGCAAACAGTGATAGAGATTGATCTTCTAACTGTTCAAGCTCTTCCATTGTATAGAACTCTTCGTCACCACTGGAAGAAGCAATCTGACCCATCTCAGGTAACAAATTCCTGAGTAGTCTTAGAAGGAACAACAACATCCTTCTTCTTTTCTTCCGGTACAGGTGACTCAACAACTAGAGCTCTCGAATGGTACTGTGTTTTACCCAAGCCATATCAAAGCACAGAAAACTGTGGATATAACGATCAAGCAAGTTACGAACAACTTGAAAGCTTTACAAGTGCTTTGATTTACAATGTGATGAACACTTGAAATGAAGAATACTAAGCCATATTTATAGGCAAAGCATTTGTACTTGTAAGACAATTGAAAGACAAGACAATTGTGAGTAGCAAAGACAAAGTGGCAAGGGCAAGAAAATTTTAGATTGCCTTGCAAGCACAAGACACAGCAGAAAGACAATTTTATAGCTAGCAAGACAATTCAGAGCTCGGTCAGACAATTGTCAATTGTCTTGGCAGGATTTTACTCTCGGCCAGACAATCAAGAATTGTCTTGGAAGCTTCATTCGGTCAGACAATCAACAATTGTCTTGCAGAACTTCATTCGGTCAGACAATCAACAATTGTCTTGCTGATCTTCATTCGGTCAGACAATCAACAATTGTCTTGCACGCTTCCGGATTTCTTCGGTAAGACAAAGTTTGATTGTCTTGGCTGTTGCTGCATTCAACTTAGAAACAGATTCGGTAAGACAATCTTGGATTGTCTTACTGAGTTTGTTTTGATGATTTAAGGATGTTATTTAAGATATATATTAAATAGAAAATTATCCACTTAATTAAATTAATCATATAAATTCATAAATTAAATTAATTAGTGAGTGAATTAATTTAACAAATAAATTACATAAATAATATAATTATTTGAGAAGTGAAATAATAATCTATTAAATATTTAATCACCTATTCTTCAGTAGAACAGCTTCCCGTCTTCTTTAAACATTAATAACTTCGTCTTGATCTGTCGAACGAACGAACCATCAAATCTGCTTGACTTCAAATATTTAATTTGAATAACTGATACACAGATGTACTGTCTGGTTCATCTGCATCTAGTTAAATCAAATATTCTTTGTCAAATAAACATTAAGAAATTGATTTGTTCGTCGAGTCTTCGTCTTGTAAGTACTTCTCCATTTAAATGGAATCTTCTGATGAAATAAAGTATAGAAACTTTATATCTTCTGAACTCCTGGACGTGCCACAAAAGATTATTTGTGCACTGAGGCTTGAACATATTAATGAACTTCTTTCAATGGTGTGCAGCAGCATCCTGGAATTTATCTGACATATAATTCCCATAAATCATTTGACGTTCTTCGTACGGATTCCGATGACTTGCTATTTACTGAGCTTTCTTATCTGAGTTGAGTTGTACCTCTTTAAATACAAATAGGCTGAACATATGCCTTTCACAACTCCTTAAATTCCAATCTAGACGAATTAGGACAATTTGATTAGTGAAGATGGTTTTTTTCTGAAATAATTAATTTAATATTATAAAAGTGAGAATCTAATTTAATCGCCAAAATTCATAACCAAAATTAATTGACCAAGTAATCTCATTATAATCGACGTAGCATGAATCAACTTTGAACCAAATTACTACCTAAGCTAGTAAAATTGAAAAGAAAATTTCTAAAACAATAATACACGTAATCATGACAAGAGTGTGAAGATACATTCAACCAAACCCATTTAGCTAAAACACAGATTACTAAATTAAAATAAACCGTATCACTAAACAAGCAACACAAACTTAATTGTATCAGTTAACAAACATGAAACAAAACCAGCGCAACAAACACTTTGCTTCAACTTGCACACGGAAAACAAATAGAAAATATTACTCAACATCAAAAGAAAACAAATTACAATCCAAGCCCAGGCAAATGACTCGGTCCTCAGCAACACAGAACTCAAAGACTAGGCCAAAATAAACAACAACAAAGTGACTCGGAACAACAGTGACTACTCGACTCAGTGACCACTCGACTCCATTACAAACGACCCAACTCTCAAAACGCAGCGGAAGTTAAACAAAAGAGAACAGTGGCTTCAACTCAAAGAAAGAGAACGACTCGACTCTGTTTCTATGACTCAGATTTTAGGAAGCTAAATTCAAAAGAACGCAGCGAAGCACAAAACGCAGCAGCGAAAACTCTACAACTCGATGATTAAACTAAATTGCGACTCGGTGACTTAGCTGAAAAGGAGTTCAACACCTGTAAACTCAAAACCCAGCAATGCAATAGGACGCAACTCAACTAAGTAGCAAAACCAGAATCGAATGGAAATAAAAAAACGAAGCAGCAACTTCAGCAAAAACCCAGGACAACGACTCGCCATAACATAAACTTAACTTTTGTTCAAGTTAATATAAACAGATCGACTCGCTTAAATAAGACAGAATAGTGGAAGCAACTCAGAGTAGTAAAAAGAGGGATGAAGGGGTGTTAACTATTGTTTTTCACATGAATCATGCGGTGGGTTCCGAAGATTCTGAATTTTTCACCTTTTAAATTATTGTTTCCATTGTGTTTTACGCATCGAAACCCAACACACACACACACATTTAAATATTTAGACACACACAGACACACTATCACTTGAGCTACTTTGAGATTTAATATAACTCAAGTAATAACCAAATAATAGTGTATACATATATGATGTATTATGCAGGCACCATTTCAAGTCAAAATGCTAGTCAAAGGAGTGATATCTTCCATGAATGATGTGCCAAAAATAATGATTTTGATTGCAAGTGCATAATCCCGTTTTAATATTTTTAGATTCGATCCACAAGGACTAAATTTATTTTCGCGAAAACCTTATTTTCTAATTTAGGCGAATTAGACAAATTAGTTTTTGAAAGATTTTGAATTATCAATTAACTACTTAATTAATAATGTTAGCTAAATAATTAATTACATAATTAACCAACAATTGAATAAAACAAAACAATAAGTTATCGTGACTGTGTGTGTACAGTTCGCGGAAGGAAAATAATAATGTAATAATAGAAAAGCGTGACCACCGAGAAAAACAACAGATCAGTAAACAAAATTAATAATAATAAGAAAAGTGGACGCGTGGTCGAAACATAAAGAAACCAGATGTACTGACCAGAATACAGACAGAAACTAAAACAATTATCGGACTACGGAACAGTTAAGAGTACCCCATCGGAATCAATGGAGGTGTCCGGAATAGTTCAAATCTCGTCGGAAAATTGATTTCACCGGAAAATCTAGCTATTCCGACTATAACAAATAAAAGCCCACTAAACTCTAAACCAAATTTGACATTAAATTCTACGCTAAATAGCCCCTAAACTACCCATTTCTTGATCAAAACAAGATTCAAACCAAACCAAAACAACTCGAAATTATACCAAAGTTCAAATCTAGCCTAAACATAATATTTCCAACATAAACCCACTAACCTCATTTCAAAATCATCAACTAAAATTTATACTAAAAAGACTCCAAAAATACCAAAATCAAGAACAAGAACACTACCAAATCATACCAAACTAACTTCAAATCCAACAAAACTTCAAAACTAGCTTATCTACCATGTTTCTAACAAAACCCCATCAAACTACAAACCAAAATCAAAAACAAAAATACTAAATCATTAAACCCACTAATAAAATTGAGATTTAAAAGGGGCTTAATCTAAATACCAAAATGTAAACTAAAACATAAAATAAAGGCTCATTCAACCCACAAGTGGTTGGCATAAATTAATGCCACTTTATCCACTTGTTGAAAATAAAGGTTTTCATAGCCATAAATTTCAACAAGGTAAAGATGTAGGAGATTGTTGATAGAGGAATTCGGTGAATCAACAAACGTGAGGTTCGTTGCCGGAATTAGGTGTATCACGGTGATTATATGATGGAAATCCGTCGTGGGTGGAGGTTTTAGGTGTTTGAGGGTGGCTGAGATCAAGGGAATATAATTCTGCTCTCGTTCTCACAACTCTCGATATATCCCCTTGATGTGCCTACGTACCCCTTTATATGGGGGATCAAGCCGTACGTAGTTCTATAGAACCAAGACTCCTAGTTTGATCAGGACTAGGCCTCTTGGGGATAAGACCAACTTTGGGTCGATGACTTATCACTTAGAGTTCTACTCCAGTTAGAAGTAAGCCTTGAGGCAATTACCCTAGACACCTAGTCCAAGTACCTCACGGATACGGCATCATCTCTACTACGAGAGATGACACTAACTGCTACTCTTCGTAGCATGGAGGAGACATTGGATAAAGCCGTGACCACTTCCTTGAGGTGTAGGGACGCGTCCTTACCCCCTAATGAAGGTTCTCACTAAGAGGTAAGACCATTGAGGAGCCAGATTCCACGCTCGTCTCAGTCCCCCAATGAGGGCTAACTCACCAGAATACAGGACCCAGACATATGATCGGCCTTCATATCACCCCTGAGGGCCTTCTACAATCATGATCACCCCAAGCCCCCGCACGAGGACAACCCGGTAGATAGCAGGATTGGGGATTATTAATCACGCCCGGTCGTAACCCGGGAACTACCAGATGAGCCTGATAACTTCCAGATGAGCCTGGCACTAGTCTTCATATCCCTCGGAAGGGTAGATCTTCGTATCCCTCGGAAGGCTCGTCATCGAGACTCACTCAGTCTCACACACACAATAACCACCAGTGGGCGCGACCATGGAGGGCGCGCCCTTCACCTTCACCGTCTTACCTGTTTATCTTCATCCAGCAGCAGAGACCACATATTCCTTCAGACAGAGGCCGCGCCTCCCGAGCTAACCCCGTGGAGGGCGCGCCCCCACCTAACCTTGCACGTTCAAATTCGGCCATAACAAGTACTCCCCAGATTTTATAGATATCGTAGATGTTTATGAAATCTTCTCAGCACAAACCTTCATATCCTTCTCTTCCAGCTTAAGTTCCAGAGAAGGGCGCGCCCTCCCTCCGAACGGCGCGACCTCCATCACCAAAGGAATTTGAAAAGTTGTAACCGTTAGAGGGACAGCTGTCACATTTATAATTTACTATAAATACCCCTTCTCCTTCTTCATTTCATCATTTTCACACTCTCTCTCTCCTCCAGGCGACTTCAGCGGCGATTTCAAATTTCCGGCACCAGAAATCCACTTTCCAGCCACTTTCCGGCGGTTCACACCCCTAAAATCGAATCCCTTCTTCTCAAGGTACGTTTTCATTGTTATTTCATCACATTCCACCGAGTATTTTGTTAGATTTAGCACTATGTCTTTTCATCTTCTCGCTGTTCTTCGTGTTCTTGCGGTTATATATATATGCATATGTATATGTGTATTTAGATCCGCCTGCGTTTGATCCAAAACTCGTAGTTCACAACGAAACATAACTTGTTTGTGTAACAATGCCAAAGCATACGGAGGGAGCGGCTATGAACCAAGGCGCGCCTTCCTCGTTAGCATCTTTCCTTTACACCTCCATCCTTAGTTAGACCAACCTTTTTCACAATAGTCTTTACCGATGCCTTCTCTTCTTTCCTTTTCAGGAGTAACCAAGGGCGCGCCCCTCTGGTGGAGGGCGCGACCTATGTTACTCACCTAGTGAACCGCGTTCAAACACTATCCCTTTATTTACTTCATCATTCTCTCTCTTTATTCATCTTCAGGGGCGCGCCCTTACAGCCTCTTTTCTTTTTATTTTCAGCTGGCAGACAAGGTCGTGTCTCCCCCTTTTCATCCATTTCAAGAGTTCTTAAGCCGCATCGGAATTTCGGACTCACCCCCTGAAGTCTTTCCTCCTTCCCCTCCAAGAAGTCCACAAAGGGTTCCTCAGGAATTCTTAGATAAGATCAACAAGCAAATAACAGAAGGCACTTTTTGCTCAGACATGGATTCTTCTTCCCCCCAACTTCAGGACATTCCCCAAGCTCAACCATCCAGACGATGGGCGCGCCTAGACGACTATGACTCCGAAATTGAGTCCTGGTTCGAGGACGTTCCCGTGCCCTCCAAAACCGATAGAACAACCGAGGCCGCGCCCTCCGTGCCTGACACGACAACCGCAGCCGCGCCTTCCAGGCCTGATAAGGGGAAACGCATAGCTGTTGAGGACTCCCCTTACTCTCCATCACATCCTTCTTCTCATCAAGGAGATTCTTCTGACTCTGAGGGCGCGCCCGAGGAGGGCCCTAGTGAATTCATCATTACTTCTCCTGATAGTTCTCCAGAGCCATACGAACATCCCAAAATCGAGTTGTGGGAGGAAGATATTGATTGGGACGCCCTTTCTGACAACGAGACTCTGTCCCCCAGAGTAGTGGAGGCTATCAAGAAAAGAGCAGAAAGAATGTCTTGCGTAGACCAAGACTCTTATATCTCGTGGGACGAGCTTGAGTGGCTACAAGATTATTATCATATGCAAGGGAAGTCTGTGGTTCCCAAGGAAGGGATGCGCCCACATCGGTTCGATAGGGAAAACATCAGAATCCCCAGGATGGTTACCACATTGAGACACGTTCCATTGCGCGTGACCGCGCCCTTACCTCAGTACTACGTCGACCTGTGCGACTGGTTCAAGGTCGCGCCTATTCAACTGTCGCCCAACTCTTATATGTTGGCTGCACGACTGTACATTCTTTTCGACAAGGTGGGTCTGGGCGCGCCCTCTATGCGAGAACTGAGCCATTTCTTCAGGCTTACCCAGAGCCAGCCCGGGTACTTCTACCTAGTTGTGCAACACGAGCACAACAAAAAAGGTCTCTCCGAAGGGAGGAACACCCATGTAAAGAAGTGGAAAGATACCTTCTTTTACACATACAACATGACTCGTGTCACCACCCAATTCAACCCTAATCCAGGTACAACCTTCAAACATGCTCTACGGAGGGCGCGACCTTTCCCTCTACGGAGGGCGCGGCTTCTTTTCCACTTTTTGGACTTAGGTTTTTTTTTACACCTCTCGTTTTTCTCTAGTTTATCACGACAAGATCTCCCTTTCCACGAAGGAAGCTGCCCCCGTTGCCAAAGTATTTAAACTCCCGGCCTCTGAACGGAACATTCCTTCAGTAGTGACAGAGGAAAACTTGATAAAGGTCAAACTGTTACATAAAGAGGTAGGGACGAAAGTAGGATGGAAGAAGTTCATCGACGGGCGCGCCGTCGGCGACAAGACAAAGGGAACTAAGAGAAAAAGGGCTGAGTCCAGTGACTCAGAGAGTGACGATGAGGATGGTAAGTCGGAATCGCGCCTTTAATGATGGGTGCGCCCTTACATTCTATTATTGCCTTGTTGCATTCCTACTCCCACTCCCCTTGCATCTTATACTCGTATTATTTCCACGCACTTATATGATAAGGTTTTATTTGCCCAACTTCGTAACTAGTAAGGGCGCGTCTTTTATCATAAGGGCGCGACCTCTGTATCCTTGTTAAGTTCTAACCCTCGTCCTGGTTTTATCTTATGCAGACATGCCGCGTCCAAGTTTCTTGGGCAAGAAGGGTACTGCCGCCCACCAATCTGACAAGGTCGCGCCTTCTGGGTCTAAACAACCTCAGGAAAAGGCCGCGGCCTCAGCTCTGACTCGGACCATTCTTGATATCCCTGAGGCTCCTTCTACTGAACATCAGCCTGCCAAGAGGAAAAGGCAGCTGAGTAAGGGCGCGCCTTCAATGAGTAAGTCGGCGCGTCACTTTGCCGACATGGGTGATACCTATGTCGAGGATGGGGAGCTTGACAAGTGGAGGGCCAAGCCCCAGGAGGAGAAAGACTCTTTCCTTCTGAAGGGCGCGGCCGAATTCTTAGTCCACCTCCATGACAGGGAGGAGCGTCGGTTGGAGGACGCGGCCTCACTAAAAAAGGCCGAGGAGAACCTGTCCAAGCTAAGAGAGGACTTCCAATCCCAAAGGGAGCTTCTGAAAAAAGCACAGGAAGGGTGGAAAAGCTGTCAGAAGCTGCTCAAGGAAGAGAAGGCGCGCCTTGAGCCCCTTCAGAAAGAAGTGGAGAGTCTGAAGAAGTCGAACGAAGACTTGGCTTCTGCTAACCAACAGCTGAAGGAGAACCAAGCCTCTCTTACAGTCGCGGAAAAGGCGAAGATCGAGGGCGCGGCCTTCGATGATGGGGTCAACAGTTACGTGGCCACATTCGTGGCCGGCGCGCCCTCCTTCGACTGGGCTTCTCACTTCGGTTCTGAAATGGCCCAGTGGGTAGAGGAGTTTAAGGCTGAGCAACCAGAGCTCATTGCCACAAAAAAGGCTGAAATTGAGGAGACTTTAGCTGAGGAGGCATCTGCTCGTCAGACGGCCGAAGAACAGGCGCGCCCTCAAGATGAGGTCCCCAAGGACGCGTCTGTTGATCACACCTCTTAATCTCCTTATTTCATTATCTTGAACTTTGGTACAATTTGAGGAGCGGGCCCTCTTTTGATGCCTTGCAAGTTGTACTTAACCAATTTTTTCAAACTTAACTTATCCGGGGGGCGCGCCCTCCGGTTTTAATTGCTAATTTATTATCTTTTCTTGCTTATGAATGTCAACGACCCTTTTTATTGGTACAATTGTAAAGTTATGCTTATTGTACAGGGGTCCTCGAGGGCGCGGCCTCTCTCTAATTAGTACTTATTCGTGTTATGACTGCTAAAGGGTCGCCTGAACTTTTTATCATTTAGTTATGTAATCTTCACCACTCTGCCCCCAAGGGCGCGCCCTCATGTTGTGTTATTTATACAGAAGCTGTTACTTCAAGTCATAACTGCCAACTTAAACATGTGTTTGCATTTGAGTATTTCTGAGAGTTAAAAATGTTATAATAACTTTAACATTCTTCTGGCTGCCATTCTTTTGTTAATGCCAAGGGGGACGCGCCCTTTGCCTGCCTTGGATATTATAATAAATTTTATATTCTTATGCTGGCCGCAAGGGCGCGGCTCAGAAGCTATTTCAGTCATCCCATTTGTAAACAGATATTCAACACATCTTCTCTTGTGGAAAATAGAGTGGCTCTAGGCCTTTATTAAGATGGTTGAAACATAACATGGCCTCTGGCCCATACCTAAATACTTCTAGAAATAATGTGCTCGAGTATGAAACCGCACCCGTCCGAGGGGGCTGTTAACCCCAAGGGGACATAAAAAGACTAGCAAAAACCTTAGCTAGGAGAGAGCATATATGCACCACTACTCCCCTAGACTAGGGATGACATTGATGTCGTGGCTAGTCTATGTAGCCTTTGGCTACTAGTAGTATTTCTTTAGGTGTTCCGCATTCCAAGGACGCGGAACAGGCTTTCCATCCAGATCTTCCAACCTATACGTTCCCTTTGATAGTATGACCTTTACCCTGTAAGTGCCTTCCCAATTAGCACCGAAGACCCCATGCAAGGGGTTTTTGTTGTTGAGTACAACTTTCCTGAGAACGAGGTCCCCAACTTGGAATGGGTGAGCCTTTACTTTGCTGTTGTAATACCTCGCTGTTCTTTGCTGATATGCAGCCAGTCGTATTTGTGAGGTAGCTCTGATTTCTTCAATCATATCCAGGTAGAGTCTTTGATTGACATCGTTGTCTTGTTTCTCAAAGTAATCTCGCCTGAATGATCTAGCTCCAACCTCTATTGGAACCATGGCCTCGCATCCGTAAGCCAACACAAATGGCGACTCCCCAGTCGTAGTCCTAGGAGTCGTGTTGTAAGACCATAGCACCATAGGGAGTTCCTCCGGCCAGTTTCCATTGCTATCTTCCAACTTTGTCTTCAAGGTGTGTTTAATGATTTTGTTCACCGCCTCTGTCTGTCCGTTGCTCTGAGGATGGTACACCGCTGCGAAGTCCTTCTTGATTCCAAGGTCATCACAAAGGCCTCTCAGTTCCTTGCTGTCGAACTGCTTTCCGTTGTCCGAGATCAGCTTATAAGGGATTCCAAACCTGCAAACAATAGAGTTAAAAACAAAATCCTTAATCTTCTTGGCTGTGATGGTGACTAAGGGTGCGGCCTCTGCCCATTTGGTGAAGTAATCCACGGCTACCACTGCATACTTCACGCCTCCCTTGGCTTTAGGGAGTTCTCCAATTAAGTCTATCCCCCACATGGCAAAAGGCCAAGGACTGGTCATGGTGGTTAAGGACGTCGCCGGGTTGTGAGTGAAGTTGGCAAACCGTTGGCACTTGTCACATGCTCTAGCGAAGTCGAAAGCGTCGCTCCTTAAGGTAGGCCAGTAGTACCCTTGTCTTAAAATCTTCATAGCTAGCGAGTTACCCCCCGAGTGATTCCCACATATGCCTTCATGGACCTCCCTCATTACATAGGTGCACTCGTCACTGTCTATACACTTCAACAACGGCTGATTGAAGCCTCTCTTGTATAGTTTGCCATCATATTCCACATATCTGGCTGCCTTATATCTTAACCTCCGAGCCTCGACTTTATCCTCGGGTAACTTTCCTTCTTTAATGAAATCCCATATTGGTGTCATCCATGTTTGACGCTCGACGCCGTCTCCTACCTCCATGACATCCAGTTCCGGGATGCTAGGCACCTCCTGAACTTCCAATCGAATCACCCCCAATAAGGCAACGTCTTTCTGAGATCCTAATTTTGCTAAGGCGTCGGCGTCTCCGTTGAACTCCCTAGGTACTTTGTTCACCTACACCTCCTCAAATAGGTCTAGCAACCTTTGGACGCATTTGAGATACATAGCCGTCTTAGGTCCCGTGGCTTGGTATCCCCCTTTTATGTGCTCCACCACCAACATTGAGTCGAGCTTTACCACGAGCCATCTGACTTTCATCTCAAGGGCCAGCTTTAAGCCTACTACTAATGCCTCATATTCTGCGTCGTTATTAGATAGTTGAAAGGTGGAGTGAATTGCATTCAAAAGCCTGTGTCCCTCGGGGCTTATCAACACTATACCTGCACCTGCCCCATCATTGTTCACTGCTCCGTCGGTGTGCACCATCCACCATAGCTCGGGGATATCTTCTTTTGGGGCGTCTGGTTGTGACGGTAGGTCGGGATCGTATTTAATTAACATGCCGGAGTTTTCTCCGTCTTCTGGAAATTCCAAAATGAAGTCAGCTAAAGCTTGTCCTTTGATGGCGGTTCGTGGCTTGTAATCAATGTCGAATTGTCCCAGCTCGATTGCCCACTTCATCATCCTACCTGTGACTTCTGGTTTATGCATGATTTGTCGAAGAGGGTACGCGATTCTGACCTCCACCTTATGTGCTTGGAAGTAAGGTCGCAACTTTTGGGATGCATGTATCAAGGCGTACACCAACTTTTCCATACTTGTGTAGCGAGTCTCTTCGTCCAACAACCTTTTGCTTACATAGTAAATGGGGGATTGACCTTCCGCGTCCTCCTTCACTAACACAGCACTAATGGAGTAGCCTGAGACAGCCAGGTAGAGTATGAGTGTCTCACCTTCATTAGGTTTGGCTAAGAGGGGTGGCTCACCCAAGTGTTTTTTGATCTTTACAAAAGCGTCTTCGCATTCTACTGTCCACTTAAAGTCCTTGGATGCGCCTTTCACGGCTTTGAAGAACTCTTTGCATTTTTCTGAGGACTTCGACACAAACCTGTTCAAAGCAGCTATCCTCCCGGTTAAGCTTTGTACCTGTTTGACGTTGGTCGGGGACTTCATATCTAACAGAGCTTTGATCTTCGCGGGATCGGCTTCGATACCCCTGTGATTGACCATGAAACCAAGAAACTTCCCTGACTCAACTCCGAAGACACACTTTTGCGGGTTGAGCTTCATCATGTACTTCCTTAGGATTTCGAACATGTCTGACAGGTGAGACACATGGTCATTGGCTTTCTTGGATTTGACCAGCATATCATCCACGTACACCTCCATGGTCTTTCCGATCTGTTCTTTGAACATCATGTTTACAAGCCTTTGGTAGGTCGCGCCCGCATTGATGAGTCCGAATGGCATGCCAATGTAACAATATAGACCTCTGTCCGTAATGAAGGAGGTATACTCCTGGTCGGGCTCGTACATAGGGATCTCATTGTATCCCGAGTAGGCATCCATGAAACTGAGGAGGGCGTGGCCAGCTGTTGAGTCTACCAGCTGATCGATTCTAGGAAGTGGGAAACTGTCCTCAGGGCATGCTTTGTTGAGATCAACAAAGTCTATGCAGGTGCGCCATT
Source organism: Daucus carota subsp. sativus (assembly GCF_001625215.2). Taxonomy (NCBI): domain Eukaryota; kingdom Viridiplantae; phylum Streptophyta; class Magnoliopsida; order Apiales; family Apiaceae; genus Daucus; species Daucus carota. Next base: position 20,012,906 of record NC_030385.2, on the reverse strand, counting down.
TCCCGTTGGGTTTCTTCACGAGCACAGGGTTTGCCAGCCATCTCGGGTAGAATGATTCTTCACTAATCCTGCTTTTAGGAGGCGGTCCACTTCCTCCTGGAGGGCCTCGGCCCTTTCCCCACTTATCGGTATGCGCTTCTGCCTAGCGCCTTTTTTGGTGGGATCGATGTTGAGGTGGTGGCACATAACGGCCGGGTCGATTCCAATCATGTCCTCGTGACTCCAAGCGAACACATCTAGGTTGCCTTTCAGGAATTCGATAAGCTCGCTCCTTACCTCCGGACTCAACCTGGACCCTATTTTCAGGATCTTGTCATTACTCCCCGGTGTGACTTGTATATCGACCGTGTCTTCGGCTGGTCCCGTGTTCTGCACTGGCATGGGTAGTCTGGGGTCTAGATCAAAATCGAACTACGGTGGAGGCCCTTCGTGATCTGAGGGTGTGTCTTTGGGGGTTTCTTTGACCGGTGTGGGCTCATCCAATTCCATCACTGCCTCGTCTTTGTTTAACCTCCTGATTTTCCTGGGGGGTGTGACCTGTACCTCCATGACTTGTTCTCCATATTCTTCTATCTTTGGCTCATCAGAAAGAGGTGGTTTAACCTCATGATGAATGTGTCCTTCTGAGAGTGGGAGTGAGGGCACGCCCTCTGTATCACTTTCTGGATATTGAATGAAGTAGATGGCGTGGACTGAATGGAGCTCTTCATGGGGTGGTACCCCTCTTCTATCCTGAAAATTTTTTAGTGATCGGCCATAACAATCGCGAGACTCATACTGAGACCCCTTCACACATCCAACTCCCCTGGGGGTGGGAAACTTCAAAGTGAGATGATAGATGGAGGTGACTATCCTCATATCCTTCAAGAGGGGACGTCCCATTAGTGTGTTGTGCGCTGACGGGTGGTCGATGATTACGAATTCAGATATTTGGGTGGCTGCTCGTGGAGCTTCTCCTAGGGTCACAGGTAAGCGGATGGTTCCCTTGGCTTTAATGGCCTCTCCTCCAAAGCCGTATATGTAAAGATTCTCTGCCGTCATGTCTTTGTCCGGTAGTCCCATCTTCTTGTAGGTGTCGTAGTAGAGGATGTTAACTGAACTCCCATTGTCCACGAACACTCGATGAACGTTCATGGTGGCGATGCGCATGGCGACCACCAGGGCATCGTTGTGGGGATGGTGTACCCATCTAGCGTCGTCCTCAGTGAAAGTGATGTCCATAGTCTCCCCTTTGAACGCCCTCGGGGCCCTGGCCGATAGATGATTCACATTAGTAAGGGGTAGTCCTTTGCCTCCTTGGCGTACCTCTCCATTGCTTTTCGACTACCTCCCCCTATGTAGGGGCCTCCAAATATGCTCCTAATACTACCCTCCCTCACAAACTGGGTATCGTTCTGTTTCTCGTCATCCTTGTCTTCTGGTGACCTCCCCCAGGCGCGTCTTTCTGGTGGATGGTCCATTCTGTATTTCTTTACCCATTCCGTTAAGTAACCTGCCCTGAGTAGCTCCTTGATTTCTTCTTTAAGGTGTCTACAATCCGCGGTGTTGTGCCCGGCTAATTCTGTATTGCTGAGCGCTTTCCCTCAGACTTACCGCAAGGAACCTACACCTGACGAGGTCCGGGATCTGATACAAGTCCATCTCAATGTTGAACCTGATTAGAAACTCTCGGGGGTCCGAATTACCATGGTAGTGAAGGTCTGCGTTCACGTGTCTGAATCATGTTGGAAGCTGGGCATCACGAACTGCAGCAGTGAACGGCGAAGGGATGTTTGGTATAGCGGTGGAATGTCCGGCTTGTAAGAGGGCAAGTAATTTCTTCAGGTCTTCCCCATTGATGGCTCCAAGTCCAGGGATAGTTTGTGTAGTCGTTTGAGTAGTAATGGGTGTGACGACTGTGCTGGCGTTATTAGCCGGGGTAGTGATAGGCGTGGTCACTGTGTTGACATTGCTTCCGGGGGTCTGAGTGACAGCCGTAGCAAGGGTCGTCTGTGTACCCGTGGGTGTTTGTTGTGGTTGGGTTGCAGTGGCTTGTTGGTTGGTCATGATGGGAGTGGTTTGCTAAGGATTAGTGATGATAGGGGTAGTTTGTTGAATATTGGCTTGGGGGTTCGCGCCTGTATGATCGTGAGGAGTAGTTTGAATGGTTACGCCCGTCTGACCGTTAGGTGTAGTTTGTTGAGGATTGGTTTGAAGGGTCGCGCCCGTATGGCCATTGGGGGGCGCGACCTTCTCCGGCCTTGCTGGTTTGGTGTGTGCTGGCTAGACTCACTCTGTGAGGGGAGGTATTCAATTATAGGTGGTCCGCGACCTCTTCCTCCGATCGACGTATGGTCTCTGCCTCTCCCTCTTACTCCCCGGTAGGCTCGGCCAACACCAGTGTCGCGTCTTTGCTCTGAGGGCGCGCCCTGGGTCCCCTGGCGTCCTCGTTGTTCCTCTTCAGCCAAGTGTACAATCATGGCTAGGCTGTCTTGTGTGATCCCTAGTCTTTTGGCCAACGGTCGGGCGTTTGTGTTCTGATTTCCTAGTCCTTGCCTCGACCCTTCTGGCTGGGTTAGTGGTATGGACACGGTCAAGGGCGCGCCCTGAGCGCCATGAGTCCCTTGATTGACGGTTGTTCCTTGGGGATGCTTAACACTAGGAGTTGCATCTCCATATTCCAACATCCGAGGTGTAGGGCGCATGAAACGTCTGCGTCCTCTCCTGTCGTGGCTTCTAGACTGGTGAGAACGTCTGGGGGCAAGTTCTTCTAGTACGGACTCCATGGTGTTCAACCTGGTGTTGTACCTTGCTTGATTCTGTTCTATTCGGTGAAGGGCGCTAAGGAGCTCCGTGTTACTGACCACAACCGGGGGTGGGTTGTTTGGCAGGGTGCGGGGGTCCTGAATGTGCATCGACGAATATGCCTCCACTGGTTCATCTTCGACATAGTATTCTCCTTCATACAAATCATCGTCGTGATTGGCCATCTCTTCCTCTTTGAGATTTCACTTGGTACCCCTCCTTCTAGCGCCAATTTGTTGATAGAGGAATTCGGTGAATCAACAAACGTGAGGTTCGTTGCCGGAATTAGGTGTATCACGGTGATTATATGACGGAAATCCGCCGTGGGTGGAGGTTTTAGGTGTTTGAGGGTGGCTGAGATCAAGGGAATATAATTCTGCTCTCGTTCTCACAACTCTCGATATATCCCCTTGATGTGCCTACGTACCCCTTTATATAGGGGATCAAGCCGTACGTAGTTCTATAGAACCAAGACTCCTAGTTTGATCAGGACTAGGCCTCTTGGGGATAAGACCAACCTTGGGTCGATGACTTATCACTTAGAGTTCTACTCCAGTTAGAAGTAAGCCTTGAGGCAATTACCCTAGACTCCTAGTCCAAGTACATCACGGATATGGCATCATCTCCACTACGAGAGATGACACTAACCGCTACTCTTCGTAGCATGGAGGAGACATCGGATAAAGCCGTGACCACTTCCTTGAGGTGTAGGGACGCGTCCTTACCCCCTAATGAAGGTTCTCACTAAGAGGTAAGACCATTGAGGAGCCAGATTACACGATCGTCTCAGTCCCCCAATGAGGGCTAACTCACCAGAATACAGGACCCAGACATATGATCGGCCTTCATATCACCCCTGAGGGTCTTCTACAATCATGATCACCCCAAGCCCCCGCAGGAGGACAACCCGGCAGATAGTAGGATTGGGGATTATGAAAGGCATATGTTCAGCCTATTTGTATTTAAAGAGGTACAACTCAACTCAGATAAGAAAGCTCAGTAAATAGCAAGTCATCGGAATCAGTACGAAGAACGTCAAATGATTTATGGAAATCATATGTCAGATAAGTTCCAGGATGCTGCTGCACGCCACTGAAAGAAGTTCATTAATATGTTCAAGCCTCAGTGCACAAATAATCTTTTGTGGCACGTCCAGGAATTCAGAAGACATAAAGTTTCTATACTTTATTTCATCAGAAGATTCCATTTAATGAAGATGTACGTACAAGACGAAGACTCGACGAACTAACCAAATTCTTATTGTTTATTTGACGAAGAATATTTGATTTAACTAGATACAGATGAACCAGACAGTACATCTATGTATCAGTTATCCAAATTAAATATTTGAAGTCAAGCAGAAGTGGTAGTTCGCTCGTTCGACAAATCAAGAAGAAATTATTCAAGTTTAAAGAAGACCGGAAGTTGTTCTACTGAAGATTGTGTGATTAAATATTTTAATAGACTATTATTTCACTTCTCAAATAATTATATTAATTATGTAATTTATTTATTAAATTAATTCACTCTCGAATTAATTTAATTTATGAATTTATATGATTAAATTAATTAAGTGAATAATTTTCTATTTTAATATACCATTTTATTTCTTTATTTAATCACAAAAATCACCTCAGCAAGACAATTCTGGATTGTCTTGCCGAGTGGATTCATCATGCTTCCAAGACAATTCTTCATTGTCTGCATTAGCCTTGATTGAATCAGCAAGACAATCTCTAATTGTCTTGCCGATTCATTTCAATGGTGTGCAAGACAATCCTTGAAGATTGTCTTGCCGAAGGCATGTGTAAGTCTGCAAGACAATCTGTTTGTCTTGTCTTGCCGAGAGACACACTTCCAGCAAGACAATCTGTTTGTCTTGTCTTGCCGAATGCTTAAGGTGTGCAAGACAATCCTCCATTGTCTTGCCGTTTGTAGTGTTTGTCTTTCTGACAAAGGAATTGTCTTCCCTTCCCTTTTGATTGTCTTACTGACTTGGTTGAAGCTTGGTAGACAATCTGAGATTGTCTTCCCTTGCCCCTTATTGTCTTGCCCAAGCCTAGATTGTCTTACCCTTCTTGTAATTGTCTTTGCTAGCTTGTAATTGTCTTGTCTAGTGATTGTCTTGCATGTACAAAGCCTTGCCTATAAATATGGCTTGGTTTCTTCATTTGAAAGTGTTCATTCACTTTGTATTCAAAGCATTTGTAAAGCTTTCAAGTTGTTAGTAACTTGCTTGTTCGTTATATCCACAGTTTTCTGTGCTTTGATAACCCGGTTGTTTTAATCACTAAATCTAGAATATACCCTGTCGAATTTATTCTACGAACTTTAGTGGACATTAAAACTGAACCATATTAATTATATAACGACTTCAAACATTGTTATATTAATTAATTATAATCTGATTAACAAATCATATTCAATCAGATTCACTTCCGCGACGATTTGGTACTGATTGTATTCAACCCCCCCCTTCTACAATCATATCTGGACCTAACAATTGGCATCAGAGCGGTTGATACCATTTTTCCGTATCAGATCCTATACACACTCTGTAACGTCCAAATATTTTTTATTCGAATTAATTTTATTCCAAAAATTAATTTTGATTAAAAATATTTTTCTTTCAAAAATCTAAATCTCTCCAAACACTATTCACTTTAAATTCCTAAAAAATGAGTACGCAAAAGATCAGTAGCATTAAAATCCCACCGTTCAGCCAGGAACACTTTGGCCTATGGAAAAGGCATATGTTCTTATTCCTCCGAACTGCGAACAGAAAATACATCGGGATTTTAGACAAAGGTGTTACTACTCCGATGAAGGTCATATTAGCACACGAAGAGGATGGTGTGTTGATACCTCATCAGGTCATTCCGAAAGAACTTTCTGAGTACACAGACGAAGAGAGTGATCAGATGAACTTAGATGATGCTCTTCAACTAATCTTGGTTGAATCTCTAAACCCAGTAATGTACAATGCTGTTGTAAATTGTACGAACGCCAAGCAAATCTGGGATACATTAGAGATTATCAATGAAGGCTCAGAGGAAGTTAGGGAAAACAAGAAAGAGATACTGATGGCCCAGTATGAACAGTTTGGTTCTCATCCCGGTGAAGGGATTTCAGAAGTATTTATCAGACTTAATAATTTGATAAATAATTTAAATCTGAATGGGAAATTCTACGACAAGAAAGAGGTCAACATGAAGTTTCTCTTAACCCTTCCTGAACATCTGGAACACAGAATCACTGCCATCAGGGAAAGCAGAGACCTGAATGAGATTTCTCTGGAAAGACTCTACGGAGTTTTGAAAACTTATGAACTGGAGCAAGTTCAGAGTAAACAGAGATATGGCTGGGGTAAAACACAGAACCATTCGAGAGCTCTAGTTGTTGAGTCACCTGTACTGGAAGAAAAGAAGAAGGATGTTGTTGTTCCTTCTGAGACTACTCAGGAATTTGTTGTACCTGAGATGGGTCAGACTGCTTCTACCAGTGGTGATGAAGAGTTCTATACAATGGAAGAGCTGGAACAGTTAGAAGATCAATCTCTATCACTGTTTGCCAAGAAGTTTGGAAACATGAGATTCCGGAAGAACCCTTCCTATAAATACAAACCTACTGTTAGTAAGTTTCAGAAGGGAGGCTATTCATCTTCTACAAGTAAAGGAGGATATAAAACTGGGATGGTGGACAGAAGCAAGTTCAAATGCTTCAATTGTGGTGAACCTGGACACTTTGCAACTGAATGCAAACAGCCCAAGGTTCAAGGAAAAAGAAAAGATTCGTATGATGAGCTGAAGCAGAAGTATGATGCACTGGTTAGAAAGCATCATGGTACTTCTGGAAGTCAAGGTTTCAAAAGCAAGTCTTATCTGGCAGAAGGCAAAAGCTGGGATGATACAGATAGTGATGAAGAGGAGCAGCTAGGGAATGTTGCTTTCATGGCTACTACTGGATCATCTTCACCTCCTCCTGCTGGAAGCTTTCAGGTAGATCCTACATGCCCTAAACTGTTTATGCAATTAGGACTTGAAAGAGATGATGCTATTAAAAGGATGAAAGCTGCTAATCTTAAAATTGATACTTTAGTCTTAGAAATTCATGCTTATAAAATGAATGAGATGAAAGTATTAAAACCTAAAATAGAACAATTGACTATGGACTTAGGATTACAATGTGCTAAAGTCAAAGTTCTAGAGAAAGGTGAGATTGCTTTAAGACTTCAGCTAGACGAAGAGAAAGTGAAATGTAAAGCCTTTAAGGATGCCTCCTTGATAGTCAAAGAACTCAATGATAAACAAGAGATCAAGAGAACTGTTGGAATAGGCTTTGACTATAACAAATCTGTAGGTAAGGCTAGTAACATTACTCCTTTTAAGAAGAGTGCTGAAGAGAGAGGGATTCCTTTTGTTTTGAAAGATTCCCTTAAACCTTTGTTTAAAACCTCAGAAGCTGAACCTCTTTTAGAGACTCCTGTTGTCATTAGATATGAACTAAAACAGGAAGACCTTAAAATGAAAGAGAGTAATGAGATGAGAGATGAGATTCTGACAAACCTGAAACCAATTAAAGTGAAAGGCAATGTTAGGTTGCCTAAAGCTGGTTTAGGTGTCAACTCTGAGAGAACTAAATTCAACAAGCCCAATAATTTTGTTAATAGTAAGAACAAGAACAATAGATGTCATTCTACTGAGAACTTTAAATCTGATAATAAGGTTAGAGTAGAATCTATTGATGTTCCTACTACTGTGACTGATACTTCTGTTGCTCCTGCTTTTGATGCATGTCATAAATCTTGTAGTGTTGATAATTGTATGACTTGTGCTTTCAATTTGATGTCTGCTTATTTTAAAAATTTGCATGCTAAAAATGAAAACACATCACCTAGACAACACACAAACAACAAGCATGCTAGATCAAAGACTGCTAGTCCTTCTCACAAGAGAAAGGAGACTTATGTTCCAAAGCCTAAAACCAAGGTTTATAAGGCTGTTGTTAAGGAAGTAAGTTCAGTCAAATCTGAACCAAGTATCAGTCCAAGAGGCTCTGTTGTATTACCTGATAGAAATCAGTTCTTTAAGACTGCCGGACCCAATCAAGTGTGGGTCCCAAAGACTGTCTAATCAAGTTGTCTTTTGCAGGGTGCCAGTGGAGTTGTTCGTGTTACCTGGGTGCTTGACAGTGGAGCGTCAATGCACATGACTGGCAACAAATCCCTGCTGGAGGACATAAGAGAAGGAGCTGGCCCTACAGTCAGTTTTGCTGATAATAGCAAAGGTCGTACTGTGGGATATGGCAAGTACAAAATTGGGAGGATCATCATAGAAGATATTGCAATAGTTGAAGGACTTCGACATAATCTCCTGAGTGTCAGTCAATTCTGTGACAAAGGTTATTATGTTCATTTTGAAAAGGAGATATGTATCATCAAACATATCAAGGATAAGCGTCCTTCACTATGTGGCATAAGGAAAGGCAATATATTCGTAGCTGATTTGTCTTCAGGACCAGGAAACGAAGTTCACTGTTTCTACGCCAAAGCGTCTGCTGAAGATAGTTGGTTATGGCATAAGAAGCTCTCACACCTCAACTTCAAAACCATGAACTCTCTAGTCAAGAGAGATCTAGTGAGAGGGTTGCCTTCCCTGGAATTCTCAACTGATGATCTTTGTGAAGCTTGTCAGAAAGGAAAAGCGAAGAGAGCATCTCACAAAGGCAAAACCATCAATACCATTACAGATCCACTTCATTTGTTGCATATGGATTTGTTTGGCCCCGTGAATGTTGCATCTATTGATGGAGGAAGATATGCCTTAGTCATTGTGGATGACTTCTCGAAATTTACTTGGGTTTACTTCCTCTCTTCCAAGGATGAAACTCCCCTGACAGTAATTGATCATATCAAGTTGGTTGAGTTGGAAAAAGGTGTTCCTGTAAAAGCTGTAAGATCAGACAATGGAACTGAGTTTAAGAATCAAACTCTAATCAACTTTTACTCTGAAAAGGGAATTAGAAGGCAGTATTCAGCACCAAGGACTCCTCAGCAGAATGGAGTCGTCGAAAGAAAGAATCGTACACTGATTGAAGCTGCAAGGACTATGATTGCTGAATCAAAGCTTCCACTGTACTTTTGGGCTGAAGCTGTGGCCACTGCTTGTTATACCCAGAATAGGACTTTGATCAACAAGGATCATATGAAAACTCCATTTCATTTGTATAAAGACAAGAAACCATATGTTAAACATCTTCATGTCTTTGGAGCCAAGTGTTTTGTTCTCAAGGATGGTGAAGAGAACTTGAACAAGTTTGAACCAAAGGCTTCTGAAGCAATTTTTGTTGGTTATACAAATAATGCTTATAGAGTTTTTATAATTGATACTCTGTCAGTGAAAGTTAGTGTCAATGTTACATTTGATGACACTAAACTTCCAAGTATACAATCTGCTGATTCATCTGAATCTCTGAAGTTTGACAACTATCCAGATTCTGATTCAGATGATGATGTTCCACCTGAGGTTGCAACAGGAGATGACAACAATGATGATGATCCAGGCAATGGTGGAGGAAATAGCAATAATGCTGGAGATTCCACTGATGCCAGTGGTGGATCATCAAGTCAACCTGGCAACAACTCAGGGGGAGCTGATGGATCAACTAGTCACACATTTCAGCTTAATGATAATACTGCTGAATCATCAAGGACACAACTTCCAAGGGAAAGGATTTGGAGCAGAGATCATCCCTTTGATTTGATTATTGGTGATCCTGATGTTGGTGTAAGGACTAGAAGTGCTACGACAAATGAATGTCTATTCTCTGGGTTTCTATCTCAACTAGAACCAAAGAAAATAGAAGAAGCACTTGCTGATCCTGATTGGGTTCTTGCCATGCAAGAAGAACTCAATCAATTTGAGAGACAAGAAGTCTGGGCCCTGGTTCCAAGACCAAAAGGAAAATCTACCATTGGAGCTAGATGGGTCTTCCGTAACAAGTTAGATGGTGATGGCATTGTTGTAAGAAACAAAGCCAGACTGGTTGCAAAAGGTTATTCTCAGGAAGAAGGAATTGATTACGATGAAACCTATGCTCCAGTTGCTCGTCTTGAAGCCATCAGAATATTTCTTGCATTTGCTGCACACTCCAACTTCAAGGTATATCAAATGGATGTGAAAAGTGCATTTCTGAATGGAAAGCTAGAAGAAGAAGTATATCTGGAACAGCCCCCTGGCTTTGAAAATCCAGAGTTTGCTGATTTTGTATACTTCCTATTCAAAGCTGTCTATGGACTCAAGCAGTCACCAAGGACATGGTATGACACTCTCTCTGAGTTTTTAATAGAAAACAACTTTACTAGAGGTGTCATAGACAAAACTCTCTTTTACAAATTGCATGATAAAGATATGATATTTGTACAAATATATGTTGATGATATTATATTTGGTTCTACTAACGATAACTTGTGCAAGAGATTTGCTAAGTTGATGCAGAGTAACTATGAGATGAGTATGATGGGTGAGCTGTCCTACTTTCTTGGTCTTCAAGTAAGCCAAAAGGAAGATGGAATATTCATTTGCCAATCCAAGTATGTCAGAGATCTTCTTCGGAAGTTCAATCTAGAAGACTCTTCACCGGCAAAGACACCCATGGCCACTGCCACAAAGCTTGACCAGGATAAATCTGGTAAGAAAGTTGATATCACAAGCTATCGTGGTATGATTGGCTCTCTACTTTATCTTACTGCAAGTAGACCAGATATCATGTTTGCAACATGTTTGTGTGCTAGGTTCCAAGCTGATCCTAAAGAATCACATCTTATAGCCGTCAAAAGAATCTTTAGATATCTTAAGGGTACACCTGGTTTAGGTATTTGGTACCCTAAGAATACTGGTTTTGACTTAACCGGCTATACAGATTCTGATTATGCAGGATGCAGGATTGATAGGAAGAGTACGTCTGGAAGCTGTCAATTTCTAGGACGTCGGTTGGTTTCCTGGTATAGCAAGAAGCAGCACTCTGTGTCTACCTCTACTGCTGAAGCTGAGTATATAGCTGCTGGTAGCTGCTGTGCTCAGATCTTGTGGATCAAGAACCAACTGAATGATTATGGTGTTGTAGTAAACAAAATTCCTATATTTTGTGATAATACAAGTGCCATAGCCATTTCCAACAATCCGGTTCAACATTCAAGAACCAAGCACATTGATATCAGGTATCATTTCATTCGAGAACATGTCATAAATGGTACAGTGGTGTTACATTTTGTACCCACGACTGAGCAAATTGCTGACATCTTCACGAAACCACTGGATGAATCCACTTTCTCTAAGCTGGTTTGTGAGTTAGGGATGTTAAATATGACATAGTTCTCTTGTATATATTTTTCATATGCATTATATGTTTTTGTATATTTTTGTGAATTTTCTGTATAATTATATCTATTTTATTAGATTTTATATGATTTTCTGTATATTATCTGATATTATTCTAATTAATTATGCATGCCTGTAAATTAGTAAATGATTTTCTAAATGCTCATACACTCCCCTGTAATATTCTCTAGGCATTTAGATAATTATTTGTAATTATTTTGTATTTTTCAAAATTAATTAAGTATAAATATTTGATTTTAAGTTAATTCATTTTATTGAATTAAAGTTAAAGTCGTAAATAGTTATATTTAACTAAAGTTGAAATTTACAAAATATTCGTGTATTATATACTATTGTTTTTATTATAGTTTTTTTAGTTTAATTGCAAAATGTTTTATCTTTTAATATAATCAAAAATCCTATTATTTTTATTTGATTTTCGGCAAGACAATGGTTTTGTCTACAATTAGGCTCGGCAAGACAATTAGATTGTCTTGCTGAACCGGTTTTTCACCGATTTTCAAACAACTCGGCAAGACAATCCCATTGTCTTACCGAGTCTGTCTTAAGTCAGTTGTCGTATCAGTAAGACAATCAGATTGTCTTACTGACACAGCCTTTTGTCTGTTATACTTGGTCTCGGCAAGACAATTTTGAATTGTCTTATCGAGACTACTCTCCCGTTGTCTTACTGCGTACGTGTATATATATATCTACAAGACAATCGTGCAAGACAATTCGATTGTCTTGCTGATCCTACTTCATCTTCTCCATCTGCCCTCTCCTATACACGATTTCCGTTCATTGTTTTTCAAGTTTTATCATCAAAAACTTGCTGGGTTTGGTTTTTACAAGCTTTCACGCTTGCTGGTTACTCGATTTCGTCCTTGTTTAAACGAAACTCTGCCGGATTTTAGTCAGATTTTCGCCGAAGTTTAGTCGATTTTTAAAGCTCTTCGACTGAGTTTGTACTGTGGATTGACTAGAGTTCGATTAATCTGTGTTATTCGTGTGACCTTCGAACTGATTTGAAAGGATTTGGAGTTAGGGTTCTTGGTTAATTTGGGGATTTTCTCAATTAGGGACTGTTTGGCTGATTTTGTGAGTTTGTGGTGTTTGAACTTAAGGGAGTGTTTGGCTGAGTTGGATTATTTGACTAAGCTCCATTTTAATTAATTAACTTTTAATTCGAGATTATTCTAATATTTCGAATTAATAATTAATTAATCAAGTTTAATTATTAATTGAACTTTGCGAGATAATTGAAAATTAATCTTTTATTTGAAAATTTCTCGCTTAATTCAATTTTTAATTACTAAAAATGGCCGGAGAATTTGAGATTGCTGAGACCAATTATTGTGCTAACCTAAACTACGAGGATTGTTCTGATCGTTTCAAGAAATGGATTCGCTTTCTGACTCAACAAAGTCTTGTCAGTACTGCACTAACCGCTGATGTTCCTATTCAAGTGCAACCACTCTTCGACTTCTACTCTAATGCCGTCAACTCTACAACTCTCGAGAATTATAAGTTGATTGGTGATCTACCAAATAGACGAAGGATTGTTATAACTGTTGATGATGTGAACAGAATTCTAGGGTTTCCAAGGAATAACTTTCAAGTGGAACCAACCAGTGCTGAGTTAACTCAATTCTTCCAAGACATCCACTACCAGGGACAGATTTTTCTCCCTAGAATGTCTAAAAGCAAATTGAAGGCTGAATGGGATGTCTTCTTCGATACTTTGGCAAAGGTATTTGCTCCAACTACGAGGCAGAATTTTCACAATATATCTTCCATGCTACAAATCTTTGGATTCTCCGTGGCTTACAATCGTCGAATTAACTTCGGGAAGATATTACTAAAGGAGATTATCAGAAAAATGGGTTCTGTCTCTCAGAGATCCATTCATGAAAATGACAAAGTGGAGTGTCACTTTCCAAGGTTCTTAATGCTATTCTTAAGTGACAAGATGAATGATGCTGATAGAGCAATGTACGTTGATTCTGCAGTGGTGCCCATTCTAAGAACTTGCACCAAGATTCAATCAAGACTTGCTAATCAAAAGAAGCATGAGAATGTGCCTCTTGTTGTGACTCCTTACATGTTGGAACAGTTTAATGTTCCCCTTCAACCTGTCCAAGTTCCTCAGCCACTACAACAACAACAATATCAACCGGATCAACCTGAACTTCAAGATAACCAACCTCAGGAACAATCTCCTCCTCACAACTTCCAACCACTTCAACTTCTACAAGATTATCAATCATCCAGCCAATCCTCACATTACTCTCCCTACAACCCTCCTTATAATTCTCCACAACAATCACCTCACCAATCATCATACAATTCTCAACACCAATCTCCTCCACAATACAACTTCTTCCCAGACCAACAAGCCTCCATTCTTCCCTCTCAATCTGAACCAATACCTTCACCTACACATCCACATACCATTCCTCCACCACAATCCACCTCTCAGCCTCTGCCTGCTGATTCTGCTATCAATCCAGAGCTACAGGACTTCAGGACAGATTTACAGGTAGCTCAGGTACTTTCTAATCTCACTGATACCTTTAATATTGATATTGCAGATTTTGATTGTGATATTGGATTTGATTTCCAGACTCCCAGCATTGAACCTGTCAACACCCAGGTTCATAACCAAGCTGACGTTTTCGTTTCAACAACTGATTCTTCGTCAAACACATCAACCGACACTACTCAAACACCAGTTGTTCGAAAGGTAGCCCGGAAACGGAGTGGTAGTGCAATTCTGAGAGAACCCGCAGCTCTGTCTCATAAGAAGCAAAGGGTGGCAGAACCGGAGACAACTGCAGCCGCATCCATTTCCTCCCAAAAGGATTTGGACACTGACATGGTAAATATACAGTCTCTAGATTCATTCTCTCCACAGAATGCATTTATTGAAATTGGCCGTCCGACCGCGGTATCCTGTAAAGAGTCAAGCACGCAACTAGCACTCACGCTAGTTGAACCTTTGTCTTTTGATTCTTCACTTAGAGAGAGCACAGATATTCAAAAAATGTCATATGAAAAACTTTCTGATCAATCTTTCTTTTTGGATCAGGCTATACTTGGCAACCTGCAAGTACATCCGCCTTCACAGGCATCTGAAGGACAATTTGTTCCTTCACAACCTACAGTTCCATCTTATGGTACTATGGTTGTCTATACAGGTACTGGTGACGGTGTGACAAACACGAGTGAAATCAGGCAAACACCGAGCGACACACATGCACGAGAGGATAGTGATAAATCTTTGAGTGTTCGTGAGGTGAGTGCACACACCAACACTGATCTGTTACAGGAACAATTGGCTGCTATGAAAGCTGAGATTTCAAGGTTGAATGCTGAGAATGCCAGATTCAGAAGTGAAGAGTTGGTGACTCTACAGGAAAAAGTTGTTGATCCTTCATATTCTTCTCTCAAACAGGAATTAGATGCTCATGTCAAGGGTATTCATTCTAGGATGGACAAGTTTGATCAATCTCAGGAGCTCTGTCTGACAAAGCTTGGAAACTTGGAGCAAACTCTGGCTCAAGTTATTCATCACTTAAAGCTTAATCCGTCAACAGCTCAGTCCACTCCAGAGGATCCCTCAACTAAGGGGGAGAAGGATAAGGAAGATAAGGACAAAGATGATCACAGCAATGCTGGTGATAGGAGTAATAAGGATGATGCTGACAGGAGTGATAAGGGTGGAGAAAGAGCAAGTGGCAAAGAAACTTCTGAAGCTGATAAAAGCTATAAAAGGTCTAAAGGCAAAGAACCACTACATCAATCTGAAAATGTCTTCAACACTGACAATTATGATGATTATCCCAAAGACATGGATGATGATGACGTATTCGATGCTACCTATCGTCAGGCTGAAGAAGAAGGTAAATTTGATGAAAGCTATTTGTTTCAGGAAGAACCTGTTGATCCTGAACACGAGGAGAATGTCAGGAAGTTCAAAGCAGAAAATGAAGCCAGGAAGCGTAAGCTTCGTGATTATCAGAAACTTCTGGAAGACAAGTTGATCACAGAGGAACAAATCAAGATTGAAAAGCAAAAAATCTATGATGCTGCGATCAAGCAGAAGAATCTTGAAATTAAAAGAAAAGAAGGAAAAGGCTGGGACATTGCTAGGAGAATATTCAATGGACCTCAAAGGGAAACTTTCGATGATAAGAAGTTCTTATCTCTGATATATGACCTTCGAGAGGTGAACCCTGATGAGGATGTGTTTATGCATGCCTTTGCCTTAGAACTGGAATATGTAACTACTGCTGTTAGGGGACTGCTAGAAGAATGGGAGCTGATTGTCTACACACGGAGAAATGGTTCATTCAGACTATCTGTCGAATTTCTCAAATCATTCTCCGTATCTGAGCTCTGGGTACTTCGCAACAAAGTCAAGCGTTGCTCAAACTTGAATGAACTTCTTCGTGACAAACTGTTGGATTGTGCTGTTTTCAACAGTCCTCAGGTTGTTAAGAACCCTTACTGTGTCAAGTTTGTTCACTTGGAAATCCTCTGCACTGTCTATTTAAATGAAGAGGCTTTGCCAAAGTACCCTGCCAAACGTCTGGCTCTAGCATCCACCTTACTAAGGACCAAGGGCTTCGCATCTAAAGCCAAGTCTGATGCTGATGATGTAATCTCATCCTACTGCACTCGAAGAAACATTTCTCAATACTTTCGGAGGATGAAGGGTGTAACAAAATCTCAGCCATCTGACTTCCGTGAAGACCCTGTGGATCTGGAAGTTCTTCACCAGCTAGCTCTGGCTCGTGAAAGAAAGAAGCGTGGAGAATCCACTGCAGCTGAAGAGCCTACTCAGAATGAGCCTTCTACTCCAATTATTCACTATTCTGATGCTGAAGAAGGAGAAGTCACTCATTCTGAGTGAATAGATTGATTAGGATATTTGTTAGATATGTTCAAGGAACATCCTTTTGTAATCTATTTGTGATCATGGTTTAATGTTTAATGCAAGCCATAAACTTTTGCTATTTACATTCTATTGTTTAAATCTTTGTCTTATCTGTTAGTTGAGTTATCCTCTAGGAAATTTGCATGTTATGTTAACAAACAAATAGGGGGAGATTGAAAGGCATATGTTCAGCCTATTTGTATTTAAAGAGGTACAACTCAACTCAGATAAGAAAGCTCAGTAAATAGCAAGTCATCGGAATCAGTACGAAGAACGTCAAATGATTTATGGAAATCATATGTCAGATAAGTTCCAGGATGCTGCTGCACGCCACTGAAAGAAGTTCATTAATATGTTCAAGCCTCAGTGCACAAATAATCTTTTGTGGCACGTCCAGGAATTCAGAAGACATAAAGTTTCTATACTTTATTTCATCAGAAGATTCCATTTAATGAAGATGTACGTACAAGACGAAGACTCGACGAACTAACCAAATTCTTATTGTTTATTTGACGAAGAATATTTGATTTAACTAGATACAGATGAACCAGACAGTACATCTATGTATCAGTTATCCAAATTAAATATTTGAAGTCAAGCAGAAGTGGTAGTTCGCTCGTTCGACAAATCAAGAAGAAATTATTCAAGTTTAAAGAAGACCGGAAGTTGTTCTACTGAAGATTGTGTGATTAAATATTTTAATAGACTATTATTTCACTTCTCAAATAATTATATTAATTATGTAATTTATTTATTAAATTAATTCACTCTCGAATTAATTTAATTTATGAATTTATATGATTAAATTAATTAAGTGAATAATTTTCTATTTTAATATACCATTTTATTTCTTTATTTAATCACAAAAATCACCTCAGCAAGACAATTCTGGATTGTCTTGCCGAGTGGATTCATCATGCTTCCAAGACAATTCTTCATTGTCTGCATTAGCCTTGATTGAATCAGCAAGACAATCTCTAATTGTCTTGCCGATTCATTTCAATGGTGTGCAAGACAATCCTTGAAGATTGTCTTGCCGAAGGCATGTGTAAGTCTGCAAGACAATCTGTTTGTCTTGTCTTGCCGAGAGACACACTTCCAGCAAGACAATCTGTTTGTCTTGTCTTGCCGAATGCTTAAGGTGTGCAAGACAATCCTCCATTGTCTTGCCGTTTGTAGTGTTTGTCTTTCTGACAAAGGAATTGTCTTCCCTTCCCTTTTGATTGTCTTACTGACTTGGTTGAAGCTTGGTAGACAATCTGAGATTGTCTTCCCTTGCCCCTTATTGTCTTGCCCAAGCCTAGATTGTCTTACCCTTCTTGTAATTGTCTTTGCTAGCTTGTAATTGTCTTGTCTAGTGATTGTCTTGCATGTACAAAGCCTTGCCTATAAATATGGCTTGGTTTCTTCATTTGAAAGTGTTCATTCACTTTGTATTCAAAGCATTTGTAAAGCTTTCAAGTTGTTAGTAACTTGCTTGTTCGTTATATCCACAGTTTTCTGTGCTTTGATAACCCGGTTGTTTTAATCACTAAATCTAGAATATACCCTGTCGAATTTATTCTACGAACTTTAGTGGACATTAAAACTGAACCATATTAATTATATAACGACTTCAAACATTGTTATATTAATTAATTATAATCTGATTAACAAATCATATTCAATCAGATTCACTTCCGCGACGATTTGGTACTGATTGTATTCAACCCCCCCCTTCTACAATCATATCTGGACCTAACAGATTATGGATCACGCCCGGTCGTAACCCGGAAACTACCAGATGAGCCTGATAACTTCCAGATGAGCCTGGAACTGGTCTTCATATCCCTCGGAAGGGTAGGTCTTCGTATCCCTCGGAAGGGTCGTCATCGAGACTCACTCAGTCTCACACACACAATAACCACCAGTGGGCGCGCCCTTCACCTTCACCGTCTTACCTGTTTATCTTCATCCAGCAGCAGACACCACATATTCCTTCAGACAAAGGCCGCGCCTCCCGGGCTAACCCCGTGGAGGGCGCGCCCCCACCTAACCTTGCACGTTCAAATTCGGCCATAACAGAGATGAAGAAACTAAACTTGAAATTATATTAACTAGAAAGTGTTTACAATATTTGAGAGATTACAACTTGAAAGAGCAAGCTATTCTACATGTAAAAAAAATGATAAAAGGAGGCTACTAACAACTAGGTAAAAACTAGGGTAAAGACTAACTTAGACTAAGTTGGTGGCTAATGAGAGAGAAGGATGTTTATATAGGCCTTGATTAGGGTTTTAGGGGTAGAAGGGTCCTTGTGTCTTGATTTTCTTTTTCTTTTTTTCTTCTTCTTCTTTTTCTTTTCTTTTTCTTCCTCTTTTTCCCTTCTTGCACCTTTTTGTTCCTTTTTCTCTTGAATTCTCGATTTCTCTAAAAATTCCTAAAAACAGAACAATTAACTAAGAAAATACGAAAACAAGCAATAAATAGGTAGTTAAAATGTGCAAAATAATGGACCTATCAAACGTCCCCATACCTATCTTTTGCTCGTCCTCGAGTAAAAATCAAAAGAAAAGAAAATGAACTAAGAAAACTAAATGCAAGTCCTAGGCTCTTTTTCGTAAGCGTGACGGGTGATTTTAGGTTCACCAACCCGTTAAACTCGTAGACGATCTCTACAAGAGGAGTTTTGTCTCCTAAGGGTTTACAGAAGATATACCCATAAAATCTGTGAGACATTCTAGCAATCGTCCTACTCGACTCGACTCTAATTTCGTTGGTGTTAACAAAAAGCGTTTTTTAAGGAAAATATGACTCAAAGACTCTTATACTGATAATCAAGATACAATTACCTCTAATCTACTTGAATCGACACAAAAATTTACTGGACATCCAAGGTGTGTAATGAATTTAAGGCCTTTGATGGATCCTAATTGTCTAAGAACATTTTCTCTTTTTCAACCAATTTTGAACTGACCCAATCTCTATCGAAACAAATATCTAGCCAAACTTCACAAACTCTTATTCTTCTTTTTTTTTCTTTTTTTCTTTTCTTTTTTTGCATTGACTTTATTTTGTCCATTTTATTAGGCAAACAATGTTACCCATGTAGCGAGCTTTGGGTCAGTGACTCCCAAACCAAACGGTCTTACGGCACTAGGTTTTAAAATCCCCCTACGGACTTAATTGCTCGAGTAACAAAGGCCACAAAACGCGACTAGTCAATCTACTTTTGCCCATTTATCTAAAGATTTTATCTATAAAGAACAATGGGTATTGAAGTAGTCATTCCTTTTCTTTTTCTATCTCTCTCTTCTTTTTTTTTTCTTTTTTTTTTATTCGCTAAGGTTCGATTCGACATTGTTTCAACATGTGGGTTCTCTCTCAGGTATCGAATAATATCACTAGACAATCTCTCCATCAAAGGTCTTGTGCAAATGTGTGTGCCATCTTGGAATTAAGAGTACAAATCGGTCGATACAAGTTTCAAAAAGACAACCTTACTCAACTACGTTCAAATTACCTAAAATAAACTATATATATACTTTTCGAAAACATGCTAAACATTGTACTCCTAAAGTTCGAGTGAGGGAAAGACAACTTAGCTAAAAGTATCTCTATTTTTGGATTTTGCTAATTTTTCATTTTTTAGGTTTTTGCATTTTTTAGGAATTACACTAAAGCCCTCCCCATACCTAAATCATGCATTGTCCTCAATGTATGCAAAAAAGAGAATTGGAATGAGAGAGTAAAGAGGAAAAATACCAGAATAGGAGATGAAGGGGATTTTTTTAACTACTGAAACATATACACGACCCACGCACGCACACATTTCCTTCCTCATACCTGAACTTCATGAGGGAAGGTTCTAAGAAGGAACCAAATTAGCCAATTCCGGAAGGAAAGATGGGAGGAAGCTTCGAGAAAGAGTCAAAATGTGTACGAAAATTTTTAGGCACAAAGGCTTTCTTTAGCATGTGACCATCGTTTACCCCTATAAGACAAGTATCACTACTGTTCTCCCTAAACCAATTTAACGCTTCTTTATTATCAAGCAAATTCGAGACTATGCAATTATGGTCATAGGATAAATCACTAGGAACGATGTAAGAAACGGTTTCAGCTTTTCCAAAGGCACTAAGTGAATGATGGAACAATGAGTCAAATGTCGGTGGTTCACCAACATGACTCTCAAAATCGGGCCTAGGGTCAACGCTAACAGTCTCGGGTGGAGTCTCCCATTTTGAACAAATGTCGTTCAATTCTCCTAACAACTCCTCCGAGGTCAACTCTCTCAAAGACTCATGATACTTCCTATTGTTCTTGTGGTTAACTTTGAAATCCTCATTAAGAAGAGACTCAATTTCACTATCCTCAAAACTAGACCATGTGACAAACTTGTTGACCACGTTAACCCCTATAGGTTGCTCATAAAGTTCGTTGGGTTCTTTTCCTACATTGAAATTGTTTAAGTCTATGGTCATGTTTCCAAAAGTGAGCTTCATTGAACCATTCCTACAATTGATTAAGGCATTGGATGTAGCAAGGAAAGGTCATCTCAAAATGATAGGAATTTGGTTCTTAGGATTCGAGACGGGTTGAGTCTCGAGGACAACAAAGTCAACGGGAAAGATAAAATCACCGATTTTTATCAACACATCCTCAATAATCCCCTTAGGCATTTTTATAGAACGATCGGCAAGTTGAAGGGTCATATTGGTGGTCTTGAGATCTCCTAAACCTAGGGCTTGGTAGACCGAGAACGGAAGAAGATTCACACTCGCTCCTAAATCAAGTAAAGCTTTGTCTACAAATTTATCGCCTATGACACAAGAAATTGTAGGACAACCGGGGTCCTTATATTTCACAGGAATTTGATTTGAGAGAATCGAGCTTACTTGTGAGATCAAAAAGGCTTTCTTTGGAACGTGAGTAATTCTCTTATGGGTACATAAATCTTTTAGACACTTGGCATAAGAAGGAACTTGTTGAATGGCATCTAAAAGAGGAATGTTAATCTTGACTTGTTTGAACACTACTAGGATTTGTTCCATTTGGGCCGATTGTTTAGGGCGAATGAGTCTTTGTGGGTAAGGAACCCTTGGCGTGTAAACTTCTTCGTTGGGCTTTTGAGAGATAGGCCTAGGACTAGGTTCACTCATAGACTCACGAACTCTAGAACATTTGAGTTTGTCATGATTAGTGTTAGACAAAGAAGAATTTTGTTTAGGAATCGACTCCGCATTTTCATTAACGTTCTCACCAACTTTGTTATCCACTTGGTTTCCCGACCTTAGAGAAATAATCGCATTAACATTCTCGGGAGGTCTTTGATTGAGAGGAAACTTAGGATTGACCTCGGGTTGACTTGGGAATTTGTTTTTCTCGCGCTCACACAACGTGCTAGCTAATTGACTCAATTGGGACTCTAACTTAGACACGGCTTGCACATTAGAATGCAAAAGTTGCCTATCTTGGGTTAGGGTTGTCATGAAAGTTTGTTGTGATTGAGTCAAATTAGTTTGCGATTTAACTAAGGCCTCAATGCTTTTCTCTAAGGAGTTAAGTCTCTTATCCGAATCATTAAACCCGGGAGGATTTAACGGAGCTTGACTCGGGTTTTGATGGTTAGAAAAAGGATTGGAATTGGACCTTTGAAAATTTGGTTGTGGATTTGGAAAATTTTGACCTTGGGTCCACGAGAAATTCGGGTGATTCTTCCATCCGGGATTGTAAGTTGGTGCAAACGTGTCATTCCTAGGATTTTGGAACATCGCATTTACTTGTTCAAGTTCGTGCGAAGGTTGGGTTCCGAGATTTTGAAAATTGTAATTAGGGAACATGGACATTTGTGGGGGAGATTTACTAGTTTCTAAAGCTTCGAGTCTCCTAGTTAGGTTGGGTTCTGGGATTTGTAATTTGGCATCGGTTGCCACATTGTTTCCTATCGAGTGCAAACCCCTAGAGCTAGACGACTCGATCGACTTTTTGGGTTCCCTAGTTGACTCCCACAACATTGTTTTCTCGGCTAAGTCCTCGAAAATTTCCCACCCTTGGTCCTCATTTTTCTCCATGAATTTGCCTTGGCACATAGACTCTAACAAAGCGGTTGTTTGACTATCTAAGGCCTCGTACACAATCTTACAAAGTCTCCATTTTTCTATTCCATGGTGGGGGCATTGTGATAAAAGATTTTCGAAACGATCAAAGAATTTCCAAAAAGACTCATTTTCTCTTTGACGGAATTGGTTTATTTCATTTGTAATTCGAGTAGTCTTATGGTTTGGAAAATACTTTTTAAGAAACATTACCACAAATCCCTCCCAAGTGGAAATAGAATTGACGGGAAGACTATACAACCATTTTTTAGCGTTTTCTTTTAAAGCAAAGTTGATTAGTCTAAGCCTAATGGAGTCTTCACTCAATTGTTGGAGTTTTTGCAAACCACAAACCTCCTCAAATTCTTGAATAAAGAGATAGGGATCCTCACCTTCACTCCCTAAAAACTTAGGCAACATACTAATGTGATGTGCCTTAATCTCGAAATTATTCCCATTAACGGGAGGAAGGGTGATACACGAAGGTTGAATTGAACGGGATGGGTAACAACGGTCTTTAAGAGACACGGTCATGTTAACTATCGGTTCGCTAGCTTCTATGGGTTCGGAGTCCGAAGAGGATGACGAAGGAATTTCGATGATCGGTCTAAGTAATCTAGACGTTTCATTCCTAACCCAAGTAGTTTGCATAAACAAGATAGTAAACACGTAGCAAATAAGTGCTAAAAATTAAAACACACAAAAGAAAGGGTGTAAAAGTGAAAGAAAAACCTAGTTCTATGGTTGCCTAATAAAACGACTAGACCTTGCTCCTAACCGTAAGGACCACCAAAAACTCGATAAATCAATTATTATTCGGACCGGTTTGGCCAGTTTGGAGCAGGCATTGCCAAGAGGCCAATCTCCGCGCTTAGACACCAAACCTTAATCGGCCAGGTAAGCTTTTGCTAGCCTTAGACACCGAAGAGTCGGAATAATTAAAGATTACTTCGTCTTTTAGGTACCTTCCTAATTGAGCGCGAAATCCTAGGGGCTAACATCTAATTCATTTTTATTAAAGGCTAGGTAAATGCAAATGAAGAAATTAGTTGTTATGGGCCAAGGAAAGAGTGATGAAATCCCTCCCCTTATCTTATGAATGGGTTTTGCCCTTAAGATTTATTTATATGATGCTCCACACAACGATATAATAAATGCTATAAACAACTATGGATGCTCTACACTACGTGTTTTATCTAAAGAAAGAAGGAAATTAACATACCTTGGGGTCCTCCAGCGATCACCACAATTAAAGGTACGAAAATTTAAAAACAAAAATTAAAATCTAAATGATGTGCTCCTAAGTGATTAAATGCATGATGCAACACATATGTATTTCTAGCTAATATTTTTGGATTTTAAAACTTTTGATTTGTTTGTAATTTTTTTAATTTTCAATTTTTTTGTGGTTTTCTAGATTAAGAGAAAAAATGAAATAGGAGAGATACAAGTTACCCAAGCAAGCTTCCAATATTCCAAGAATATACTCCACTTATCCCAAGCTAGCTCATAATCCTCCAATTTCCTAAAATTCAACCAAAAAGAAGTTAGAGAATATAAAAAAAAAAAAAAAACTAATCCGAAAAATTAAAAATTAAGGCGCGAAAATTAATTTTAGTTCCCGGCAGCGGCGCCAAAAACTTGATGTGCCAAAAATAATGATTTTGATTGCAAGCGCACAATCCCGTTTTAATATTTATAGATTCGATCCACAACGACTAAATTTATTTTCGCGAAAACCTTATTTTCTAATTTAGGCGAATTAGACAAATTAGTTTTTGAAGGATTTTTAATTATCAATTAACTACTTAATTAATAATGTTAGCTAAATAATTAATTACATTATTAACCAACAATTGAATAAAACAAAACAATAAGTTATCGTGACTGTGTGTGTACAGTTCGTGGAAGGAAAATAATATTGTAATAATAGAAAAGCGTGACCACCGAGAAAAACAACAGATCAGTAAACCAAATTAATAATAATAAGAAAAGTGGACGCGTGGTCGAAACATAAAGAAAGCAGAGGTACTGACCAGAATACAGACAGAAACTAAAACAATTATCGGACTACGGAACAGTTAAGAGTACCCCATCGGAATCAATGGAGGTGTCCGGAATAGTTCAAATCTCGTCGGAAAATTGATTTCACCGGAAAATCTAGCTATTCCGACTATAACAAATAAAAGCCCACTAAACTCTAAACCAAATTTGACATTAAATTCTACGCTAAATAGCCCCTAAACTACCCATTTCTTGATCAAAACAAGATTCAAACCAAACCAAAACAACTCGAAATTATACCAAAGTTCAAATCTAGCCTAAACATAATATTTCCAACATAAACCCACTAACCTCATTTCAAAATCATCAACTAAAATTTATACTAAAAAGACTCCAAAAATACCAAAATCAAGAACAAGAACACCACCAAATCATACCAAACTAACTTCAAATCCAACAAAACTTCAAAACTAGCTTATCTACCATGTTTCTAACAAAACCCCATCAAACTACAAACCAAAATCAAAAACAAAAATACTAAATCATTAAACCCACTAATAAAATTGAGATTTAAAAGGGGCTTAATCTAAATACCAAAATGTAAACTAAAACATAAAATAAAGGCTCATTCAACCCACAAGTGGTTGGCATAAATGCCACTTTATCCACTTGTTGGAAATAAAGGTTTTCATAGCCATAAATTTCAACAAGGTAAAGATGTAGGAGATGAAAAAACTAAACTTGAAATTATATTAACTAGAAAGTGTTTACAATATTTGAGAGATTACAACTTGAAAGAGCAAGCTATTCTACATGTAAAAAAAATGATAAAAGAAGGCTACTAACAACTAGGTAAAAACTAGGGTAAAGACTAACTTAGACTAAGTTGGTGGCTAATGAGAGAGAAGGATGTTTATATACGCATAGATTAGGGTTTTAGGGGTAGAAGGGTCCTTGTGTCTTGATTTTCTTTTTCTTTTTTTCTTCTTCTTCTTTTTCTTTTCTTTTTCTTCCTCTTTTTCCCTTCTTACACCTTTTTGTTCCTTTTTCTCTTGAATTCTCGATTTCTCTAAAAATTCCTGAAAACAAAACAATTAACTAATAAAATACGAAAACAAGCAATAAATAGGTAGTTAAAATGTGCAAAATAATGGACCTATCAATGAACAAGGGATGGGGGCGCCATTTGATTAAGTTTAGTGAAAATGGCTAAATATGGATGCAAGTGGCGCCATACATACACCCTGTATGTATGGAAGCGCGACTTAGAGTCAAAGCTGGTCAGATGAGAGGTAATTGTGAAGCATTTTCACTCTAGGCGCCACTTAGCTCACTTGAGTAAAATTCTAAGTACTCAAGTGGCGCCACTTGAAGCACATGTACTCTATATCAACCTGGAAGGCACCACTTGCCTATATAATTTGATTATATACATATATGTAATCAAGTGGCGCCATTTGTACTCCTCTAAGGTGCCACTTGAATCTGTATGTGTAAAATGACTAAGGCAAATGGTGTAGTGCATACAGGAGGAATTAACTGGCGCTAATTCAAGTGAACTAACCACCCTTGGTTAATTCTCGTGACCTAGGATCACTTGGTTAAAATTAAGTACACATGGTTAAATGCTAGTGATCCTGCATCACTTGAAAAGTTAAACACCTATGGTTAAACGTTACAGAACTGGGATCACTACACTGATCCAGGATCACTACTCAGAACCGAGGTCACTTGGCTAACCATGGTTAGATGTTGAAGCCTATAAATAGAGCTTGTAGTTTCATTTGAAACTAACTACATACTTTGTAAAGTGCACACACTATACACATACGAAAGCAAGATAGAATATCTGTGATTACGAGCGTTTGTGTTTAGAGTGACCTATAGTCTCTGTATCCGACACTCGTGTTAGAATTTGTAGCACCCGAGGATTATTTATAATAAAAAGAATATTCCGCAATCGAATTAATCGACGAATCGGTATAAGACGTATTCAACCCACCCTTCTACGTCTGATTGGACCTAACATATCCATTGTAATTTATTCAAGAAGAACTTTATTTTCTCAACAAAATTAAACAGTGGCATATTTGATATGTGTAAAATATTAGCCAAACCATAAGATATTATTTAGGATATAACTATGTTCCACATACATAGTATGTGCAATAGCGTGAATAGATAAATATGTGATTATGTAATTATTTATCTTTTGAATAGTTTAGAAATAATTTAAGAAGCTAATGAAATGAGCAACTACTAAAATTAATTTTTTTGCCCAGGATAGTAATAGCAGGTTTTATAATGAGATTCAACTAAATCTGATTTTGGATGTGCATGTTTCATGTTAGAATAATTGATATATGAATAATAATACTAAGTATCAGAGTGCTGAAGAATTTCAAGATGATAGTGAACAATAAGAATATCAAAATTATGTAATTTCTAGCTCTCCTCATCCAAACACAAGGCATAATCTTTTCGTTTTAGTCAGAACTCATCTTTAAGGGCTCACAGAATTCACATAATATTAAAATTATACATATATATATATATATATATATATATATATATATATATATGTAGGGTCAAGTTCCAGAGAGACGCAACTTATCAAGAGACACAAGAGACTAGATATGAGCCATTGATTACATCAATTTCTTATATTTACAAGCAGGGGCAAGCTTGTCCATTCTCTTGCTAAAATACTGAGAAAAAAAGAATCATAAGATTCTTATACGATGCAAAAGAAGGAAAGATCTTGGCTATTTTTGAATAATCATCAATCATGGGATTCATTTATTTTTGGAAGCCTCTTAACATCTGCATAGATACTAGAATTATATACTCAAATACTCAATTAGACATGCTGAAAAAACTGTCATAGAACCCTAATACTAATATCGTCGACTGCATCGATCATGGATGGAGAAAGGTTTGTTCTTGTTTGTTGATGTTATCTATATTCTATATGATGTTGCTAGTTAGAAGAACTAGGTATTGAACTCTAAAAAGAATCGTGCGTTCATATTTTTTTTGTGCGTTCTTAGTTTTTGTGTGTTCTGCAGAGGTTTACCTATTGACGAGGGAGAGGTTGATTTTGTTGAAACAACTGATGTCATTAAGAGACATCAATCATGAGATTTTTTATTTTTGGAAGCATCTAACATTTTCAAGAGTGTGATATAGACACAAAACTAGTATTAAAAATGTAGAAGAAAGTTGCAGAGAGGCTCTAGAATCAAAATCCATTGTTCTAGTGTCAACATCGACTGCAGCGAATACATGGAAGAAGAAAGGCTGGTTCGTGTGTTTCTGGGTGTGTATTACTTTTTGTATAAGATTTTATTCAGGAACACTATAAAGAATCATGTATCTTATGTGTTTAATTATAAAGAAAGGTTGGTTTTTGTGTTTCTGGGTGGGTATTACTTTTTAAGAATATCTTGTATCAACATCGATTGCAGCAGACATGGACGATGGAAGGCTGGATCTTGTGTTTTTGGATGTGAATACTGTTTTTATAAGATTTACATAGAGAACACTATAAAGAATCGTGAATCTTATGTTTATGTTATTTTTGTGCAGGGGTGAGAGAACGAAATTAGGCGCCTGAAAGATTTAGCTTCATCGGATCGTGTTCTCCGACATGTGGAATGATCGTCCAATTGTATGGCTTATAAGAATTTGTTGTCCAGATGAACTTTTAACGAAACTTGCACATATTTAGTTTTATCAGAGTAAACAACAATGGTGGTGAATTAGCAGACCATTGGTTGTAATTTTTTATATCTGTGTTGTTCAAATAGGTGTTCTTATAGGTTTTCTTATAAAAACAGATAATTCAAGAATAACATGTTTAATCTAAACGACATAATTTCAGAAATTATATTATTTTAAATTCATGACTTTGATTGCTATCATACTAGCTCAAATCATATGTGATAGTTTTAGAATTTTGATCACTAAAAGATTCATTATAATATTTCTCGAAATAGTATTTCATTTATTTTATTTAATAGAACTTAATAATATATTCCTCACAAGGAGACGTTAATAAAAACTGAATAATACACGAACACCTATGAGATTAAAAAATCAAAAACACTATAAAGGATCATAAATTATAAAAAAATTCATTTGACATAAACAATAAATTTATAATTAGAAGATATTATTAAAAAATATTTCGAAAGTTTATAGATTCATATATTAAATTAACCTCCAAACTACATCATCATATTTTAAATTTTTTAATTTCATAATGTATTTTATTTTTTAAATGAGATTCTACTAATTATACTACATATAATGATAATTAAGAAAAATTTAATTTAAACTAGGAAAACACTTAAAAGAATCTCAATAAAATATTTATAACTTTATCCATTAAGGGTTTCTTTAAAAAAATTTATTCGAATTATATATCTCTTTCAAAAACTTGTGCATAAAACAATATCTTTTTCAAAGGTTTGTGCACAATATCTTGAAAATATTTTTTTTCAAAAAATAGCTTAAAATATAAGGTTTTGACGAAAAATCTATGGTTAAAAGTGGTTGAAGATTATAATTTGGTTAAAGATTGCAAGGTATAATTGAGAGAGATTCGTTAAGTTGTTCGTGAAGGGAGTTTTAAGAATGATTCATTTTCATTTAATTTAAGTTGAATTATTATTTTAAAAAAAAAACATAATACAACCAATAATGTCTCTTTACCATCCGTTAAAAAGTAGATAATATTTTTCTTGAAATTTTAGGTATTGACGTTATTAAAATTTTAAAAATAAATATTTCAATAGATAAGCAAATTAATCTCTCATAAATTTATTATTGTTAAAAATGTGAGAAAAATTGTCTGACCTTTTTGGGAAGGTGAATAGAGATTTGGAAAAGTTTGTGTTTGTATTAAGGATTTAATGTTTTAATTTATATGAAGATTTTATAACATGTTCGTGGAAAGTGATAAAAATAATTATATATTTTAATATTAAAAATTAAAATAATATCAATAAGGTCTACTTTTAATATCCGCAAAATCTTTTGTATTTATTACTATTCTGAGTTCAAGAAGAAAATCTCATTCTCGTGTTGTATTATATTTTACCTACTAATTTATATCTTTTTAGTATTAAATTACTAACTTATTTTTACAAGATTCTTTCAGGTGTTCCTTAGATACATGATAACAATTTCATGATCAAAATATTTTATTTTATTAAAAATTGGATGAAAATGTATAAATATTTTAAATTATTTAAATAGGATTTATATTAATGCATGAGTTCTTCACCAAAATGTAACATATCTTATGGAATAATTTATATTTTTAAATTTTTTCTTACTGATTTCAAAGATATTCTTTATGATGTTACTTACGAATACGATTAAAATTGTACCTTTTGTATTTTA
Source organism: Daucus carota subsp. sativus (assembly GCF_001625215.2). Lineage (NCBI taxonomy): Eukaryota > Viridiplantae > Streptophyta > Magnoliopsida > Apiales > Apiaceae > Daucus > Daucus carota. The sequence continues at coordinate 19,983,312 of NC_030385.2, read as the reverse complement.
TTAAATTTTAGATGATAAATTTAAAAACAAATAAATTAATTCATTAAGTGTATTGCTAATTTAAAATTTTCAAATATTAATTCAATATCTTCTTTCGTAGAGATTCTTTAAGGTGTTACGTAGCCATATAATAAAAATATATAGTTGTGTTTTTCTTAAATTTACCGATAAAAATTTATTACTTTATTAATATGGAGATTCATTAAGGTGTTTACAAAAATACTAAGGTTGTAATGAGCGATCTAGATACTTTTTTTGCTCGTAATGTTTAGGTTTGTGCATAATATATAAATTGTTCTAATATAAAATTTAATATAATTTTTTTCAGTAAATATTGTGAATTTTGAATTTTATACAATTTTCATATTTGTTTATATTTTCACTTATTTTATCATGGATTCATTTTAGTGTTCCGGTGTAAGATTAAATATTTGAATATTGTAGTATAAGATTAAATATTTTGTTATTTGAGAATAAAAATTCTATTAAGCTGTTGTTTCTTTATTTGTTAAACTATAACATTAACTTTGGAGGTAAGATTCTGAAAAGAATCCTGAAAGAATGGAAAGGAACTTGCAAGCAAATCGCAGTACACAAAGATAAATAAGTAAACTAGTAAAGAAAATTCAAATTTTAAAATCATTAAAGACAATGCATAACGTATGCATTAATGTACACCTTCAATGTGAATATGGTAAAACTTTAATACAATCTCTTAATATGGTAGAACTTAAATACAATTCTCTTAATAATATCAGAATCTCTATAAGAACACTAGGGAGAAACAAAACAAGCCTATCACACTCACAAAAAATTCCTAGAATAGTTCAGCCGGACATTCAAACTTTCCAGATACAGTCCTCCTTCTTTGAATTTCTGTTTCTTGATCTTTACTATCCTGTCGTCCTGACCTAGAGCATACAAAATATTTGATTGTGGTGTTGCCATCTTTATCATTTCTCTCAGTTGATCGGTGAACATCAAACCCAGACAATCTCCCATAATCTTTGTAGTAGAGAAAACCTTCATCAATGAAATTGAATCGTTGATTTAATAATGGTTTCGACGAGGGAAAAAAATTCCGGAATCCAGTCCTTGCATAGATCTTGTAAATCAATATCATAACCATCGGAACTACAAGAACCTTCAAATAGGCTGTTGCTGTAAAAACCTATAAAAGAATAAGGTCATGAATGAAAAATATATATGTAATGAACTAGGGTTCTATATCATATACTATATGAAACACGAATAGAACAAAAAATCGAACCAGATTGGTGTAAAAATTCTTTAGTCGAATCAGAGTTCTCTATGAAACCTTGATATGTATAATATTGTTTATAGTAACAGAATATAATCTTTCTAATGATACTCACGATATTTTAATTAGATCAGCGTCAATCAAATAGTATATAATTAGTTTGGAATCTTGTTAAAAACGGCAGGTTTATTGATGGGATATTGATTGGATACAATGCTACGCTACATGTACGTATTCTCAAGGAAAATACAATATTCTGTACTCAATACTACCCTTGTACCGATTCTTTATTAAATATCCATAAATAGTTTGATTAATTATGACCACTGGATTAAAATCAATCCAATGGCTGCTAGCTAGTCTTTCGCGTCTTTGGCTAAGCAACCGTCTCTTTTGAACCTTCCCCTATATATGTGTGTATATATATATATATATATATATATATGTATGTATATAATATAAGTTATTCAAAAATAATAATAATTAATTATTATAATAAATACTTTATTATATTTGTATTTAACCTGACTAATCTTGTGAGAACCAAGATAAAAATCATTATTTTTTAAACACACATGAGCCCGCAGCTACAGATTTAAACAAGTCTAACTCTCAAATTCATCTATTATCTATTATATTAATAATAGCCCAACATGGATCATGTTGAGCAAATAAAATCATGAAACATTTTAATCTCATAAAAAGACTTATTTACCCTTATATTTAAAACTCATTAACTCCCGCCTTAACTTGTCATTTATGTCTTAATAACATTCATTCATATACTCCCTCCATCCCATTTTATGTGAACTGGTTTGATTTTCACGGAGGTTAAAAAAAAGATAGTAAATGTATTTGAAAAGTGGGTAAAGTGGTGGTACCTATCAATATTTAATAATATATTTGAGGTAGTGGAGGAAGGTAGTGAGTGTAGTAGTGTTTATTTAATAAAAAAAGAGTATAAAATATAGAGGCAGTGGGTGTAGTATTGAAAAGTAGTGTTCAAAAATAGTAAGTATTATGAGTTCATTGTTTTTGGGACGTCCCAAAAAGGAAATGAGGTCACATAAAATAGGAGGGAGGGAGTAATAATAACACATGGGACCAATTTAGCAAATGAAATTATGACACAGTGAGTACACGGCTAGCTTTCATTTTTTTGTAGCATTATATTAACTTGTCATTAATGTATTAATATCATTTATATAATATGTATGTATCGTGTAAATAATAAATTTTTTGAGAGACTTAATTCTTGTCAATTTTTAATAATGACTTTATTTTTGTATTTATTAATATAAAATATATCGTCCAATAATATATATTTATATATGATGTGCAGACTATTTTTTCTGTTTAGAAACAATTTCGGTACCATAAAAGTGACTAAATTAAGAATCAAAAAACAATTCTAAAAAAATGTGATTTAGGTTTTATAAAAATATCTATAAAATATGAATTTTAATCAGACTATAATATATTTATATAGTTGTTAGATTTTTTTATTAATTTATTGCTAAAATTGAATTAAAAAAGATTATTACATATCAATGCTAGAATAATATTATAGTAAAAATATTTGTAGACAGATCTGATGCATCTAATGTGCTACTCTTATATGTGTATCAGAAAGTAAATATTATAGGATCATTATTGTATTAGTAATTCTTTATAAGTCCATATTTACATAATTGGTTAAATTATCTATAATTAATAATTAAAAAATAAATTTAAAATATAGGGCTATAAAATTTAGAGTCGTGGTCTTAAATAATCATATTTATATAAATTAATTTATCAAAATACTTGGGAACGAATATGACAGCTCAAAAGATGATTTAATGCTCTATCATCGTTAATGTATTATAACAAGGTGTTGGTGTGGTGGTAGAGCTCTTGTACCCCTTACGGGAGGTCGGGAGTTGGACTCCCCACTGTGAGTTTGAGACAACGATGTCTTACAAAAACATGATTGCACAAATAGTACACACTGTGAGTTTGAGACAACGATGTCTTACAAAAACATGAAATATAATATGAAATTGTGACAATAAAAGATGAATTTTAGAAATGAAATAGCAGATTTAGAATGTATTTATTTATAAAATACTTTAAATAATTATTTGTTAAATTGATTAAATATGTCGAAGGTTCATATTAATTATTGACAAACTATTAAAATATATCAATAATATACTTATTTATCGTACTTTTCATAATTCAATCTTTAATAGAATCGTGATTATCATGTACGAAGTATCTGATATGTCGAAGGTAATTCGAATATAACTTCTCATTGAAATAGAGGTGAAATCATATATAAAAACCATTCATACCTTACTTTCAATCGAAATATAAGTATTATACCGTCAATTACGAGCTGCACATGTTTAAATAATTTTTTAATAATTTAATCTCCACGATTTATCATTATTCTCGCTTAACTAATGAATGTGTGTTTTTTTTTTGTCAGGATCTACATACTCGTAGATGAGTTGTATCATAGATACAATAGTCGCATCAGGGATTACTTTCATCCAATAAAGTTTATCATCTAACCGAAAGATACGCAAAGATATCTCCGGACGTTTAGATAATAAGACTTTAAAGTCTGATAAGAAAACCCATAAGGCCAAGATGCTGAAAAACAAAGCAAGCAAAAACAAGCATAAGAATGATAAATTAAAGAAAAAAAGTATGTTGGAGGAAAATAAACCCAATTATGACATAAAAATCCTGAAAAGTAATTATAATAATATAACAACTTATTCAAAAATAAGATTTTTAGAACTAATAAAAATAAGATACAATACTAAAAAGTGATAATGTCTAACCAAAGTAAGAACTTTGGTTAGACACGCAGTACTAAATAAATCATAATACATACTAATCTTTCTTATAAGAACAAAAATACATAAACAAAAGTTTAAGATTTTTTTTAGGAAAAGAAGGAAATCAAAATTAAATCATATTTATATCCCAATCAACGTAAATTTATTATTTAATTATCCAATTAGTCAACGAAAGGTTATCATAACATCACAAAGTAAAAGAAATAATAGAATCTAATTATTAATCCAAGAACAAATTAGCCGCAAAATATTCATTTAGGACAATAGGACGATAATCGTTCCGACCCATATTGGTCCAAAAAATATATGCCACCAATTATGGCCACCCAAATTGGTACAAACTCCTTGAACTAAGACCTAATAAAAGCCATAAATTATGGCACCCAATAAGTTTTCATAAATATTAATAAATTAACAAAATTTAATATGCCAATTAAGCGGAATAAATGCACATAAATACTTATCAAACACACATTTATTCAAAAACATCCCTAACATATATATATGTAAATATAAATTGCATTTACACAAATATTTAATACCTTCTGATGTATAACCGAAGTTTTTAATACCTTCCAATCCAAAATTATTGCATACTAACATATATACATGCATAATATATAAATTTATACCATAATTAAAACAATTCATATTCAAATCATAACAAATCAATAATCTATTCGTACCTGCAACTAAAAACAATTTTGAAAACTAAAATTTATAATGCAGAAGATTAAACACACACGAAACACATCCATCAATCAAGAACTACAAAGAACACAAAGAACACATATAAAAAACTAAAACACGCCTCGTTTTCGACTAATATTGTGGCCGACGACCACATCAAATCCGGCCAAGATAAAACAAGTTGGAAAAATATAGGCTACTACACTCAACAAAATTCACAATCTAAACCGAACAAATTCCAACGAAGTTACAAATGAATCCGGTCACCGAAAAAACCCTATACAACTTCGATTTTAAAATAGGAATGTGTGTTTTCAAACACATTAAATTTTGTCATTTTTGGGATTTTAAAATAGGAAATCATACAATATATATGTAAACAAGCCGTTCGAGCCAATTTTTAAAATTCGTAAAATTGATGTATTTTTTTTATATATCTAGAAAGTAGCACACAAATTATAGGTTAACTATTTAGAAAATATTTATAATTATATTGATCACATTAAATTTCATAAAAATTTTAAAAAATAATTTACGTATTTAAATTGAGTTACTAGATACGATACCCGTGCCTCGCACGGGTTTTAGAGCTAGTTATATATTACTATAGAAAAACTCTCAAGTGAAATGAGAGTAATTCCTAATAAATATTAATAGAACTAGTGTGATCATGCAAGAGAATGACTATACATTAACTACTCAAGACCAATGTATTGATGCTATAATAGATCATGTGCAATTAGGTAGTCCTTCATGATCATGTCGTCTTTAAAAAAAATCATCCATCAGGTTCGATACACATTTTAGGCATTCTATTGTCAATTTGTGTTCTTTTCAAAATCATAGATCATCCTTCTCTCATAAGAACTATAGGTAATACAATTTCAATTCTTACACACTCTCTCTAATATATCCTAAGTTAATATATTATATTTTATAAAATTTAGTTTATTGTATGAAGACCTCAAATAAAACTAATTAAATCATCATTGTTTGACCATCAGATCTTTGGAATTTAATTTTAGTTCTTACTCTGATATAATTATTATTATTTAAATACGCTCTTAAAATATATTTTATATAAAGAATATTTGAGGACTTCTAATGTTGGAAGCTTGTTGTATTCCTCGCCTTTATGGAGGATTTACCAGAATTTTGTTTGTTGAAAACTGGCTTAAACATACTTTATTATAATAAAATTATCCATTCCAGAAAACAAATTGATCCCGTATTTTTAATACAAAGACATAACTCATTAGCATTTGAAAGTTCATTCAAGTTCTACTTTTTGATATGCTTATGCAGAAAACTAGTAGGGGAACAAGCATAACCTCTTAAAGATGTAAAATTTTAAACCAAAGTAAAGAAAGGTAACTATAGAGATTAAGGAGAAATCATGTTTAATCAAGTCATGTATACATAATTTTATGAATAATACATCATCAACTGTTGCATATATCTCAAACTACACAAGCATGTGCTGAGAATCACATTCAGATATGTAAATTATTAATATTTTATTATATATGTCTTCAAAGGTAGGGATAACTTTAGACAACTATAGATGGAAGGGCCACTCGTTTGCGATATTCTGCGAGAGCCCAGAGAGGATATAAGTTTCTGTACGCCGCATAATGTAACATGCAATTCTTCATAAAAACTCCAGTTATCTCCTGTTATATACAAAAAATATTGATATACTCAAATTAAATGAAGTTATGTATAGCTAAATAGTTATATATGGTTCATTTTGTTTACTTCAATAAATATATCTTTAATAATTTTTACTATTTATTAAAAATTATAAAATTATCAAAGATGTGTGTTGAAGTAAACAAGACGAACCATTAGTTCCTATTCTAAAACTCTATACATGCAGTTGGCATAAACACACGTACATTAAAAGATAATCCAATGTGAGAATATACATATAAATTTTATTGATATAAATATGTATACAGCACTTACTTGTTGGGGAAAACCACCTTTCTCTTCCTGAGAATTAATAACCAATTTTGCTGCACGATGAAGAGGGGCAAAATCTCTCTCGGCCTAACAGAATAAAAAAAGTTAGTGGATTCTCGAATATCATATACATTTAAATTTGTGACGACATATATAAAAATAAACTAGCTATGACTTATTTACATATTATACCAATTTTACCTGTCCGGAATAAATCAACCCCATCATTGCCCATGCAGTTTGTACCAAGTTAGATCGATTTCCTTCGATTTGGATGTATTTCTGCAATTAAACTATTGTTCATTCTAAATAGCAAATGTATATCATATGTATTTACGCATTTCATAAAATTTAGTATTCCCTCTGTTTCATATTACATGTCCATTATTGATAATAAAAAATTGTTTCAAATTATTTGTCTATTTCAATTTTCAATGGAGTGTAGTCAATATTTGTATTTCCAAGATGAGTTTTATATCACACTTTACTAAATTATATTTCCTAGATCAAATATATGCCACATATTATAATTGGTCAATGCAATAAATACAATAATAAATGAAAGATTCAGAAGTTAGTTTTTCTTAATATGTATAATTTGTTCAAAAGTGGACATGTATTATGAAACGGATTGAGTATTTCGCACTACTTATAATCGTTCGAAGGACATTAAAAGAACCTTTGAAGGACAAGAAAGATAGCTTTCTCCCCAACCACCATCATCAAGTTGTGATTTCAATAGAAAATCAACTCCTTTACGTACGGTTGAAGAATTATTATATGTCTTTCCTCCTGCTGCTAGCCCCCCAAGTGCAAACCACGTTCCATAAGTAAAACATACACCCCAATTTCCATACCTACATTGTGTATATGTGTATAACATTTTAATCATTGCATGCAAGTATAACTGAAAAAAAATATAATCACAAATTAGTACTCCCCTTCCGTCTCATTTTTTCACTGTTACTATTTTGGGATGTCCCTATCATTTCTATATGTTACTATAAATAGTAAGTTTTTCACATCATTATACTCACTATCTTCCTCCACTATCTCATATTTAACAATAAAAACTACTATTACACCCACTACTCTCCTCCACTATCTCAAATTTATTATTAAATATTGATAGGTCCCACCACTTTACCCACTTTTCATCTAACTTTACTCATTTTTCATACATTGTCTTGGTCTCCGAGTCTACTTCCAATGTAAACAATTGAGGGGGACGGAGGGAGTATTACTTACCATGATCCATCTAGCATTTGTATGTCTTCGAGATACCTAACGGCATTGGCAATAAACTCATTGATCTCTTTCTTCCTGTGTGCGGGATATAACTTCTTGAATAACACCAAGGCTTGGATTGCAGCTGCTGTGCACTCCACATATCTACATATCTTTCTTGATTAGACTAGATAGATTCTTACCACAATCAAAATTAACTTGGCTAATAAAAAATTAAATGAATAATTGAGATCTATACTCATGTTCAATGACGATGTCTTGAAAGAATTCTGTAGGATTCAGTAGCTGCAAAGAGTATGAAGAACTCTTTTCAATTTCTTATTTAGATCCACTAATTCACTTACAAAGAATTAATAGTTTTAATAATTATCAAAAAATTATGACAAAGTTTATGTACCTCTAACCACTCTTGAGCTCCTGCTGGCTCCCATGCCGCCAAACCTCCATTTTTACTCTGAAATGTTCGCATAAAGTTATTTCACTTGCAACTATTACATGCATGGGCTATTTGCTTCACCTTTCTAGGAAATCTAACTTCAGAAATTTTTCAAATTATGATATATTAAATCATATGGTAAGAAATAAGTGATAGTAATTTACAAGTACCAAAAGCCAATATTTACCTGCAATGAAAGTAACACGTTCACAGAATCAAACAATCGCTCAGGTTCAATTTTCTTCCCGACGATTTCAGGGGACATCAAAGAGAAAAGAAGACAACACTGCACATATACATAGGTACAACTTGTAAGATAGTTTTATAGATAGTACACTTTAAATATATTTTGTGAGTGTAATAAGTGGCACATGAATACAATAGGCCAATCGAATAGTAATAATGAAATAAATTTTGCTGAAAGTAACCTTCATCCCTTCTGCTGTACAGTCAGAAACTTGCCATCCGTGATCTTGATCCGAAAAAGTCCATGACCCTTTTGAAATGTGACGATGCATGCTTTTGAAATCCCCAGAAGGATTATCTTTTACCTGAAATTAATTACGTTTATATCATGTTTTTAATTATGCATGCGTAAATATATACATTTTTATTTGACTAATTAAGATAACTATCCAGTAATTCTCTTTAGGTTTAGTAAATTAGTACCTGAGAAGCTTTTACAAACTCGTGTCCTCTCTTAAGGGTTGGTCCAATTTCATCTGTAAGATCAGCAGCTAATAGTGCTTGAAGTCCAAAACCAGTATCCCATTGTTGACTTCCAAAACTCTGCAAAATTAATGATGATTTTATAACTTACATAAATAATTAAACTGAGTAGTAGACACAACATATATATATGATCATACGAATTTAACTAATTGCCATATACAAAAGTGTATAGTTATTTAATGTCTTGAGTGATGAAGAAATCGTTGTAACCTGCATCTTCATTCCATCTTCAGCAACCCATAAATAATCTGGGATCCTAGCAAGATGTTTCTTAAAATAGTCACCATCTGGATCCTCAACCCAGCAGGCCAACATACACAAAACCTACACTACGCATGATTACATAAGTACAAGAATATTTTCAAAACTATTTTCCCAAAATACGTTAATAATAGTCAATAATAAATCTTATTACCTTTTCAACACAACCAATAGTGATGTATCTACTATTCTCATCCTCATAATGAATGTGTTTCATTGTAGTTTCGAGAGCCTTTTTTCTTAACTTATTAAATGGCCAGCGAGTCAAAAGTGGCTCTGAACAAATGTAAAGGCTATCCCAAATCAAATCTTGAATCAGAGGGTGAGGATAGTAGATGTCCTCCTGCAATTATTTGATTAGAATAATGCACATAAATATAATTTTAAATAAAATAATCAGACATAAAAAAAAAAAAAGTTATACAAACTTTTATGCAAACAAAAAAGTTGCACAACACAAAAGAGCAAGGAGATCATAGTTACCGCTGCACAACAATGACGCACTTTATGCCAATTAATTTGATCGTAGGGTTGTGCATAAAGTTCGTCTCTCAATTGTAAAATCAGAGGTGTGGTGGAGGCTACAAATCTCTTTCCATATAAGTAAGACATAGGCATGTAAACCATCCGACAGTAACACCACATTTTTGCTGCAGTTATCCCATTTACAATATAATTAACTGATTAAAGATTGAGTGAAATATAGTTACCTTTTATTTTGCATAAGTAACTTACCAGGGTGCATAGGAAGGAAAGAAGGAAGAATCCAAAACTCTGGTGGCATAGGGTTGCATCCAGACCATTCGTATACACCAAGTATCTGGAAAACAAAAAATTATGATTTCTGTACTGGAATATGATATAATTTATATCAAAATTATGTTAGTAGAACATTTTGACAAACCGAAAGCCAAGTTTTTCCCCAAGAAGGCATGTGGGTGACAGAGCCGTGGTCCAGGATCCATTTTCGAGCTCTAGAACAAGCATTGTTAACACCCCCGTCTGGTTCTTGGTCAAGTATACGCATGCAAATATAACTTAATGCAGTGCAAAACATAGTGCTATGTCCCTCTATATGTAGTCCCCAACCTCCATCTTCGTTCTGTAATTGTTCCCTCATTATATAATTAATGAATATATTGTTAATTAGTGTATTCTACGAACCAAGTTCAAATTATAATTTTTGTTACATAATTATATGATATACCTGATGACAATAAAGGTATCTAAGGATTTCTTCACGGTGTGGGGCGGGAAACATGATATTGAGATGTCCAGTGATGTACAAACACATAACCTGATTTATTACATTCATGGATATATGGTAATAAAATTAAAACCACTTGTTCAGTAAAAACAGACAAAATAATAAATTATTTGAGACGAAACATGCATGATTACGAAATTGTTTATTAGTAAATATTAATTGCTTGCATTAAATTGCATCACAACTCTGTCGACAAAAGTACCAACTAAGTTGCAGAAATTCTCAGCTGCAGAAATTGTTATCACTCATCTTATCATGGAAAGACTGTTTAATTTACTATATAACGCATGCAACCCTAATAATGAGTTAATCATATATAGTAATTGTACTAAGTTGAAAGAGTGGAGAAAGATTCACCAGGGGTGGCAGGAAAAACAAAGGGCCAGCATTCTCAGCCGGCCAGTGGCCGTCGGAGGCCTGCAAAGCCGCAAAGTAATGGGCGGCTCTTCTCACTGTTGCTGTAACTTTCTCATAGCTAATATCTTCACCATCAGCTATCTTCACTGCTTCTATATTTTGTACAAATCCTTTCTCTCTTAAAAACTGCACGCATATCCATTTTTAGTGCCGGTTTTTTCTAAACTCATGCAAAAAAACAAAAACCAGAGAAACCAACAAACCTGCATCTGCCAGAGAACATCGCCACTAGGCTTAACCTTGTACCGGTTTCTCCAGAAGTGATTTCGAGCCTCTTCAACCTCAGCCTTCTCTTCCGGGCTTCCGTAGCTCGGATCGAACTCCCATATCTGCCGCCCCACATAATTGTTAGTACTGTACAAATACTTATCATTTTCAGAACCTACAGCTATCTTCAGTCTCCACATCCTTTTTGGTGGTCAAGTATTAGCTAGTTTCTGCTGCTTCACGTATTATGAGGACGATGCTATTTATAACCCAAGATTCCACAGGCTTTACTGGGGTAGCTAATATGTATTGGTTGCGAAATTTAGTATATTTATGGGAACTTGCATTGTCAATTCATAAATATGAGTAATAGTTTAATCGTCTGGGGTCTACGTCCCAAGACTATATTTGGTAAGAAGATTATGATCGACTGATAACCATGCATCCCATATTTGTCTTTGTCCAATATATGCAAACCAAAGTCAATATCCATACATATGCGTTACAAGTCTCTTCAATGTTCATCTGATTTTGTTGGGTCACATGTAGTTGAATGTTATTGTAAATATAGGAGTAATTATTTACCTTAACTTGCAACTGTATTTCTAACAACTACTACTCATACACATGTAAATTGAATGGTTACTCATAACTAATAACCATCTCCTTTCTTATCCTTACTTATTTAGTTATTTTTAAATTTTGACGCATCTTTTAAAATATTAATTTTAAATAATATTTTTATAAATTAAAATACTAGTTATTTCTTTTTATTAATTAAAAATATTTTCATCATACACTCAAACTCAAACCAACAGAATATTTGCCTATATTCTAGATGTATATTTTTACTCTTTATCTTATTATTAAGAATCTTTTCCGTTAAATAAACGGAATAAAAGTTTATCCAAAAATATTTCTATCTCTAACTAATATTTCTCTTAACGTTTTCTTTATTTTACATTAATCATAAATTTCGTTTTAAACTCTGAGTGAGTAGGAGTACTTGCACAATGAAAATAAGATATAACTATCACCGAAGTATATGTCAAATTTATTATAAAATAATTAAAATATATAATTATTTCTAGAACCATTTTAAGAAACAAATACAACATTAAGTTTACATTTCATCACTAATAATTTATATAATAAAACATAATATATATTATAGCATTTTCAACAACATTAAACTAGATCTTATTAATTTTTTGATTAGTTTCAATAAAATATAATTTCATTAATAATGCTTAAGTATAATAACTACTCTTTTTTTTATTTAGTTTAACGTTTATTTTTAACCATAAAAATATAAATTAACGAGAAATATATACTATAAATTTAAATGTCAATATATTCGTTTAACACCTACAAAAATCTTATGTTAAAATTAAAAATTATAATGTCAAATAAAATATACTATAAACCACTATTGTAATCTTTTATTTATTTATTTATTTATTTATTTAACGTAGGAACCCGCAGCCGCTACCCTTCGGGTGCGCACTGGGTAAACCCACGAGCTCACGCAACTGTCATTAAAGACAGAAAATAAACCAAATGAAAGGCCGATCATACAAATATTAAAAATAGAGTAAAGTGCATTCTGTGTAAGTGTAGAGATACCACTTGTATTGCTACTGTATTTCTAAAACAACCACATGCAGTATCACAATTATACAGTTTATGCAGTTCCCTCTATAATTCTTAACGCCGTTAATAGAAAAAGGGTATTTGTGTAATTTCACCTCCATAACGGCTCTTTTATACTTTTTTTATTATTTAACGTAGCTACAACCCTCCAAAACCCAAATCATTCTACAGCCTTATACAACCCTAATTTTCCAATAGTCCTAAATCATTCTACAGCCTCATGCAACCCTAATTTTCCAATAGTTCTTTCATAGCACGAAAATTAGGCTTGCGTCAGGGTTCAGAATCATTTTTTTTGGGGTGTTTCAGCTTCGTTAAATAGCAAAAGGAAGTATAAAAGAGCCCTTATATAGGTGAAATTATACAAACACCCTTTTGTATGTTAGAATTATAGGCGGGACTGAATAAATTTCAACGTAATTTTGTAATCTTGATTTTTTTGACAACATAAACTTTCAAGATTAAAGTTAGAAAGGGTTATGTAATGGTTCGTGTTTGTATTGAAATAGAACACGTTAAATTTAAAAAAAGTTATATAAAGGTTCTTGTTGAAAAAAGATATTCAAAATTGTATATTTATAATTTTATTTGTAACATCATTATAATTTTTTTAATGAAATATTAAATGATAATATATTGTTATGAGAGTTTTTAGTATTTGAAACTGTTTAACAATGTAATACTAATAGATAGACTCCAAATCTGTAGACTTGTAGGACCAAAAGGAGGGTACCAAACCAAAAAATATAACTAAAATCTTGTACTATAAATTATACCCATGCTGGCTTATTATAATATAGCCAAGATGGGTATAATTTGTAGTCCAAAGTTTTAGTTATATTTTTTGGTTTGGTACTGTCCTTTTGGTACTATAACTCTACAAATGTGGAGTCTATTAGTATTATATTGTTAAACAGTTTCAAATACTAAAAACACTCCTAACAATCCATTATCATATAATATTTCATTAAAAAAATTATAATGATGTTATATATAAAATTATAAATATATAATTTTGAATATTTTATTTTAACAAGAACCTTCATATAACTCTTTTTAACTTTAACGTGTTCTATTTACATAACCTTTTCTAACTCTAATCTTAAAAGTTATTGTTGTCAAAAAAACTAATATTACAAAATTACGTTGAAATTTGATTGATTAGATTATTAAATCTTTCAAGGTATTACACGATCAACTATGTTTGGAAAAGATTTGAATTTTATGATTTTTTTTTATTTTTAAATCTACGTGTACTAAAATCGGATTAAATGCACTAAAATCCTGATATATATATATATATATATATATATATATATATATATATATATATATATATTGAAAGGATATCTTCGATATATAATTATTTATATATTTGTTTCGGTATTTGTGACAAACATTAAAATTAAATTCACCTAGTAATCCTCCCAAATAGGTCATAAATTTATTTGATTAATTAAAAGTGGAAAGTTATTTTTGGTAAGTAATTTTAAATCTCTAAATCTTCCTTCACATCAAAATACATTTATTTTAAATGAAATTTTTCTGATTACGCAATAGTGGCGCAGAGGCGTTTCATGAGATTACGATTACCTCTTTCTTGCTACTGCAACATGAATTTACATGAAGCTCGAAAAAGGACTATCAATATTTGGTATTCTCTAGAGTACTCATGTTACATTATTTACAAAATTTATATTTAAAGTAATTTATTCCATATTTAAACATTTATCATCTCTCAGAATAAATTAGTTTAAATCTTTCAAAAAAAATTATTAAATCCTTCATTCCTCAAGATTTATTTTATTCAAAAAAGGATTTATTTTCTCCATATTAATATTTGTCTCTAAAATATTAATATCATGTTTATACCTCTTCTGGAATATTTTCTCCCGGTCTCTCAAATTCAGTATTTTTCGGAGAAAAATATTCGCAATACTTAGAAAGCTCTTTCAACGTATCAAAATCATGATTTATCATGAACAATATTTTTCTAAGTATTTTGGTATCAAAACCTTCGTCAAGCATCCTTCTCTATTTTCCAAAAGGCGAAGTGTTTCAGTTTTTCGTAAAACGGCTTTTATCTTAGAAAATCGGTTTAAATACCTTAAGATTATTCCCGTCCCTCATAAGTATTTTATCTTTATGGGAATATAGTTTAAGTATTTATTCAAGTTTTAAGTTTGGCCATAATCCCTCTCTGATAATTTCAAAAGAATTATCGTATTTTATTCGAAACCCGAAAACCTGATTTATCGTTTTAAATCCAAATAAAATACTTCCACTTGCCAAAATGACTTGAAACTTGAGATTAGCCAATTAAATATTATTCTTAGTGCATGGTTAAATTTTCGTAATTTTCCGAGAACTTTCATTTCGGAACGTTTTTCTGTCTGCCGACCCGATCACTGGCTGAACGTTTGACCAAGCTAGGGTTGACCAAAAATTACCAAAATTTCCAGAATGCCATTTTCTAATATTCTAAGATTTATCATATTTTTTCCGTAATTTATTTCGCACGTTCGAAATATCGCGTTTTTAATGTAACGGTTTTTATCGGTATCTCGTAAAGCGTGTCTGTCTTCTAATGCATTAAATGCCCTGAATTTTTAGTCCAAGATGCTGGTCAAGAACACCTTTTTAGGTGTGGGGGACAAGGGGACAAAGTGGAGTAGTGGCCAAGGTATGGTTAATTACCATTTGCATTTTTACTTCTACTTTTCTTACATTTACCCCACCCATTCTTGCCTATAAATACACCCCTCCACCCATTCATTTTTCCCAAGCTAATAGCCAAGTATATGCTGAGATTTTAGAGAAGAAACACTCTCCCAAAGTTTATTCAAGTGCCCACTTCTTCTACTTCATCTTTAAAACCTTCGATTCTTCATATATTCCGATATATACAAGGTTTTAAACCCCGAAGCTTCGTTCCACCCAACCAAGCTCCGCTCATCTTAGCATTTTCATAAACCACTCTTTTCAACCTCCCGAAGGGCTGCCCAAATTCGTTCGTGTGCTTAAAGTCGTATCGAACCTCCGACGAATTTTTCCGGCGAACTTTCGTGCATTAATCGTGTAAGTGGTTACTTTTAGCTTCAATTATCCGAGTCTTAATCGACCATTTTCAAAGGGCTTTTTAAACAAATTTCTCTTCATCTTAAGCTCTCTTGATTTCAAAATACTCGAGTTGGCCACTCGTTATTATCGGGAATATTGTTCACTAACCTTACTTGCTCACTAACTCATAATTTGTGCTCCCATTCCCATCACTCCCATACCCTTCTTGTTTTAGTGAGACACCCATTTTTCAGCCCTGTGCTCGGTGGGGATATCATTAAGATAAGATACGTGGTATTACGTGTTTATTTTCCGAACGTGTGTGACGGGAGTGATTTTACTTGTTTCGGTGGTAAACCCCGTTTTGGCCTTTTCGCTATCGCGGGGTGTTATCCGAACAAGCTACTTGGTTCAAAATCCGTTAGTGTGAGTGTGCGATATATCTTGCTCGACTTCGACTCCGTCTTTTCAAAACTCACTCATCACTCGATCTTATTAAAATCAACAACTTATATTTCTCCGCGCGATATAATTTGTTAAAATTGAACCAACGATTTAAACCACCATACTAAAACATTATTATCGACTAATTTCAACGTGGTTAAAATTGGACTAAAACTTGCGGAACCAAAACTTTTATAAAACAAGGATATATTTGCTTGTGGATATTGTGTTCTAACTTTTGCAGTGAGGTGAAGTGAAGTGAGGTGATCTTCGTTCTAAGACCCAAGTCTTTGACGTATTGACGGGGAGTTGATAGTCATCGCACCGTGAAGAAGAGGAAAGACCCAAGACCTAATACCTAAGATCCAAGACCGGCGAAAGGTTTAGAAGTACAAAGACCACTGGAGGTGCATCGACTTTGAGGAAGTAACAAGGATAGTTACGTTCCGAGACAAGTCTTGTTATTTACATTTATAGTGAGGAGGTAACAAAGAGTTACGCTCCAAGATATTTATTTGTAAAGGCTTCTCCGTCTACTGTAAAGGAGTTCTTTATAGTAGAGAAAATCTCGAGTCCAGGGAGGAGCTCGGGGACTGGACTAGGGGTGAGTGGACTCCAAGGGCTGAGTTAGCCACCGCGAACCAGGATAAAATGGCTCGTGTGAAATTTTCCTTTTCTTTTCTTACACTTCCGCACGTAACTGCCAATACTCTCGATACAAGTTCTAAAGAAGGGGTGAAAACTTTTTAAAAACGACATAAATATTTTTAATTGGTGATTAAGCTATTCAACCCCCCCTTCTAGCTTAATTAAACAATCTATCGGGACCTAACAGTTGGTATCAGAGCAGTTACTTTTTTAAGTGCTACGGTTATAAAAGCACTCTGTAAAGTAGATCCGATATGGCCTTTATTAATGCTATCGGTTGTAGTGAAGGTCTCTCAAATTCTAGACCTCCTTTGTTTGATGGCACAAACTTTGCCACATGGAAAACTAGATTTCGCATTTATGCTAGAAGTCAAGGTGTCAAAGTTTGGATGGCCATAGAAGATGGTACAATACTTCCGACTAAAATAGTCGACGATATTATCATCGAAAAGAAAGTAAGTGAATATACTCACGATGAAGAAGATAGAATGAATATCGCCGCTAAAGCGGAAATGGTTCTCACAAGTGCACTTGCAGAAAAAGAGTATAAACGAGTAAACAATTGCAAGTCCGCACAAGAAATGTGGAACAAGTTAGTAGTTACCTATGAAGGAACTACCGACATAAAAGATTCTCGAATGGATACTTTAATCCAAGAATACGAGAACTTTAAACTCCAAGATGGAGAAAATATCATCGATATGGAAACAAGATTTACGCGTATAATCGATGAATTAACTCAACTCGGAAAGAACTATACTCAAAACGAAAAGAATCGTCGGGTTCTTAAATCTTTGCCTCCGAGTTGGAAAGTTAAAGTTACTACGATCAAAGAGATGCACAATCTCAATGATTACCACATCGATAACTTATTCGGGAACCTTCGTGCTTACGAAGAAGATAATGTGCCGGATAAGGTCATTCCTAAAGTGGAAGACAAAAAGAAAAATATGGCTTTGAAGTCCATCTTAATCGATGAAGATGAAAATGACGAAGAGTTGAACGAAGAACTCCAAAATCTCGACGAAAGTGAGATAGCTCTATTAACGAGACAACTTCGTCGTGTACTTCAAAGTAAGGCTCAAAGGTATGGAAAAGGCTTCCTTAAATCGAATAATCAACAAAGAGTTTTTAACTCTAATGGAAGGCCAAATTACTCTCAAAATTATACTCCTAACAATAAGAGTAATTATCCTACCACGGGCTATAACAAGGGCAAAATCAATCAAAGTCCCAATGGTTATAATAATGCCAATAACAATGGTACTTACACTCCTCCTAAGCCAAAAGAACAAAATCTGGAGGAAACACCTAATGTGTGTTTTGAGTGTAAGCAACCCGGTCACTTTAAACGAGAATGTCCTAAGCTCTCTAAGGGACGAATTCTCGTGGCCGAAAATGGTTGGGATTTAAGTGAAGATGAAGAAACTTCGAAAGCTACGGAAGAAGTGGTTAACTTATGCTTAATGGCTCTCGAGGATGATTCTTCGTCATCGGACATCTCCACTTCAAATGATGAGGTAAGCTCTCGTACTAAACTTTTACATAATATGCATCTTTTTAATGATTCTTCGTTAAACTTGCTAGATATGAGTAAAAGTGATTTGATTGATTTGTTGGTTGAAATAAATGAAAGAAATAATAGTGTAAATCAACATACCCTCTCTCGGATTGGTGAATTAAATCTTAAACACGAGGAGGAAATCTCATCTTTATGTGAACAAAACGATTTCTTGAAAAATGAAAACAACAAGTATAAGGATGTTGTTACAAAGCTAGAAATCGAAAATATATCCTTAGTTTTGAACACCGAAGAATTAGAAAACGAGAAGTTACAATTAAATGAAAATACTCGTATGCTTCATGTTGACTTACTAAACTTAAAAATTCAAAATGAGTCATTGGCTCAAGGTAAGTCAAATTCGGTTGTTCAAAAGGATAATGATGAATTGGTTCATGCCTTAAGTGAAAAAGATGAAATATTCGAGTTGGAAACTCAAAGGCTTAAAGATGAACACTCCAAGATCTTAGCTCAAGTTATGGATCAAGAAAGGATTCTTAACGACAAAATTAATATTTTGAGCAAAGAAAAGGATGATCTTGCGAGAACAATTCAAAAGTTCACAAAAGGAAATGAGTTGTTAGATAAAATGGTACATTCTAAAATATCTTATAACCATGAAGGTTTAGGATATGATAAAAATGCTCAACCTAAGAAGTTTGTACAAGGAAAGAAACAAACTACCTTTGTCCCCGCTACACCAAAGTATAAATGCTCTTATTGCAATAAAGATGGACATACGGTTGAATATTGCAAGATAAAGAATGGTGAGATTAAGGGGAAGTATATGTGGGTTCGTAAAGGAACTAAGCCATATACAAAGGTTGATCGTTTTGTACCAAATAACTATGTTGATGGCACTCAAAGAAAACCAAAGTTTAGTTATGTTCAAAAACCCATTGCTTATCAAAATAGAAATTCGGGGTATAAGGCATATACTAATGGACAATCGTCTAGAAGTCATTTTGTTCCTAGTCATCGTTTCTATCCTCAAAATACCATGTATTATTCAAATGATAGAAACAACATGTATCAAGGTGGCAATTATCAAAAACCAAGATACTATAATTATTCTAGCAACAATGCATCTAGAAACTCCTATGTGCCTACTCATGCTTATACCATGCCTAGTTTCTATAATACAAATGTTTATCATGATACTCTAACCCAAGGACCCTCAAGACAAAAGGGTACCTATAAATTCTATTGATTTGTTTTGTAGGTGTGCCTTGTTACTAAACGAGACATGTGGTATCTTGATAGTGGTTGTTCGAGACATATGACCGGTAATAAGTCACTCTTGAAAAGCATTAGAAAGGTTACCGCTGGAAGTGTCACGTTTGGAGATAGTAGCAAGGGGAGTATCATTGGTATTGGCGACATCGGGAATGAACATTTCAAGATTGCTAATGTACAACTAGTTACGGGACTTAAGTATAATCTTCTCTCCATTAGTCAACTTTGCGACAATGGATATAAGGTGATTTTCTATCCTACTCATTGTTCTATCTTAAATAAGGATGGAAAATTAATGCTTACTTGTCCTCGTAGCAAAAATGTGTACACTTGCGATATTAGTAAACATTCTAATGTGTGCCTAATTACTACACAAGATGACCCTTGGTTATGGCATCGTAGATTAGGACATGCGAATATGAAGTTGATAAAGAATATCTCAATGAATGATCATGTTAGGGGTATACCAAAGTTAAACTATCAAAAAGATCATACTTGTGAGGCTTGTGAAATTGGAAAGCAAATACGAGCTTCTCACAAAGCTAAGTTTATGGTATCAACCTCTAGACCTCTCGAGTTATTACACATGGATTTAATCGGACCGGTTCCTGTACTAAGTCTCGGAGGTTGTTCTTATACATTGGTCATTGTTGATGATTTTTCACGATTTACGTGGACGGAATTTCTCAAATCAAAAAGTGATGCTTTTGAATCATTTGCTTCTTTATGTAAGAAGATTCAAAATCAACAAAGTAATACCATTGTCTATATAAGGACTGACCATGGTAAGGAATTTGAGAATTCTAGTTTCACTACCTTTTGTGAGGATAATGGAATAACTCACAACTTCTCAGCTCCATACACTCCTCAATCTAATGGAGTTGTAGAAAGGAAAAATAGGACTTTACAAGAAATGGCAAGCACTATGCTTAATGAATATCGTCGTCCTAAATATTTTTGGGCCGAAGCTATGTCCACTGCTTGTCATATTCTAAATCGAGTCTTATTACGTCCTATGACACAAAAGACTCCCTATGAAATTTATTTTGGTAAAGCTCCTAAAGTAAGTTATTTTAGAGTTTTCGGGAGCAAATGCTTTATCTTAAATTCGAAAGATTACCTTACTAAATTTGACCCTAAGTCAAGTGAAGGTATATTTCTTGGTTATTCGACCAATAGTAAAGCATATCGTGTATTTAATCTTAAAACTCTTGTGGTGGAAGAATCTATGAATGTTGCTTTTGATGAATCAAAACCACCCTCGAAGTATATTGATCTTGTTGATAAAGAAGACGCCGAAACGGATGGTGTCGAAGATGTTATTCGACAATTCGAAAATATGGATATGGGTATTTCCCCTCCTAATAATCCATTAGAATTGTTGCAAACCGAAGATGAACTTCCTAAAGAAATTCCATTGATAAGAAGTCATCCCTTAGATAATGTTTTAGGGGATTTGACGAAAGGAGTTCAAACCCGGTCACAAGTTCAAAATGTAGTAAATCATCTTAGTTTTCTTTCGCAAATTGAGCCTAAAACTGCTAAAGAGGCTTTGCTAGACGAGGATTGGATATCCGCAATGCAAGATGAATTAACACAATTCACTCGTAGCAAAGTTTGGGAACTCGTTCCTCCACCCGAAGATACTTCCATTATTGGAACTAAATGGGTGTTTAGAAATAAATTGGATGAGAATGGAACGGTTGTTCGTAATAAAGCAAGGTTAGTAGCTCAAGGATATACTCAAATGGAAGGAATTGATTTTGATGAAACTTATGCACCGGTAGCTAGAATTGAGTCTATTCATATGTTTCTAGCTTTTGCGTGTCATAAAGATTTCAAAGTATATCAAATGGATGTAAAATCTGCCTTCTTAAACGGGATATTGGAAGAAGAAGTTTATGTTAAGCAACCTCCCGGTTTTGAAGATGCAATTAATCCAGAATATGTGTATAAGCTATATAAGGCTTTATACGGATTAAAACAAGCTCCAAGAGCTTGGTATGAAAGGCTTAGTAAGTTCCTATTAGAGAATAATTTTAAGATAGGAACGGCCGATAAAACTCTATTTACACGACAAGAAAAAGATGATATACTACTTGTCCAAATTTACGTAGATGACATTATTTTCGGTTCAACAAATAATGATCTATGTAAAGAATTCTCTGAAAATATGAGTAAGGAATTCGAAATGAGTATGATGGGAGAATTAAATTTCTTTTTGGGTTTGCAAATTAGGCAATCCGATGAGGGCATACATATTTCACAATCTAAGTATTGTAAGGAAATGCTCAAGAAATTTGATATGGAGAATGCTAGACCCATATCATCTCCTATGTCAACTTCTGACAAATTAACAGAAGATCCGAAAGGAATTCCTGTTGACACTAAGAAATATCGTGGCATGATTGGTAGTTTGCTATATATTACCGCTAGTAGACCCGATATTCAATATAGTGTTTGTAAGTGTGCTAGATTCCAAGTTGCTCCAAAGGAATCGCACTTATCCGCTGTTAAACGGATATTAAGATACTTAAAAGGCACGATGGATCTTGGCCTTTGGTATCCTAAAGGTGTACCTTTTGAACTAGTATGCTATTCTGATTCTGATTATGCAGGACATTTGGTAGACAGAAAAAGCACTAGTGGTACATGTCAATTCCTTGGTGGATGCTTAGTTTCATGGTTTTCCAAGAAACAAAATTCTGTATCTATATCCACTACGGAAGCTGAATATATAGCCGCTGCTAAATGTTGTGCACAAATATTATGGATGAAGCAAACATTGGCGGATTATAATATTAATTTTAATGTCATATCTATTTTATGCGATAACACGAGTGCAATTGACTTAAGTAAAAATCCTGTGTTGCACTCAAGATCAAAGCATATAGATATACGACATCACTTTTTACGTGATCATGTCAATAAAGGTGATATCAAAATGACTCATGTGGAAACTGAGCATAATGTCGCTGACATTTTCACAAAGCCTTTAAGTTCCGAAAGATTCGCTAAACTCCGTTTGGATTTAGGAATGCTGGAATATACAAAGTGATTAATTTTGGCCAAATATACTTTAAATAGAATTTTTATCATATATACTAGTCATCTTAAGTGTAAGAAATTTTATCAAACGGAATTCTTCTTGTGTGTACTCTTAAAGTTCAGATTTGTCAATAAGAATTTATTGATCGGACTTTTATGAGTTAGAGCACTGATTTATTTCGTATACAATTGATAACATTTCTTAGGCGAGCGAATATTTTCTTAAAAAAAATATATTTCTAAGATACTACGTATATGGCATTAATCCTATTTACAATACACACTTTTTATTTGCCAAAATTAATAATAATATATTTTAATATCCACCTATTTTATGTGTTTGATAATCATACATAATTTTATCCAATATAATTTTAAAATACCTTTTTCTCTCAAAAATTGGATAAATTTATGAAATTATCAAATTTGTGGATTATATTTATTTACCCGAAATTTTGGTAAATATATTTACTTCTTTATCTCCTAAAATACTTTTTATTAAAATTTTGTCCAAATTTACTCGAAATTATTTTTATAATTTGGACAATAATATTTTAAGGGAGATATATATTTTTAAATCATTTTTATGATTTTTATACTATTTAGAATCTAAATTTCGAAATCAGTTTTAAAAATTTGCTTTGTTTGTTGTTTTTTTGAGTCCGCGTGGCACAAAACCTACCCACTCTAAGCTTGACCCGACCCAATTTGCTGGCACAATCGTGTCCACTCATCAAAACCCTATTTCAGATCTAAGCCGTCCAACAGCTTTATATATATGAACAACTAAGTGCAGCCACAGTAGCCGCACAACTGTTCACTCTCTCGTCTTCTCTCGATTTCTCTAAACGCTCTCTCGAGCTCTCGAGTCTTTGACTTTTCTCTGGGTTTTGATGATTCGCTTCTCTTTCTCTTCTCTAAACACTGTCTGCACTTCATACTCGATTTAAACACCGAGTTATGTGTTATAAATCTTGAATTGATTCATGAGTTGGGTAAGAGAAAAAGGGACTTCGATCTCCTTTCTCGTTGTAATTTCAATTAACAACGAGATTCGATCATCTGTCCAACAGTGTATATATATATATATATGTTTCCATTTTCAAAACCCTGTTTTTAGGGTTTCAATAATCAGCTTCTCTGATTCCTTTTGAGATATCTTTGCAGGAATATCGATGAATCCAGTTCAGATTGAGGGAGCTACGGTGGTGTTGAGCCAATTTCCATCTCAGATCGGTGAAATCTGGTGGTGTCTCACTGGTTCTCGAGTGATTTACTCACTCAATCAACCTCGGCGACGAGTTTTTGGGCCTCTCCTTGTCTCAATCGCTTCTTTAAATTTAAAATTTCTCGAACCCTGTTTTTAGGGTTTTACAATTTGTGTAAATCACTAACTGTTTTTTTAGAAATTTTTGCAGGTCACATCGCATCTGGAACTCTGGATCTGGCTCAAGTATTGGATACTCAAACCAGTCAGCTGATATGGATGAAGGGTGGCTCGATCTATAGATTTCCAACCGATTCAAGGGTGATTCAATCACTTTGAAGGTTGGGTATTAAAACCCTAACCTGACCTTGAGTCATGTGGGAATATCTTCGAGCTAATGGACACAAACTCGTATAAAAGACTCCAGAATCTCCATATTTTAAACTGCTCTGTGCTGCTTGAATAGTAAGGTTTTCAAGAGCTCAAAGCCTTGAAACTCTGGTGAGGGGCTCTCACGGCCTAAGCCGCCTTATATTCATATATAAATATGCTTGTGTTACGTATCTGAAATGAATATGTGATTTTATGAGTATAAGTACTTGATATGCTTGTGATAAATTTTGCATACTCTCGACCATGACATGACTAAAATTCATGAAATTGTGAGTTCTTAATTCAAAATGTGTCTAAGTGAGTTATTTACATAATTTAATCTCTGCCATGTCTGTGTGATAGTTGCTTTGGAGTTATTTGACTGTTTTTATCTGATATATATGCTCAGCCTAATGTGTGCATGTATTCTGTGGAGAATATGACTACCTGATTGACTCTTGATAATATATATAAATTGACTTAATTGGATTCATGTTATTCATGCTTGTCTGAATCTTTGCCATGTTTAAATGTCTACTGGAATGAAATTGATGTCTTGATATATAGATGAGTATGATAAGCCTGTAAAATCTATATACTGCTAAACTGGAACTTGTCTTTAATCAAAAATTTACTACTGATTTGAAATATATATGTAATCTGTCTTTCTAAACAAACTGATTCCTTGACTATCTGAGTATATTTTGTTTAAAAATGGCTAATGTATGCTTCCTATGAAATCTGACACCTAGAAAACACTTGTATTATCTGATTCTGACTAATAAAATGCATAAATTGGTTTGACTATGTGTTAAAGATGGTCTTTAGGGTGCTGCTCAATAATGTAATGAGAAAATTTGTTTTGTCAAACTCTCAGACCCCTGTATACCATAAAATCTGATTTTCTTTAAAAAAATCATTAATATTAAAACTGTAATGTGATATGCAATATTGTGAGCATCATGGCCTAACAGTTGGGACTTTTGAGATTATCTGATGATGTTAAGTTGTCCTTCAAAAATCTGCCAAATATATATACCTTTCAGTCTGATTAACTAAATTCATTAAAATTTAGTCACTAAATCTTGATTGGTTTTAAGAAAATGAATTATGTGGAGTTATTACTTATTTATCATAATTATTTGTTTTACTTGCTAAATATGAGTCAACATGCTTTACTACTGTGATTTGCCATGCTAGATTAAGGTATACATGTTACTTGCCATGATCACTTAATCACCTAGCTGAATGATCTGACTATTGACTGAAACATGAGTTTGTTTTAATATTATGCATGCCTCAAAAATCTGATTTCATCTTGGTTCAGTGATACTTGTATTTTGATCTGGTTGCTTGTGAGTTTCAAATCCTGACCATGCTTATTCTGTAACCTCTGCATATGTCTCCCTTGTACCTTGGGAAATTGAATGTTGCCTGCTTGTCTGTGCTGTTACATGATTTAAAGATTGTCTGTACTAACTGATATAATATCTTCTTGGCAATGTGACATATATGTAAGCTTAAGATAATATGTTCCCTGGTGATTTTTGTACTTATTTATTAAAACTGACTTTCTCACAAAACCATAAGCTTCTCAGTTTTGTTTTTAAAAAAAAAAAATTGCTACAATCTGTTTGATATTTTTTTTCACTAATTAGCTCTTAAGCTTTAAAGTTCAAAAACTGATTCCTGAATAACTTGTAAACTTGAATATATGCTTATCCTGGTATATGTAAAGTGTCTGAAAATCTTGTCATGACCTTGTATGACTGTATTTGTGACTTTCTTTGGACACTAAACTCTTGATATATTTTAATCCTGCCAGTTCTGATCTCTATATGTTCTGATTGTAAGTGACAGATTTGGATCTTTGACTTATAGTGGATAATCTGTTTGTGCTAATAAATGATGCATTTCTTGATCTGTATTTGCCAGAATGAGTATATTGAAATGTATGAATGGTTAACATGCTTATCTTTTGTCTATCTTTGTCATGTACCAGATGAATGAATTTAATGCTGACTGTATGATATGCATATTCTGTACTATGCCAGTTGGATATTTTGTTCCCTTGAAACTTAGAATATACTCTGTGGCTGAACTTGCTTCTTTGACTTGTTGTGATCATTCTGATTCTGCCAGTTGTATAAATATATGCTGCACTAGGTAGTATATGGATTTCTAGATAGATTAGGACTCCTTATAATTATCTAGTTCCTTAACTAATAAAATTGGCACACTCACACACCTGCCCACACACAAAGACATGGCTGAGGATCCCCTTGAGAGCCCTAGTATCTTGACACTGGTGTGTTTAACGGCCACTTAGAATTAGGAGTCACCTTAATTACCTATTAGAATGATTTAGCTTAATAAAGTTTATTCTGGGATGTAATATTTAGGTATTTGGTTCTCTTAAAAATTCTGGTTGTTGAACACTACCTGTTATCTATGCTTTGACAGTTATATGCCTATTCATAATTGATTGTATGCTTGATCATGTTCTTATATGCTTGTTTGAAATTTGATATAATGCATCTGCTATCCTGATTTGATTCAAATTTGCCATGTATCGATTTCACTCGAGTGGTTTTCTAAATAAAACGAAGTTTCTTAAACAAAAAGGAGTATTTCTTATCACACTTCGATTTGTAAAATTTGGACTAATCAACTTTCGAGACTTAATAAAAATGAAATCTTTTGAAACTCGAATTAAAACGATCTCGACTCGATTTCTGCACTTAAGAATTTCAGATTTCTTAAAATCGAATTGATTTGAAAAAGACAAAACTCGAATACTTTTAAAAATTTGGAAGTTTTTAACGATTAAAACTTGTACTATTTTTCTTGGAACTCAAAACTCTTGTCGATTTTTACTTGAATGATTTATCGTATATGCTTGCTTGTGTGGCTGTATGTGTTATGTATGTTTATCTGCTATGTTGTGCTTGTATAACATTGTCAACACAAAACAGTTCTTTTAAACAGTGAACTGTCCCCTGATTTTAAAACAAGTGTACCTGACCCGTTTTTAAAATCATTTTTGCTCAACATTTCTAAAAGATAACTTTTCAAAAGTCTTCTACAAAACGGATTTCAAAAAGCTGTCTTGTCTCATTTAAGGAGAAATCTTACAAAAACCAATTTTTCAAACTCCATGTAATCTGATG
Source organism: Daucus carota subsp. sativus (assembly GCF_001625215.2). NCBI lineage: Eukaryota > Viridiplantae > Streptophyta > Magnoliopsida > Apiales > Apiaceae > Daucus > Daucus carota. The sequence goes on along the minus strand of NC_030385.2, from coordinate 19,955,577 downwards.
TCATCTTGTGGGGTTCTTCCATTTAATATGATAGAGAATCGGTTTCTTATTCCTAAAAACCAACAAAACACCCAATATTCCCCTGGCCAAACAGATCCTAACCGTTTCACTATATATACTCCTGTCACTTTCCAACCCTTTACACCAAAACACTTAACCATATAACACCCAAATGAACTTCCAACTACTTCCCTCCAACCCCAATCCAGACCCAAACAGCCAACCCTTTGACCCAAATCTCCTTGATAAAATGGAGATTAAACAACTTGCCCAATCCCAACAAACCTCCTCCTTCAAATACTACACACCAAAACAAAACACTACCACTGCCACTTCCCTCCTTCGAAAACCTCAACACTACTACCACCCCTACCTCCCAAACCAGATTCCGTTTGCTACCAACTACAACCTTGACCCATCCCAAACCCAAACTAAACTCTATTCCAACACCATTTCCCCGCCTATCACCCTCCCACCGGTTCTCTATAGTAGGCGAAGGAAGAGTTCTTCAAGTGCTCGGGTTCCACGGGTTATCAATCTTTCAAATGTTGGTAAGTTGAGCAAGATGATGAAAAATTTTCAAACGGGAATGATGGTTTTTATTCAACAAAAAGGGGATGTTCACTCGTTTATTATGGCTGCTAGGTGGGACAACTTGATCTTTTATCGTGGACAAAATTACCACACTTACCTCATGGGTGAGTTCTACGGTAATTTAGTCACGAAACACGATCAGGCTGGTCTTTTCGAGTTTGACAGTGTTGTTCAAGGACAAAATATTCATGTTAGTGTACACACAATCTTTCGGGCCCTCCGGATCGACCCGGCCCATATCCCTCAGCCTTGTATTAATATATACGAGGCATATCGGTTTAACCAACGGGATTTCGAAATCCATATTGGATTTTTCTGTGGGACAGAGGCTCCTATAGGGTTGTGTCATGAAAACTGTGGGGTTAGCTTTAAGCATTTTCTGCCTAATTTCCAACAATTAGCTATAATCCTTAGGGCTAATCTGCTGCCTAAACCCCAAGGCGATCAGTACTTCGATTTCATCGACTTGAAAATTATGTATCAGCTAGTAACCAATAGGCTCGAATTTAACATGGTCTATGTGATTATTCTCAACATGTTTCTTGCGTTTCAACTAGATTATATGCCTTATGGTCTACTGCTCACTGCTGTATTTGATTTGTTTAAGATTCCTTGAAAGGCATATGTTTAGCCTATTTGTATTTAAAGAGGTACAACTCAATTCAGATAAGAAAGCTCAGTAAATAGCAAGTCACCGGAATCCGTACGAAGAACGTCAAATGATTTATCGGAATTTTATGTCAGAAGAATTCCAGGATGCTGCTGCACACCACTGAAAGAAGTTCATTAATATGTTCAAGCCTCAGTGCACAAATAATCTTTTGTGGCACGTCCAGGAATTCAGAAGGTATAAAGTTTCTATACTTTATTTATTCAGATGATTCCAATTTATGAAGATGAACTTACAAGACGAAGACTCGACGAACAAGCCACAACTTAATTGTTTTAAATGACGAAGAATATTTTATTCAGCTAGATACAGATGAACCAGACAGTACATTTGTGTGTCAGCTACTCGGATTAAATATTCTACGTCAAACAAAGGTGGTAGTTCAATCGACTGACAATTCAAGACGAAGTTATTAAAGTTTCAAAGAAGACAGAAGCTCTGCTAAAGAAGGAAAGTGATTAAATATTAAATAGATTATATATATTCACTTCTAATATAATTATATTAGTTGTATATTTTATTTAGTAAATTAATTCCCTCTCGAATTAATTTATCTAATGAATATATTCAACTAGTTTAATTAAGTGGATTATATTCTATTTATTATTTAGTGAACAAATCACTTTAAAGCACTACAATATTAGTTAGACAAACAATTGCTTTGTCTAACTCCTTTAAAGACACTCCAAGACATTTAAATGCTTTGTCCTACCTTATTTCTCATCACATGCCAAGACAAAGCACATGTACTTTGGAAAAGCAAGCCAAGACTACTCCAAGACAAAGACAAGCCTTGTCTTTCTAAATGCTCCCATCTAATGGAGCAAAGACATGCCATGCCTTGTTTCTCTTTGTCTTACCTTGCTTTCTTTTGTCTTTCCCTTCTTTACTTTATCATGACAAGTACTAAAGTTGTCATGCTTAGCTTTTAGTTGTCTTACCTTGTCTTGTATTGTCATGACAAAGCTACTAGTTTGTCCTAGCTTGCCATACTTTGTCATGTCTTTCTTTAATTGTCTAAGCCTTAGTTGTCTTAGTAGTTCAAATGGTTTTGCCTATAAATATGGCCACCATTCTTCATTTCTAAGTGTTCATTCACTTTGACAAACACAAGCACTTGTAAAAGCTTTCAAGTTTTGCTAAAACTTGCTATTGTTACATCCACAGTTTTACTGTGCTTTGTTACCGGTTGTTTTAATCACTAATCTAGAATATACCATGTCGAATTTATTCTACGAACATTAGTGGACATTAAAACTGAACCAATTTAATTATATAACGACTTCAAACATTGTTACATTAATTAATTAAAATCTGATTAAAAAATTATATTCCAATCAGATTTACTTCCGCGATTATTTTGTGACGATTGTATTCAACCCCCCCTTCTACAATCGCTTCCGGACCTAACAATTGGCATCAGAGCGGTTAATACGAATATACCGTGTTAGATCCTATACACACTCTGAAACGTCCAAATAATATTTTATTCGAATTAATTTTATTCCAAAAATTAATTTTAATATTATATTATTTTTCTTTCAATTTCTATATCTCATCCAAACACTATACACTTTCAAATCTTCAAAATGAGTACACAAAAGATTAGTAGCATTAAAATCCCACCGTTCAGCAAAGAACACTTTGGCTTATGGAAGAGACACATGTTATTATTCCTTCGAACTGCCAATAGAAAATATATTGGGATATTGAACAAAGGTGTTACTACTCCGACGAATGTCATATTATCACACGAAGTAGATGGTGTGGTAATTCCTCATAAAACTGTTCCAAAAGAACTCTCTGAGTATACTGATGAAGAAAATGAGCTAATGAATTTAGATGATGCTCTTCAACTAATCTTGGTTGAATCTCTAGACCCTGTCATGTACAATGCTGTTGTGAACTGTACAAATGCAAAACAAATCTGGGATACACTAGAGATCATCAACGAAGGCTCAGAAGAAGTTAGGGAAAACAAGAAAGAAATACTGATGGCTCAGTATGAACAGTTTGGTTCCAATCCCGGAGAAGGGATTTCAGAAGTGTTTATCAGATTTAACAACTTGATTAATAATCTAAATCTGAACGGGAAATACTATGACAACAAAGAAATGAATCTGAAGTTTCTCTTAACACTTCCTGAACATCTGGAACACAGAATCACTGCAATCAGGGAAAGCAGAGATCTGCATGAGATATCTCTGGAGAGACTCTACGGGGTTTTAAAAACATACGAACTTGAACAAGTTCAGACTAAGCAGAGATATGGCTGGGGTAAAACACTTGGGAACTCGAGAGCTTTAATTGTTGAAACACCTCAACTGGAAGAAAAGAAGGATGTTGTTGTTCCTTCTAAAACCATTCAGGAATTTGTTGTGCCTGAGATGGGTCAGACTGTTTCTTCTAGTGGTGATGATGAGTTCTACACAATGGAAGAGTTGGAACAATTAGAAGATCAATCTCTATCACTGTTTGCCAAGAAGTTTGGTAACATGAGATTCAGGAAGAACCCTTCTTACAAATACAAACCCTTTGCTAACAAGTTTCAAAAGGGAGGTTCTTCGTCTTCTTCCAACAAAGGAGGATACAAGACTGGAATGGTTGATCGAAGTAAGTTTAAATGTTTCAACTGTGGTGAACCTGGACACTTTGCAACTGAGTGCAAGCAACCCAAGGTTCAAGGAAAGAGAAAAGATTCCTACGATGAGCAAAAACAGAAGTATGATGCCTTAGTAAGAAAGCATCAGGGTACTTCTGGAAGTCAAAGCTTCAAGAACAAATCATATCTAGCAGAAGGGAAAAGCTGGGATGATACAGATAGTGATGAAGAGGAGCAGCTTGGAAATGTTGCTTTCATGGCTAGATCTGGATCATCTTCACCTCCTCATGCTGGAAGCTCTCTGGTAGATCCTACATGCCCTAAACTTTTTATGCAATTGGGATTAGATAGAGATGATGCTATTAAAAAGTTGAAAGCTGCCATTCTTAAGAATAATGCTTTAGTCTTAGAAATTCATGATTATAAAATGAATGAGATGAAAGTATTAAAGCCTAAAATTGAAAAACTGACTATGGATTTAGAATATCAATTTGCTAAAGTCAGAGTTTTAGAAAAGAGTGAAACTGCTTTAAAACTTCAGGTAGAAGAAGAAAGAATTAGGTGTAAAGCCTTTAAGGATGCCTCCACTTTAGTCAAAGAGATAAATGATCAACAGGAGATTAACAGAACTGTTGGAATAGGTTATGACTATAACAAATCTGTAGGCAAAGCTAGTAACATTACTCCTTTTACGAAGAGTGCTGAGGAAAGAGGGATACCTTTTGTTTTGAAAGATTCCCCTCAACCATTGTTTAAATCCTCAGAAGCTGAACCCCTGTTAGAGACACCTATTGTCATTAACTATGAACTCAAACAGGAAGACCTTAAACTGAAAGAGAGTAATGAGAAGAGAGATGAGATCCTGACATCACTGAAACCAATAAAAGTGAAAGGCAATGTTAGGTTGCCTAATCCTGGTTTAGGTGTCAACTCAGAAAGAACAAAATTCAACAAGCCTAATAATTTTGTGAATAGTAAGAACATAGACAATAGATGCCATTCTACTGAGAACTTTAAATCTGTCAACAAAGTTAGAGTAGAATCTATTGATGTTCCTACTGTTGTGAATGATATTCCTGTTGCCCATGTTTTTGATGCATGTCATAAATATTGTGGTGTTGATAACTGTATGCTTTGTGCTTTCAATACTATGTCTGCTTATTTTAGAAATTTGCATGCTAAAAATGAAAACACATCCCCAAGACAACACACAAACTGCAAGCATGCTAGGGCAAAGACTGCTAGTCCTCCTCGTGTTAGGAAGGAGACTTATGTTCCAAAGCCTAAAACGAAAGTTTACAAGGCTGTTGTTAAGGAAGTAAGTTCAGTCGAGTCAGAATCGAATGTCAGTCCAAAAGGCTCTGTTGTCTTACCAGATAGAAATCAATTCTTTAAGTATGCTGGACCCAATCAAGTGTGGGTCCAAAAGACTATTTAATCAGTTGTCTTGTGCAGGGTGCCAGAGGAATTGTACGAGTTGTTTGGGTGCTTGACAGTGGAGCGTCAAGGCACATGACTGGCATGAATTCCCTGCTGACAGAAGTAAGAGAGGCAACTGGCCCTTCAGTTACTTTTGCTGACAATAGCAAAGGTCGAACTGTAGGATATGGCAAGTACAAAGTTGGAAAGATCATTATAGAAGAGATTGCTATAGTTGAAGGACTTGAACATAATCTCCTCAGTATCAGTCAGTTCTGTGACAAGGGATACTCTGTTCATTTTGAAAAGGAGACATGTACAATCAAACATATCAAGAATGAGCGTCCTTCACTATTTGGCATAAGGAAAGGTGATATCTATGTAGCTGACTTATCTTCTGGACCAGGGAATGCAATACAATGTTTTTATGCAAAGGCATCTACTGAAGATAGTTGGTTATGGCATAAGAAGCTCTCACATCTCGACTTTAAAACTATGAACTCTCTGGTCAAGAGAGATCTAGTGAGAGGATTGCCTTCCCTAGAATTTACTACTGATGATCTCTGTGAAGCTTGTCAGAAAGGAAAAGCAAAGAGAGCATCTCACAAAAGCAAGACCATCAATAGCATCACTGATCCATTGCAGCTATTGCATATGGATTTGTTTGGCCCAGTGAATGTTATGTCAATTGATGGAGGAAGATATGCTTTGGTTATTGTGGATGACTTCTCAAAATTTACTTGGGTTTACTTCCTATCTTCCAAGGATGAAACTCCCCTGACAGTAATTGATCATATCAAGAAAGTTGAATTAGAAAAGGGTGTTCCTGTGAAAGCTATAAGGTCAGATAATGGTACGGAGTTCAAGAATCAAACTTTAGTCAACTATTACTCTGAGAAAGGAATTAACAGACAGTACTCAGCACCAAGGACTCCTCAACAGAATGGAGTCGTCGAAAGAAAGAATCGTACATTGATTGAAGCTGCAAGGACAATGATTGCTGAAGCAAAGCTTCCTCTGTACTTTTGGGCTGAAGCTGTGAGCACTGCCTGTTACACCCAGAATCGAACTTTGATCAATAAGGATCACATGAAAACTCCATTTCAGCTGTTTAACAACAAGAAACCACATGTCAAACATCTTCATGTCTTTGGAGCTAAATGCTATGTTCTCAAGGATGGAGAAGAGCATTTGAACAAGTTTGAACCAAAGGCATATGAAGCCATCTTTGTTGGTTACACCAATACAGCTTATAAAGTTTTTGTGATTGACACTCTGTCAGTGAAAGTTAGTGTCAATGTAACATTTGATGACACTAAACTACCAAGTCTACAATCTGCTGATTCATCTGAGTCTCTGAGGTTTGACAACTATCCAGATTCTGATTCAGATGATGATATGCCACCTGAGGTTGCAACAGGAGATGACAACAATGATGGTAATGATCCAGGCAATGGTGGAGGAAATGGTGGAAACACTGGAGATTCCACTAATGCTAGTGGTGGATCATCAAGTCATCCTGGCAGCAACTCAGGGGGAGCTGATGGATCAACTAGTCACACATTTCAGCATAATGACAATACTGCTGAATCATCAAGATCACATCTTCCAAGGGAAAGGATCTGGAGCAGAGATCATCCCTTTAATTTAATTATTGGTGATCCTAATGTTGGTGTAAAGACTAGAAGTGCTACGTCTAATGAATGTTTATTTTCTGGTTTTCTATCTCAATTAGAACCAAAGAAAATAGATGAAGCACTTGCGGATCCTGATTGGGTTCTTGCCATGCAAGAAGAGCTCAATCAATTTGAGAGACAAGAAGTCTGGGCCCTGGTTCCAAGGCCTAAGGGTAAGTCTTTAATTGGAACTAGATGGGTCTACCGGAATAAGTTAGACGGTGATGGCATTGTTGTGAGAAACAAAGCCAGACTGGTTGCAAAAGGTTATTCCCAAGAGGAAGGAATTGATTACGATGAAACCTATGCTCCAGTTGCTCGTCTTGAAGCCATCAGAATATTTCTTGCATTTGCTGCACACTCCAACTTTAAGGTTTATCAAATGGATGTGAAAAGTGCATTTCTGAATGGAAAGCTTGAAGAAGAAGTATATCTTGAACAGCCTCCTGGCTTTGAAAATTCAGAATTTGCTGACTTTGTTTACTTCTTATTCAAAGCTGTTTATGGCCTCAAGCAGTCACCAAGAACCTGGTATGACACCCTCTCTGAGTTTTTAATTGAAAATAATTTCACTAGAGGTGTCATAGACAAAACTCTCTTTTACAAATTGCATGATAATAATATGATATTTGTTCAAATATATGTTGATGATATTATATTTGGTTCTACTAACGATGACTTGTGCAAGAGATTTGCTAAGTTAATGCAGAGTAATTATGAGATGAGTATGATGGGTGAGCTGTCCTACTTCCTTGGTCTTCAAGTAAGCCAAAAGGAAGATGGTATTTTTATTTGCCAATCAAAGTATGTCAGGGATCTTCTACGAAAGTACAATCTAGAAGACTCTTCACCGGCAAAGACACCCATGGCCACTGCCACAAAGCTTGACCAGGATAAATCTGGTAAAAAAGTTGATATCTCAAGCTATCGAGGTATGATTGGCTCATTACTCTATCTTACTGCAAGTAGACCAGATATTATGTTTCAACATGTTTGTGTGCTAGGTTCCAAGCTGATCCTAAAGAATCACATCTTATAGTCGTCAAAAGAATCTTTAGATATCTTAAGGGTACACCTGGCTTAGGTATCTGGTACCCTAAGAATACTGGTTTTGACTTAACCGGCTATACAGATTCTGATTATGCAGGATGCAGGATTGATCGGAAGAGTACGTCTGGAAGCTGTCAATTTCTAGGAAGACGGTTGGTTTCCTAGTACAGCAAGAAGCAGCACTCCGTGTCTACTTCTACTGCTGAAGCTGAGTATATAGCTGCTGGTAGCTGCTGTGCTCAGATACTCTGGATCAGGAATCAATTAAATGATTATGGTATTGTAGTAAACAAAATTCCTATATTTTGTGATAATACAAGTGCCATAGCCATTTCCAACAATCCGGTTCAACATTCAAGAACCAAGCACATTGATATCAGGTATCATTTTATTCGAGAACATGTCATGAATGGTACAGTGGTGTTACATTTTGTACCCACGACTGAGCAAATTGCTGACATCTTCACTAAACCACTTGATGAATCCACTTTCTCTAAGTTGGTTTGTGAGCTAGGGATGTTAAATATGACATAGTTCTCATTGTATATATTTTTCATATGCTTTATATGTTTTTATATATTTTTGTGAATTATCTGTGTAATTATATTTGTGTTATTAGATTTTATATGATAACCTGTAAATTATCTGATAATATTTTGTGTAATTATGCATGTTTGTATATTAGTCTGTAATTTTATCAATGCTTGCGTACTCCCCTGTATTATTTTCTAAGCATCTAGATAATTAGCTTAATTATTTGTAATTATTTTATATTTTTCAAAATTAATTAAGTATAAATATTAGAATTTAAGTTAATTCATTTTATTGAATTAAAGTTAAGTTCATAAATATTTATATTTAATTAAAGTTGGAATTTACTAAATATTTGTGTAATATATATTATTGTTTTATTTTAGTTTTTATTTATTAAAACGTTTTTATCTTTAATTTTTCATCAAAAATCGTTTTATATATATATATATAATCTATGCTATTTTTGCTGGGCTGCTCGTACGATTTTGTCAGTAATAGCCTTCGGCAAGACAAATTAATATTTGTCTTGCCCGACTCATCCTTACGTTGCCAGCCATGTCACGCGCGCCTACTGAACCCACTAAGACAAATACATTGTTTGTCCTACAAACTCTGTATATTCGGCTCGCACACACGGGAAGACAATATATAATAATTGTCTTACCCAAGTTGTACTGCTTAAATCATTTCGTTTGCCAAGACATATACTAAGTTTGTCGTTCCGAGCTTCAAAACCACACCCCAAGCCACACACACTTAATTTGTCTTGCTCGATTCCTCTTAAAACCCACTGACAAACCGAACCATTGTCTTACTCGCCATCATCGTCTTCCTCACCGATTCACACACCCGAACTGCTTCGTTTTTCAAGTTTTGATTCGACAAAAACTTGCTGGTTTCGTCCTTTTCAAGCTCTAAGCTTGCTGGCTACTTCGATTGTCTCCTTTTTCAGTCGAAGTTCTGCCGGTTTTTCGCGAAAATCCGGCGAGTTTTCTATCGGTTCGCAGTACTGAGTCTCCTGGGTTTAATCTCGTGTTTCTTGAATCGATTTGTTGTGTATTGCTTGTTGGATTCGAACCTCGTGTTTGCGTGATTAAAGCCGTGCTTAATCGGTTGATACTCTGCCATTGTTTTGATGTGTTGAAATCGAACCCTCTGTTTGCTTGCATTCTCTGTGATTGTAATCGAACTCTGATTGTATTCGAACTCCTTGACTGAAATCGAACGGCGGTTTTGTGTGTTGATCGGCCGATTTGAGAGAAGTTAGGGTTCTTGGATTTCAAATTTTGGGGCTGCCGAGTTGGGTTTGGGAATTAGGGTTCCTGGAGTTAGGGTTAATTGATTTAAATCTTAAGGCTGTGTTTGGGTGTGGCTTTTGTTTTAATTTAGGGATTTTCAGTTAAGGCAGCGTTTGGGTGTTTGTATATGAAGTTGGGATTTTATCACTAAGGGCTTGTTTGGCTAGTTCACTACTTGGGTTTTAATTTAACTTAAGGCCTTGTTTGGTGTTGTGGAATTATTTGAAGTTAGTGGAGCTAAGACCGCGTTTGGTTATTGGTGCTTATTGGACTAAATTGAATTTCGGACCATTCACTAATTAATAAAGTTTTAATTCGAGTTTATTTTATTAATTCGAATTATTAATTAATTAATTAATTGTCCATTAATTATTAGTTGAAATTTGCGAGATATTTGAGAATTATCTTTTTAATTGAAAAATTCTCGCTTAATTCAATTTTTTAATTATAAAAATGAATGGTCAATTCAAAATTATGGAGACGAACTATTATGGATACTTGGATCCCGATTCTTGCTCGCTTCGCTTCAGGCCGTGGATTCGTTTTCTGAATGAACAGTGTTTAGCCAGCACTGCCATTACTGCCTCTGCAGACATTCAAGTGCAACCCCTCTATGACTTTTATTCCACTGCAGTTAATTCAACTACTTTGGACAATTACAAGATCATTGGTGAAATTAGAGGAGGCAAGCGAATCACAATTACTACGGATGATGTGAACAGAATACTTGGATTCCCGAGGAATAATTTTGCTGAGGTTCCGTCTGACCATGAGTTGATTCACTTCTTTCAGACAATCCACTACCAAGGGGAAATCCAGCTGTCAAAAATGTCTAAGGGCAACCTAAGAGCTGAGTGGGATGTGTACTTTGATACTTTTGCGAAAGTATTTGCTCCCACTGACCGGAGAAATTTTGGTAATATATCTTCCCTTCTACAGGTCTTTGGATTCTGTTGTGCGCATAATCGTCCTATCAATTTTGGGGAGATTCTTATGAAGGTTATTATCAACAAGCTTGGTCCCGTAATGAATCGGAATGTGCAAAACAATGCCAAAGTTGACTGCTTCTATCCAAGGTTCTTTATGTTGTTTTTGAATGACAAGATGTCTCCAGAAGACAAGATCTTCTACATGAACTCACCAGTGGCTCCTACATCTAAGTCTTGTACTAAGCTGATGACCAGACTTACTGCAGCAAAGAAACATAATCGGGTTCCTCTCACTGTCACTCCTTTCATGTTGGAACAGTTCAATGCACAGTTACAGCCATATCAGCTACAAGTGGCACTACCTCCTCAACCACTGCAACAACTTCAACCAGGAGAACCACTTCCACCATTTCAACCTCAACAAGAACAACCTCAACAACAACCAGAACAAGAGATGCAACAACAACATCACATTCCACCACTTCTTCTCATCCAAGACTACCAATCCTCTAGCCAATCCTCACACTACTCTCCATACCAATCTCCTCACCAATCACCTCTACATCACCCTTCACCACCACCTGAAACAGAACCACCTCAACACAACTTCTTCCCTGTACAACAATCATCTATCCTTCCATCACAATCTGAACCTACACCCTCAAATGTCCAAACACAATACTTCCCCCAAACACAATCAACCTCTCAGCCACTGCCAGCTGATTCTGACATCGACATTGAGCTACAGAACTTCCGTGACGACTTACAGGTAGCTGAGGTACTTTCTAACTTGTCATCTAATTTTACTGTTGATGTATCAGATTATGATTGTGAAATTGGTTTTGTGTGTCAGACTGCCAGCATTGAACTTGAAAACACCCAGGTTCATAACCCAGCTGATGAATTCTTTTCAACCTCTGGTTCTTCGTCAAACACTTCCACCAACACTACTACACCTGTTGTTAAGAAGGTAGCCCGGAAACGGAGTGGGAGTGCTATGATTCGTGAACCCGCAGCTCTGTCTCATAAGAAGTTAAGGGTGGATGAACCTAAGACAACTGCAGCCGCATCCATTTCCTCCCAAAAGGATTTGGATACTGAAATGGTAAATATACAGTCTCTAGATTCATTCTCTCAACAGGATGCGTTTATTGAAATTTGCCGTCCTACCGCGGTACCCTGTAAAGAGTCAAGCACATCACTAGCACTCACGCTAGTAAACACTCAACCTGATCCTTTTGTTACTACACTTAATGAGTGCACAGATTTTCAAAACATGTTTAATGAAAACTTTTCTGATCACTCTTTCTTTATTGATCAGGGACTACTTGGCAGCTTGCAAGTAAATCTGCCTTCACAGGCATCCGAAGGACAATTTGTTCCTTCACTACCTATGGTTCCATCTCAGGGAACTTTGGTAGTTTATACAGGTACTGGTGACGGTGTGATAAACACGAGTGAAGAAAGGCAAACACCGAGCGAAACACATGCACGTGAGAATAGAGATCATTCTTCGAGTGTTCGTGAGGTGAGTGCACACACCAACATGGATCTGTTACTGGAACAAATGGCTACTCTGAGAGCGGAATGTGAAAGACTTCTTGCTGAAAATGCTAAGTTGAAGAGTGGAGAGCTAGTCACTCTACAGAAGCAAGTTGCTGATACTTCCTACACTTCTCTGCAAAGGAAAATGCACGAACATGTCAAGGGTATTTACTCTCGGATTGACAAGAATCATGAGCTCTGTATGTCAAAACTTCATAGCGTGGAGCAAACACTGGCCCAGGTTGTTGAATTTTTGAAGATTCCAAAGTCTACAGCTCAGTCAACTCCAGAGGATCCCTCAACTAAGGGGGAGAAGGATAAGGACAAAGATCAGGAGGATAAGGGTGGAGCAAGCAAAGGGAAAGAAAGTTCAAAGGACTCTTCTGAAGCAGCTAAACATGACAAGTCTAAAGGCAAAATGCCTGCATCTGATGACATCTTCTCTAATCAAGATTATGATAACATTCCTGATGATGTTGCTGATGATGATGCATTTGATGCTGCCTACTTCCAAGCTGAAGAAGAAGGTCATTTTGAGGAAAGATTTTTATTCACCGAGCAAGAGCCTATTGACCATGAGCACTTGGAAAGGGTTCAAAAGTTTAAAGCTGAACATGAAGCTAGCAAGGCAAAGCTTCGTGAACTACAAAGGCTGGTGGATGAAAAGAAGATTACTGATGAGCATATCAAGTTGGAGAAACAGAAACTTTGGGATGCTGCTTGTAAGCAGAAGAAAGAAGATATTGCTCGGAAAGTTGGAGAAAGCTGGGACATCGCAAGGAGGATCTTCTCTGGACCTCAAAGGGAACCTTTTCAAGATAGAAAGTTCAAATCATTCATATATGATTTAAGAGAGGTAAACCCTAACGAGGATATGTTTATGCATGCCTTTGCTTTTGAATTAGATTATATAACTGTTGGCGTCAGGAATCTCCTCGATCAATGGGAGATTATCATTTCTACTCATAGAAACGGGACATTCAGAGTTTCAGTTGATTCGTTCAAGTTGTTATCTCTTACTGAAATCTGGGTGGCTCGTAACAAGATCCGACGCAGTTCGAATCTGAATGAACTCCTTCGTGACCGACTTATGGAATATGCTGTTCATAATAGTCCACAAGTCGTCAGAAACCCATACTGTGTAAAGTTCATTCACGAGAGCAAGTTTGGAACCTTCTACTTGGACCATCGACATCTTCAGAAATATGGTGTTAATCAGATGGTTCTTGTATCTACTTTTCTGCGTACCAAGGGCTTCGCTTCGAAAGCCAAAGCTGATGCTGATGCTGAGATTGTGGCTTACTGCACAAAGAGAAAGGTACATCACTACTTCAGAAAGATGAAGTATATCAACCCAACTCAGCCATCAGACTTTATCGAAGATCCTGTGGATACAGAAGTTCAGTACCAGCTGTCCTTGGCTCGAGAACGAAAGAAGCGTGGTGAATCCACCATATCTGAAGAGCCTACTCAGAATGAGCCGTCTACTCCTATTATTCATGTGTCAGATATTGAAGAAGGAGAAGTCACTCGCTCTGAGTGAAATAGATTGACTAGGATATTTGTAAGATATGTTCATAGAACATCCTTTTGTAATCTATTATTATTCTGGTTCATGTTTAATTTAATACCAGAAACTTTTGCTATTTACATTTGTATGTTTAATCCTTTGTCTTATCTGTTAGTTGAGTTATCCTCTAGGAAATTTGCCTGTTATGTTAACAAACAAATAGGGGGAGATTGAAAGGCATATGTTTAGCCTATTTGTATTTAAAGATGTACAACTCAATTCAGATAAGAAAGCTCAGTAAATAGCAAGTCACCGGAATCCGTACGAAGAACGTCAAATGATTTATCGGAATTTTATGTCAGAAGAATTCCAGGATGCTGCTGCACACCACTGAAAGAAGTTCATTAATATGTTCAAGCCTCAGTGCACAAATAATCTTTTGTGGCACGTCCAGGAATTCAGAAGGTATAAAGTTTCTATACTTTATTTATTCAGATGATTCCAATTTATGAAGATGAACTTACAAGACGAAGACTCGACGAACAAGCCACAACTTAATTGTTTTAAATGACGAAGAATATTTTATTCAGCTAGATACAGATGAACCAGACAGTACATTTGTGTGTCAGCTACTCGGATTAAATATTCTACGTCAAACAAAGGTGGTAGTTCAATCGACTGACAATTCAAGACGAAGTTATTAAAGTTTCAAAGAAGACAGAAGCTCTGCTAAAGAAGGAAAGTGATTAAATATTAAATAGATTATATATATTCACTTCTAATATAATTATATTAGTTGTATATTTTATTTAGTAAATTAATTCCCTCTCGAATTAATTTATCTAATGAATATATTCAACTAGTTTAATTAAGTGGATTATATTCTATTTATTATTTAGTGAACAAATCACTTTAAAGCACTACAATATTAGTTAGACAAACAATTGCTTTGTCTAACTCCTTTAAAGACACTCCAAGACATTTAAATGCTTTGTCCTACCTTATTTCTCATCACATGCCAAGACAAAGCACATGTACTTTGGAAAAGCAAGCCAAGACTACTCCAAGACAAAGACAAGCCTTGTCTTTCTAAATGCTCCCATCTAATGGAGCAAAGACATGCCATGCCTTGTTTCTCTTTGTCTTACCTTGCTTTCTTTTGTCTTTCCCTTCTTTACTTTATCATGACAAGTACTAAAGTTGTCATGCTTAGCTTTTAGTTGTCTTACCTTGTCTTGTATTGTCATGACAAAGCTACTAGTTTGTCCTAGTTTGCCATACTTTGTCATGTCTTTCTTTAATTGTCTAAGCCTTAGTTGTCTTAGTAGTTCAAATGGTTTTGCCTATAAATATGGCCACCATTCTTCATTTCTAAGTGTTCATTCACTTTGACAAACACAAGCACTTGTAAAAGCTTTCAAGTTTTGCTAAAACTTGCTATTGTTACATCCACAGTTTTACTGTGCTTTGTTACCGGTTGTTTTAATCACTAATCTAGAATATACCATGTCGAATTTATTCTACGAACATTAGTGGACATTAAAACTGAACCAATTTAATTATATAACGACTTCAAACATTGTTACATTAATTAATTAAAATCTGATTAAAAAATTATATTCCAATCAGATTTACTTCCGCGATTATTTTGTGACGATTGTATTCAACCCCCCCTTCTACAATCGCTTCCGGACCTAACATTCCTACCCCACGTGTGTTTGCTCAACGTGTAGAATATTGTAGGGTAGAGAACTTAGTTGTTGAAAAGGTTCCCCTTAAGGATATAGTGCCTTATAAGTATGGTCCCCCTACCACACCTATGGAATCTGCTAATCGGGATTATGCTAAAGAAAATGAAGTGTTAAGAGCTGTTGTTAATGAGCTTAAGATTAAAAATGAGGATAATTTGCATGAGATTAAGGCTCTTAAAAATGAACTCTTAGAAGCTTCTTCTAAAGTTACAGATCTAGAAGGCAAAATGGGGATTGAGCATGTAGACAAAGGGAAAAAGCCTGTTATTGATTTAGATGTTGTTGATGACGTGGATTTTGAGACTGTGTGTGCTGGAGATATTTCTGTGACTGCTAATCTGCCGAATCTGACAGATTTCAATGCTGACTTGGGCTTCGTGGCTGCTGGACCGGTTGTTTGACCCGGTTGACTTTTTAAAACTAATGTTTTCTGTTGTTTCAGGTTGTTTTTGTGTGGGGCCAGTAATGTTTGTTTCTACTGGCGTACAAAAATAAACTTGTTGTGGGTTTCTGTTCCGTGATAATCAGTGAACCACACTGATTACTAGGAACATTTTGATTGTAATATAAAACCTACAATATTTCGGATACATTTGTCTCGTTTATTTTTATGCAAACACGAGAACACACACTATTTATTTATTTATCGAAATTAATTTTGATAGATTAATATCTCAAAATTAATATTCCGAATATAAAATTTAATTCTCGATCGAATGATTTAAAATCTCGACTTGAATGATAATATTAAAGAGCAACGTTTTACATACTGCTCTCGAATTAATTAAAATTCGAATTCTTTCTACAAGTTAAAGTATAAAACTGACTTGGCTACTATATATATATATATATATATATATATATATATCGATAATTTCATTTCGATTTTACAAATAAAATTAAAGGAAAATTCGGAAAATTGATTTTAAATTCTCGACTTGAATCGAAATTGAGGACAATATTCAAAAAGAAATCGGTTAAAGCTTTAATATGGGAACGAAAGGAATTAATCTCCCATCACACAATTTTAAAACTATCTCTTCCCTAAATAACTTTAAATAGAAATCTTTTTGGTTTTTATCAACCAAAAGGGAAGAAGACGTTATATAAACTTACTATTTATTTACCAAAGGGGAAGAGAATAAGAGAATACGTTATATAAACTTTAAAGTCTTTACTTTAAAGGAGAATGAAAAACGTATGAATATTAACGGGAAGAAGACGTTATTATATAACGTACAAAATTAAAAATTTTAAGACCTTCCCAAAATAAAATGCAAAAATCACTTTCTAACAATCTCTTGTCTATTTCAGGATCTCGGAAGGATTATGTGCTAAGTGCTTCGTGTGAGAAAATGTATTTTCTAAACTCATGCATACACGTAGGGGAAGCACACACATTTTAAAATTTAATTTTGTGTTTGTTTGACAAATACCAAAAAGGGGAAGATTGAAAGGATATCTTTGATATATAATTATTTATATATTTGTTTCGGTATTTGTGACAAACATTAAAATTAAATTCACCTAGTAATCCTCCCAAATAGGTCATAAATTTATTTGATTAATTAAAAGTGGAAAGTTATTTTTGGCAAGTAATTTTAAATCTCTAAATCTTCCTTCACATCAAAATACATTTATTTTAAAGGAAATTTTTCTGATTACGCAATAGTGGCGCAGAGGCGTTTCATGAGATTACGATTACCTCTTTCTTGCTACTGCAACATGAATTTACATGAAGCTCGAAAAAGGACTATCAATATTTGGTATTCTCTAGAGTACTCATGTTACATTATTTACAAAATTTATATTTAAAGTAATTTATTCCATATTTAAACATTTATCATCTCTCGGAATAAATTAGTTTAAATCTTTCAAAAAAAATTATTAAATCCTTCATTCCTCAAGATTTATTTTATTCAAGAAAGGATTTATTTTCTCCATATTAATATTTGTCTCTAAAATATTAATATCATGTTTATACCTCTTCTGGAATATTTTCTCCCGGTCTCTCAAATTCAGTATTTTTCGGAGAAAAATATTCGCAATACTTAGAAAGCTCTTTCAACGTATCAAAATCATGATTTATCATGAACAATATTTTTCTAAGTATTTTGGTATCAAAACCTTCGTCAAGCATCCTTCTCTATTTTCCAAAAGGCGAAGTGTTTCAGTTTTTCGTAAAACGGCTTTTATCTTAGAAAATCGGTTTAAATACCTTAAGATTATTCCCGTCCCTCATAAGTATTTTATCTTTATGGGAATATAGTTTAAGTATTTATTCAAGTTTTAAGTTTGGCCATAATCCCTCTCTGATAATTTCAAAAGAATTATCGTATTTTATTCGAAACCCGAAAACCTGATTTATCGTTTTAAATCCAAATAAAATACTTCCACTTGCCAAAATGACTTGAAACTTGAGATTAGACAATTAAATATTATTCTTAGTGCATGGTTAAATTTTCGTAATTTTCAGAGAACTTTCATTTCGGAGCGTTTTTCTGTCTGCCGACCCGATCACTGGCTGAACGTTTGACCAAGCTAGGGTTGATCAAAAATTACCAAAATTTCCAGAATGCCATTTTCTAATATTCTAAGATTTATCATATTTTTTCCGTAATTTATTTCGCAAGTTCGAAATATCGCGTTTTTAATGCAAACAGTTTTTATCCGTATCTCGTAAAGCGTGTCTGTCTTCTAGTGCATTAAATGCCCTGAATTTTTAGTCCAAGATGCTGGTCAAGAACACCTTTTTAGGTGTGGGGGACAAGGGGACAAAGTGGAGTAGTGGCCAAGGTATGGTTAATTACCATTTGCATTTTTACTTCTACTTTTCTTACATTTACCCCACCCATTCTTGCCTATAAATACACCCCTCCACCCATTCATTTTTCCCAAGCTAATAGCCAAGTATATGCTGAGATTTTAGAGAAGAAACACTCTCCCAAAGTTTATTCAAGTGCCCACTTCTTCTACTTCATCTTTAAAACCTTCGATTCTTCATATATTCCGATATATACAAGGTTTTAAACCCCGAAGCTTCGTTCCACCCAACCAAGCTCCGCTCATCTTAGCATTTTCATAAACCACTCTTTTCAACCTCCCGAAGGGCTGCCCAAATTCGTTCGTGTGCTTAAAGTCGTATCGAACCTCCGACGAATTTTTCCGGCGAACTTTCGTGCATTAATCGTGTAAGTGGTTACTTTTAGCTTCAATTATCCGAGTCTTAATCGACCATTTTCAAAGGGCTTTTTAAACAAATTTCTCTTCATCTTAAGCTCTCTTGATTTCAAAATACTCGAGTTGGCCACTCGTTATTATCGGGAATATTGTGCACTAACCTTACTTGCTCACTAACTCATAATTTGTGCTCCCATTCCCATCACTCCCATACCCTTCTTGTTTTAGTGAGACACCCATTTTTCAGCCCTGTGCTCGGTGGGGATATCATTAAGATAAGATACGTGGTATTGCGTGTTTATTTTCCGAACGTGTGACGGGAGTGATTTTACTTGTTTCGGTGGTAAACCCCGTTTGGGCCTTTTCGCTATCGCGGGGTGTTATCCGAACAAGCTACTTGGTTCAAAATCCGTTAGTGTGAGTGTGCGATATATCTTGCTCGACTTCGACTCCGTCTTTTCAAAACTCACTCATCACTCGATCTTATTAAAATCAAAAACTTATATTTCTCCGCGCGATATAATTTGTTAAAATTGAACCAACGATTTAAACCACCATACTAAAACATTATTATCGACTAATTTCAACGTGGTTAAAATTGGACTAAAACTTGCGGAACCAAAACTTTTATAAAACAAGGATATATTTGCTTGTGGATATTGTGTTCTAACTTTTGCAGTGAGGTGAAGTGAAGTGAGGTGATCTTCGTTCTAAGACCCAAGTCTTTGACGTATTGACGGGGAGTTGATAGTCATCGCACCGTGAAGAAGAGGAAAGACCCAAGACCTAATACCTAAGATCCAAGACCGGCGAAAGGTTTAGAAGTACAAAGACCACTGGAGGTGCAACGACTTTGAGGAAGTAACAAGGATAGTTACGTTCCGAGACAAGTCTTGTTATTTACATTTATAGTGAGGAGGTAACAAAGAGTTACGCTCCAAGATATTTATTTGTAAAGGCTTCTCCGCCTACTGTAAAGGAATTCTTTATAGTAGAGAAAATCTCGAGTCCGGGGAGGAGCTCGGGGACTGGACTAGGGGTGAGTGGACTCCAAGGGCTGAGTTAGCCACCGCGAACCAGGATAAAATCGCTCGTGTGAAATTTTCCTTTTCTTTTCTTACACTTCCGCACGTAACTGCCAATACTCTCGATACAAGTTCTAAAGAAGGGGTGAAAACTTTTTAAAAACGACATAAATATTTTTAATTGGTGATTAAGCTATTCAACCCCCCCTTCTAGCTTAATTAAACAATCTATCGGGACCTAGCATATATATATATAGATTTATATATATATATATATATATACACACACACACACACACACACATACATATATACATTAGGGTTTGTTCATTTTCAAGTAATCGGGAGAAAATATAGTCAGTTGAATAATATAATTTAATTGATATTCAATCTATTAATATTAAAATACTAATAAAAGGATGTTAAAATTTAAATTATAAATAATAAATTACGAATTATATACGCCGTGCTTAACAATCGGATTAACTGCTTAACAATATAATACTAATAGACTCCAAATCTGTAGACTTGTAGGACCAAAAGGAGGGTACCAAACCAAAAAATATAACTAAAACTTTGGACTACAAATTATACCCATGCTGGCTTATTATAGTATAGTATAGATATTATCATTATAGTTCCCATCGGAACATGTATTAGTGATTCAACAATTTTTGGGCAATCTGGAGTCCAATTTTACACAATCTCTTACAAATTCTACACAATCTTTAACTTTTAACTTGTACCTCGACATCTATACTATATTATAACTACATTATAATAAGCCAATATGGGTATAATTTGTAATCCTAAATTTTTTTCATATTTTTTGGTTTGGTCATAGTTTTTTAGTCATTCTTATATATATTATTATCTTGCTAAAAACAAAAAGAATCACACTAGAAATATATCTCTACAAGTCTTAAACAATTATAATACTAAAAATCTATCTCTTATAAGTCCTCTTCCTTTCTATTTAGAAAGTGAAAGTCGTTGCCGGCCGGTGTGACAGTATGAGTAGAAGTACAAGTTTTAAATAAACTACAACACTAAAAATCTATCTCATAATAAATACAAATCTTAAATCGATACAAAACACCAAAGGCATATAACTTTTCCTTCGGCTTGCTTTGTTATTTCATTAAAAAAATTATAATGACGATAAAATAAAATTATAAATATATAATTTTGAATATTTTTTTTAAATACAAACACGAATAATTATATAATTTTTTCTAACTCTAATCTGTTACACGACAAATATCTTTTTTTCATACATATGAAGTTATACAAAATATGAAATGTATGATTTAAAATTAATTGAATAATAAATTATCCCATATTAATAACAAAAAAAATATTTTTAAATAAATCATAAATTGTAAAAACTAAATTTTCGTGAGAAAATATAATCTGTTGATTAATATAATTTAATTAAAATTCAATTTATTAATATTAAAATACTAATAAAATGATGTTACAATTAAAATTATAAAAAATAAATTACGAATTATATAACCGTCAGTGCGAAAAGGCCAGTAATATTATAAAATCAAATTCCTACCAATTCTTTACTGTATGCATCAGTGTTCTTATATTTCTTTCCTGCAGAATAACCATCAGAACTCAGTACTACCCATCAACAGCTAACCATTAAACTGAAGGCGTAGATAAGATAAGTCAAATATTTCTAAAATAAGCCCGTCTCCCACCAACATTTGTCCTGCAATAGATGCATATCCATGCTCAGCAAAACCCATCCATAAATCATCCGTCATCACAACAAAATATGCCATTTTTCCGGTAGATAATGATCCCACATCTATATCAAGAATACATGCTTCCGCAGCTAATATGGTGTACCTGCAATCACACAAATCTAGTAAGCTTGGATGTATAGCACTAAATTTAATTAATTTTTAGCAAATCTGTTGATATATGTATATATTACATACTATATAATAAGCATAAGAGGATCTCTCTTTTTCACTATACTTTTAAAAGCTTGATAGATGATCAACTTTTAAAATTTATTAGGACATAAAAAAGATTTTATGTCTGATTCCCTCACAATTCAATGAATATGTATGTTTCATGTTTTAGTTAAAGAAGAAAGTTTAATACAGTATGTAGCTACAAAAATTTAGATATTAAAAACAATATAAGAATGGCCAATTAGTCAATTACATATACTTCCAACAAATATTTTGAAATTAATATAACTATAATAACCTTTTCTTTTATACAGATCAAACTAAAATTTAAATGAAAACTTATGCATTGCAAGGGTATACTACTCAGGATAATCTAGACTTGGTCATCACATGCACAAGTTATGGAAAGACTGAAACATTTTTCTAAACTAAAATATCTCATCACTGAGAATAAACAATAAATTGATGAGCTTTTAATTTGAGTTAATGCTGCATACTAGTACCTCCTGACAGTACTTCTTAGAAAATGTGAAATCAATATTACAGAGTACAACCCAAAGTTTGGAAAAAGAATAAGATAAAGGAAATAAAGATCAGGTATCCACGTGAAAATTCTGAAGAAAGTTTTATCACCGGCCGATCAGAACCAAAAGCCAATACTGCATCACTATTAAGAAGCGACTTGAACATATAAGATCCTGCATCATCCACTAAATGGTCTGGCTATCGAGTATACTTAACATGCATATTTACAATTGACAACTTAAGGAGGGTGGGTAACTTGATTGATCTTTCTAACTATCATACTAGCTTGTCAACAAATCAATGACTTAATTTTTCTGTGTATTAATTAGTCACATTTATCATTTTTAATCAATCAAAAAGAGTGTGAGGAGATATATTAGTAGTGCCTACTACAAGTAATATCCAAAAAATATAAATAAGAAACTTGCAACATTAATATATACTCTATCAAGTACGAAAACACGAAGACTAATATTTTCTATGCTATCTATTTTAAGAAGAATGAATAATCTGTGTAAGACCCATATATATTCACACCGACCTATTATTAAAAGAGAGATAACATACACATCTAATTTTAAGCATTCATACTCGTAGGTGATGATTTTAATGATAATAGAAGTAATTTAAAACCTTTATTAACTCATATTTTAAGCATTTCACACACAAAGATTAAAATTATGCTTTCATCGAGTTACTGAGTTGCAACTTTGGAAGACAATCCTCACATCGAGTTACTGAGTTGACAATCTTCATTTATATTTGTCACACCAGCCCATTTAAACCTCACATCAGTATGCCACAATATAAGTAAAAAGAAGAAGATTAAAATCCTGCAATGAAGCAACAATACGGTGCTGACCAAATTTCGCTGCAGCAACCTGGGGCCAGCTGCTGAGCATGCTCAATCTGCAAACAAGTTATATAGTTTGGCCAGAAACTCTTTATCTTATTATTAAGAATCTTTTCCCTTGACAATTTGAGGTGTTGAAGCCATATTAAACAAAAGCCGATACAGGAAAGTGAACATGCAGCAGTACCTGCAGTCCACCATATAGAAAGTGAACATGTGAGTCGAAAAATCCAGGAACCACAATTCTTCCTTGTAGATTAATGTATTCAATCTCGTATCCAGCCAGAGCCTGCTCTTTCTCAAACTCCAATAAAACCGCTAAATGATAAAAACAAAGTAGAATGCAGTAAATTTATAAAAAAATCAGAAACCTGAACTGAAGAATAATTCCCAATTTCAAGTATTCGACCATTTCGAACAGCCATTGAATCTGCAAACGGAAGGGACGAATCACTTGTATATATAGTCCCATTCATCACCAACAAATCTGCTACTTGTCTAGTCCATCCCCAGTTCCGAAAACTAATATTGGAAAACCAAATAACATTAATAAACACAAACAACGTCAGCATAGAGATCAACACAAATACATAGACTCACATGGTAAGTGATGAAGATAGGAAATAAGACGATGGAGAGTGAGAAGACAACAATTGATGCTGCGAGCACCATCATCATATTCACCATCACTCCTTACAGTTTTTTAGGTCGTTATAGTACTGACAATTTGTGCCACCACTTTATGTATCTCTGTATATCTGCTCAGTGTATGTATAGAGTCGCGCAGGAGCTGTTGGACACTGACAACGACACCTCGCAGAGGTTTTTCTTTATTTTAAGGTCTACAACAAACGGTTGTTCTGGACGAGATGGTGGGGTCTAAATGAATTAGCTAATCATTTTATCCAGACAGCAACTATACCAATTAAGCTAATCATTTTGTTCAGAATGCAAACAACATTCTGTGACATCAGGATTAAGCGGTAAGAAAAATACTCACACAAACCAGGCTGCAGCAATAAAAGTAAGACTAAATCACAAACACTCAGAGCAGTCTCTGGAAAAAAAAAATAGGGTGGGATTTACCAAATACTAACGGATATAACCATTAATCCACTGTATCAAACTTACATTGCCATCAAAGTAAGATCAGGGTCTTGTAAAAATACATATAATTTAATTATTGTTTGCAAAATGTCAAACTTTATTCCACAGAAAACAGGATACAATGACCAGGGAAAACCCCACTAAAAGTAAAAGAGAACATAGTCTTGAATGAACTCAATTCAAGACCAGACTAAATATATATAGATCTCTAAACAAGAAATTCACAAAACATAGGATACTAAGCTGGTACAGGTTCATCTAAGGTAAACATCACAACCTGCCGTTTCGTGAAGGAAACACAAGTAAATACTCTCAAACAGTAGCCTAGTATGTCCCTGATTATGTAATAGAAGTCCCGCTCATGCCAAATGCTATGGGCAGCTGCTGCTAAGTAGTGAATAGATATACAGCGTTTGGCCCGCAAGATGGGCTTTGCATGAAAATCCCTCCATAAAAATGTCCTAAGAGTTAAGCCTAAGAATGGGGTTGGCCATACCTTGTTGACAGACGTGCAATTCACAAATAAATGCTAGGTGATTTCTAGGCTTGAAAGTCAGAGAAAGCACCGAGCAGACAATCGGTGTGCATCACAATTCACAAACCGAAGCATGTTATCTTTAGTAAAAAGCCTTTATCTGAGAACAAGCTAGAGGAGCCAGAAAAATTTTAGAACTGCTAGAGGATGCCAGATGGCAGAGAGAATAAAGGTGGAGAGGTCCAGTGTAAATGGAATCCATATGCCAGAAGTAGTAACTTGATTGTTGCCCAAGCCTTCCAGTTGAATAGTATATTGTCAGTGAATGTGGATCCTGTATTTCTTTGCAATTTTTGCCTCAATTTGGTTGCCAAATCATGGCTAGATTGAACAGCCCATTGGCCATCTTAAATTAACGTACTAAGCTAAGCAATACAAGTTCATTCCATGATGGAAATGATAGAAGGACCCCATTTGACCAGAAGTAGATCATTTTCTAACCATGGATCAAGCCAGGCCAAGAAAACTGACTGACGGCCAAGAAGGAACGATATTTTTGACTGCAATTATCCTAGCTTTTAAAATTTGAGTTTTCGTCACGCTTGTGAATATACTTCCCTTGTCTGACCAATAGCTTTCCTTAAAAGACACAAAACTCTTTTACCAAAGTGTATGAAAACAAAGATTCTTGCATCAGGCACCGAGTTAGAAGAGTTACCATTAATCTTGTACGCGGACTAGATTTGTTCAGAGTAGGATATAACAACCAGGCCATGATTTCTTTACAGAAACTGCCGCTTGATTAAAACTTTATCCATCCGCAATATGTCCTCCACTGGCTGTATTTAGGCTTCTTAAGTATGTGCTTCCGCTTCAGTCTTGGGATAATCTAGAACACCCATATCCCGATTTAAACTCAGATTCTGTTGATGATTAAACTGATTTTAAGACGCCTACTTTTCAAATAAATGCGGATTCTTTCATGAGACCAATATACCTTTTCCTAATTTTTGATAGTGGATGTGCCTCTATAGGTAACCTATCACTATAAGGTTCTTTCAGAACTGTTGTGCAAGTCCTATTCATCAACGATAAATAAAATATATATGGATGTCTCTCAAATACTTTATGAAATTTCTGTGGCAAACCCATATGCTTCTTCAAGCATAAGAGCTTCTTCTCTCGGCAACATGCTCAACAAACAAACAATGCATTTCATGAAGCACTCCAACAATCCGTTTCTCCGCCACATCACTATCTGAATCCAATCCCCAATATTCATCATACGGGGAAACATATAGCACCTCTTGAAATTTATCAAACCAATCACCAATCTTCCTCTTCAAACTCATACCCTTAGATGGAAAAAGCGGAAATTCAACGACTTCCATTGATCCCCCATTATACCCACCTCTCCTCATCGCATTCCGCTGAACAAAAGACAAAACTTTTTCCTCACATTCAACAGCTAAACCCTTCAACCCATCTTCCATATCTACAATCCTAAAACAGCCATCAAGATTTTTCTCCGGATCGTCTAAATATTCATCCGGAAGACCCAAATGCCATTGCATTCCCCTAATTATCTTTAATGGCAATCTCTTGTCACCACTCATAAGTATAAATTTCTTCAACCTACCTTGTAAATCATCTCTAAAATCCCTATAAACAGCTGTCTCTTCCTGATCTAATTCAACCGCTTTTTGGCTCAACTTAAACCAAGGAAGATTATCATTAGGACCAATAAACTCCTCAAAAACAGAAAGGTACAATCTAAGAAATCTAGCAAATTTACAAGGAACATCTAACTGAAGACCCCTTTATGAAACATCTGAAATTCGAATACAACCATTTGGTAAATTTGCAATAAGATTCTTGAGAGAAATCAAGGGTTTGAGCTCAATCGACTTGTTAACGGACTCAATTGTATCAAAGTTTGTATCTTTCTTCCATTTCATGTACACATTCACATAGTTTGTATCCTTGCCTAGCATTACTTTTACGCTTAGCCTAAACACGTGAACCATCTTTAACACTATCTGAAAGGGTTGGAAAAGATAGCAACAATGAGCAATGATGCTCAACAATTGTAAAAGTTAAAAGAAGAATTTAAAATAGTGATATATAAATGAATTGGAAGTATACAGTCAAAAGCATGATTTAATTTTAAAACCATAATCATTTCAGAAATATAAAATATTTCAGAATTCCTCATTATTCAGATATTGGACTTTCAAAGTTATCGTAGATCATCAGTCCACTGATAACCCTGACAATGTACATACAATTGTCCTAAAAAGAAATCTGTTCCGAAAACTAAAGACTAGCTAGGTCTTTATACAACATTGGGCCATTAACTAATGATGGGCCTCTTATGCAACCAATTACGTTGGTCCGCTACTGATTAACGGGCCTCTTACTCAACTCTAATATCTTCATCTGAGTTTATACTTCCATGTTCTAAGAGAATCTACTTTGATAAACCTATCTCATTTCAAAGTTATAACAATCACAGTTATAAAAATCATACAATTTACTTTTCAAAAGAACAAGTACCAATGACTTCCGTTACGTAATTTGAGTGCAAAGTTCAGAGATAGGCTACTTTTGAAATCAACTCATTTTTACAACATCATTTTTATTTAAATTATCTGGGTTCTCAACCCAGTGATAAGTAATCAAATTTTTTAAATCAGGAAGCGTTTTTAACAAGAGTAATAGTTTTACTGAAGAAACTACAACCACGAAAGAGTTGGTCATGCCTTGATTTGCTGAAATTGAACTAACACAACGTAAGCTCTAACTGAATTGGTACTGACGACCAGCTCTAAGTTGAACTATTGCTTATGACCCAAACCCGAGACATAAAAACTATGTCTAAACCATCTAGTCTTAACTATAATCTGGAAACCCTCCCAAGTGCAACATTGTTATTGCTGATTCTATAGTCTTATCATTGTACAAACCATTTCCATGGTAATTCACTAATTTGTCTATTGGGTCTTTAAAGTTCATGTCTCAAATTTTGCCAACAGGGGATATTGAGACACAATGGCCCTGTTTGGGGATTAGCGGTTAGCTGTTAGCGGATTGAATTAGATGTTTTGACTAGCTGATTGAATTAGATGTTTTGACGAGCGGATTGGATTAGCTATTTCTCTTAAAATTGTTTGGTAAATAGCTGATTAATTAGCTTTTTCCAACACAAACCAAAACCTCTAATCCAAAAAGCTCCTCAAAGTAGCTTTTTCAAAATTAGTTTTTTGGACCCAAACCTCTATTTCAATCCGCTAACTACTAAACACTTAAATTAGCGGATTCTAGTGGTCAAACCTCTAAACCATCTCAAACCTCTAATTTTTGCGCAAACCTCTAACTTCCAAACAGGGCCAATATGTGATGGTGATAGACTCATTGAGACACAATATGTGATGGTGATAGACTCAGAAGGTAAAACTGAATTTTTATCTATGCTGACTCTGACCGAAATGGGGAGAATCCGACTATCTTACAAAGAAATTCCCTTGGCACGGAGTTAGGAGACTTAGTAAATGAGTCAAATGAGTGGGGTCTGGTGATATCATTTGCTACTGTTCGACAGGTTGTAGGCCTTGTATATAGAACATATTATGTATTTAGGTTAGTGAATGATACAATAGTTGGAAAGGTATGTTCAAGTTTATAGTTTATCAAATTTGTTATACAGTAGAAAAATTGAAATCTCAAACACATCACAAACTGCACAGAAAGCAGCTCCAAATAGAGGCATCACAAATAACATCTCACAATATATGCTACTTAAACGGGAATATCTTTGAGCTCAATTAATGAAACTTTGAAATTCTTTTTTTGAACTTGATCTAGACTTCAAAGAGCACATTATAATAGAAATATTAAGCACGGTACTCAACTCAATGAGCCCAGAAATGTGCTGCAAAGACAGAACAACAACAACCTAGAAATTTCAATTCGGATATGTATAATTCTTAATCTTTAATCCACTAATTAAACTCTTAAAATACCATTCCAAAAACATGTACACAATCATCACACTTGTAGACATAATCTCAAACCAAAAGCTTTAATATATGGTCATATACTCTTGTTAATTCAAGTACCTAACTGATCCAATTATACTACTAACTATAATCACCGTATCAAAATCAATTCAAATATCAGTTAAGCACATATAAGTATATCATTTCAAAATCAACACCTCAAGATTATACTACTAACTATAATCACCCTATCAAAACCAATTCAAATATCAATTAAGCACATATAAATATATCATTTCAAAATCAACACCTCAAGTATCACAATAATTCGAACCACATAAAGACACATAATTATACATAGACAAGTACCACTTAACTTGCATACATTGTCATGTACGGACTCCAATCTGCTGTAATACTCAATCCAAATCAACTTAAATCATTAGTCATAACAAACTTATACACCACAACACTCTCGATTGAACACATATACACATACATATAAGCAAGCATATAATCCAAATCAAGCAGATATTACCCAATTTACTCTCTTAATCATGTAAGTACTAAATTAATCTAAAAAAACAATCAAATCAATTCACAATTAAGACAACACATATAAACTGATTTTTATGGGAGCACGTATGTATACCCACTGATTTGAACAGGAGGGGTGGGGGTGGAGGGTGCTTGCCCGACGGTGGCGTGGAACTAGGCGGCCGGAAAACAGACAGCGGTGGGGGGATGCTGGGGGCGACGAAATAGCAGAGAAAGAGAAGCGCAGTTGGAGAGGAAAGGAACGCGGAAGGAAGAAGAAGGCAACGAGAATGGAGGGGAGTGATCACTGAGGCGGGAGAACGACACTAGGAGAGTGTTTGTCCCGGCTGTTTCAACTTTTGTGTCTGTGTAATAAGTTAAAACTAGCATAAAAGCCACTGCGAGGCACGGGACTCTAGTTTTTGTTGTGTTTTAAATAATATTCGTGTGTGATCATATTATTTCGAGCAAAACTATTACGTCTTTTTTTTTAACAAAATATTTAAATATGAAATGTAACATTTGCAATCTAATAGCATTGATAGTAATAATATGTACTATATTTAAAAAAAATTATGGATAAAAAAAAACATTTGAACAGATTTTTCTATATTCAAATTTGTTAGGATATAGAGGCCACTACCATATTATCTAAATGTTCAAAATTATATTCAAAATTAATACTGAAACTTTTAGAATTTAAATATATTATACCTCATTAAAAAGATCTTTAATTTATTGTTGAAAATTATTAAATTATTTCATCCAATATGAAAACTTTTTCTTGATATGTGAATTACGATATTGATTAGATGAAGATGTGTGGTCCGCGTTGTTTTATATTTATTTCTCTTTTTTTGAGTATACGTTTGTGTAATAGTTAAGTGATATATGATAAACAGACCATCAACACATTCTTTTTTATCATATGTTGCACACACCTTGTATAAATAATAATTGAAACATATTTTGTATGTAAAAGACCTACCTTACTTTATTATAAAAGCATCAATTGAACTACTAACCTTATAATTGTACCAGAAAAATTCCGATACGTTTGATGTGGCTTACCCTTTTAATTTTCCAATTATATAGTACTTCAATGCCTTATATTTTTTTTGTTAATTTAAAATATTAGATGATTATTACTTTGATACCGCGTGTTATAATATTGTCTTGTTATAAATTATTAATTTTTTATCATTAGTTTTCTGAGCTTGTTGATTAAGACTTTTAATGATTTTTCATGTAATTGTTATAAACCAGATCTCAAATAGCAAAAATAGAGTAGATGTCAGTTAGGCACCATGGAGTTCATAAAAATAAGAAATATTTAGTTTAATTAGTCGCATAGTTACTTTTTAAGCTTTGTGCAAACTCACATTTTTAAATATTTTGATACTCTTATTTCTTAGGGGTGAACAATGTAGCATATCATGTTCAATTGTTAAAGATCAAATCAGGAGTTCGATATTCAAGATTATGGAAAACTATTCTTGTTCTATTCTCGTTTAATCAGATATTAGTTTTCACCTTATCGCGTCGGATTATCTATTTCAGAATTAATTATATTTTATTAGTTTAATTTGTAAATAAATATTTATTTAATTATAGTTTGAATCATTTTATTTAACTCGTATGTTACACATTGATGGATGGAATATTAAAATTATAGTTTTAATACTTTAATATATATATATATAACTTATTTTTCTGTGTTATTTTATTTTAAGCAAGTAAAATTTATAACTCAATTTTTTTAGTAGGTTTCGTAAACACGTTTTATTATTATTTGGTTGAATTTTGATTAACAACATAGAATTTCCCTAAATTCACCTTTGTATCACAAGTTATCATATTTCAAATTCATATATCACCAAAATCACATCATTTAGACATATTTTCTAACACCAAATTTGATGTCTTTGTCATTATTCTTATATCTATAATTTTTTTTTTTTGAAAAGATTTGGTTACACGTCGAATTCTGAATTCATAAGTTTAAAATAAAAAGTAATCTAAATAAAAATATTCTTTCAGTTATCTTATTTCATGTTTTTCAAAATATTGTAATCTCTTTATAAGTCACCTTTTATAATTAAAAAAAATATATGACATAGTCCATGTTGAAATTCCATCAATTTTTCCTTTCAAAGATGCTCACCGAAATCTTAGTTTTTGTACTTATTTCTCACATTCATGACTTAAATTTCACTAATATTGTATCGGTACTCGTTTAAAGTATTAAGTTAGATTTGAATTCGTCCAATTTTATTCAAATATGAATTATATCCATTTTTTGAAATCTGAAACATGGCTCGAGCCCAATTGTTCAAATTCTTTTTCAAATTTAAATTTATTACGTAAGTAATTAATTTATGGATATTAATCTATCATGTAAAAAATAAATGAGACTTACCTGAAATAATAACTTATCTCAAATAAATAAGATATTGAAAAGAATATAAATACAACAGTTTTAATGTATGAGTTTAATGCTTTTGAATAAAAAAATTAATTGCCTGTGTAGCTCAAGTGGTTTCAGTTGTGTAATTGTGATGTAGAGGGTTTGGGTTCGAGTCTCATGAATAACATTTTTTTTATATGTAGGAGGAGTTAGGTTCGGAGTTAGGCTCGGGTTCGGAGCTAGGTAATTTATTTGCTCAGGAGGGAGGCTTGACACGAACGTGTTGAGCTATTATATATATAAGTAGAATCGGTTTAAAATTACAAATAAGTCTGAAATTGATTTAGGGACCGTTTGGGTGAGTTTAAAATAAATGTTTCTTGCTTAAATAAAAAAAAAGTCCATTATCTTCAGGATGAAGGGGTGAAGGGGCAACGATATCCCTAGCTTAAAAAACTGGGACGACATTACGACGTTGGGAATGGCCGTCTCAAGTCTGAGGCTATCAAAGCAGTGACGTCTCTCCCCGGGCTGTGGAATGACAAGAGTACAACCACGGTTGCAAGACTCGAGAAGTGACTGCAGCCTGACAGGTGTCATAATAGAATCAAGGTTTTCGCAAGCTAGGAGGACAATTGGGGGTTCCACCAATTCAATTAATGCCTCAGCTTCCGGCTGAGGGCTAGGAGGGTTCCCCTCATCTGGTCCAAGGGCGGTAGCCTGAGGAGTAGGTGTTTCCTCTGCCTTGCTCGACTCAGATGTGACAGTCCGAGAATCCGGGGGCCTGGATTCTGACGTCACCACACAAAAACCATTTTTAAACACTTTCGAAAACCTGTAAATTTTTTTTTTTTTTCAAAAGATAATAAAATCAGAGAATTTAAAACCTGAAAACATTTAATAAAATATTTGAATGAGAACATAAATCGAATGATTTCAAAACCTGAATTTCAAACTTGAAAGCCATAATAGGAGAATTTCAAGAGAACATTTAAACTTTAATAACTGATTCGAAGGAGAACATTTAAACCCCCTAAAAGCAACAGGATCGCATCCAGGTTACAGTATTGAAATTAGAATCTACCACTATTATTACACAACATCTCTTACCAAATCAGATCATCCTCAATAAGAAGAATCACTGTCAACTATTCCAGCTTGCACCAACCTCATCAACTTCCCTGAACACTCCTCGATCACTGGATCCTCAACTCTGTCTCCTCGCCTAGCATTAGCCTTATTCACCATCACAGTCTAGCCACTCATCTTTAAGCCTTTCTGAAATGGTTAAAAGAGAATAGCAAGAGTGAGCAACAATGCTCAGCAAGTAGTAATAAACAATGATAGTTCTGAAATGATATAATAGAAGTTCACGAGTTCAAGATATAAGAGGATTCAACCTGAGTTCATGAGTTCATGGTATTGTATAGAATGATTTACAATACCTTGCAGCATTTAAACTGAGAAATTCAATCTTTCCAAAGAATTATTGAATTGGACTATCACATTTTAATTAAAACCAAGGTTAGGCAGCTGATCAGTTCCGCACTAACCCCGAGCAGGCCCCGCCATGCTCTATTACTGGATCCAAGGCACTCATTGGCCTAACATGACCACGAATCTGGTCCACAGGTTTATATAAAAACAATAATCCAATTCTCTAATTCAATTCAAGAAGCCAATGTAAATTAACAGAACATCATCATAAATATCATCAACAACAGAATAATTCCAATTCAAACTTTGATAATAATCTATTCATAAATCATGATCCATCATTTCATAAATCACAGTTCAGGAAATCCTCAACTATTCAGTATCCTCCATTGTCGGCTAAGCAACTGAATTTAGCCTGCTAAACCAGCATGACAATGGCGGGTTGAATAATCAAGAAGATCCCAATTCATTCAAAGCTCTAACCATCACTGAGCAACACATGCTTCAATGACAATCTGAACTTCGAATTAATTTGTAAAACGGAAATTCTTTAGAAACTTGAAGATTAGAAAGAATGGGTCAGAATACTCGCATTTTCGAACATTGAAAAGAAAGGTATGAATACTTGAAACATCTACCAAAGGAATGGATCAGAATATTTGCAATATATCCAGGAGAAAGGTTTAGGATACTTGCAACACATCAAAAGAATGAATCAGAATATTTGCAATATATCCAAAAGCAGGGTGCAGGATACTTGCCTTAAATCTGACTCCAGTCTCACAGCTCATTCTCATCTTTCAACTTTCACAATCTATGCATCTCGTAATCTCTAGACCATCTCTAGCTATACTCTATTCGCCACATCACTTCGCTTACTCGATTCATCCCTTATTCGCTTTGCAATACCATTCCGACTTTCTGACGTCTTCGAGCGTACACGTCTCGTCCAAATCCTTTACGAGAATAAAATAATACTATAATCACTAATCAATTTACCGCATATACATATCACGTATATCGATACCCACTTATATATCCCTTTACCTATCAAATATCACTTAACACATAATCATGCTTGGACTCTATCATGTAGTCAAGTCATATTCCACATAACATATCACAAATCAATTATCATATAAATCCTATCGATAATTTGACAGCGTCTCCTCTATTTATTAGACTATCCCCCTGTCAACATATTCCAATCAATCAACTCCAGTCACTATAATCCATATATTCTTATCCAATATCAATTATACGAATCATTTATCACTTCACAATATCAAAAC
This sequence comes from Daucus carota subsp. sativus, assembly GCF_001625215.2. NCBI lineage: Eukaryota > Viridiplantae > Streptophyta > Magnoliopsida > Apiales > Apiaceae > Daucus > Daucus carota. The sequence goes on along the minus strand of NC_030385.2, from coordinate 19,921,229 downwards.
TAACACGTACTTCACATAATCATCACTTAATAGCACTTAGATCACATATTATCACATTATGCATACTTATCAACAATTATTCACCTTCTAGACTCGGCCATATAGTAACATCATATTAAAATAGACGTTATAAGCTTCTGTCTCTCTTTCGTTTCACTTGATTCCGACTTATGGATCAAAAGTTATGCTCAAAACAGTTTTCTCACTCTCCTCTCGGCACATAACACATCCAACCAATAGCAGACAACACACAACACATAAGGTTTCCCATCCCAATTGATATTAAATCAAGTCTTGGGTTAAAAATGATTTTTCGGGAATTTTCCAGAATTTTTAAACATTTTTCGGAATTAAAATCGATAAAAGAATCACTTTTCGAATAAATAATCAAGTCCCAAATACTTGAAATTGGACTTGAAATCATTCATAAACAATTATCGAGCCTTGAAAATAATTTGGAAAAATATTTTAAAGCTCGAAACTATTTTTTCGGAATTTTTAAATCAAAAAGGATAATTAAATCCAATTAATTAACCAATTAAAATCAATTAATAATTAATTAAAATAATTAATCAATTAATATTTAAATTAATTGACCAATTAAAATAATTAATTACTAATTAAAATTAATTAATAAACTAATTTAGATTTATTTTTTGAATAAAGAAATAATTAAAAACTATTTTTAGAATTTAAAATAATTAAATAAAACAATTTTAGAAAATTAAATCAAAAGGTTTATTTTGTAAACTTTTGAAAGTTTTCGGCCAGGGTTTAAAGTGTAACTTTTCAAAGTTACAGGGGGTGTTTTGTAAAATTCAAAACTTCAGTACTCAAACTACACCTTCTTCATAAGTCTCGGGACCAAACGGCATTTTTGCCGCCGCCGGCCCCAGACCCCGCCGGAAACGGCGTTTCCGACCTCTGTTCCACACCAGACTGTCCAGATATGACCTACATACTATCAGGATTCCAGATTTGCAATCAAAATCAACAAAGGCCACGTAAATCGGCCGGAATGTCACGAAGAACAGCCGCCGACGGCGACTTGCTTCTTCGACTCCGGCAGGCCAAACCACAGCTCGTTCATTCGATCTGAACACATGTACACGCTCCCCTCAACACGCCCAACAAGATGGTATCCTTCAATTATACCCAGATTCACAGAATAAGGAATCCCCAAAACCAATTGAAAATATTCAAGAACACTCAAGAACATTCAAGAACACATCTCAAGAATCAAACCCTTATTTCTATATGTTACGGAAGTCAAAAATCGACATATGATATATGAAAACGAATGGCAGGAGATGCTCTACAACATGGAATCATCAAAACAATCAAATAAGATCATTTGCAAAAATTCATAATTAAAATCATATAAATTCGAATTTTAAAACCCCAATTCCTCCCTACCTGTAAATCTCATGTTGTTTTTGATTGCAGATATAGGTTCTACTCTTCGATACCTTCGATTTGACTATTCGCACGCTTGATTCTGACTCCAATAACACCTTCAAATCTTTGTTTGATTATGAAGAACACGAAGAACACCGCTCGGTTTCTCTCAGTATTCGTGAAAAGAAACTGGTGAAAATGATTTCTACGGTGAAAATAAGTTACAGGAGAGTCTATTTATATTTACAAATAATTGGTACCCCTTTGGATCGTTTATGACATGAAAATACGTATTTAATAGCTTTATATTAATAAAACGGGTCCAATCGGTACCGGTTTTCGAGATAATCATCAAAACGGGGCTTTTAAAAGCAATGATTAGTCTGCGGGTCCCATTTGCACGTATTTCGATAAAAAGTAATATAATAATCAAAATATCTGGCTTTCACGTATATCGAGGCAAACTGGATAATTATCAACAACTAAAATACCCGAAAAACTCCGCCGGACCGACTCCGGGGAAAACCGTACTCCGGATCGAAAAAGTCAAAACACGAAAAGTGTCCGGAATATTCAAATTAGGCTAAAGGTGCGTTTTCTCGAAACTTCCGGAAATAAAATCGTTGCTCCGTCACGAGTGGACGGTTTCCAAAAAGATCAAATAATTAATAAATAAATACAAATATACGCAATTAAATCTGTAAATCGATTATAAAATCATCTAACATTCCATAAATCGATACAAAATATCCAAATAAACTACATTTTATCCTGATCATATAGAAATTGAAATATCTCAAATCCGAGCATATATGAGCGGTCAATTAAATAAACCAGATAGTACAATATTCACAAAAATTCATTTATTAATCATATAATATCCGTTATTAACCACAATTAATTAACAATCAATTCCACCAACACCACTTAATCACATAACACATATATTCACAGAATATTCATACAGAATTTTCAAAACAATATTTGAAAATCAGTTTTGAAAATACCATTATTTATAAATAACACAATAACCCGGGGTTTAAATATAAAACTTTGAAAACTCATTAAACTGGAATAAAATATTAAATCTTATTCCCTTCTTTAAAGAAAAATTACTTTTAATACTAATAAAAATATTTTTAAAAATCCGGGTCATTACAATCTACCCTCCTTATAGGGATTCCGTCCTCGGAATCAGAGAAAGAAGGAGGACGCATAATCTGTAAAATCCATATTAATCCACAGAACAAGTATAATCATATAAAACTATTCACATAATCAATTCGCTTTTCAACTAAAGCCAACAATAATATTTAGACAAATAGATTTATAATAATCACATCTAACTTTAATAATATGGGATATTACATTCTACCCCCCTTATAAGGATTCCGTCCTCGGAATCCCCCGAAGAAAACTAAAACGTACACACTTCGTAATATCGTATCGTCATCCACCTTTTGATCAACCTTGGCATACCTTTAGCTTTAAAGAAATAGGAGATTCAACTTTCACAATTGCAAAATTCATTTTTCAGGCATCAATCTTTGGGAATTTAAAATGGAACAAAATGCTTTCAGGATAAGTCACATTTGAATAAAGGAGTGATTGAGAGATCTATATGATCGACGAACTTGGTGTTGCGTGTCCACATTAGACACTACTAAAGGTTGTTAACCTTCTTGTAATCACAACATACACAAGTGATGGCGTCCCATCCAACTCCTATCACACAGACAGGTATACCTTGTGTCCCCTATAAATAGGGTTGTTCATCCCAATCAAATTGAAAGAATCCAAGAAATCTCAAAGAACATCAAGAAATGTTAAGGAATATCAAAGAATATCAAAGAATATCGAGAATATCAAAGAATATGAAGGAAAATGAAAGAATATCAAGAAATGGCAAGAAATGTTAAAAATATCAAGGAACATCACTGTCTCTTCACAACAACCTTTATCACACATCTTTGGTTTCCAATTCACACCAAGAATCAATATCATTATCATCTTAGAATGTGAGAAATTGAAAATCTCATTTATCCAAGTGATATCATAATAACTCACTGATGAAGGACATAATCAAAAGAATCTTTATTTGAAGAGAGGTATTGCCAAGGTCTTCTCAAATTCCCACTCTGCTTTACGAAATCGTTATTCAATTTATGTCATCTTTTCAACGTTCTCGATAGTCAATTGACGTGCATTCGTAGCAACCTTGTAAAATTTCATCGTAGACGTTATCGTTCGTAATAAATCTTGGCCTCCCCTTCATCCCCATTATCTGTGAAGTCAATAGCAAAAACACGTAGCATATCATCGATTGTCTGGATCATCAACCTGTGGGTTATGGGCCCACCTTGATATCGTTTGAAGTCCCGATTAGCTTAAAGCGTTGTCGTCGAGGACTAACGTTCTAACTTACTCACCGACATCTCCCCTAATAACTGGACTCAGCTCCACATATTCTCTATCATTCACTCACCATCTATCTGCCTTTATCTACAAAACTCTCATTCTAATCCAGCACAACTCATATCTTACACTAACTCTTCATATCTCACTAAAACAACATACTTTTTCCAAATATCTGACATGGTCAACATACTATGAACCATGCATCTTTATCATTCTCAAATCAATACAATAGACCATTTTCAACTATGCAGTATAGTTAGAATACTCCGAACTCTGCATTTTCACCATTCTCAACTCAATCATTCACTATCAAACTCTTCTATCTAGGTCTAATCTTGACCTTTCTCACAGTTCACCATCTCAATTAGTCAACATACTAGAAATCAAATGTCTAGATCTAAAATCATAATCTCTCTAGACATAAACACTCCACTTAATCATCTAACTAGACTCTAGTCTTCTCTCAAATACCTAGACTATTCCTAGATAGTCTGACCATACCTCTATGTAAGATTACATCACATTCTCCTCTTTAAAACTTAAAACTATAATCTATATTCTAATTTCAAACACTTATAACCTGTTGCTCTGATACCAACTGTGACAGTCCGAGAATCCGGGGGCCTGGATTCTGACGTCACCACACAAAAACCATTTTTAAACACTTTCGAAAACCTGTAAATTTTTTTTTTTTTTCAAAAGATAATAAAATCAGAGAATTTAAAACCTGAAAACATTTAATAAAATATTTGAATGAGAACATAAATCGAATGATTTCAAAACCTGAATTTCAAACTTGAAAGCCATAATAGGAGAATTTCAAGAGAACATTTAAACTTTAATAACTGATTCGAAGGAGAACATTTAAACCCCCTAAAAGCAACAGGATCGCATCCAGGTTACAGTATTGAAATTAGAATCTACCACTATTATTACACAACATCTCTTACCAAATCAGATCATCCTCAATAAGAAGAATCACTGTCAACTATTCCAGCTTGCACCAACCTCATCAACTTCCCTGAACACTCCTCGATCACTGGATCCTCAACTCTGTCTCCTCGCCTAGCATTAGCCTTATTCACCATCACAGTCTAGCCACTCATCTTTAAGCCTTTCTGAAATGGTTAAAAGAGAATAGCAAGAGTGAGCAACAATGCTCAGCAAGTAGTAATAAACAATGATAGTTCTGAAATGATATAATAGAAGTTCACGAGTTCAAGATATAAGAGGATTCAACCTGAGTTCATGAGTTCATGGTATTGTATAGAATGATTTACAATACCTTGCAGCATTTAAACTGAGAAATTCAATCTTTCCAAAGAATTATTGAATTGGACTATCACATTTTAATTAAAACCAAGGTTAGGCAGCTGATCAGTTCCGCACTAACCCCGAGCAGGCCCCGCCATGCTCTATTACTGGATCCAAGGCACTCATTGGCCTAACATGACCACGAATCTGGTCCACAGGTTTATATAAAAACAATAATCCAATTCTCTAATTCAATTCAAGAAGCCAATGTAAATTAACAGAACATCATCATAAATATCATCAACAACAGAATAATTCCAATTCAAACTTTGATAATAATCTATTCATAAATCATGATCCATCATTTCATAAATCACAGTTCAGGAAATCCTCAACTATTCAGTATCCTCCATTGTCGGCTAAGCAACTGAATTTAGCCTGCTAAACCAGCATGACAATGGCGGGTTGAATAATCAAGAAGATCCCAATTCATTCAAAGCTCTAACCATCACTGAGCAACACATGCTTCAATGACAATCTGAACTTCGAATTAATTTGTAAAACGGAAATTCTTTAGAAACTTGAAGATTAGAAAGAATGGGTCAGAATACTCGCATTTTCGAACATTGAAAAGAAAGGTATGAATACTTGAAACATCTACCAAAGGAATGGATCAGAATATTTGCAATATATCCAGGAGAAAGGTTTAGGATACTTGCAACACATCAAAAGAATGAATCAGAATATTTGCAATATATCCAAAAGCAGGGTGCAGGATACTTGCCTTAAATCTGACTCCAGTCTCACAGCTCATTCTCATCTTTCAACTTTCACAATCTATGCATCTCGTAATCTCTAGACCATCTCTAGCTATACTCTATTCGCCACATCGCTTCGCTTACTCGATTCATCCCTTATTCGCTTTGCAATACCATTCCGACTTTCTGACGTCTTCGAGCGTACACGTCTCGTCCAAATCCTTTACGAGAATAAAATAATACTATAATCACTAATCAATTTATCGCATATACATATCACGTATATCGATACCCACTTATATATCCCTTTACCTATCAAATATCACTTAACACATAATCATGCTTGGACTCTATCATGTAGTCAAGTCATATTCCACATAACATATCACAAATCAATTATCATATAAATCCTATCGATAATTTGACAGCGTCTCCTCTATTTATTAGACTATCCCCCTGTCAACATATTCCAATCAATCAACTCCAGTCACTATAATCCATATATTCTTATCCAATATCAATCATACGAATCATTTATCACTTCACAATATCAAAACTAACACGTACTTCACATAATCATCACTTAATAGCACTTAGATCACATATTATCACATTATGCATACTTATCAACAATTATTCACCTTCTAGACTCGGCCATATAGTAACATCATATTAAAATAGACGTTATAAGCTTCTGTCTCTCTTTCGTTTCACTTGATTCCGACTTATGGATCAAAAGTTATGCTCAAAACAGTTTTCTCACTCTCCTCTCGGCACATAACACATCCAACCAATAGCAGACAACACACAACACATAAGGTTTCCCATCCCAATTGATATTAAATCAAGTCTTGGGTTAAAAATGATTTTTCGGGAATTTTCCAGAATTTTTAAACATTTTTCGGAATTAAAATCGATAAAAGAATCACTTTTCGAATAAATAATCAAGTCCCAAATACTTGAAATTGGACTTGAAATCATTCATAAACAATTATCGAGCCTTGAAAATAATTTAGAAAAATATTTTAAAGCTCGAAACTATTTTTTCGGAATTTTTAAATCAAAAAGGATAATTAAATCCAATTAATTAACCAATTAAAATCAACTAATAATTAATTAAAATAATTAATTAATTAATATTTAAATTAATTGACCAATTAAAATAATTAATTACTAATTAAAATTAATTAATAAACTAATTTAGATTTATTTTTTGAATAAAGAAATAATTAAAAACTATTTTTAGAATTTAAAATAATTAAATAAAACAATTTTAGAAAATTAAATCAAAAGGTTTATTTTGTAAACTTTTGAAAGTTTTCGGCCAGGGTTTAAAGTGTAACTTTTCAAAGTTACAGGGGGTGTTTTGTAAAATTCAAAACTTCAGTACTCAAACTTCACCTTCTTCATAAGTCTGGGGACCAAACGGCATTTTTGCCGCCGCCGGCCCCAGACCCCGCCGGAAACGGCGTTTCCGACCTCTGTTCCACACCAGACTGTCCAGATATGACCTACATACTATCAGGATTCTAGATTTGCAATCAAAATCAACAAAGGCCACGTAAATCGGCCGGAATGTCACGAAGAACAGCCGCCGACGGCGACTTGCTTCTTCGACTCCGGCAGGCCAAACCACAGCTCGTTCATTCGATCTGAACACATGTACACGCTCCCCTCAACACGCCCAACAAGATGGTATCCTTCAATTATACCCAGATTCACAGAATAAGGAATCCCCAAAACCAATTGAAAATATTCAAGAACACTCAAGAACATTCAAGAACACATCTCAAGAATCAAACCCTTATTTCTATATGTTACGGAAGTCAAAAATCGACATATGATATATGAAAACGAATGGCAGGAGATGCTCTACAACATGGAATCATCAAAACAATCAAATAAGATCATTTGCAAAAATTCATAATTAAAATCATATAAATTCGAATTTTAAAACCCCAATTCCTCCCTACCTGTAAATCTCATGTTGTTTTTGATTGCAGATATAGGTTCTACTCTTCGATACCTTCGATTTGACTATTCGCACGCTTGATTCTGACTCCAATAACACCTTCAAATCTTTGTTTGATTATGAAGAACACGAAGAACACCGTTCGGTTTCTCTCGGTATTCGTGAAAAGAAACTGGTGAAAATGATTTCTACGGTGAAAATAAGTTACAGGAGAGTCTATTTATATTTACAAATAATTGGTACCCTTTTGGATCGTTTATGACATGAAAATACGTATTTAATAGCTTTATATTAATAAAACGGGTCCAATCGGTATCGGTCTTCGAGATAATCATCAAAACGGGGCTTTTAAAAGCAATGATTAGTCTGCGGGTCCCATTTGCACGTATTTCGATAAAAAGTAATATAATAATCAAAATATCTGGCTTTCACGTATATCGAGGCAAACTGGATAATTATCAACAACTAAAATACCCGAAAAACTCCGCCGGATCGACTCCGGGGAAAACCGTACTCCGGATCGAAAAAGTCAAAACACGAAAAGTGTCCGGAATATTCAAATTAGGCTAAAGGTGCGTTTTCTCGAAACTTCCGGAAATAAAATCGTTGCTCCGTCACGAGTGGACGGTTTCCAAAAAGATCAAATAATTGATAAATAAATACAAATATACGCAATTAAATCTGTAAATCGATTATAAAATCATCTAACATTCCATAAATCGATACAAAATATCCAAATAAACTACATTTTATCCTGATCATATAGAAATTGAAATATCTCAAATCCGAGCATATATGAGCGGTCAATTAAATAAACCAGATAGTACAATATTCACAAAAATTCATTTATTAATCATATAATATCCGTTATTAACCACAATTAATTAACAATCAATTCCACCAACACCACTTAATCACATAACACATATATTCACAGAATATTCATACAGAATTTTCAAAACAATATTTGAAAATCAGTTTTGAAAATACCATTATTTATAAATAACACAATAACCCGGGGTTTAAATATAAAACTTTGAAAACTCATTAAACTGGAATAAAATATTAAATCTTATTCCCTTCTTTAAAGAAAAATTACTTCTAATACTAATAAAAATATTTTTAAAAATCCGGGTCATTACAATCTACCCTCCTTATAGGGATTCCGTCCTCGGAATCAGAGAAAGAAGGAGGACGCATAATCTGTAAAATCCATATTAATCCACAGAACAAGTATAATCATATAAAACTATTCACATAATCAATTCGCTTTTCAACTAAAGCCAACAATAATATTTAGACAAATAGATTTATAATAATCACATCTAACTTTAATAATATGGGATATTACATTCTACCCCCCTTATAAGGATTCCGTCCTCGGAATCCCCCGAAGAAAACTAAAACGTACACACTTCGTAATATCGTATCGTCATCCACCTTTTGATCAACCTTGGCATACCTTTAGCTTTAAAGAAATAGGAGAATCAACTTTCACAATTGCAAAATTCATTTTTCAGGCATCAATCTTTGGGAATTTAAAATGGAACAAAATGCTTTCAGGATAAGTCACATTTGAATAAAGGAGTGATTGAGAGATCTATATGATCGACGAACTTGGTGTTGCGTGTCCACATTAGACACTACTAAAGGTTGTTAACCTTCTTGTAATCACAACATACACAAGTGATGGCGTCCCATCCAACTCCTATCACACAGACAGGTATACCTTGTGTCCCCTATAAATAGGGTTGTTCATCCCAATCAAATTGAAAGAATCCAAGAAATCTCAAAGAACATCAAGAAATGTTAAGGAATATCAAAGAATATCAAAGAATATCGAGAATATCAAAGAATATGAAGGAAAATGAAAGAATATCAAGAAATGGCAAGAAATGTTAAAAATATCAAGGAACATCACTGTCTCTTCACAACAACCTTTATCACACATCTTTGGTTTCCAATTCACACCAAGAATCAATATCATTATCATCTTAGAATGTGAGAAATTGAAAATCTCATTTATCCAAATGATATCATAATAACTCACTAATGAAGGACATAATCAAAAGAATCTTTATTTGAAGAGAGGTATTGCCAAGGTCTTCTCAAATTCCCACTCTGCTTTACGAAATCGTTATTCAATTTATGTCATCTTTTCAACGTTCTCGATAGTCAATTGACGTGCATTCGTAGCAACCTTGTAAAGTTTCATCGTAGACGTTATCGTTCGTAATTAATCTTGGCCTCCCCTTCATCCCCATTATCTGTGAAGTCAATAGCAAAAACACGTAGCATATCATCGATTGTCTGGATCATCAACCTGTGGGTTATGGGCCCACCTTGATGTCGTTTGAAGTCCCGATTAGCTTAAAGCGTTGACGTCGAGGACTAACGTTCTAACTTACTCACCGACATCTCCCCTAATAACTGGACTCAGATCCACATATTCTCTATCATTCACTCACCATCTATCTGCCTTTATCTACAAAACTCTCATTCTAATCCAGCACAACTCATATCTTACACTAACTCTTCATATCTCACTAAAACAACATACTTTTTCCAAATATCTGACATGGTCAACATACTATGAACCATGCATCTTTATCATTCTCAAATCAATACAATAGACCATTTTCAACTATGCAGTATAGTTAGAATACTCCGAACTCTGCATTTTCACCATTCTCAACTCAATCATTCACTATCAAACTCTTCTATCTAGGTCTAATCTTGACCTTTCTCACAGTTCACCATCTCAATTAGTCAACATACTAGAAATCAAATGTTTAGATCTAAAATCATAATCTCTCTAGACATAAACACTCCACTTAATCATCTAACTAGACTCTAGTCTTCTCTCAAATACCTAGACTATTCCTAGATAGTCTGACCATACCTCTATGTAAGATTACATCACATTCTCCTCTTTAAAACTTAAAACTATAATCTATATTCTAATTTCAAACACTTATAACCTGTTGCTCTGATACCAACTGTGACAGTCCGAGAATCCGGGGGCCTGGATTCTGACGTCACCACACAAAAACCATTTTTAAACACTTTCGAAAACCTGTAATTTTTTTTTTTTTTCAAAAGATAATAAAATCAGAGAATTTAAAACCTGAAAACATTTAATAAAATATTTGAATGAGAACATAAATCGAATGATTTCAAAACCTGAATTTCAAACTTGAAAGCCATAATAGGAGAATTTCAAGAGAACATTTAAACTTTAATAACTGATTCGAAGGAGAACATTTAAACCCCCTAAAAGCAACAGGATCGCATCCAGGTTACAGTATTGAAATTAGAATCTACCACTATTATTACACAACATCTCTTACCAAATCAGATCATCCTCAATAAGAAGAATCACTGTCAACTATTCCAGCTTGCACCAACCTCATCAACTTCCCTGAACACTCCTCGATCACTGGATCCTCAACTCTGTCTCCTCGCCTAGCATTAGCCTTATTCACCATCACAGTCTAGCCACTCATCTTTAAGCCTTTCTGAAATGGTTAAAAGAGAATAGCAAGAGTGAGCAACAATGCTCAGCAAGTAGTAATAAACAATGATAGTTCTGAAATGATATAATAGAAGTTCACGAGTTCAAGATATAAGAGGATTCAACCTGAGTTCATGAGTTCATGGTATTGTATAGAATGATTTACAATACCTTGCAGCATTTAAACTGAGAAATTCAATCTTTCCAAAGAATTATTGAATTGGACTATCACATTTTAATTAAAACCAAGGTTAGGCAGCTAATCAGTTCCGCACTAACCCCGAGCAGGCCCCGCCATGCTCTATTACTGGATCCAAGGCACTCATTGGCCTAACATGACCACGAATCTGGTCCACAGGTTTATATAAAAACAATAATCCAATTCTCTAATTCAATTCAAGAAGCCAATGTAAATTAACAGAACATCATCATAAATATCATCAACAACAGAATAATTCCAATTCAAACTTTGATAATAATCTATTCATAAATCATGATCCATCATTTCATAAATCACAGTTCAGGAAATCCTCAACTATTCAGTATCCTCCATTGTCGGCTAAGCAACTGAATTTAGCCTGCTAAACCAGCATGACAATGGCGGGTTGAATAATCAAGAAGATCCCAATTCATTCAAAGCTCTAACCATCACTGAGCAACACATGCTTCAATGACAATCTGAACTTCGAATTAATTTGTAAAACGGAAATTCTTTAGAAACTTGAAGATTAGAAAGAATGGGTCAGAATACTCGCATTTTCGAACATTGAAAAGAAAGGTATGAATACTTGAAACATCTACCAAAGGAATGGATCAGAATATTTGCAATATATCCAAGAGAAAGGTTTAGGATACTTGCAACACATCAAAAGAATGAATCAGAATATTTTCAATATATCCAAAAGCAGGGTGCAGGATACTTGCCTTAAATCTGACTCCAGTCTCACAGCTCATTCTCATCTTTCAACTTTCACAATCTATGCATCTCGTAATCTCTAGACCATCTCTAGCTATACTCTATTCGCCACATCGCTTCGCTTACTCGATTCATCCCTTATTCGCTTTGCAATACCATTCCGACTTTCTGACGTCTTCGAGCGTACACGTCTCGTCCAAATCCTTTACGAGAATAAAATAATACTATAATCACTAATCAATTTACCGCATATACATATCACGTATATCGATACCCACTTATATATCCCTTTACCTATCAAATATCACTTAACACATAATCATGCTTGGACTCTATCATGTAGTCAAGTCATATTCCACATAACATATCACAAATCAATTATCATATAAATCCTATCGATAATTTGACAGCGTCTCCTCTATTTATTAGACTATCCCCCTGTCAACATATTCCAATCAATCAACTCCAGTCACTATAATCCATATATTCTTATCCAATATCAATCATACGAATCATTTATCACTTCACAATATCAAAACTAACACGTACTTCACATAATCATCACTTAATAGCACTTAGATCACATATTATCACATTATGCATACTTATCAACAATTATTCACCTTCTAGACTCGGCCATATAGTAACATCATATTAAAATAGACGTTATAAGCTTCTGTCTCTCTTTCGTTTCACTTGATTCCGACTTATGGATCAAAAGTTATGCTCAAAACAGTTTTCTCACTCTCCTCTCGGCACATAACACATCCAACCAATAGCAGACAACACACAACACATAAGGTTTCCCATCCCAATTGATATTAAATCAAGTCTTGGGTTAAAAATGATTTTTCGGGAATTTTCCAGAATTTTTAAACATTTTTCGGAATTAAAATCGATAAAAGAATCACTTTTCGAATAAATAATCAAGTCCCAAATACTTGAAATTGGACTTGAAATCATTCATAAACAATTATCGAGCCTTGAAAATAATTTGGAAAAATATTTTAAAGCTCGAAACTATTTTTTCGGAATTTTTAAATCAAAAAGGATAATTAAATCCAATTAATTAACCAATTAAAATCAATTAATAATTAATTAAAATAATTAATCAATTAATATTTAAATTAATTGACCAATTAAAATAATTAATTACTAATTAAAATTAATTAATAAACTAATTTAGATTTATTTTTGAATAAAGAAATAATTAAAAACTATTTTTAGAATTTAAAATAATTAAATAAAACAATTTTAGAAAATTAAATCAAAAGGTTTATTTTGTAAACTTTTGAAAGTTTTCGGCCAGGGTTTAAAGTGTAACTTTTCAAAGTTACAGGGGGTGTTTTGTAAAATTCAAAACTTCAGTACTCAAACTTCACCTTCTTCATAAGTCTGGGGACCAAACGACATTTTTGCCGCCGCCGGCCCCAGACCCCGCCGGAAACGGCGTTTCCGGCCTCTGTTCCACACCAGACTGTCCAGATATGACCTACATACTATCAGAATTCTAGATTTGCAATCAAAATCAACAAAGGCCACGTAAATCGGCCGGAATGTCACGAAGAACAGCCGCCGACGGCGACTTGCTTCTTCGACTCCGGCAGGCCAAACCACAGCTCGTTCATTCGATCTGAACACATGTACACGCTCCCCTCAACACGCCCAACAAGATGGTATCCTTCAATTATACCCAGATTCACAGAATAAGGAATCCCCAAAACCAATTGAAAATATTCAAGAACACTCAAGAACATTCAAGAACACATCTCAAGAATCAAACCCTTATTTCTATATGTTACGGAAGTCAAAAATCGACATATGATATATGAAAACGAATGGCAGGAGATGCTCTACAACATGGAATCATCAAAACAATCAAATAAGATCATTTGCAAAAATTCATAATTAAAATCATATAAATTCGAATTTTAAAACCCCAATTCCTCCCTACCTGTAAATCTCATGTTGTTTTTGATTGCAGATATAGGTTCTACTCTTCGATACCTTCGATTTGACTATTCGCACGCTTGATTCTGACTCCAATAACACCTTCAAATCTTTGTTTGATTATGAAGAACACGAAGAACACCGCTCGGTTTCTCTCGGTATTCGTGAAAAGAAACTGGTGAAAATGATTTCTACGGTGAAAATAAGTTACAGGAGAGTCTATTTATATTTACAAATAATTGGTACCCCTTTGGATCGTTTATGACATGAAAATACGTATTTAATAGCTTTATATTAATAAAACGGGTCCAAGCGGTACCGGTTTTCGAGATAATCATCAAAATGGGGCTTTTAAAAGCAATGATTAGTCTGCGTGTCCCATTTGCACGTATTTCGATAAAAAGTAATATAATAATCAAAATATCTGGCTTTCACGTATATCGAGGCAAACTGGATAATTATCAACAACTAAAATACCCGAAAAACTCCGCCGGACCGACTCCGGGGAAAACCGTACTCCGGATCGAAAAAGTCAAAACACGAAAAGTGTCCGGAATATTCAAATTAGGCTAAAGGTGCGTTTTCTCGAAACTTCCGGAAATAAAATCGTTGCTCCGTCACGAGTGGACGGTTTCCAAAAAGATCAAATAATTAATAAATAAATACAAATATACGCAATTAAATCTGTAAATCGATTATAAAATCATCTAACATTCCATAAATCGATACAAAATATCCAAATAAACTACATTTTATCCTGATCATATAGAAATTGAAATATCTCAAATCCGAGCATATATGAGCGGTCAATTAAATAAACCAGATAGTACAATATTCACAAAAATTCATTTATTAATCATATAATATCCGTTATTAACCACAATTAATTAACAATCAATTCCACCAACACCACTTAATCACATAACACATATATTCACAGAATATTCATACAGAATTTTCAAAACAATATTTGAAAATCAGTTTTGAAAATACCATTATTTATAAATAACACAATAACCCGGGGTTTAAATATAAAACTTTGAAAACTCATTAAACTGGAATAAAATATTAAATCTTATTCCCTTCTTTAAAGAAAAATTACTTTTAATTCTAATAAAAATATTTTTAAAAATCCGGGTCATTACATCAGATGTACTCCAGTTGAGCCTTTGACCATTGAGCTACGCTTGGAGCGGGCCCTGGTGCTAATGTTGGGGACTGGTGGAGGCGGACGAATACCCTGTCTAGGGGAAGACCCCGTGTCAATCTCGATGGTGGTGGCCGATTGCAAAGAGTGGGAGGACATGGATTCCTGAGACATCTACAAGAGGAAGGGATGGAATCAGCAAGGAGTTCAAAAGAGGAATGACTAGCTAGGGGCAAGTGAAAGAATGAAAAGGAAGGAAGCCTATAACAAACAGGGTTACGAGTTCAAAAGTTCATGACTAGGAAGTGGTTACGAAGGAGATTCAGGGGAAGCCCCAAAACGTATGAGGCTATTCTCCCTCACTGCTGGCGAGCTAGGGTTACAAGCGACGGAACATATTCTATGCGAGATAACGGGAAGGCTAGCGGAAGGGCAGTAGTCGACATTCTTTACGATCAAATTTAGGCCTAACCCCCAAAAACAAGCATTGCAATCACAAGGAAACTCAAACACATATATCAGTTCATCGTAAAAAAAAAGAAGAGAGAAGCTTCAAACATGCACCTTGGCCTAGTTGAACAGTTAAGTCGAGTAAAAAAAATCTCAAAAGTCGAGAGTTAAAGAAGGCAAAGGGTTTTCTCAAAAATGTAACGGGAAGCCCGAAACTCATCCAAGAGGACATCAGACGTCGGTGATGGCCTCGAATTCGGATCGGCACCGTCACCGGAATCGATTCCAGAGGTCGCGGGCTCATTTAGGAAAAGTGTCAAACACTCGGCATACATTGGGGGGGTGGCAGTAGGTGCAAGGTGTGCGTACAAGAAGGGGAGGTAGACAACAAACAACATGCAAGGCGTATTAATCTATAATATCGTCGGGGAAATGTCAGGCATGCATTTTGTAAGCATGTGTGAGCATATAGACATACATATTCATAAACTGAGGCACACACATATGAAGTAGACGGTGCCAAGCTCAAATAAACGAAATGGAGATTAAAGGTGGAATGCCGGAGTCGTACCTTAGTTGGAGACGATGTGAAGACCCAAAAGTGCCGGAGGAGAGGGGTAGCTTGCGCCTGGAGAAGCTTCGGTTGTAGAGGAAGAGAGTGAAAAGAGGTGGGAAGGTGAATAGGAAAAGTAAAACAACGATGTATGTGGATGTATATATATTTGTGGTAAGTGGGGAACATCCCCGCCACGTGGCGTGCGAGGATTGGTCAGGCGTGGGAGAGCTTTGTTGAGGCTTATCTTCCGTAGGTGCAGTTGGATAGCCGAAGTGGGAGATCCCTACCTACTCTACGAGCTACACCGCTTGATTAGTGTTTCAGTTAAATTCAAATTTAAAATGCATGTCACGCAGTGAAAAAAAATTGTAAAGAAATGAGGGGGACAGAGGGAGTAAGTCCTAATCCCAACCAAACGGGCTCTAGAGAGGGGTGTTGACCTTTAAAGTCATTTTAGTTAATATTATGGACATCATAATCACGATCCACAGCAAAATATGCCTGATTGTCACATCAAAACGCAACTTGAAAGGCATATGTTAAGCCTATTTGTATTTAAGAGTACCAACTCAACTCTGATAAGAAAGAAAGTAAATTAGCAAGCACTGTTGAAGGAATCCGTACGAAGAACGTCAAGTGATTTGTTGAAATTATATATCTGAAGAATTTCAGGATGCTGCTGCACACCACTGTAAGAAGTTCATTAATATGTTCAAGCCTCAGTGTACAAATAATCTTTTGTAGCACGTCCAGAAGTCCAGAAGGTATAAAGTTTTAATACTTTATTTATTCAGAAGATTCCATACTATTGTTACTAATGAAGAAGAACTACGAAGACAAAGAATCGACGAACAAGCCACATCTCATATGTTTATTTGATAAAGAATATTTAATTCAGCTAGATACAGATGAACCAGACTATACATTTGTGTGTCAGCTACTCTAATTAAGTATTCTGCATCAACTACAAGTGGCCGTTCAATCAAGACAAAGATCTACAAAGTTTAATCTAGCCGGAAGTCTCTGCTGATGAAGATATACAATATTATAAGTATTTATTTAATTATCTCACTATTCAAAATAATTAAATTGGTTGTATAATTTATTTATTAAATTAATTCACCTTCGAATTAATTTAATTTATGAATTTATATAATTAATATAATTAAGTGGGTAATTATCTAATATTTATATATATTAAAAAGCTGATTTATTGATTATTTGGATCGGTATGACATTCTCTGAAAATGTCATACCGTGTCTGTTGTGAAGGCTTTTTCTTCATGACTTTCCAAGTCATACTGGTGTGTGTTGAAAGGATTAAAACATTCGGTATGACTTTATTTAATTAAGTCATACCGTGTGCCTTATACTGACATGCCATGGCATGACTTAGAAATGTCATACCGTTTGTGTACTGCATGACATTGTCTGGTATGACTTTAAAAAGTCATACCGTGTCCTGATTCCAGGGATTGTCGTTTGTGTGTATGACTTGAGTTATAATGACTTAACAAAGTCATACCGAAGTGTTCTAAATGGCTTTGGAGTTGTATGTCATACTGAATGACTTAGTCACCAAGTCTGAAATGTCATACCGTGCCTATGCAGTATGGCATTCCTTATTTATGTCATTCCTTTCTTGTTTTAGGGCATGGCTTTGTGTAATAATGTCATATCTTCCATTGTAATGTCATTCCTAAGCTAGAAAGTCATTCCTTTCAATGTCATACCTAGATCTAAGTGGTTTGCCTATAAATATGGCTTCACTTCTTCATTTCTCAAGTGTTCAAGCATTGTAAAAGCTTTCAAGTTGTTTGTAACTTGCAATTGTTATATCCACAGTTTTCTGTGCTTTGATCACTCGGTTGTTTTAATCACTAAACTAGAATACATCCTGTCGAATTTATTCTACGAACTTTAGTGGACAACTAAACGAACCATATTAATTATATAACGACTTAAAACATTGTTATATTAATTAATTAATATCTGATTAATAGTTTAATTCAAATCAGATTATTCCACCGCGATTATTTTGTGACGATTGTATTCAACCCCCCCCCCTTCTACAATCGTTTCAGGACCTAACAATTGGCATCAGAGCGGTTGATACCATTTTTCCGTATCAGATCCTATACACACTCTGTAACGTCCAAATATTTTTTATTCGAATTAATTTTATTCCAAAAATTAATTCTGATTTAAAATATTTTTCTTTCAAAAATCCAAATCTCATCCAAACACTATTGACTTCAAATCCTTAAATATGAGTACACAAAAGATCAGTAGCATTAAAATCCCACCGTTCAGCAAAGAACACTTTGGCCTATGGAAGAGGCACATGTTCCTATTCCTCCGCACCGCGAACAGAAAATACATCGGGATTTTGGACAAAGGTGTTACTACTCCGATGAATGTCATATTAGCACACGAAGAGGATGGTGTGTTAATACCTCATCAGATCATTCCGAAAGAACTTTCTGAGTACACAGATGAAGAGAGTGAACAGATGAACTTAGATGACGCTCTCCAACTAATATTGGTGGAATCTCTAGATCCAGTAATGTACAATGCTGTTGTTAATTGTACGAACGCCAAGCAAATCTGGGATACGTTAGAGATTATCAATGAAGGCTCAGAGGAAGTTA
The DNA here is from genome assembly GCF_001625215.2 of Daucus carota subsp. sativus. Classification (NCBI taxonomy): domain Eukaryota; kingdom Viridiplantae; phylum Streptophyta; class Magnoliopsida; order Apiales; family Apiaceae; genus Daucus; species Daucus carota. The sequence continues at coordinate 19,902,245 of NC_030385.2, read as the reverse complement.
GGGAAAACAAGAAAGAGATACTGATGGCTCAGTATGAACAGTTTGGTTCTCATCCCGGTGAAGGGATTTCAGAAGTATTTATCAGACTTAATAATTTGATAAATAATTTAAATCTGAATGGGAAATTCTACGACAAGAAAGAGGTCAACATGAAGTTTCTCTTAACCCTTCCTGAACATCTGGAACACAGAATCACTGCCATCAGGGAAAGCAGAGATCTGAATGAGATTTCTCTGGAAAGACTCTACGGAGTTTTGAAAACTTATGAACTGGAGCAAGTTCAGAGTAAACAGAGATATGGCTGGGGTAAAACACAGAACCATTCGAGAGCTCTAGTTGTTGAGTCACCTGTACTGGAAGAAAAGAAGAAGGATGTTGTTGTTCCTTCTAAAACCACTCAGGAGTTTGTTGTACCTGAGATGGGTCAGACTGCTTCTTCCAGTGGTGATGAAGAGTTCTATACAATGGAAGAACTTGAACTGTTAGAAGATCAATCTCTATCCCTGTTTGCCAAGAAGTTTGGAAACATGAGATTCCGGAAGAACCCTTCCTATAAATACAAACCTACTGTTAATAAGTTTCAGAAGGGAGGCTATTCATCTTCAACAAGTAAAGGAGGATACAAGACTGGGATGGTGGACAGAAGCAAGTTCAAATGCTTCAATTGTGGTGAACCTGGACACTTTGCAACTGAATGCAAACAGCCCAAGGTTCAAGGAAAAAGAAAAGATTCGTATGATGAGCTGAAGCAGAAGTATGATGCACTGGTTAGAAAGCATCATGGTACTTCTGGAAGTCAAAGCTTCAAGAGCAAATCATATCTAGCAGAAGGGAAAAGCTGGGATGATACAGATAGTGATGAAGAAGAGCAGATTGGGAATGTTGCTCTCATGGCTGATGCTGGATCATCTTCACCTCCTCCTGCTGGAAGCTTTCAGGTAGATCCTACATGCCCTAAACTGTTTATGCAATTAGGACTTGAAAGAGATGATGCTATTAAAAAGTTGAAAGCTGCCAATCTTAAAATTGATACTTTAGTCTTAGATATTCATGCTTATAAAATGAATGAGATGAAAGTATTAAAACCTAAAATAGAACAATTGACTATGGATTTAGGATTTCAAAGTGCTAAAGTCAAAGTTCTAGAGAAAGGTGAGATTGCTTTAAGACTTCAGCTAGACGAAGAGAAAGTTAAGTGTAAAGCCTTTAAGGATGCCTCCATGATAGTCAAAGAACTTAATGATAAACAAGAGATCAAGAGAACTGTTGGAATAGGCTTTGACTATAACAAATCAGTAGGTAAGGCTAGTAACATTACTCCCTTTAAGAAGAGTGCAAAGGAGAGAGGAATTCCTTTTGTTTTGAAAGATTCCCCTCAACCTTTGTTTAAGGTCTCAGAAGCTGAACCTCTGTTAGAAACTCCTGTTGTCATTAAATATGAACTCAAACAGGAAGACCTTAAAATGAAAGAGAGTAATGAGAAGAAAGATGAGATCCCGACATCACTGAAACCAATCAAAGTGAAAGGCAATGTTAAGTTGCCTAAAGCTGGTTTAGGTGTCAACTCTGAAAGAACCAAATTCAACAAGCCTAATAGTTTTGTGAACAGTAAGAACAGAGATAACAGATGTCATTCTACTGAGAACTTTAAAACTGTTAACAAAGTTAGAGTAGAATCTGTTGATGTTCCTACTGTGATGACTGATATTCTTGTTGCTCCTACATTTGATTCATGTCATAAATTCTGTGGTGTTGACAACTGTATGCTGTGTGCTTTCAATACTATGTCTGCTTATTTTAATAATTTGCATGCTAAAAATGAAAACACGACACCAAGACAACACACAAACCACAAGCATGCTAGATCAAAGACTGCTAGTCCTCCTCGTGTTAGGAAGGAGACTTATGTTCCAAAGCCTAAAACCAAGGTTTATAAGGCTGTTGTTAAGGAAGTAAGTTCAGTCAAATCTGAACCAAGTATCAGTCCAAGAGGCTCTGTTGTATTACCTAATAGAAATCAGTTCTTTAAGACTGCAGGACCCAATCAAGTGTGGGTCCCAAAGACTGTCTAATCAAGTTGTCTTTTGCAGGGTGCCAGTGGAGTTGTTCGTGTTACCTGGGTGCTTGACAGTGGAGCGTCAATGCACATGACTGGCAATAAATCCCTGCTGGAAGACATAAGAGAAGGAGCTGATAAGTGGATTTTATATCCACTTGGAAGCCTTCGTTTTGGCTTAAATTGATGGAATGGCCTCAAGCTTTTGATATTTTTGATATGTTTTAGTGTGTTGTTGTGTAGGTTTCTTGGAAGGAGAACGAAGAGGGGAATCATAGCTTTAATTGAAAAAAAACGGCGAAGCAATCGGATGCACGAGGAGAAAGTTATGGACGTGACAAGGTTGGGTGTCAGGGCTGCTGATTTGGCGCGCCCGCCCCAATTTTGGCGCGGCCGCCCCGGTGGCGCGGGGGCCCCAACTCTGGCGCGGCCGCCCCACGACCTGAGCGGGAATTTTGGCCCGTTTTGCCCGTTTTTGATCCGTTTGAAGGCCCGTTAGCTGGGAAACTTAAAGGAAGGCTTGGGGGACTTAAAACACAACCTAGAAACATTCTAAGGAGCACGTGACGGCTACGGAGAAGATCAAGATCAATTTCATACTTTCACTTTTGTAATTCTTCGAAGTAGGCGTAACTTTGGATGCTCGTTTCGGATTTGTTTCTTAACTCTTGTTCTAGTACTTTGATTTTGTTTTTCCTATTCCGTACCATGTTTACATTCGAACCCATGATGATGAGAAGTTCGATTAGGAACTAATCATTGTCATGGGATTTTAGCGGATTTATCGATGAATTTCAGTAGTTAATTTGCCTTGTTCATATGTGATGGTTTGATTTCCTCGTATTGGTTGTGCTTATTCATCTTGGATGCGTAGCTAACATCTAAGATTGCTTGTTAATCTTTATTGAAGCGACAGTGAATATATTGATTTAGAACTTGCCATGCGAGCATAGGTTTCGTGTTCCGATAACATGACTTGTGATGTGATTTTACCCATCTTGCATCGCCCTATGTAATCTCGATAGATAACTTGCTCTTCAACCGTTATGTTTTCAAATTCTATAGACATATAGGGTCTAAGCATAATTGGTGTCTGTTTACCTTCTATCTTAATTGTGGATGTGTAGCAGTATGGTGCACGTATAACGACAGTTAGCGTGTATCAGTCTCGTGTTATCTGATTAGTTATCAACCATTACAATCGAATAAGGTAGAACTCTGAATGAAGTTGTTAATGAAGCTAGAATCCCATGTTTTATTCTCATTAGTAAATCGTATTCTCTTAGTTGATAATTTTTAGTTTCATAATTCAATTAGGATTAGTTAAGTAGAAAACCAAAACCCAATTTGATACTTGTCCAAGCATTGAATAATAATCATACATTGGTGCATAAGTGCATATTTCTGAATACACCAGTCTCTGTGGGTACGAACTTGAATAATATTCTATATTACTTGTGACCACGTACACTTGCGTGATTTTGTGCGAACAAGTTTTTGGCGCCGCTGCCGGGGACTCGGTGTTATATTTTAGTTTATGTGCTTGTCATTAGTGGTCGTTAAAGTTCATTGACTTGGATTCTTTTCTCACCTTAGTTCGTTGTGTGTGTTTCAGGTACTTGAGGGACGTGTATGCGAACACGTTCTCAGGCTCGTAAGGAAGCATTAATTAAGGAAGAAACGATAGAGATTGATACGATGGATGATCAACCACCAGCAGTTAACGATACTAAGGCTCTTAAGGCTTTCTCTGAGCCAAAAATCAATGACATTCAGTCGAGCATTGTCAGGCCAGCGATTCAGGCCAACACTTTCGAAATCAAACCTAGCACTATTCAGATGGTACAGAACTCAGTACAGTTTGGGGGTTCTCCGACAGAGGATCCTAATATGCATATTCGAGACTTCATTGAGATCTGTGACACTTTCAAGTTCAATGGTGTTACGGAAGATGCCATTAAATTGAGGTTGTTCCCGTTTTCTCTGAGGGATAAAGCTAAGGGATGGTTACATTCTCTTCCTGCAGGATCTATTACGACATGGGAGGATCTGGCTCAGAAATTTCTTTCTAAGTTCTTCCCTATGGCCAAAACAGCTGCACTAAGGAATGCTATCACTCAATTCTCTCAGCTATCTGGTGAAACTTTTTGTGAAGCATGGGAACGCTACAAGGAGATGCTTCGGAAGTGCCCACATCATGGGATGCCTGATTGGATGGTTATCAATTGCTTCTATAATGGCTTGGGTCCTCAATCGAGACCAATGCTCGATGCAGCATCAGGTGGAGCTCTATTGACTAAGAGCTATGAGGAGGCTTATGAGTTGATCGAGATGATGGCTGCAAATGAATATCAGAATCCTACTCAGCGTCTTCATCAGGGCAAAGCAGCAGGGATTCTGGATGTTGATGCTACTACAGCCTTGACTGCTCAAATTAAGGCTCTTACTATGAAGATGGATTCTTTGGTAAACTTGGGGATTCAGCAACCACCTTCAGTTTGTGAGCTTTGTGCGGGTACACATTCCACTGATCAGTGTGCCATATCTAGCGAGTCAGCTCAGTTTGTGAGCAATTTTCAGCGATCTCAGCAGCCAGCTCCGGCTACTTATCACCCGAATAATCGGAATCATCCGAATTTCAGCTGGAGCAATAATCAGAACTTCATGCCACAACAGCAACAGCAGTTTCAGCAGCAAGGAGCTAGACCTTTCAACCCTTCTGGTTTTCAACAACAGTTTGCACCGAAGCAGCAATTCCATCCACCTGGATTCCAGCAACAAAATCATGGGGTGGCTGGACAGTCTTCCAACGAAAGATCTGAATGGGAAGAGATGAAATTAATGATTAAAAGCCAAGCGGTGTCAATCAAAACTTTGGAAAATCAGATTGGGCAGATTGCTAACGCGTTGATAAACAGACCACAAGGAACGCTTCCTAGTGATACCGAGGCCAATCCGGGTAAGAAAGAGATGAAAGAACAGGTACAGGCTGTCACCTTAAGGTCCGGAAAGGTTACGAAGGAAAAAGAATCAGCAACAGAGCGAAACAAGGAAGAGAGTGATCAACAGGTTGAAACACCCGTACTCTCATCTGAGTCTGATAGTGGAAAAACTGTTGTTGAGGCTGACAAGAATAAAGTCAACGAGGAAGCAAGCAAGGATTCAACCGAAAAGTCTAGCCCGAAAACTGATACTGGGGTCAAGCAAGTATATCCACCTCCACCTTTTCCGAAGAGACTGCAAAAGCATAAGCTCGACAAACAATTCGCTAAATTTCTAGAGGTCTTTAAGAAATTACAAATCAACATACCTTTTGCGGAGGCTTTAGAACAAATGCCGAGTTATGCTAAATTCATGAAAGGTATTCTATCTCGAAAACTTAAACTTGAGGAATTGGAGACTGTGGCTTTGACCGAAGAGTGTAGTGCTGTGTTGCAACAGAAATTGCCCCCGAAGCTGAAAGATCCGGGAAGTTTCACAATCCCGTGTACTATTGGGCAATTGTCGTTCGACAAGTGTTTGTGTGATTTGGGAGCTAGCATAAATCTGATGCCCTTGTCTATTTTCTTGCAACTTGGTCTTCCGGAGCTGAAACCTACTAATATGTCTTTGCAACTGGCTGATCGTTCGATTACATACCCAAGGGGAATAGTTGAAGATGTGTTGGTAAAGGTAGATAAACTAATCTTCCCTGCAGATTTTGTCATCCTAGACTTCGAGGAAGATAAGAAGATTCCCATCATCTTGGGGAGACCTTTCCTTGCGACAGGGCGGACTTTGATTGATGTTCAAAAGGGTGAACTCACAATGAGAGTTCAAGATCAGATGGTCACTTTCAACGTGTTCAATGCCATAAAACTTCCATCAGATGAGGAGGATTGCTTTAAGGTGGATATGCTCGAAGCTGCAGCTCATTCGGAAATCGATAACAGGCTGAAAACTGACATCTTGGAAAGGGTTCTATCGGGTGACTCAGAATTCGGAGATGAGGAGGAGGAAGAACACCTTCAATACTTGAATACTTCTCTTTGGAGAAGACGGTTGGATCCTCCAATTGAATCTCTTGGGTTATCGGAGCTGAAGGACTCTCATGAAAAGTTGAAACCATCTATTGTCGAAGCTCCTAAACTCGAGCTTAAGCAACTTCCCGAACACCTAAGGTATGCGTTTCTTGGCGAAGCTTCTACATTACCTGTAATTATTGCATCTAATCTTTCAGGTATCGAGGAAGAAAAGCTTTTGAGAATTCTTAGGGAGTTCAAATCAGCCATTGGATGGACTATTGCAGATATTAAAGGAATTAGCCCTTCTTATTGTCAACATAAAATTCTGATCGAGGAGGGTAGTAAACCCACTGTTGAACATCAAAGAAGACTCAATCCAATCATGAAAGAAGTGGTGAAGAAGGAGATTCTTAAGTGGCTTGATGCCGGCATTATTTATCCAATCTCGGATAGTTCGTGGGTAAGCCCTGTTCAGTGTGTGCCTAAGAAAGGAGGCATGACCGTGGTAGCTAATGAGAAGAATGAGCTCATTCCGACGCGAACAGTCACAGGTTGGAGAATATGCATGGATTATCGGAAGCTCAATAAAGCCACCAGAAAAGATCACTTTCCGTTGCCTTTCATTGATCAGATGCTTGATAGGTTGGCCGGTCACGAGTACTATTGTCTTCTTGATGGGTATTCAGGGTACAATCAGATTTGTATCGCACCAGAGGATCAGGAGAAGACCACCTTCACTTGCCCTTTTGGCACATTTGCTTTCCGTCGTCTTTCTTTTGGACTTTGTGGTGCACCAGCAACTTTTCAGAGATGCATGATGGCTATTTTCTCCGAGATGATTGGTACCAATGTTGAGGTGTTCATGGATGACTTTTCTGTCTTCGGTACTTCTTATGATGAATGCTTGAGCAACTTGACGATGGTGCTAAAAAGATGTGTGGAAACTAATCTCGTTCTTAATTGGGAAAAATGCCACTTCATGGTTCAAGAAGGCATAATCCTTGGGCATAAAGTTTCGAACAGGGGTCTCGAGGTAGATAAAGCTAAGGTGGAGACAATTGAAAATCTTCCTCCACCAATCTCAGTAAAGGGGATTCGGAGTTTTCTTGGTCACGCGGGCTTTTATCGACGGTTTATCAAGGATTTCTCTAAAATCACCAAACCCTTGTGCAACTTGTTAGAGAAGGATGTGCCCTTCAAATTTGATGGAGAGTGCTTGGTTGCGTTTGAAACTCTAAAGAAGAAATTAACCACAGCACCTGTTATTACTGCACCTGATTGGAATGAGCCTTTCGAGATGATGTGTGATGCTAGTGACTATGCGGTGGGAGCTGTGCTTGGTCAGAGAAAGAATAACATCTTTCATGCGATTTACTATGCTAGTAAGACTCTCAATGGTGCTCAGCTGAATTACACTACCACGGAGAAGGAACTACTGGCTATTGTTTATGGATTCGAGAAATTCAGATCTTATTTGCTTGGGACAAAGGTGTTTGTTTACACTGATCATGCTGCTATTCGGTATCTGTTATCAAAGAAAGACTCGAAACCTCGGCTGATTCGATGGGTTCTTTTGCTTCAGGAATTTGAGTTGGAAATAAAGGATAGAAAGGGTACTGAAAATCAGGTGGCTGATCATCTCTCTCGATTGGAAGATCAAGACCGAGCATCCAAAGACACCACCTTGATCAATGAGTCTTTTCCGGATGAACAATTATTTGGGGTCCAAGAGGAAGAGCCATGGTTTGCGGATATTGTGAATTATCTGGTGAGTAATGTCATTCCCCCTGATTTGTCTTACGCTCAAAAGAAAAAGTTCCTTCATGAGGCGAAGTGGTATCGTTGGGATGAGCCATTCTTGTTTCGTCAAGGTTCCGATCAAATTATCAGAAGGTGTATTCCATACAGTGAGATTGAAGGAATCTTGCAAGCTTACCACGACTCCACTTATGGAGGACACTATGGAGGACAGAAGACAGCTGCTCGTATTCTGCAGGCGGGTTTCTTTTGGCCTACTCTCTTTAAGGACGCTCATCAGTTTGTGTTGAAGTGTGATCGTTGCCAAAGGGTTGGTAATATCTCTAGAAGGGACGAGATGCCTCTCAATGTTCTCCTTGAGGTGGAAATCTTTGATGTGTGGGGTATTGACTTCATGGGACCCTTTATCTCATCTTGCAATAATCTCTACATTCTGCTTGCTGTGGATTACGTGTCTAAATGGGTTGAAGTCAAGGCTTTACCAACCAACACAGCTGCGGTAGTCATCAGTTTTCTTCAGAAGAACATATTCACTCGCTTTGGTACTCCTCGAGTTATAATCAGTGATGAAGGCTCACACTTTTGCAATCGAAAGTTCACAACACTTATGGAACGGTTTGGTATTAATCATAGAGTTGCCACTGCTTATCATCCTCAAACAAATGGGCAAGCTGAGGTATCTAATCGGGAAATCAAGCGAATCCTAGAGAAAGTTGTGAGTCCTTCAAGGAAAGATTGGGCGTTGAAGCTTGATGAGGCCGTCTGGGCCTATAGAACGGCTTATAAGACTCCATTGGGGATGTCACCTTTTCAGTTGGTTTATGGAAAAGCATGTCATTTGCCTGCAGAGTTAGAGCATAAAGCATACTGGGCTTTGAAGAAATTAAACTTTGATATGACAGCTGCTGGTGAAAAGAGAATGCTTCAGATTAATGAACTCGACGAGTTTAGGCTTCAGGCGTATGAGAACAACAAGCTTTACAAGGAAAAGGTCAAGAGATGGCATGATAGAAAGTTGGTGCAAAAGGAGTTTTTCATTGGCCAACAAGTGTTGCTTTTTAATTCTCGTCTCAGACTATTTCCTGGGAAGTTAAAATCTAGATGGTCAGGTCCTTTCACAGTAAAGAAGGTGTTTTCACATGGTGCTATAGAAATTTATGAAACAACACCGGAGGAATCATTTAAAGTGAATGGACAAAGAGTGAAGCCATATTTCGGAGGACCGGTGAATCGCGAGTCGGTAAGCACCATCCTCTCTATTGTCTAATTCTTGGAGTTTCACGTCAAGCTAAGGACGTTAAACAAGCGCTTCGTGGGAGGCAACCCACGCTTTTTCAAGCAATTCTTGTTTTTCTTCTGTTCGAAAAAAAAAAAAAAAAAAAAAAAAAAAATCGAAAACCCACTGCCACGCCGGGGCCCCCGCGCCACGGCCGGCGCTCCCGCGCGAGCGGGGCGGCCGCGCCGGGACGGGGCACCCGCGCGCGAGCAGCAGGAAGCTACTGCCACTCCGCGGCCCCCGCGCCACGGCTGGCGCGCCCGCGCGAGCGGGGCAGCCGCGCCGGACCGGGGCGCCCGCGCGAGTGAGGCAGTGGCAGGTGCGGGTTTTATAAAAAAAAAAAAATTTTTTTTTTTTTTTTTCTTTCTTTTGCTCGTTTTTTGTTTACAACCCCAGCACTTCCCTTTAATTCCCAGCCCTTTAAACTCTTGTTCTAGCCCTAATTCAACACCCAAAATTCCCCCAAACACAAACCCACTTCATCTTCTACAAACCCCAACTATACATACATATACATACAACTATACACACACCCATCTCCACCAAATCTCATCTCTTTTCACTTAATCTCTCCACTACAACCTATCATCACATACATCCTCAAATCCATGGCACCTAAAAGAGCTAGGAGATCCGGGGGTAGTAGTTTGCAAGCACAATCAACGGGTTCTTCGGTTAACAAGTTTACAAGCCCGGAAGCGCAAGAAGAGTTTATTCGGCTTATGGGTAAGTCCATTACTAAAGAAAGGGGTTTCTTGCCTTCATCGGGGGATGGTGGGTTGATGTTGATGATTCAAGCTCGGGGGTGGGAGTTGTTGTGTAAGGCACCGGAAGCGGTGCCGTTGAGCATTGTCCGAGAATTTTATGCTAATGCTCGGATGGAAAAGAATGGGTTGGCAATTGTTCGGGGTTTAACCGTGGATTACACTTTGGAAGCCATCCAAAAGCTCATTGGGGGTCAAGAGATGCAAGAAACGGAGGAGGATTGGGTACGCAAAGATAAGAGGAACGTGGACTTGGATAAAATTGTCAATGAATTGTGTGTTCCGGGTACGGTATGGAAGCGCAATCCCACCACCAATGTGCGCGTCTCGTTCCCTACATCTGCTATGAACAGGTATGCTCGAGCTTGGAACCTGTTTATTTGTTCTAGTATCATGCCCTCGGGCCACCCACACGACGTCACTGTTGACCGTGCTATATTGTTGTACGGCATATTGAGTGGAGAGTATGTGGATGTTGCTTATGTTATCCATCAGAACATTATGAGATTTCTGAGGAGTCGTACTGGTGTGGCCATTCCTCATGCCACAATAGTGACTAGGTTGTGTGTGGCGGTGGGTGTGAGTTGGTCGGCTGAGGAGCAGTTGCAGATGCCGAGTGCTCCCATTGATCATGCTATTATTGAGCGATTACCCGAGTGGGATGGTGGCATAGCCCACCCTATGGGGATGGGTTATAGAGATTCCAGGGGGGGCCGTGCCAGGGCACCACCTCCAGCGTCGCCGGATAGAGCTCATGCTACACCAGATCGAGCTAGAGCTGGGCCGTCTCAGATAGTAGAGCACTCGGGTATTGGAGGCCGTGGGTTCAGTGATTCTCAGTACAGGAGGCTCACTAGGCGGATGGATATGATGCATGATATGCATAGTCGGTTTGCTAGGGATTTGACACAGGCGTTGGGGACTGCTTTTCGTGCTACGGGCGTAGACGTGGAGTGGCCTGTGTTCGGTGCTGATATGGTTTATCCTCCAGCTGACTCTTCACCTGATGAGGGTGAGGAGAGTGATGGTTCGGGCTCCTTCTAGGTACATTCGATCCTTTTTATCACCTTCAATGAGGACATTGAATATTTTAAGTTTGGGGGTGGTAATCTAAGGACTAGTAGTGATGTGTGTGTTCATATAGGTTGCATGTTGCATATAGTTTAGCATATTCTTTCATATTGTTACATATTAGTTAGTTTTGTTTATATATATATGCTTGTGTTAGTAGGTGTTAGTAGTTCATATAGTTGCATGTGCATGAATCTTGAAGTTGTTTCCCAAGTTGATGTCCTATGATGAGTTATGTGCATAATTCCTTGGCTAGTAGTCTTGCTCATTTGTGATGCCTTGTTATTTGGAAATTGCTTGTGTGAAAATTGTAATTACACTTATGCTCTAGAGATAAGACTTAGACTAACTTATTTCTTGAGTCCTTGCGTTGAGTCGGGCGTAGAGTTTGGATTATTCCCTTTCTGAACTTAGAGTTTGTAAATCTTAAGTTTGGGGGAGTTAAGGGATGAATATGCCTTTCTAAAAAAAAAAAAAAAAGAAAAAAAAAAAAGAATAAAAATTTATCAGTACTCCTTTGAGATCAATGGGTAGAATGCAATGTCATGTGAAAGGGACGATCCATGTACTTGTGCTGGTATTAAGTGCAAATGTATTAGAAGAAGCAAATTCTTGGTGACTTTTCACAACCCTTGATTACTGGAGAATTACTTGATAAACAAAAAAAAAAAAAACAGAGAAAAAAAAAAGAGAATAAGCGAAGTCGAATGGCGGTCGTGACTCACTTACACTGAGAAGCGTCCCAACCTTAGACTTAGTAAAAAAAAAAAATAGAAAAATAGGAGAGGCATAGAATTCTTTTGGTGACCCTAAATTGTAGTTGACTCTTTAGTAAAGAAGTGTTTAAACCTTATTCTGATTAACGGCTCATATCGAGGACTCTGTTGAAGTTTGATAGTCTTTGTTTTGTTTCACTAGAGAGCATGCGAGCACACACGACGCACTTCACACTTGTAGTAGAAGAGTACATGGCTAATATGTGAGAGAGAGGAATGCCGAGAATGTTGCATATTCTGAGGATGCTATGTTAACACGGATTACACTTCATGATTTGATTAGATGTAGGCACGTAGTTGCATTCATGCATTGCATTAGTAGTATTTGTGTGTGTCTATGCTTGAGGACAAGCATCAGTTTAAGTTTGGGGGTGTGATAAGTGGATTTTATATCCACTTGGAAGCCTTCGTTTTGGCTTAAATTGATGGAATGGCCTCAAGCTTTTGATATTTTTGATATGTTTTAGTGTGTTGTTGTGTAGGTTTCTTGGAAGGAGAACGAAGAGGGGAATCATAGCTTTAATTGAAAAAAAACGGCGAAGCAATCGGATGCACGAGGAGAAAGTTATGGACGTGACAAGGTTGGGTGTCAGGGCTGCTGATTTGGCGCGCCCGCCCCAATTTTGGCGCGGCCGCCCCGGTGGCGCGGGGGCCCCAACTCTGGCGCGGCCGCCCCACGACCTGAGCGGGAATTTTGGCCCGTTTTGCCCGTTTTTGATCCGTTTGAAGGCCCGTTAGCTGGGAAACTTAAAGGAAGGCTTGGGGGACTTAAAACACAACCTAGAAACATTCTAAGGAGCACGTGACGGCTACGGAGAAGATCAAGATCAATTTCATACTTTCACTTTTGTAATTCTTCGAAGTAGGCGTAACTTTGGATGCTCGTTTCGGATTTGTTTCTTAACTCTTGTTCTAGTACTTTGATTTTGTTTTTCCTATTCCGTACCATGTTTACATTCGAACCCATGATGATGAGAAGTTCGATTAGGAACTAATCATTGTCATGGGATTTTAGCGGATTTATCGATGAATTTCAGTAGTTAATTTGCCTTGTTCATATGTGATGGTTTGATTTCCTCGTATTGGTTGTGCTTATTCATCTTGGATGCGTAGCTAACATCTAAGATTGCTTGTTAATCTTTATTGAAGCGACAGTGAATATATTGATTTAGAACTTGCCATGCGAGCATAGGTTTCGTGTTCCGATAACATGACTTGTGATGTGATTTTACCCATCTTGCATCGCCCTATGTAATCTCGATAGATAACTTGCTCTTCAACCGTTATGTTTTCAAATTCTATAGACATATAGGGTCTAAGCATAATTGGTGTCTGTTTACCTTCTATCTTAATTGTGGATGTGTAGCAGTATGGTGCACGTATAACGACAGTTAGCGTGTATCAGTCTCGTGTTATCTGATTAGTTATCAACCATTACAATCGAATAAGGTAGAACTCTGAATGAAGTTGTTAATGAAGCTAGAATCCCATGTTTTATTCTCATTAGTAAATCGTATTCTCTTAGTTGATAATTTTTAGTTTCATAATTCAATTAGGATTAGTTAAGTAGAAAACCAAAACCCAATTTGATACTTGTCCAAGCATTGAATAATAATCATACATTGGTGCATAAGTGCATATTTCTGAATACACCAGTCTCTGTGGGTACGAACTTGAATAATATTCTATATTACTTGTGACCACGTACACTTGCGTGATTTTGTGCGAACAGGAGCTGGCCCTACAGTCAGTTTTGCTGATAATAGCAAAGGTCGTACTGTGGGATATGGCAAGTACAAAATTGGAAGGATCATCATAGAAGATATTGCAATAGTTGAAGGACTTCAACATAATCTCCTGAGTGTCAGTCAATTCTGTGACAAAGGATATTATGTTCATTTTGAAAAGGAGATATGTATCATTAAACATATCAAGGATAAACGTCCTTCACTATGTGGCATAAGGAAAGGCAATATATTCGTAGCTGATTTATCTTCAGGACCAGGAAACGAAGTTCACTGTTTCTACGCCAAAGCGTCTGCTGAAGATAGTTGGTTATGGCATAAGAAGCTCTCACATCTCAACTTCAAAACCATGAACTCTCTAGTCAAGAGAGATCTAGTGAGAGGGTTGCCTTCCCTGGAATTCTCAACTGATGATCTTTGTGAAGCTTGTCAGAAAGGAAAAGCGAAGAGAGCATCTCACAAAGGCAAAACCATCAATACCATTACAGATCCACTTCATTTGTTGCATATGGATCTGTTTGGCCCTGTAAATGTTGCATCCATTGATGGAGGAAGATATGCCTTGGTTATTGTGGATGACTTCTCAAAATTTACTTGGGTTTACTTCCTGGCTTCTAAGGATGAAACCCCGTTGACAGTGATTGATCATATAAAGTTAGTTGAATTGGATAAAGGTGTGCCAGTCAAAGCTGTAAGGTCAGACAATGGCACGGAGTTCAAGAATCAAACTCTAATTAACTTTTACTCTGAAAAGGGAATTAGAAGGCAGTATTCAGCACCAAGGACTCCTCAGCAGAATGGAGTCGTCGAAAGAAAGAATCGTACACTGATCGAAGCTGCAAGGACTATGATTGCTGAAGCAAAGCTTCCACTGTACTTTTGGGCTGAAGCTGTGTCTACTGCCTGCTACACCCAGAATAGAACTTTGATCAACAAGGATCATATGAAAACTCCATTTCATCTGTATAACAACAAGAAGCCTTATGTCAAACATCTTCATGTATTTGGAGCCAAGTGTTATGTTCTCAAGGATGGTGAAGAGAACTTGAACAAGTTCGAGCCAAAGGCATCTGAAGCAATTTTTGTTGGTTATACAAATAATGCTTATAGAGTTTTTGTAATTGATACTCTGTCAGTGAAAGTTAGTGTCAATGTAACATTTGATGACACTAAACTACCAAGTTTACAATCTGCTGATCCATCTGAATCTCTGAAGTTTGACAACTATCCAGATTCTGATTCAGATGATGATGTGCCACCTGAGGTTGCAACAGGTGATGACAACAATGATAATGATCCAGGCAATGGTGGAGGAAATGGCAACAATGCTGGAGATTCCACTGATGCTAGTGGTGGATCATCAAGTCAACCTGGCAACAACTCAGGGGGAGCTGGTGGATCAACTAGTCATACACATCAGCCTAATGATGATACTGCTGAATCATCAAGGACACAACTTCCAAGGGAAAGGATTTGGAGCAGAGATCATCCCTTTGATCTGATTATTGGTGATCCTGATGTTGGTGTAAGGACTAGAAGTGCTACGACAAATGAATGTCTATTCTCTGGTTTTCTTTCTCAATTAGAACCAAAGAAAATAGATGAAGCACTTGCTGATCCTGATTGGGTTCTTGCCATGCAAGAAGAACTCAATCAATTTGAGAGACAAGAAGTCTGGGCCCTGGTTCCAAGACCAAAAGGAAAGTCTACAATTGGATCTAGATGGGTCTTCCGTAACAAGTTAGATGGTGATGGCATTGTTGTGAGAAACAAAGCCAGACTGGTTGCAAAAGGTTATTCTCAAGAAGAAGGAATTGATTATGATGAAACCTATGCTCCAGTTGCTCGTCTTGAAGCCATCAGAATATTTCTTGCATTTGCTGCACACTCCAACTTCAGAGTTTATCAGATGGATGTGAAAAGTGCATTTCTGAATGGAAAGCTGGAAGAAGAAGTATATCTGGAACAGCCCCCTGGCTTTGAAAATCCAGAATTTGCTGATTTTGTGTACTTCCTATTCAAAGCTGTCTATGGGCTTAAGCAATCACCAAGGACATGGTATGACACCCTCTCTGAATTTTTGATTGAAAATAAATTTACTAGAGGTGTCATAGACAAAACTCTCTTTTACAAATTGCATGATAATGATATGATATTTGTTCAAATATATGTTGATGATATTATATTTGGTTCTACTAACGACAACTTGTGCAAGAGATTTGCTAAGTTAATGCAGAGTAATTATGAGATGAGTATGATGGGTGAACTGTCCTACTTCCTTGGTCTTCAAGTAAGCCAAAAGGAAGATGGAATATTCATTTGCCAATCAAAGTATGTCAGAGATCTTCTAAGAAAGTACAATCTAGAAGACTCTTCTCCGGCAAAGACACCCATGGCCACTGCCACAAAGCTTGACCAGGATAAATCTGGTAAGAAAGTTGATATCACAAGCTATCGAGGTATGATTGGCTCTTTACTTTATCTTACTGCAAGTAGACCAGATATCATGTTTGCAACATGTTTATGTGCTAGGTTTCAGGCTGATCCTAAGGAATCACATCTTATAGCCGTCAAAAGAATCTTTAGATATCTTAAGGGTACACCTGGATTAGGTATTTGGTACCCTAAGAATACTGGTTTTGACTTAACCGGCTATACAGATTCTGATTATGCAGGTTGCAGGATTGATAGAAAGAGTACGTCTGGAAGCTGTCAATTTCTAGGACGTCGGTTGGTTTCCTGGTACAGCAAGAAGCAACACTCAGTGTCTACTTCTACTGCTGAAGCTGAGTACATAGCTGCTGGCAGTTGCTGTGCTCAGATTCTCTGGATCAGAAACCAATTAAATGATTATGGTATTTCGATCGACAAAATTCCAATATTTTGTGACAATACCAGTGCCATAGCCATTTCAAACAATCCAGTGCAACACTCCAGGACCAAGCACATAGATATCAGGTATCATTTCATTCGAGAACATGTCATGAATGGTACTGTGGTGTTACATTTCGTTCCCACGGCTGATCAAATTGCAGACATCTTCACTAAACCACTTGATGAATCCACTTTCTCTAAGTTGGTTTGTGAGCTAGGGATGTTAAATATGCCATGATTCTCTTTGTATATAGCTTATATGTATTTTATATATTATTATATATTTTTGTGAATTTTCTGTGTAATTATATCTATTTTATTAGATTTTATAGAATTATTTGTAAATTATCTGATAATTTTATGTGTAATTTTGCATGTTCATATCTGTCTCTATAATTTTCTAAGTGCTGCATACTCCCCTGTAATATTATCCATGCATTTAGATAATTATATGTATTTATTTTGTATTTTTCAAAATTAATTAAGCATAAATATTTGTTTTTAAGTTAATTCATTTTAATGAATTAAAGTTAAATTCATAAGTATTTATATTTAATCAAAGTTGAATTTTACAAAATATATGTGTAATATTTTATATATTGTGTGTATTAGATTTTTGATTATAAGTGCAAAAGGTTTTAATTGTTTTTAATAATCAAAAATCCTAATATTCTATTTTCTGTTTTTCTTAAAATATCTGTTTTGTTAGCTCGGTATGACTTTTCAAAAGAAAGTCATACTGGCTGAAGCGTATGTCACAATCTTTTCTGGATCGGTATGACATTTTGAAAATGTCATACCGTGTTTGACTGTGTACTACATGCATATCTCGGTATGACATATCTTATTAATGTCATACCGCACTACCCCAGGAAGTCGTATTGGAAATCTCGGTATGACTTTGTCTTAGAAAGTCATACCGAATACTCAAAACCCATATGACTTATCATTTGAATGCCATACCGCTTTCACTCATCTTCTCCACTTCACCACTTACACGCGCACATACACAGACATTATTGCTCTACTCGATTTTTTCAAGTTTTTGTGATAAACTTGCTGGTTACGATTTATTCAAGCCTAAAAAGCTTGCTGGTTACTCCTAATCGTGATTTTAAGTCGAAGTGCTGCCCGTTTTCACCGAGTTTCGAAACCCATTTCTCCGAGTCGACTGAGTTGACCGAGTTTGTCTGATTCTTGCCGAGTTTGACCGAGTTTGCAGCGATTTCGTGCCACCTGGACCGTATTTTGTCTGTTTAAGTCGATTTGTGGTGGTTTGCCTCAACTGATTTCAAAACCCTTGATTTTGGATTTCGAATTTAGGGTTTGTAAAGTCTAATTGGGGATTTTTGGACTAAGTGGAGCTTAAGACCGCGTTTGGAACTTGTATTGTGCCATTTTAAGTTTAATTAAGTTTTAATTCGAATTTATTCATTTAATTCGAATTATTAATTAATTAACTATTTGATATTTAATTATTAATTGAAATTTGTGAGAAATTTGAAAATTGTTATTTTATTTGAAAAATTCTCACTTAATTCAATTTTTAATTTTAAAAATGGCCGGTCGCTTTGTTATCGAGGAGACAAACTTGAATGGATTCTTTGACCCCGAGGCTAGTTTAGCTCGATTTAGACCGTGGGTCCGGTTTCTGAATAGCCAGTCGCTCGTCAGCACTGCTATTACAGCTCATGCAGACCTCCAGATACAACCAATTCAGGACTTCTACTCGACAGCCCTGAATACTACTTTGTTGGATAACCATCGGGTTTCTGGAGATATACATGGAGGACGTACGATTACGATCAGCACTGATGATGTGAATAGGATTTTGGGGTTTCCCAGGGAGAATTTTGTTGAACTCCCTACCGAAGCTGAACTCTCCAATTTCTTCGAGACAATCTTATATCAGGGAGAGATCAATTTGCCTAGAATGTTGAAAGGCAATCTGAAGCCTGAGTGGGATCTTTTCTTCGACACTTTGGCTAAAGTGTTTGCTCCGACCACTCGTAAGAACTTTAATGTAATAACCTCGCTGCTTCAGAAGATTGGGTTCAGCATTGTTTATAATCGTCGGATTAACTTTGGAAAGCTTATTCTTCAAGCTATTCTCTCCAAGTTGGGACCCCTAAGGAACAGATCTGTTGAACAGAACGCAAAGGTTTCCTGTTTCTATCCAAGGTTTATTATGCTGTTTTTGAATGACAAGATGACTGACGCTGAGAAGGAACACTACTCCAACTCTCCTGTGGCACAAGTTCCTCGTGCCTGCACCAAACTTATGACTCAGTTGGATAACAAGAATAAATTTGCCAATGTTCCACTAATCACCACTCCTCACATGCTCCAAATGTTCAATGCTCCCCTTCAACCGTATCAACTTCAAGTGGCTCCTCCACCTCAACCTCAACAACAGCAGCAGCAGCAGCAACCTCAAGAACCTCAACCCCTGCAGACTCAACAACCTACACAACACCATCAACAACAACTTCTACAACAACAACAACAGCAGCATTCACCTCAACAATCCCAAGAAGCACAATCTTCACACCACTCATCCAACCAATCATCATATCACTCCCCTATCCATCAACAACAACACTCTGACCCTTCATTTGAAGATCAAAATTTGGATTATGATCTCTTCGAGCATCAACCATCTTCATCTGAACCTCTCCCACACCAAACACAATCCCAAATCATCCCACAAACACAATCTACCTCACAACCCCTTCCCTCTGACTCTCCTATCAACCCAGAGCTGCAGTCCTTTCGTCAGGACCTACAGGTAGCTCAGGTACTTTCTAACTTATCATCTAATTTTAATGTTGATACGTCAGATTATGGTTGTGATTTTGTTTGTGACCTTGATTTTGTTTTCCAGCCTACCAGCAATGAACCTGACAACACACAGGTTCATAACCTAGCTGAAGATTCTCTTCAACAAACTCTCGTTTCTCCAAACACATCAACCAACACTTCAATGCAACCTGTTCGTAAAGTTGCGAGGAAACGGAGTTCGAGTAGTTTAATGAATAAACCCACAGCTCTGTCTCCCTCAAAGAAGCAAAGGGTGGAAACCTTGGAGACAACTGTAGCCTCATCTGTGCCTTCCCAACAAGGCTCAGATTTTGAAATGGCAGATAAACAGTCTCTGGACCCATTCTCTCTACAGGATGTGGCCATTGAAATTGACCGTCCGGCCGCGGTAACTTGTACAGAGTCAAGCACTGCGCTAGCACTCACGCTAGTGCCAGCCCAAACAGATACACAGGTTACTATGTTTACTGAGTGCACATATTTTCAAAATCAATGTATTATTTATGAAAACTTTGCTGATCTCCCTTTCTTTTCTGATCAGGCGGAACTTGGCAGCGTGCAAGTTAATCTGCCCTCACAGGCGTCCGGAGGACAATTTGTTCCTCCACTACCTTTGCACCCATCTCAGGGGACATTGGTAGTATATACAGGTACAGCAGGAAGAGTGACTGAAAAGAGTGATGTAAGGCAAACACCGAGCGATACACATGCACGTGAGGCTAGTGAAACAGCTTTGAGTGTACGTGAGGTGAGCGCACACACTAACCCTGCTCTGTTTGAGGAACAAATGGCAAAGCTAAGAGCTGAGCTTGCCCGAATGATTGCTGAGAACGAGAAGCTCAAGGGTGCACAGTTGGTGACCCTGCAACAGAAAACTGAGGAGAGGCCATCCAGTTCTTACAGGGATGAGCTTAAAGAGGAAATCCATGACTTGGCTGTTGAAATGAGGTCTAATCATGAGCTTTACATGTCCAAATTTGAGACCATCGACAGCAAGTTAGATCAACTCCTCAGAAACTCCAACAAGTCTGATGATCAACCCTCCGGAGAGGATCCCTCAACTAAGGGGGAGAATAGAGACAAAGGTGACAGGGATGATAGAGGCAATAGCTCAAATCAAAGCAACAAGGATAATACCACTTCTGGATCTGCCCCTGACAAGGAAACTCATAAGTCTAAAGGCAAAGAACCGTTACATCAGTCCGACAATGTTTTCAATTCTGATAGTTATGATGACTATCCACAGGATATGGATGATGATGACATCTTCGATGCTACCTTTCGTCAAGCAGAAGAAGAAGAAGGTAAATTTGATGAGGGTTATTTGTTTCAGGATGAAGAACCTGTTGACCTAGAACATGAGGAGAATGTCCGGAAGTTCAAAGCTGAAAATGAAGCTAGGAAGCGTAAGCTTCGTGATTTCCAAAAACTTCTAGAGGACAAGTTGATCACAGACGAACAAATCAAGATCGAGAAACAGAAAATCTATGATGCTGCAATCAAGCAGAAGAATCTTGATATAAGGAGGAAAGAAGGAAAAAGCTGGGACATTGCAAGAAGAATCTTTAATGGACCTCAAAGGGAGCCTTTCGACGACAATAAGTTCTTATCTCTGATCTATGATCTTAGAGAGGTAAACCCTGACGAGGATGTCTTTATGCATGCCTTTGCTTTGGAATTAAATTATGTGACTGTGGGGGTCAACAATTTGCTAGAGCAATGGGAGCTAATTGTCTATACACAGAGGAATGGTTCTTTCAGACTATCTGTCGAATCTCTGAAATCATTCTCTGTATCTGAGCTCTGGGTGCTTCGGAATAAGGTAAAGCGCAGCTCCAACCTGAATGAACTTCTTCGTGACAAACTGCTGGAACAAGCTGTATTCAACAGTCCTCAGGTTGTCAGGAATCCTTATTGTGTTAAGTTCGTTCACAAGGAGATCTTCAGCACTGTCTATCTCAACGAAGAAGCCTTGCCAAAGTATCCAGCTAAACAACTTGCTCTTGCCTCCACTCTTTTAAGAACCAAGGGCTTTGCTTCTAAAGCTAAGTCTGATGCTGATGATGTGATTCTTGCTTACTGCACTCGAAAGAATGTTGCTCAATACTTT
This sequence comes from Daucus carota subsp. sativus, assembly GCF_001625215.2. Classification (NCBI taxonomy): domain Eukaryota; kingdom Viridiplantae; phylum Streptophyta; class Magnoliopsida; order Apiales; family Apiaceae; genus Daucus; species Daucus carota. The sequence goes on along the minus strand of NC_030385.2, from coordinate 19,880,991 downwards.
CGAAGGATGAAAAATGTTACAAAATCTCAGCCATCAGACTTCCGCGAAGACCCGGTGGATTTGGAAGTACTTCATCAACTGGCTCTGGCAAAGGAACGAAAGAAGCATGGTGAATCCACTACATCTGAAGTGCCAACCAGGGAAGAACCATCAACTCCTATCCTTCACACTTCTGATATCGAAGAAGGAGAAGTTGATCTTTAGATTCATTAGGGATTTGTAATATATGTTCAGTAAGAACATCCTTTTGTAATCTAATGTAATCTTTTGAATTCTGGTGAATGTTTAATGAAATACCAGAAACTTTTTGCTATTTACAATTCATGTTTAATCCTTTGTCTTATCAGTTAGTTGAGTTATCCTCTCGATAATTTGCATGTTATGTTAACAAACAAATAGGGGGAGATTGAAAGGCATATGTTAAGCCTATTTGTATTTAAGAGTACCAACTCAACTCTGATAAGAAAGAAAGTAAATTAGCAAGCACTGTTGAAGGAATCCGTACGAAGAACGTCAAGTGATTTGTTGAAATTATATATCTGAAGAATTTCAGGATGCTGCTGCACACCACTGGAAGAAGTTCATTAATATGTTCAAGCCTCAGTGTACAAATAATCTTTTGTAGCACGTCCAGAAGTCCAGAAGGTATAAAGTTTTAATACTTTATTTATTCAGAAGATTCCATACTATTGTTACTAATGAAGAAGAACTACGAAGACAAAGAATCGACGAACAAGCCACATCTCATATGTTTATTTGATAAAGAATATTTAATTCAGCTAGATACAGATGAACCAGACAGTACATTTGTGTGTCAGCTACTCTAATTAAGTATTCTGCATCAACTACAAGTGGCCGTTCAATCAAGACAAAGATCTACAAAGTTTAATCTAGCCGGAAGTCTCTGCTGATGAAGATATACAATATTATAAGTATTTATTTAATTATCTCACTATTCAAAATAATTAAATTGGTTGTATAATTTATTTATTAAATTAATTCACCTTCGAATTAATTTAATTTATGAATTTATATAATTAATATAATTAAGTGGGTAATTATCTAATATTTATATATATTAAAAAGCTGATTTATTGATTATTTGGATCGGTATGACATTCTCTGAAAATGTCATACCGTGTCTGTTGTGAAGGCTTTTTCTTCATGACTTTCCAAGTCATACTGGTGTGTGTTGAAAGGATTAAAACATTCGGTATGACTTTATTTAATTAAGTCATACCGTGTGCCTTATACTGACATGCCATGGCATGACTTAGAAATGTCATACCGTTTGTGTACTGCATGACATTGTCTGGTATGACTTTAAAAAGTCATACCGTGTCCTGATTCCAGGGATTGTCGTTTGTGTGTATGACTTGAGTTATAATGACTTAACAAAGTCATACCGAAGTGTTCTAAATGGCTTTGGAGTTGTATGTCATACTGAATGACTTAGTCACCAAGTCTGAAATGTCATACCGTGCCTATGCAGTATGACATTCCTTATTTATGTCATTCCTTTCTTGTTTTAGGGCATGGCTTTGTGTAATAATGTCATATCTTCCATTGTAATGTCATTCCTAAGCTAGAAAGTCATTCCTTTCAATGTCATACCTAGATCTAAGTGGTTTGCCTATAAATATGGCTTCACTTCTTCATTTCTCAAGTGTTCAAGCATTGTAAAAGCTTTCAAGTTGTTTGTAACTTGCAATTGTTATATCCACAGTTTTCTGTGCTTTGATCACTCGGTTGTTTTAATCACTAAACTAGAATACATCCTGTCGAATTTATTCTACGAACTTTAGTGGACATTAAAACGAACCATATTAATTATATAACGACTTAAAACATTGTTATATTAATTAATTAATATCTGATTAATAGTTTAATTCAAATCAGATTATTCCGCCGCGATTATTTTGTGACGATTGTATTCAACCCCCCCCCTTCTACAATCGTTTCAGGACCTAACACAACTTCTCTTGGCGTTTGGAGCAGAACGCAACTTCGGTTGTTGTTCATCTAAATTATCATAAAAAGTCAAAACACAACTTGAGGAGGTTGTTTTTGAAGGTTTACAAGCCCGCGAGGAAGGTCTTGGGGAGGCTTAATTATGGTCAGGGTTTCATCTGGGAGTATTGCACAGATTACCCCCAGTTGGAGTTTCCGCTATGCGAAGCAGGACAAAATTCCATTATTTCGGCTTCTTTGTTCTGTCCTTTGCGAGCTCGGCCCTTAAACATAACTGTTTTTCCATATTTCTTGTCAACGATAGCCCCGATGAGCTAGCTGTGATTTACGCGTTCATAACATATATCCCTATTATTGTGACTTATAATTTTAGGGGAGTTGTATCAAATTCTCTCACAACACTTTTTGGCTCTAGAAGGAGGGCGTGTGCTGATCTTAGAGAGGAGAGATGTCAGAAATTTATGAAAATCCAGAAAACCCCAAAACGCAGGAGGAAAGTACCAAAGTCAATGGCTGTACTTCGAGTGGGGAATTACCACGCGAACAAATGCAGGAGAAAATGAAGAAGATGAGTAGAAAAATTGCCTCACTGGAGAAAAAATCAGCAAGGTCAAAAAAGGCGCACAACGTTACGCCCACCAAGTTGGATTTTGATGGAGAAGGCGGCAAGAAGGAAGGAGAAACCCCGAAAAGGAGGTCAATCCAGAAGAAAAGGACGGGGAGCACTCACCAGCTGTTAGTGTGAGTGTATTTGACCGTCTGGGAAAAAAACTAACCGAGCAAGACTTGCGGCATAGGCTTGACAACAAGACCTCCCATGGGGATAAACCTGAAGGGTCGCAATCCAGGGCTCCTCCCAGCCAAAGGAAGGAGAAGCCCCTATTTGAAGCTCGGTCTCAAGATAAAAACCACAGGCCTTATATGGTGACCTCTATTCATGATAATGAAGAAAGTTCAGGGTCTCATAATGATGAAGAGGTTAACAAGGATAAGGGGTTGTTTGTGGGACAATTCAGGGATTCCGTTCCGTACGCCCCACCTGCTAATACGTTGGCTAACATCAAGCAGAAGGAAAATAAAACGCTAAGGGTATACTTCAAACGCATCAACTCTGAGGTACCCCGTGTCAGGCCAACCTCGAAGGAAACCCAGAAGAATTTCTTAATAGCTGGAGTGAGGCCTCGAACAGATTTCTGGAAGGAATTTCAAGGGTGGGAACCTGAGACCCTGGCTGACTTTTTTGCTAGGAAGGAGCCCCACAAGGTTATTGAAGAATCTCTAGCTAAATTGAAGGAGTCAAAATCTGAAAGCCGTAGTAGCTAGAAAAGCAAAAGAGATAGGTCTTACAGCCCTGAAAGAAGGGGCACATATAATAGGAACCCCTACACAAGGCATGCTGGTGAGAAGCCCTCAACCCGTGATGACAAGACTTCCCCCATCACGGTAAATGCAACCAGCATGCAGGGTTTCGACAAATCCAGGCTAACTCCAAGGAAACCCCAGACCCGAGATATCTCTTGAACGTTGTCCTCAATAGGGCTGTAAATGAGTTGATACGCTCGATAACCGCTCGGTGTTCGGTTCGGAAAAAGCTCGGTTCGAGCTCGGTTAGAGCTCGGTTCGATTCATGAACGAGTTGATATTGAGCATAATTTTAAGGTTCGTTTTACAAACGAGCTGAACTTGAAGACAATAGAGTTCGACTCGATAGTTCACGAACAAGTTCGAATTATGAGTTCGTGAACTTGGCTCGTGAGCGTAGTTCGTGAACCTGGCTCGTGAACATGGCTTGTGGGCGTACTTATTATGAATTTATGATTCCTAAGAGCATAAATTAAAATATTGTTAGAATTTTAATTTATTTTTTTAATTAAATTAAATAACAAACTCGTAAATAAATTTATGAGCATAAGCTAGCTCGTTAGCAAAGTTTATTAAACAAACTCGTGAACAAAATTAATGAGCGGTTAGTGAACAAATATTCGTGAGACACATGTTCGTGAGCGTAAGTTAATAAGCGGTTCGTGAGCAAAAACTCGTGAGACAACTCGTGAGACATGTTTGTGAGCGGTTCGCGACCCGTTCATGAACAGAGTTATTCCTTAATGAGTCGATCCTCAAACAATATTTTTGGCTTGATCCAAGCTCGAGCTCGAGTTCGCTAATTTTTTTAACAAATGATGCATGAGCACTCGAGAGTTCGGCTCGGCTCGACTCATTTACACCCCTAGTCCTCAATATGTTAGTGTTATTAGTCATGACGTTGCCTTTGCTTAAAATTAGACCCGATCTCGTTTACATAAATCAGTGGTATTTTGTGCGTACAGGGTTGCGTCTCGTTCAGTTTTTTCTCTTTGGTATTTTCTCAAGGAGAAACATCATCACGCCAAATGATAACTACTCCGTTAGAGCAAGTCCAACAGCTGTCTCAAATGATGTCCTAAGTCATAATTTGAGATATTTGATTAAAAATATTAATCCAACCGTGTCCAAGTGATGCCTTAAATCACTAGGACAACTTAGTACTCCAGCCCTACTTTTAGGGCTCACCTACTTGAGCCTCATTTCACTTTTAATAATAAAATATTATCATTCTCTCTCTCTCCCCACTACTTTTACCTCTCCTTTTTCATTCAAAATATTAATATTTTAATAATAAGACTTGTGGATAAGGCTTCTTGTTGGAGTGAATGTATAAAAGTGAAGTCCTAAACTACTAGGACATCATATATTATTAATTTTATAAGGCATCCATTAAGACACTCTTGGACTTGCTCTTAGTTGTGATGTCTTAGTGTTCTGAGTGGTTTCCGGCATGTCTGGATCCTGCATGGGGGAGTGTCCAGTGAAGCGCCTCTGACGTGATAATCAATTAAATAAATATACTAATTAGTGTAGAGATCCATTCTAATATGCTAGGATGCCTGTATTTATAGTAATATCCATGCACACACTGTACCTATAAATCTATAATGATGAAGATGACTCTCACTTCCTTGGGCTTGTTAGTAAAATACCTACTTTTATAATGTCTTTTATCTTTTCTAGGTGACTAGAATTCACTTTTTCATCTCTTATACTTGATGTGTGCTCTGTTAGTGTTTTTTCCTTCATGCGGCCAAATGCGGACGACAGACCCTTCGTCCATTATTACTTGCTATTTATAAAGATTTAATGTAGATTACCTCAATAAAGATCGACACCGGTTTGTCTCAAAAACCACTTTCAAAATCATTGAAATAGACTTGTAATACAGTTTGAGAAGTTGCGAAAAAGTTGTGCGGCAATAATATCATAGTTCATACAGAATTTAAATCAACTTTCTGTCAAAAAAAAATAATCCGTACCAAACCGATGGACATCAGATCTGTACCGACCCGATTGGATTTTGCCATACCCGAATATTTCAGGTTTGAGTTCGGGTTTGGATATGATTTTTAAACCCAAACTATTTTTAGGTCAGGTTTAGGTTTAGGGCATACCATTTCAAACCCAATCCAAAAATCTGAAACTCATTTCTAACTGAATACAAACCCGAACCAGACCGGAAATCTGTATTAATATATAAATAATTTTAATATTTATTAATACTATGTACATGTATAATAGTTACTTGTATTCCTAATATTAAGTATTTAGTAATGGTTATTAAGTCACTGACTTAATAAACCCCTTTACGTCTTCCTTATCCTTTTCTCACAAGTCATAATGTCAAAATACAGATCTTATATCTTTAAATCGATGTAGCTCCGGAACATCGGCGACATACAGTGTCCAATTAGTTCATATTCTGTGACTTCTTAACCAAGACCAGTAAATGAAAAAATTTTGAGCCAACAAGATCAAATCTCTTAGACCAGAATCTTAATCAGGCCGATGCTGCTTTGTTTTTCAGAACTTAAGAATTAACTAGTAATATTGCCTGTGCTTCGCACACGGCCTACAAAATCTACAAAATCCGGTTTTTGTATAAATTAACTTCTTTAGAAAACAACATAAATGATTTAAAAAACAAAGAAAGATACCGATGAAAATAGGTTACTTGAGATAACTTCTGAGTACAAAACTAAAAGTGCATCAAACTTAAACAACGGAAATAGCATTAAAAAAACTGATAAGGATAAATTCTTGAACGTTATCAAAACAATCATTCTACGTTACCAATAAATTGTTCATAACTGGGAATAAGCAAACATACTACGGCAAACTCAAACTTGAAAATCCAAAACCATCAGAACTTTAGAATTGAAAAACATTGAACGATAACAAAATGACTGGGTGATCACAGTAGCAAAAGTTGTTGCGTACATCACACTTCGGCGAACCAAAAACCGGATCAAAGCTCCTGCAGATTGAAAAACAGTATTAAAGCATTGAATTATCCAAAAAATAGAGGGATACTTTGTCGCCAATGAAATGCATATTACCAGCTTGATTTTTTTGCTAGATGATTTGGATGTTCCAGGTGTGTCTCCGGGCTGTTCCAAATCAGCCACATTGCTCTGTATACAAACTCATATGTGTGCATAATTCAGTGACTGAAAGCTTTTTTGATGTAAATCATTTATAAGTTCATTGTTGTATGGTAAGCTTATCTCATTAATACTCGAAACAGTTGCTCCAAAGGTTGATGCATCAATACTGACAGAACTTGTTACATCAGGCTCATAAGCATTGGATGCAAAGAAGACAGTGCTCTTGAGAAGGACATTGTCGTGCTTGATTCTAATATTCAAGGTTAGTTCCTTGCCAACAATCTCTTTAATCTTAGCCAGAACTCCGTTAACCAAACCTTCCCGAACTCAAACAAACAAATTCGATCAACTGTTGAAGCATGTACATGAATTAAAACAAAGGCACAGTGCATTCCTATTGTATAAACACCTGAGTGCTGTCTGCGATCAGTTTTGTAGCTGTTTTTCCTACAATCCGCTTAGCTGCACGGTCCTACTGAACAAAATTAAAAGATTCAGGACCATCTCCTGCCACGATCATTATCTTGTACCTGCATATCAAGAAAGGTATACTTGAATTAGTAATAGAAGAGACATGTAATACATGATATTGAAGAATTAGTTGCGCTGGTTAAGCAACAACCTCTTAGCAGCCACAGGAGTATTTTTCTTGAATTCAGGGCATCTGAAAGTGCCTTCCAGTTTAGTAACCTCCTCGCTACAATTGATATAGCTCGTGTACCACCATTTTTCAGATTCATCCACACTACTGACTTTCACATTACTCAGATAATACCTCTGGACAAAACATATGAGTTAGTCAACTGGAAATAAATAAATGTCAATATATGCAATAAACCATAGTCACGATCAAAGACAGAAAATGGATAAAGAACAATGGGGCCGTTTGGCTGAGCTTAAAAGAAGTGACTTATTGCTTAAAGTAAAGAAGTGGATTAGAAGTGAGAAGTTGGTGTTAACTTATAAGCTACCAGAAGTGTTTGGATACTGTGACTTATAAGTTACGAGAAGTTTTATAAGTGTTTGGATAACTTAACTTTTAAGTTGGTATAGTTTCGTAATTTTATAATATAGTAATTTGTTTTTATTAAAAAATAAATTATAATAATATAAGACCTTTTATTATTAACACATGAAATATATTATAAATACAAAATTTTATTATTAAAATAAATTATGATAATAAATCTACGATTTATTATGCATCTTGAGTCATGAATTAATTAATTTTTTTTAAAAATTATCTCTGGTATAAATGATCTCGTGTGTAGATTTATTTATTTCAAATTTTACAAAGTTTCTTTAGCATGAGACTAAACAATTGTCTAGGATCCGGTACATTAAGCAACAGTGAAGAAGATCAGAAAGAAGCCAGAGTTCGGGAAAATTAAAAGCCAGGTAACCTAGCTTTTTTCTTGGGCTTTTATTACAACATTTAAGCACCTCTGATAATTTGCCAAACGGTAGCAAAGAAGTAGAACTCAGCTTATGTCTCTTTTAAGTTGAGAAGCACGGCATCCAAACACCCGCAATGTATACATCCAAATGTTCAGTTGCAGTCTATTGACTTAGATCTTTCATGGTCACAGTTAGGGGTGTGCATTCGGTTTGGTTAACCGAAAACCGAACCAAAAAATTGAAATAATTTCGGTTCGGTTAACCGAATTCTAAATTTCGGTTCGGTTTTCGGTAGCCAAATTTTGATATTTCGGTTTTTTGGTTTTTCGGTGTTAAACCTCGGTTAACCGAAAACCGAATGGTTAATCGAATTTTTATATACTATATAAAAAATAATTTTTTTAATTAATAGTGTAAATGTTTTTATAATTTATAAGCGTGTATCTACTTACTACCGAGAATATATATGACCTACCTTAATACCAGTTCATTAACTTCCATCGATCTGCTGCTCCCTGATGCTCAAACCCTCAAACGCTTTCAGTCTCCAGCCTTCAGGTATATTTTGTAAGACACTCAAATAGTTTTTGTAGTTATTTTTTATTCTCGCCGAAGCCTTTTTCTATTAACTTGAAATGTAAACTTGCTTTTATTTTCATAATTTTCACTTTTTGGATGTTTTTTGAAAATTTCGGTTAATAATTTCCGTTTTCGGTATTAACCGAAATTTAAATTTCGGTTCGGTTAAAAACCGAATTTAATTCGGTTTGGTTTTCGGTAGAGTTTTTTTTATTGAAATTCGGTTTCGGTTAACCGAAAAAAAATTCAGTTTCGGTTTCGGTTAACCGAATACACACCCCTAGTCACAGTCTCAATGAGATCAGCTACAACATATGTTGCTGCGGAAGACTCGCCAGCATGAGAATCTTGAACTTTCTCTGTATGTATGTAGCCCTCCTCATCAAGCCTATCCAAAGAGAAAAAAAATGACTATATATCAAATGTCTCACAACATTACAGGCAACAAAACATAAAATTGTGTTCAAAAAATCGTGCTTATTAGTAACCTCTGCCTCATTGAATGAACAACATCAAAGTCCAAATTAAGATATATCTTTGATGAGGGTATAGTAGCAATTTGTACCCATTTTGCATATGAAAATTCGCTCTTAGTAAAGATTTAAAAACATTAAAAAACAATGTATACGTCAATCTAAAATAATATAGCACATTCATACTCATGAATGTCTTGACTTTCACACTCACAAGAATAGCAACTACAGGTGTTTCTTTAATCCGAAAAAATTCCTCATTAGTTTTAACTGCTAGGTCGCCCTAGACAATTACCATGTGAGAGTTCCTGCATATTTTGACATGATTGTAGAAAGAAAACGTTACAGATAATGAATAGACATTTGTAAAAAGTGTATTATATTACTTATTTGTAAAAGAATGAATATAAAACTTTAACTTCGTACAAACCTTCCATCAGTAAGACGGAATCTCACAATGTGCCTATCTCCATACATTGTTTGTATCTCAATGTCTCTTTCATATTCTTCAATAACACCTATGACTATGGAAAGTATATGGTATTATGTATATATGGCTCATGAAACAGGAAAGCTAAATAAAGAATAAATACTTCGCTATCGTCTAATATGCATGTAGTAATGAATTGATATCAACCAAAATCAAGGTGATCAGTTAACCTGTAGAATAGTCTGGAAACTCCGTATTGGTATAGCTGCTTACAAGGCCAAAAAGATCGCCAAGATCAATGAACTCAAACTTGTGAATGGGAATCATGAAATAATCTTCCTCGAGCTTATCAACAGTTGTCGACGGGGAAAAGTTGATGATGTACTTGGATGAAACAGGCTTCAGTGATCCCAACGCCTCTTTTGTATAGAAGTTCGATATTACATAAAGGCAACCTTCCTCGATCTTTTCCTCGATTGCTTTCCAAGTCTTTGCATAGGAAAACGCATGAATATGACAGTTCTGTTTTCATAAAATAGACAGTCTCAGAGTATATTAATGTCAGCTAACAAATATAATTCATGCACTTTCTTCAAACTTCTGATATACATGCATTAACGAGAAGGAAAATAACAACAGGTGATGACATAGAGTTGCATCGAATACTTACGTCGTCATCAAGGAGAATCATGTTGTAGCCTTTCAATCCTGCGCTTTGTCCTTTGGAACCATTAGAAATTGAAGGCCACATCCGGGTTACCCTCACCTTGATCCTCCAGGAGGTCTTCGCAGCACTAAGTGATGACAGTTGGTCGAACATTTTGTCTACGGAAAACTTTAACTTATGCGTTAATATAGCTTAGCTGTATACAAAAACAAAGAGATATTGTAAGAAAATGGTGATCTCAAATAAGGTTTCAGAAGAAAAAGAAGATCAGTGAATTACCAGAGTGAGAAAAGATGTGGCTTTCATATATGCAGATGAATTGTATTTATATTAGTGTTGCTAGAATGATGATGGGTATCACGACTATAAAAGAGGGAGTGATTGATACATATCACATAATGAAAGGCACATCTTTAGTCTATTTGTAATTAAAGAGGTACCAACTCAACTCTGATAAGAAAGCAAGGTAAATAGTAAGTACTGTTGAAGGAATCCGTACGAAGAACGTCAAGTGATTTATTGAAATTATATGTCTGAAGAATTTCAGGATGCTGCTGCACACCACTGGAAAAAGTTCATTAATATGTTCAAGGCTCAGTGTACAAATAATCTTTTGTAGCACGTCCAGAAGTCCAGAAGGTATAAAGTTTTAATACTTTATTTATTCAGAAGATTCCATACTATATTTACTTATGAAGAAGAACTACGAAGACAAAGACTCGACGAACAAGCTACGTCTCAAATGTTTATTTGATAAAGAATATTTGATTCAGCTAGATACAGATGAACCAGACAGTACATTTGTGTGTCAGCTACTCAGATTAAGTGTTCACTAAGTTAAAATACGTCCTGTCGAATTTATTCACTATGTTAAAATACATCCTGTCGAATTTATTCTACGAACTTTAGTGGACATTAAAATGAACCATATTAATTATATAACGACTTAAAACATTGTTATATTAATTAATTAAAATCTGATTAACAAGTTATATTCAAATTAGATTATTCCGCCGCGATTTTTAGTGACGATTGTATTCAACCCCCCTTCTACAATCGTTTCAGGACCTAACAATTGGCATCAGAGTGGTTGATACCATTTTACCGTATTAGATCCTATACACACTCTGTAACGTCCAAATATTTTTTATTCGAATTAATTTTATTCCAAAAATTGATTTTGATTTAAAATATTTTTCTTTCAAAAATCCAAATCTCATCCAAACACTATTCACTTCAAATCCTTAAACATGAGTACACAAAAGATTAGTAGCATTAAAATCCCACCGTTCAGCAAGGAACACTTTGGCCTATGGAGGAGGCATATGTTGTTATTTCTCCGCACCGCCAACAGAAAATATATAAGGATATTAAACAAAGGTGTTTCCACCCCGATGAAACTAATATTAGCACACGAAGAGGATGGTGTGTTAATCCCTCATAAAACTGCTCCGAAAGAACTCTCTGAGTATACAGATGAAGAGAGTGAACAAATGAATTTAGATGACGCTCTTCAACTGATTTTGGTTGAATCTCTAGATCCGGTCATGTACAATGCTGTTGTTAACTGTACGAACACAAAGCAAATCTAGGATACATTAGAGATTATAAACGAAGGCTCAGAAGAAGTTAGAGAGAACAAGAAAGAGATATCGATGGCTCAGTATGAACAGTTTGGTTCCAATCCCGGAGAAGGGATTTCAGAAGTGTTTATCAGACTTAATAACCTGATTAATAATTTAAATCTGAATGGAAAATACTATGACAAGAAAGAGGTCAACATGAAATTTCTCTTAACACCTCTTGAACATGTGGAACACGTAATCACTACAATCAGGGAAAGCAGAGATCTGAATGAGATTTCTCTGGAGAAACTCTACGGAGTTTTGAAAACTTATGAACATGAGCAAGTTCAAAGTAAGCAGAGATATGGCTGGGGTATAACACTGAACCACTCGAGAGCTCTAGTTGTTGAATCACCTACACCGGAAGAAAAGAAGGATATTGTTGTTCCTTTTAAAACCACTCAGGAATTTGTTGTACCTGAGATGGGTCAGAATGCTTCTTCCAGTGGTGATGATGAGTTCTATACAATGGAAGAGCTAGAACAGTTAGAAGATCAATATCTATCACTGTTTGCCAAGAAATTTGGAAACATGAGATTCAGGAAGAACTCCTCCTACAAGTACAAACCTACTGTTGCGTAAAATACTAATGTGCAAGTGTACACAATCGCAAACAAGTAATATAGTAATATTACCGGATATCGTTCCTTAAGGACTGTCTATTTGTATAAATTGCAAATCAATATCAAACAATTCAATTATAGAACACAAGAATTTGATTTTGGATTTTCTAATTAAACTAATTATTAAGCAACTAAATTAACTAAATAATAAAATACTAGCAAAGAGATTTGGATGAGCTTAGATACTAAAAGTTAAGTTAGGATAATTACTTCCCCCTAATATGTTCATGCTGGCAACAAAGCAGTGTAATATTATAACAAATCACAGTTTACTAACCTGAAATTTAATGGTCATAGGTTTCTCTCGAGATCACTATGGTTTAGATTCTGTAATTAAACTAACATACGTCTATGCCAAATTTAACTTCCAGAATACAAATTAAGCACAAATTTCACACGGCTATGCATGGTCACAATATATGTCTATACCGCAACTAAATTATAATCAAAAGATATAATCATGCACAATTCAAGTTTTGTGTCAATTAATCATAACCTTCTCAGTATTATAATTAACTATATAATTTACTAGAGTTGGCCACACAATAGCAAATATTAAACATGAAATCCACTTGAATGAATAAACTGCAAACTGCATATAATACTTCTAATCTAAATACCAACAATCCCATATTTGGGTTCCATAAAAATCCAAACTCATAACAGTTAGTTCATAATCAAAGTATCAAAACAATCCCAAGATAACCAACACATGTTCATAAGAACAAATAATTAAAAGATAAGAGAAAACAAAACCAATTGAATGTCTTCAATGGCTGAAATTTTCTCCGTTGATGGCTTCTCCTCCTCCCTTGTGCGGCTTCTTGTCTCTTGCGTGTGCCTCCTCTCTATATCGTACCGTGTCTCTCAATCTCTATTAGGTATGAATACTAAACCCTAATCTCTATATTAAGAGTATTTTTAATGAATTAATGAAAATGCAAGGAGATTTCCGAATCAGAATAGAAATCCAAAAGAGGAAATTCATAGCTGTATTTTGGACTCTAATTCTGGGCTGATACGGCTGGGATGAAATTTCAAGACCACTTTTGAATTAAAGGCCTTGTTCTAAGCTTCGCGTGGGCTCTAGAATCACTTGATTTTGACTTACAGAACTCCAGATATGACCCAAACAGTGAATGTTGCGCAGCTGGCCTTAAAATCCGAATTTTATTCGAATTAAACTCCAATTCTTGCTATTTAAACTCCAATCCATATTTGATTAGAATTCCTTGCATCCTACAATAAAACATTAATATTTATTTAATAAAAATCCAGTTAAATACAAAATAACTAAAATACATGGACAATATTAAGATAAAATGCACGCTTATCACATCCCCACACTTAGCATTTTTCACGTCCTCGGGAAAAGAAAAACAAAAACCTATGTCTAAACTAACTAGTACCACTTCCGTAGGTGATCACGATTGCATTTGGCATATGCAACAAGCCCTTTAAACCCCTAGACAGCTATAGTGGACGAGTAAGGTCTCGTGAGGGTTTATAGTGAATATACCCACAAAATTCATTTTTCCTGCCAAGTCCCATATATGCAATAAACATGAATGCAAACTATATGAATATATCACAACTCCAATCATGCAAATATCAACCTTGTTAACCTATATGTTAGGTCCTTATATAGGGATAATTAAGCTAGAAGGGGGGGTTGAATAGCTTAATCACCAATTTAAAAACTTTATGGCGTTTTAAAAAGTTTATCCCTTTTTTAAAAGCTTGTATCTAGAGTAATGGCAATTGCAAATGCGGAAGCAAAAAGCAAAGAAAGAAAAATACCACACGAGGGATTTTATCCTGGTTCGCGGTGGCTAACTCAACCGATGGAGTCCACTCACCCCTAGTCCAGTCCCCGAGCTCCTCCCCGGACTCGAGATTTTCTCTACTAAAAAGATACTCCTTTAAAGTAGGCGGAGAAGCCTTTACAAATATATATCTTGGAGCGTAACTTCCCGTTACCTCCTCACTATAAATGTAAAAACACCTACAAAACTTGTCTTGGAACGTAACTCCCCGTTACTTCCTCAAAGTCGATGTAGAACCTTGTGTAGTCTTTGTACTTCTACACCTTTTGCCGGTCTCGGGTCTTAGGTATTAGATGTTGGGTCTTTCCTCTTCCTCACGGTGCAATGACTATTAACTCCCCGTCAATACGTCAAGGACTTGGGTCTTAGAACGAAGATCACCTCACTTCACTTCACCTCACTGCAAAAGTTAGAACACAATATCTACAAAAATATATCCTTGTTTTAATAAGATTTTAGTCCGCTAAGTCAGTCCAATAATCACGGTCAGGTATAAGGTTCGTCGATTATAACAAAACTAACGGTGATTAGTCCAACAATTTATATCGCGCGGAAAATATAAATAGTTGATTTTAATAACATGAGCAAGCCACGTACGGGCACGCTACGAGAGTTATGATTAATTAGTGTCGAGTGATTTATAGATATAAGACGCAGTCGAAAATCACACTCACACACACGGGATCGGGAACCACGTAACTTATCTTAATGATATCCCCACCGAGCACAGGGCTGAAAAATGGGTGTCTCACTAAAACAAGAAGGGTATGTTGGGCGTAGGGATATAACAGTTAATCACAGATAACACGCACAACAATAACTAACTTATTACCTTTGGCCTTATATCCGGCTTTCCGTGCCAAGGCAAAGATACCTCCAAATTTGGTGAGGAATTCTCAAAGGATACGAGTTAGGTTCCGGGACAAAACACACGCACATATATATAACGAGTGGCTAACTCGTGCGTTTTGTAAACAAGGAGAGCTTTAAAGATGAAGAGAATATTTTTGTTCAAAAGCCCTTTGTCAAAAATGGTCGGTTAAGATACGAGTAAAAACGAAGCTAAAATAACCACTTACAAAAAGTTCGCCGGAAAAATTCGTCGGAGGTTCGACCGGATTTTAGCTTTGCACACGAACTTTGGAGAGCCCTTCGGGAGGACAAAAAGAGTGGTATGAAAATGAGCTAAGCGAGATTTGGCTATGTTGGGTGGCACGAAGCCTCGGGGTTTAAAACCTTGTCTATATAACGAAGTATATGAAGAATCGAAGGTTTTAAAGATGAAGTAAATATGGTGGGTGCTTGAATAAACTTTGGAAAAGTATTTTCACTTCAAAATCTCAGCATATATTTGGCTCTTAGCTTGAAGAAAATGGGTGGGGGGAGGCTTTGTATTTATAGGCAAATGGTGGAGGATGATGTCATGCATGACATAAGCAAAAGATGAAGTTATCCATGACACAAGCAAACCTTGGCCACCAAGTGTTAGGGTTATACTGAAATATTCGTTTGAAGTATATAACAATTATTTGAGGATCTTGAATGCATGTTTTCACATTGTCTGTATATTATATATTGTAGACAATCTAGTATCAAATGGGATAGCAGAAGATTAGATTGTCAGACTCCTTATATAATATAATAAGGTTCACAGTCGAGGTGGTGTTAGACAAACCACTGGAACGGCTGAAGTATTATTTGGAAATAGTTTATCTTGACTATTGAATAATACTTATATACTTTGTGTATATTGAACGGGATCAAAATAGTAGAATAATTGTTTCTTTAATTCTGACAATAAAGAACTAAGATTCTATGATGTTATTAATGCTTAAGTTCTTAATCCGGATATAGTGATTGACACTTGTATTTAATGCACATGCCTTGACTCATAAATTAAGTAATTTATTTTAAATTACGAATTTATGTATTGGGCAATGACATTATATACAGAGTGGGATATTGACTATAAAAGGAAACCGTGTCCGAAAAATATATTCGGGTGATGATGTCCTCTTGAAAGCTCATAAAGATAATTATGCTTTAGTCCTGCAGGCAGATTTGTTCTTGCATAATTATAAGGTTGAGTGGATGATCAAGGATAAAAGATATTAATTAAATTAATTGTCAGAAATTAATTTAATTAATGGACATGCGATATCTTAAACATGGGGAATTTATAAGCAATTAATATGGGAGCCGAATTAAATAATTAATTTACGGAATTAGGAAAGGTAGTGCAAATATTAGTTCTTTGGTGGATAGAATTAATATTTAATGACATTGGGCCTGGCCCGGAATGTCATTGGAAGGCCTGACCTAATGATCCATGATCCCTGCTGTAGCCTATATATATTCTCGTTCTCCTAAAGCTGAAAGACACACCAAAACGAATTAATCCTAGAGTCAGAGAGAGGTAGACGTTTTTCTCAAGGAGACAGCTAGGGTTTTGGGTTTTCGGAGCTTGAAGGAGAGGCACACCTTGGGAGATCGAAGGCCACACTTCGTCCAAGGAGAATCAAGGAATACAGTAGAAGACGTGGATTTGAATCGCTTGCGCCGTAGCGATTAAGGTTAATATTCTGTTCGAACTTTTAACTAGTATCATAAAACGCAGGACCAAGGTCCGATTGTTCCTACAATGGTATCAGAGGGAGGTTCCGGTTCTGCGATTTATGATATGTAGTCCATGTCATGATTATATATGCATGTATATAGTGATTCTGTGATGCAGGTCGTTGTCCACTATTATGGCCGTGTTTTAATTATTCTGTTATGTTTGGATTCCACGTGGTTTATCGTGGCTGTTGTAAATCACGAGGGTTGATCGTGATAGTTTAATCTTGTAATTCAATTTGTAATTGTTTTAGATTATGATCTGATGTAATAGAATAGGCTGGTTCGTCTGTACAATTAGTATGTAATTGTTTGATCAACGGGGCTGCAAGAAACAAGGATCTTCCGCTGCTGCGATTAGGGTTTCGGGGGTGCTGCACTGTTTTGGGCGTAACTTTTGCATACGGTGTCCGATTTGGGCGAATGAGCACTTTTCGGAGACGGCAGAACGAGACGGAGCTAGCCACAACCAGGGGAACCCTGGTTGAGGTGATTTCAAAGGTGTTTTTCGGGATTTTTTGAGGCATTCTGAGGCCGTTTAGGACTCTAAACGGGCTCTCGAAGTTTTCTGGACAGATCTGGATTCTGACGAAGGATGAATTCGAAGCTGATTTTTCCGGGGCCATAATAGTGGATGTGCTTTATTATGATTCTTGATTATTGTTATTATGTGTTTCTTGTTTGTGTTGTTATGCCATGTGATACTAACCCTTCGCATGCTAGAATGACATGGACATAGGGATGTTTTTAATTAATGCTTTAATCATGCTAGTATGCTGCCATGTTATGTGTTCTTTATGTTGCTATAACCATGATAGTATGCATGTTGACTTCGAAGAAATAACATAGGGCGATGCATCTAGATTAAAATCCTCAAAGTAAATTCTAAGTGGGAGAGGGAGTTAATATGGTATTAAATCCCATGGTCTCCATCATTGTTTGTATGTAATTTAACATAAAGGCGAATATAAATTATGTATACGTCACCCATCGTGGCATGTAATTTATGGTGCCTAGAATGTTATAGATATTACTGGAACAAAATTCTTAAATTAATACGAATAGATACGGATTTTCTTTATCTCTGATTTGGGGCGATTTCGAAGGCTTATGGGTATTAAGTGAGACCGATGTGACTCCTCCACTGCCTAGAAATCAAACCAGACACGAATATTGAATTGAAGTATTCTATTCCAGAAATATTGGAAGGTATACATGCCGCCCATCGTGGCGTACCAAGTTCCATAGGTTTCGGGTAATTTAAGATTTGATGATGGTATACACTTAGCTATGAAAAATAATATAGACCACCCCAACGTGGCTTATTGTTTAGTAATAGGACCGAAGTAACGTTTAAACAAATTTAGGTGGTATACATGTCACCCATCGTGACGTACCAGAAACTTATGGTGTTTAAACGTTAGTGCATTTAATTTTAATAATTGTTAGAGGAACCAATAGGACTTAATTTTTTATGCACCCTTCTTTATGTGTAATGTGATTTTTTCATGCATGATTCTCAGGATATAATGGGGTTTAATCCACTGTTCACCATACTTAAGGATAACAAACTTACCGGACCTAACTATAGTGAATGGAAACGTAATTTGGACATTGTGTTGACTGCTGAGGAGTACAAGTTTTGCACTTATGAACCCAAGCCTGAGCAGCCCGCTGCTGATGCTCCTGATGAGGAGAAAGAGTATTATAAGCGGTGGACAAAGGCTGATGAGATGTCGCGATGTTACATTCTGGCAGCAATGTCGGGTGTTTTGCAGCATCAGCATCAGGCTATGGCCACTGCTTCGGATATGCTCTTTAATCTCAAAGAACTTTTTGGAGATCAGAATAGGGCTGCTAGGCAAGTAGCCATGAAGGCTTTAATGAACACTCAGATGGCTGAAGGTACACCTGTAAGGGATCATGTTCTCAAGATGATGTCACATCTGAATGAGATAGAGATCCTTGGTGCAGAGCTTGACGGGGAAACCCAGATTGACATTATCCTTATGAGCTTGCCCAAGAGTTTTGAGCAGTTCCGCTTGAATTACAACATGAACAAGAGGCAGTATAGTCTTGCGGAACTGCTGACAGAACTTCAGGCAGCTGAAGGATTATTTCGCCAGAGTGTTCAAGTGAATGTGGCTGAGAAAGGTTCTTCCTCTAAGCCGAAAGGCAATAAGAAGAAGAAAAAGGCTCAGACACAGAAAGCTGTGAAGGCAGTGGGAGTTCAAGGTGGTGTGAAAAAGCCTAAAGGGAAGTGCTACCGGTGCAAGCAGTCGGGTCACTGGAAAAAGGATTGTCCTCTTCCTAAGAAGACAAACGATACTGGTATGTCTCTTTCTCTAGTTACAGAAACATTTGTAGCGGCTATATCTACGAGCACTTGGTGTGTAGATACTGGAGGCACAGATCATGTTTGTAACTCTATGCAGGGGTTCCAGCAATCCAGAATGCTTAGAGATGGTGAGATCTACGTGTTCATGGGAGATGCTACGAAAGTAGCAGTAGTTGCAGTAGGAGTTATTCATTTATCTTTTTGTTCTGATAGGATTTTGGTTTTGAACAATTGTCTTTATGTACCTTCTTTTAGAAGGAATTTGATTTCGGTTTCTAAACTTGCTATGGATGGTTATAATGTTTGTTTGGATCGTAATGTTTCTATTATGATGAATAAACGGATTATATGTTCTGGTACATTGCAAGACAATTTGTATATAATTAATCCTAGTCAACCCGCACTGCAACTACAACATAGGGTATTGAATAACACATCTTCTACCTCTAATAAAAGAAAGGAACCTTCTAGTTTGAACCAAACATATCTTTGGCACTTGAGATTAGGTCATATTAACTTGAGGAGGATTCAAAGACTGGTAGTAGACGGGCCTTTAGGCTCATTGGCAGTGGAGCCATTTCCAGTTTGTGAATCCTGCTTGGAAGGTAAAATGACCAATAGGCCTTTCAAGGCAAAGGGGAATAGAGCCAAAGAAGTGTTAGGATTGGTTCACTCTGATTTATGTGGACCTATGAATATCCAAGCAAGAGGTGGTTATGAGTATTTCATCACTTTTATTGACGATTATTCTAGATATGGATACATTTATTTGTTGCGCCGTAAGTCTGAGTGCTTTGAGAAATTCAAAGAGTACAAAGCTAAAACGGAGAAGCGACATAATAAAAGTATCAAGTCACTACGATCTGATCGTGGTGGCGAATACTTGCTTGGGGAATTCAGGGAATATTTATCAGAGAATGGGATAGAATCCCAGTTGACTGCACCAGGCACACCCCAGCAGAACGGTGTAGCAGAGAGAAGGAACCGGACTCTTTTAGAGAGTGTTAGATCGATGATGAGTTATTCGGAATTACCCAAGTCCTTTTGGGGACATGCCTTAGAAACAGCAGCTTATCTTCTGAACTTAGTACCTTCTAAGTCGGTTCCTAAAACCCCTTTAGAATTGTGGACCGGGGACAAACCGAGTCTGAGACACATTCGGATATGGGGTTGTCCAGCACATGTGCTGAACTAGAACGCGACTAAGCTAGAATCTCGTACAGAAGTAAAGCTGTTTGTAGGCTACCCCATGGGAACAAAAGGTTATTTATTTTATAGTCCTAAGGATCGGGATGTCACTGTTAGCACCAATGCAAGATTCTTAGAGGAAGACTATATAATGAATCACAAACCCAAGAGTAGTATCGTTTTAGAGGAACTAGTGGGAGGGACGAATAATGAACCTGTAGTACAAGTAGAACAACCACAGCAGACTGTGCAACCGGTCACTAATACCGCACCAGTTCCTCGTCGTAGTGGGAGGGTTGTTCGACAGCCCGACAGATTCATGTTTTTGGGAGAGTCTTCGGACTTGGTCTCTGGTGAACATGATGATGATCCCCGGACATACGAAGAGGCAATACAGGAAAAAGATGCAAGTCTTTGGCAAAAGGCAATGGATTCTGAGATGGAATCAATGTATTCTAATCAGGTCTGGGAGCTCGTGGAACCACCCAAAGGTGTAAAACCTATTGGATGTAAGTGGGTCTACAAGAAAAAGAGGGGATCAGATAAAAAGGTGAAAGCCTAGAAACCAAGACTTGTTGCGAAAGGGTATACTCAGAAAGTAGGTATCGATTATGAGGAAACCTTTTCGCCAGTAGTCATGCTTAAGTCAATCCGTATTCTTTTATCTATAGCAGCTCATCTCGATTATGAGATTTGGCAAATGGATGTCAAGACAGCTTTCCTTAATGGAAATCTTGATGAAACCATCTATATGCAGCAACCAGAGGGATTCATTAAAGAAGGCCAAGAGCATCTTGTTTGTAAGCTGAAGAGGTCTATTTATGGACTTAAACAAGCTTCTAGGTATTCGAACATTCGCTTTGATCAGGCAGTCCAGTCATATGGATTTGATCAATGTCCAAGCGAAGCATGCGTGTATAAGAGATGTGAGGGAAATGCAGTGGTTTTTCTAGTGCTTTATGTTGATGACATTTTACTCATTGGAAACAATGTTAAGATGTTGTCTTCAATAAAGGCATGGTTGTTCAAACAATTTGAAATGAAGGACTTAGGTGAAGCAGCATACATCCTTGGGATCAAACTTATAAGGGATAGCAAGAAAAGGATGTTGGCTTTATCTCAGGAGCCCTACATAGATGACGTATTAGCTCGTTTTAACATGCAGGACTCCAAGAAGGGTAATTTACCCTTCAGACATGGAGTTACTCTATCAAAGAGGCAGTGTCCTTCGACACCTAAGGAGATAGAGAACATGAAGGCAGTTCCTTATGGTTCGGCATGTGGGAGCCTAATGTATGCAATGTTATGTACGAGGCCTGATATCTGTTTTGCCGTGGGCATGGTTAGCAGATACCAGTCGAACCCAGGACAAGAACATTGGAGTGCTGTAAAAGCAATACTCAAGTACCTGCGAAGGACTAAGGAGTATATGCTGGTTTACAAGTCCTCTGATTTATTGCCTCTGGGATATACCGATTCGGATTTCCAGACGGATAAGGATAAGAGAAAGTCCACCTCGGGATGTGTTTTTACTTTGGGAGGTGGAGCCGTAATATGGAGGAGTATGAAGCAGAAATGCATCGCGGACTCAACCATGGAAGCCGAATATGTGGCAGCCTCGGAGGCAGCCAAAGAGGCTATATGGTTCCGAAACTTCCTGCTGGATTTGGGTGTGGTTCCTAATCTGCCACAGCAAATCACGATTTATTGTGATAACACTGGTGCTGTGGCGAATACCAAGGAACCGCGGGCCCATAAGGCAGCGAAACACATAGAGCGTAAGTATCACCTCATACGACAGTTCGTTAAGCGAGGAGATATCATTGTGGCTGACATAGCATCGAAGGATAACCGGGCAGATCCTTTCACGGAGAGCTTACCAGCTAAGGCTTTTCAGGAGCACGTGGAAGCGATAGGAGTCAGATACTTGGTCACATAGTTATTATAGTTGGTAGTGGATTGCTTGTAATAAACACTGATATACTCAAAGAATATCTTGAGTATAAGTGGGAGATTGTTAGGGTTATACTGAAATATTCGTTTGAAGTATATAACAATTATTTGAGGATCTTGAATGCATGTTTTCACATTGTCTGTATATTATATATTGTAGACAATCTAGTATCAAATGGGATAGCAGAAGATTAGATTGTCAGACTTCTTATATAATATAATAAGGGTTCACAGTCGAGGTGGTGTTAGACAAACCACTGGAACGGCTGAAGTATTATTTGGAAATAGTTTATCTTGACTATTGAATAATACTTATATACTTTGTGTATATTGAACGGGATCAAAATAGTAGAATAATTGTTTCTTTAATTCTAACAATAAAGAACTAAGATTCTATGATGTTATTAATGCTTAAGTTCTTAATCCGGATATAGTGATTGACACTTGTATTTAATGCACATGCCTTGACTCATAAATTAAGTAATTTATTTTAAATTACGAATTTATGTATTGGGCAATGACATTATATACAGAGTGGGATATTGACTATAAAAGGAAACCGTGTCCGAAAAATATATTCGGGTGATGATGTCCTCTTGAAAGCTCATAAAGATAATTATGCTTTAGTCCTGCAGGCAGATTTGTTCTTGCATAATTATAAGGTTGAGTGGATGATCAAGGATAAAAGATATTAATTAAATTAATTGTCAGAAATTAATTTAATTAATGGACATGCGATATCTTAAACATGGGGAATTTATAAGCAATTAATATTTAATGACATTGGGCCTGGCCCGGAATGTCATTGGAAGGCCTGACCTAATGATCCATGATCCCTGCTGTAGCCTATATATATTCTCGTTCTCCTAAAGCTGAAAGACACACCAAAACGAATTAATCCTAGAGTCAGAGAGAGGTAGACGTTTTTCTCAAGGAAACAGCTAGGGTTTTGGGTTTTCGGAGCTTGAAGGAGAGGCACACCTTGGGAGATCGAAGGCCACACTTCGTCCAAGGAGAATCAAGGAATACAGTAGAAGACGTGGATTTGAATCGCTTGCGCCGTAGCGATTAAGGTTAATATTCTGTTCGAACTTTTAACTAGTATCATAAAACGCAGGACCAAGGTCCGATTGTTCCTACACCAAGTACTTCCATTATCCCATGTGCTCAATTAAAGAAGCCAACTAGCACCTTCCTTTTGAATTCTCAGCACTTAAAAAGCTCTAGAAGTTGCACGCAAATCGAGATAACGGTAATAAATCCGTTACACTTAAATAATGTGATTTTTCGAACGTGCGAAATAAATTCCAGAAAAATTATTATAAATCTTAGAATATTGGAAAATGGCACTCTGGAAATTTTGGTGATTTTTGGTCAACCCTAGCTTGGTCAAACGTTCAGTCGAAGTTCGGACACACAGCTAGAAAACACAGAAAAATCAAAGTTCTCGAAAAATTCCGAAACTTTTACCATGCATTAAGAATAATATATAACTGGCTAATCTTAAGTTTCAAGTCAATTTGGCAACTGGAAGTATTTTATTTGGATTTAAAACGATTAAATCAGCCTTTCGGGTTTCGAATAAAATATCCGAAGAGGGATTTAGGTCAAACTTAAAACTTGAATAAATACTTAAAATATATTCCCATAAAGATAAAATATTTTGGCGGGTTGGGAACTATTTTAAAGTATTTAAACTGATTTTCTAAGATTTAAACTAGTTTACGAAAAACTGAAACAATTCGTCTTTTAAATACTCGAGAAGACCTTTTGACGAATATCTTGATACCAAAATACTTAGAAATAAAGTGTTCATGATAAATCATGATTTTGATACGTTGAAAAACCTTTCTAAGTATTGTGAATATTTTTCTCCGAAAAATAAAGAATTTGAGAGACCGGGAGAAAATATTCCAAAGGTATATTTAAAAATGATATTAATATTTTTGAAAACCAATATTAATATGGAGAAGATAAATCGTTTATTTAGAAATTAAACCATTGAAGATTAAAGGATTTATGATTTTAAAAGATTTAAAATAATTTATTCCGAAAGTAGATAAAACATTTAAATATGGAATAAATTACTTTAAATGAAATTTTTGTTTTTAATGTCACATGAGTGGTCTAAAGAATATCACATAAGGATAATCCTTTTTCGAGCTTCATGTATTTTAATGTTGCAATAGGAAGATGAAGGACATCATATTTTACGATTCATCAACACGCATATTGCAAAACAGAAATATTCCTTTAAAAATAAATATATTTTTAGTACGAATGAATAAACAGGTATTTTTAAAATGAATTGCCAAAAATAACTCTTAACTTTTGATTAATCAATTAAATCAATGACCTATTGGGAGGATTACTAAGTGAATTTAAATTTAATGTTTATCACAAATACCAAAACAAATATAAATAAATTTATATCGAAGATATCCTTTCAATCTTCCCCTTTTTGGTACTTGTCAAATAAACATAAAATTTAAATTTTAAAAGTGTGTGCTTCCCCTACGTGTATGCATGAATAAAACAATTCTATCTTACACAAATAGGAGCAAGTAATCCTACAAAGTATTTAGGACAATTCCTGCAAAGACATTGATTAGTACTCATTATAAATAGATCGTTATTTTTGGAAGTATCAAAATTTTAAATTTTGAACGTCCACCATATCTTCTTTTCCTTAAACATATCTTAAAAATGTTGACGTTTTCTCTTCCCCTTTTATTTGATAAGAGTACCAAAAACATATCTTCTTCCTTTAAAAAATCCGTCCCTTTAACATAAATCTCAAACAAATATTTTCGTTTGAATCGAAAATAAAGTTATTGTTAGGTCCAATCAGACGTAGAAGGGGGGGGGGTTGAATACGTCTATACCAATTTCTTCGATTTAATTTAATTGCGGATAATTCTGTTTCAGTCCATGTTAAATCAATCGTAAATAACTAACTCCAGCAAGTCGGGGAATATTCTTTGTATTAGAAATAATCCTCGGGTGCTACAAATTCCAACACAAGTGTCGGCTGCAGAGACTACAATCACTCTAATACAAACTCTCGATAAAAACGATATTCTAATTTGACTCTCGAGAATGTGTATAGTGTGTGCACTTACAAAGTGTGTAGTTGTTTTCAAATGAAAACATCAACCTCTATTTATAAGCTTTCCAACAACTAACCATGGTTAACGAGTTCGTCCTGGAAGACTTGAGTTCGTTCGTGTTAGGTCCAGATACGATTGTAGAAGGGGGGGGGGGTTGAATACAATTGATACAAAATAATCGCGGAAGTGAATCTGATTGAATATAACTTGCTAATCAGATTTAGGATTAATTAATATAACAATGTTTGAAGTCGTTATATAATTAAAATGGTTCAGTTTTAATGTCCACTAAAGTTCGTAGAATAAATTCGACAGGGTATATTCTAGATTTTGTGATTAAAACAACCGGGTTATCAAAGCACAGAAAACTGTGGATATAACGATCAAGCAAGTTACGAACAACTTGAAAGCTTTACAAATGCTTTGATTTACAAAGTGATGAACACTTAGAAATGAAGAATGAATGCCATATTTATAGGCAAAGCATTGTACATGCAAGACAAACACAAGACAAGACAAATACTAAGAGGGTATGACAATCTAGGCTTGGGCAAGACAAATCAAGGCAAGGAAAGACAATCACAGATTGTCTACCAAGCTTTAATCAAGTCAGAAAGACAATCAGAAGGGAAGGTATGACAATCTATTTGTCAGAAAGACAAACACTACAAACGGCAAGACAATTGGAGATTGTCTTGCACACCTTCTTGCATTCGGCAAGACAAGACAACAGAATTGTCTTGCAGAAAGTGAGACTCTCGGCAAGACAAGACAACAGGATTGTCTTGCCGCCACTCAAGTCCTTCGGCAAGACAATTCAGTTGAATTGTCTTGCACACCATTGAAACACTCGGCAAGACAAGACAACTGGATTGTCTTGCACACTGATTTCATTCCAAGTGGGCAGTTCGGAAAGACAATCACAGATTGTCTTGCTGGGTGATTTTGGTGATAAAAAGAAGTAATAATGTAGTAAATATAAAATAGAAAATTATTCACTTAATTAAGTTAATCATATAAATTCATAAATTAAATTAATTCGAGAGTGAATTAATTTAATAAATAAATTACATAATTAATATAACTATTTGAGAAGTGAAATAATAGTCTATTAAATATTTAATCACCCAATCTTCAGTAGAACTGCTTCCTGTCTTCTTTAAACTTTTAATAACTTCTTCTTGATTTGTCGAACGAACGAACTACCACTTCTGCTTGACTTCAAATATTTAATTTGAATAACTAATACACAGATGTACTGTCTGGTTCATATGTATCTAGTTAAATCAAATATTCTTCGTCATATAAACAATAAGAATTTGGTTAGTTCGTCGAGTCTTCGTCTTGTACGTACATCTTCATTAAATGGAATCTTCTGATAAAATAAAGTATAGAAACTTTATGTCTTCTGAACTCCTGGATGTGCCACAAAAGATTATTTGTGCACTGAGGCTTGAACATATTAATGAACTTCTTTCAGTGGCGTGCAGCAGCATCCTGGAACTTATCTGACATATGATTTCCATAAATCATTTGACGTTCTTCGTACTGATTCCGATGACTTGCTATTCACTGAGCTTTCTGATCTGAGTTGAGTTGTACCTCTTTAAATACAAATAGGCTGAACATATGCCTTTCAATCTCCCCCTATTTTTTTGTTAACATAACATGCAAATTTCCTAGAGGATAACTCAACTAACAGATAAGACAAAGATTTAAACAATGGAATGTAAATAGCAAAAATTTATGGCTTGCATTAAACATTAAACCATGATCATTAATAGATTACAAAAGGATGTTCCTTGAACATATCTAACAAATATCCTAATCAATCTATTTCACTCAGAACGAGTGACTTCTCCTTCTTCTAAATCTGACACATGAATGATTGGAGTAGAAGGCTCATTCTGAGTTGGCTCTTCAGCTGGAGTGGATTCTCCACGCTTCTTTCTTTCACGAGCCAGAGCTAGCTGGTGAAGTACCTCCAGTTCCACAGGGTCTTCACGGAAGTCAGATGGCTGAGATTTTGTTACACTCTTCATCCTCCGAAAGTATTGAGAAATATTTCTTCGAGTGCAGTAGGATGAGATTACATCATCAGCATCAGACTTGGCTTTAGAAGCGAAGCCCTTGGTCCTTAGTAAGGTGGATGCTAGAGCCAGACGTTTGGCAGGGTACTTTGGCAAAGCCTCTTCATTTAGATAGACAGTGCAGAGGATTTCCAAGTGAACGAACTTGACACAGTATGGGTTCTTAACAACCTGAGGACTGTTGAAAACAGCACAATCCAACAGTTTGTCACGAAGAAGTTCATTCAAGTTGGAGCAACGCTTGACTTTGTTGCGAAGTACCCAGAGCTCAGATACAGAGAATGATTTGAGAAATTCGACAGATAGTCTGAATGAACCATTCCTCTGTGTGTAGACAATCAGCTCCCATTCTTCTAGCAGTCCCCTAACAGCAACAGTTACATATTCCAGTTCTAAGGCAAAGGCATGCATAAAAACATCCTCATCAGGGTTCACCTCTCGAAGATCATAGATCAGAGATAAGAACTTCCTATCATCGAAAGTTTCCCTTTGAGGACCATTGAATATTCTTCTAGCAATGTCCCAGCCTTTTCCTTCTTTTCTTTTAATCTCAAGATTCTTCTGCTTGATCGCAGCATCATAGATTTTCTGCTTTTCAATCTTGATTTGTTCCTCTGTGATCAACTTGTCTTCCAGAAGTTTCTGATAATCACGAAGCTTACGCTTCCTGGCTTCATTTTCTGCTTTGAACTTCCTGACATTCTCCTCGTGTTCAGGATCAACAGGTTCTTCCTGAAACAAATAGCTTTCATCAAATTTACCTTCTTCTTCAGCCTGACGATAGGTAGCATCGAATACATCATCATCATCCATGTCTTTAGGATAATCATCATAATTGTCAGTTTTGAAGACATTTTCAGATTGATGTAATGGTTCTTTGCCTTTAGACCTTTTATAGCTTTTATCAGCTTCAGAAGATTCTTTGCCACTTGCTCTTTCTCCACCCTTGTCACTCCTGTCAGCATCACCCTTATCACTCCTATCATCATCAGCATCAGCATTGCTGTGATCATCTTTGTCATCCTTATCTTCCTTATCCTTCTCCCCCTTAGTTGAGGGATCCTCTGGAGTAGACTGAGCTGTTGACGGATTAAGCTTTAAGTGATGAATAACTTGAGCCAGAGATTGCTCCAAGTTTCCAAGCTTTGTCAGACAGAGCTCCTGAGATTGATCAAACTTGTCCATCCTAGAGTGAATACCCTTGACATGAGCATCTAATTCCTGTTTGAGAGAAGAAAATGAAGGATCAACAACCTTTTCCTGTATAGTCACCAACTCTCCACTTCTGAATCTGGCATTCTCAGCATTCAACCTTGAAATCTCAGCTTTCAGAGCAGCCAATTGTTCCTGTAACAGATCAGTGTTGGTGTGTGCACTCACCTCACGAACACTCAAAGATTTATCACTATCCTCTCGTGCATGTGTTTCGCTCGGTGTTTGCCTGATTTCACTCGTGTTTGTCACACCGTCACCAGTACCTGTATAGACAACCATAGTTCCCTGAGATGGAACTGTAGGTTGTGAAGGAACAAATTGTCCTTCAGATGCCTGTGAAGGCTGATGTACTTGCAGGTTGCCAAGTATAGCTTGATCCAAAAAGAAAGAGTGATCAGAAAGTTTTTCATATGACAATTTTTGAATATTTGTGCTCTCTCTAAGTGAAGAATTAAAAGACAAAGGTTCAACTAGCGTGAGTGCTAGTTGTGTGCTTGACTCTTTACAGGATACCGCGGTCGGACGGCCAATTTCAATAAATGCATTCTGTGGAGAGAATGAATCTAGAGACTGTATATTTACCATGTCAGTGTCCAAATCCTTTTGGGAGGAAATGGATGCGGCTGCAGTTGTCTCCGGTTCTGCCACCCTTTGCATCTTATGAGACAGAGCTGCGGGTTCTCTCAGAATTGCACTCCCACTCCATTTCCGGGCTACCTTTCGAACAACTGGTGTATGAGTAGTGTCGGTTGATGTATTTGACGAAGAATCAGTTGTTGAAACGAAAACGTCAGCTGGGTTATGAACCTGGGTGTTTACAGGTTCAATGCTGGGAGTCTGGAAATCAAATCCAATATCACAATCAAAATCTGCAATATCAATATTAAAGGTATCAGTGAGATTAGAAAGTACCTGAGCTACCTGTAAATCTGTCCTGAAGTCCTGTAGCTCTGGATTGATAGCAGAATCAGCAGGCAGAGGCTGAGAGGTGGATTGTGGTGGAGGAATGGTATGTAGATGTGTAGGTGAAGGTGTTGGTTCAGACTGAGAAGGAATGATGGAGGCTTGTTGGTCTGGGAAGAAGTTGTAATGTGGAGTGGATTGGTTTGGAGATAGTTGAGGAGAGTTGTATGATGATTGGTGAGGTGATTGTTGTGGTGAGTTGTAAGGAGGGTTGTATGGAGAGTATTGTGAGGATTGGCTGGATGATTGATAATCTTGTAGAAGTTGAAGTGGTTGAAAGTGTTGAGGAGGAGATTGTTCCTGAGGTTGTTCTTCTTGAAGTTCAGGTTGAGCTGGTTGTTGTTGATCAGGTTGATATTGTTGTTGTTGTAGAGGCTGAGGAACTTGGACAGGTTGAAAGGGAACATTAAACTGTTCCAACATGTAGGGAGTCACAACAAGAGGCACACTCTCATGCTTCTTTTGATTAGCAAGTCTTGATTGAATCTTGGTGCAAGTTCTTAGAATGGGCACCACTGCAGAATCAACGTACATGGCTCTATCTGCATCATTCATCTTGTCACTTAAGAATAGCATTAAGAATCTTGGAAAGTGACACTCAACCTTGTCATTGTCATGAATGGATCTCTGAGAGACAGAACCCATTTTTCTGATAATCTCCTTTAGTAATATCTTCCCGAAGTTAATTCGACGATTATAAGCCACAGAGAATCCAAAGATTTGAAGCATAGAAGATATGTTGTGAAAATTCTGCCTTGTAGTTGGAGCAAATACCTTTGCCAAGGTATCGAAGAAGACATCCCATTCAGCCTTCAATTTGCTTTTAGACATTCTAGGGAGAAAAATCTGTCCCTGGTAGTGGATGTCTTGGAAGAATTGAGTAATTTCAGCACTGGTTGGTTCCACTTGAAAGTTGTTCCTTGGAAACCCTAGAATCCGGTTCACATCATCGACAGTTATAACAATTCTTCGTCCATTTGGCAGATCACCAATCAACTTATAATTCTCGAGAGTTGTAGAGTTGACGGCATTGGAGTAGAAGTCGAAGAGTGGTTGTACTTGTATGGGAATATCAGTAGTTAGTGCAGTACTGACGAGGCTTTGTTGAGTCAGGAAACGGATCCACTTCTTGAATCTATCAGAACAATCCTCGAAGTTCAGGTTAGCACAATAGTTGGTCTCAGCAATCTCAAATTCTCCGGCCATTTTTTTTTAGTAATTAAAAATTGAATTAAGCGAGAAATTTTCAAATAAAATATTAATTCTCAATTATCTCGCAAAGTTCAATTAATAATTAAAATTTAATTAATTAATTAGTAATTCGAAATATTGGAATAATATCGAATTAAAAGTTAATTAACTTAAATGGTACTTAGTCAGATAATCGAACTCAGCCAAACGTGTCCTTAAGTTCAAAAGCCACAAACACACTTAAGCAGCCAAACAGCCCCTTAAATCCAATTATCCCCAAACTGAACTAAGAACCCTAATTCCAAGTGAATCAAAACCGAGTTCCAGGAGATAAACAAGAGCAGCGTATGTATTACTTCACTACACAAAGTCGATCGCCCAACACAAAATCAGACGAAATCAGTTCGACTTGAAAATCAAGTAACCAGCAAGCGTGAAAGCTTGAAAATCAAGAATCCCAGCAAGTTTTTGGTCGAAACTTGGAAACCCAGTACAAATCGATGCAAGTATATGTATATAAACGTGTATATAACAATGGAGAAGATGAAGTCGTGAGAAAGACAATATGAATTGTCTTGCTCGATTGTCTTAAGAATTGTATATATAAGTGACACAATAAGACAAAGAAAAGTATGATCTCGGTAAGACAATTCAAAATTGTCTTGCCGAGATCAAGGATAGTAAGACAAACGGGAGGGGAGTCTCGGTAAGACAATGTGAATTGTCTTGCCGAGAGATGATATAACGCCGTGCAACGAGTAGTCAGTAAGACAATTTCATTGTCTTACTGGACTGAGCGAAAATAAACTGAGAAAGACAATCTATTGTCTTACCGAGTTTGAGCAAATGAAAACGGTTCAGCAAGACAATTTCATTGTCTTGCCGAGCCAGAAAGAAGACAACTACAATGTCTGAAAGAAATAAAGTATTTATAATATGATTTTTGATTAATTAAAAGATAAAACTTTTTGCAATTAAAATCAAAAATCTATAATAAAAACAATACTATAAATTACACAAATATTTTGTAAATTTCAACTTTAATTAAGTATAAATACTTATGACTTTAACTTTAATTCAAAAAGATGAATTAACTTAAAATCAAATATTTATGCTTAATTAATTTTGAAAAATACAAAATAATTACAAGTAATTATCAAAATGCTTAGAGAATATTACAGGGGAGTGTATGAGCACTTAGAAAAATACTGACTAATATACAAGCATGCATAATTACTCAGAATATTATCAGATAATATACAGAAAATCATATAAAATCTAATAATATAGATATAATTACACAGAAAATTCACAAAATGTATACAAACACATATAATACATATGACAAATATATACAAGAGAACTATGTCATATTTAACATCCCTAACTCACAAACCAGCTTAGAGAAAGTGGATTCATCCAGTGGTTTCGCGAAGATGTCAGCAATTTGCTCAGTCGTGGGTACAAAATGTAACACCACTGTACCATTCATGACATGTTCTCGTATGAAATGATACCTGATATCAATGTGCTTGGTTCTTGAATGTTGAACCGGATTGTTGGAAATGGCTATGGCACTTGTATTATCACAAAATATAGGAATTTTGTTTACTACAACACCATAATCATTCAGTTGATTCTTGATCCACAAGATCTGAGCACAGCAGCTTCCAGCAGCTATATACTCAGCTTCAGCAGTAGAAGTAGACACGGAGTGCTGCTTCTTGCTATACCAGGAAACCAACCGACGTCCTAGAAATTGACAGCTTCCAGACGTACTCTTCCTATCAATCCTGCATCCTGCATAATCAGAATCTGTATAGCCGGTTAAGTCAAAACCAGTATTCTTAGGGTACCAAATACCTAAACCAGGTGTACCCTTAAGATATCTAAAGATTCTTTTGACGGCTATAAGATGTGATTCTTTAGGATCAGCTTGGAACCTAGCACACAAACATGTTGCAAACATGATATCTGGTCTACTTGCAGTAAGATAAAGTAAAGAGCCAATCATACCTCGATAGCTTGTGATATCAACTTTCTTACCAGATTTATCCTGGTCAAGCTTTGTGGCAGTGGCCATGGGTGTCTTTGCCGGTGAAGAGTCTTCCAGATTGAACTTTCGAAGAAGATCTCTGACATACTTGGATTGGCAAATGAATATTCCATCTTCCTTTTGGCTTACTTGAAGACCAAGGAAGTAGGACAGCTCACCCATCATGCTCATCTCATAGTTACTCTGCATCAACTTAGCAAATCTCTTGCACAAGTTATCGTTAGTAGAACCAAATATAATATCATCAACATATATTTGAACAAATATCATATCCTTATCATGCAATTTGTAAAAGAGAGTTTTGTCTATGACACCTCTAGTAAAATTGTTTTCTATTAAAAACTCAGAGAGAGTGTCATACCATGTCCTTGGTGACTGCTTGAGTCCATAGACTGCTTTGAATAGAAAGTATACAAAATCAGCAAACTCTGGATTTTCAAAGCCAGGGGGCTGTTCCAGATATACTTCTTCTTCCAGCTTTCCATTCAGAAATGCACTTTTCACATCCATTTGATAAACCTTGAAGTTGGAGTGTGCAGCAAATGCAAGAAATATTCTGATGGCTTCAAGACGAGCAACTGGAGCATAGGTTTCATCGTAATCAATTCCTTCTTCTTGTGAATAACCTTTTGCAACCAGTCTGGCTTTGTTTCTTACAACAATGCCATCACCATCTAACTTGTTACGGAAGACCCATCTAGCTCCAATGGTAGATTTTCCTTTTGGTCTTGGAACCAGGGCCCAGACTTCTTGTCTCTCAAATTGATTGAGTTCTTCTTGCATGGCAAGAACCCAATCAGGATCAGCAAGTGCTTCATCTATTTTCTTTGGTTCTAATTGTGATAGAAAACCAGAGAATAGACATTCATTTGTCGTAGCACTTCTAGTCCTTACACCAACATCAGGATCACCAATAATTAAATCAAAGGGATGATCTCTGCTCCAAATCCTTTCCCTTGGAAGATGTGTCCTTGATGATTCAGCAGTATTATCATTGAGCTGAAATGTGTGACTAGTTGATCCATCTGCTCCCCCTGAGTTGTTGCCAGGTTGACTTGATGATCCACCACTGGCACTAGTGGAATCTCCAGTGTTTCCACCATTTCCTCCACCATTGCCTGGATCATTACCATCATTGTTGTCATCTCCTGTTGCAACCTCAGGTGAAATATCATCATCTGAATCAGAATCTGGATAGTTGTCAAACTTCAGAGATTCAGATGGATCAGTAGATTGTAAACTTGGGAGTTTAGTGTCATCAAATGTAACATTGACACTAACTTTCATTGACAGAGTATCAATTACAAAAACTCTATAAGCACTTATTGTATAACCAACAAAAATTGCTCCAGATGCCTTTGGCTCAAACTTGTTCAAGTTCTCTTCACCATCCTTGAGAACAAAGCACTTGGCTCCAAAAACATGAAGATGTTTGACATATGGTTTCTTGTCTTTATACAAATGAAATGGAGTTTTCATATGATCCTTGTTGATCAAAGTTCTATTCTGGGTATAGCAGGCAGTAGACACAGCTTCAGCCCAAAAGTACAGAGGAAGCTTTGCTTCAGCAATCATAGTCCTTGCAGCTTCGATCAGTGTACGATTCTTTCTTTCGACGACTCCATTCTGCTGAGGAGTCCTCGGTGCTGAATACTGCCTTCTAATTCCCTTCTCAGAGTAAAAGTTGATTAGAGTTTTATTCTTGAATTCCGTGCCATTATCTGACCTTACAGCTTTCACTGGCACACCCTTTTCTAATTCAACTGACTTTATATGATCAATCACTGTCATCGGGGTTTCATCCTTAGAAGCTAGGAAGTAAACCCAGGTAAATTTCGAGAAGTCATCCACAATGACTAAGGCATATCTTCCTCCATCAATTGATGCAACATTCACAGGACCAAACAAATCCATATGCAGTAAGTGAAGTGGATTTGTAATGGTATTGATGGTCTTGCCTTTGTGAGATGCTCTCTTCGCTTTTCCTTTCTGACAAGCTTCACAAAGATCATCAGATGAGAATTCCAGGGAAGGCAAACCTCTCACTAGATCTCTCTTGACTGGAGAGTTCATTGTTTTGAAGTTGAGGTGTGAGAGTTTCTTATGCCATAACCAACTATCTTCAGCAGACGCTTTGGCGTAGAAACAGTGAACTTCGTTTCCAGGTCCTGAAGACAAATCAGCTACGAATATATTGCCTTTCCTTATGCCACATAGTGAAGGACGTTTATCCTTGATATGTTTAATGATGCATATCTCCTTTTCAAAATGAACATAATATTCCTTGTCACAAAACTGACTAACACTCAGGAGATTATGTTGAAGTCCTTCCACTATAGCAATTTCTTCTATGATGATCTTTCCAATTTTGTACTTGCCATATCCCACAGTACGACCTTTGCTATTATCAGCAAAGCTCACTGTTGGGCCAGCTCCTTCTCTTATGTCTTCCAGCAGGGATCTATTGCCAGTCATGTGCATTGACGCTCCACTGTCAAGCACCCAGGTAACACGAACAATTCCACTGGCACCCTGCAAAAGACAACTTGATTAAACACTCTTTGGGACCCACACTTGATTGGGTCCAGCAAACTTAAAGAACTGATTTCTATCAGGTGTAACAACAGAGCCTCTTGGACTGATACTTGGTTCAGACTTGACTGAACTTACTTCCTTAACAACAGCCTTATAAACCTTAGTTTTAGGCTTTGGAACATAAGTCTCCTTCCTAACACGAGTAGGACTAGCAGTCTTTGATCTAGCATGCTTGTTGTTTGTGTGTTTTCTAGGTGATGTGTTTTCATTTTTAGCATGCAAATTTTTAAAATAAGCAGACATCAAATTGAAAGCACAAGTCATACAATTATCAACACTACAAGATTTATGACATGCATCAAAAGCAGGAACAACAGAAGTATCAGTCATAGTAGTAGGAACATCAATAGATTCTACTCTAACCTTGTTATCAGATTTAAAGTTCTCAGTAGAATGACATCTATTGTTCTTGTTCTTACTATTCACAAAATTATTGGGCTTGTTGAATTTAGTTCTCTCAGAGTTGACACCTAAACCAGCTTTAGGCAACCTAACATTGCCTTTCACTTTGATTGGTTTTAGTGAAGTCAGGATCTCATCTCTCTTCTCATTACTCTTTTTCAATTTAAGGTCTTCCTGTTTGAGTTCATATCTAATGACAACAGGAGTTTCTAAAAGAGGTTCAGCTTCTGAGGTTTTAAACAAAGGTTTAAGGGAATCTTTCAAAACAAAAGGAATCCCTCTCTCCTCAGCACTTTTCTTAAAAGGAGTAATGTTACTAGCCTTACCTACAGATTTGTTATAGTCAAAACCTATTCCAACAGTTCTCTTGATCTCTTGTTTATCATTAAGTTCTTTGACTATCATGGAGGCATCCTTAAAGGCTTTACATTTCACTTTCTCTTCGTCTAGCTGAAGTCTTAAAGCAATCTCACCTTTCTCTAGAACTTTGACTTTAGCACATTGTAATCCTAAATCCATAGTCAATTGTTCTATTTTAGGTTTTAATACTTTCATCTCATTCATCTTATAAGCATGAATTTCTAAGACTAAAGTATCAATTTTAAGATTAGCAGCTTTCATCTTTTTAATAGCATCATCTCTTTCAAGTCCTAATTGCATAAACAGTTTAGGGCATGTAGGATCTCCCTGAAAGCTTCCAGCAGGAGGAGGTGAGGATGATCCAGTATTAGCCATGAAAGCAACATTCCCTAGCTGCTCCTCTTCATCACTATCTGTATCATCCCAGCTTTTGCCTTCTGCCAAATAAGACTTGCTCTTGAAGTTTTGACTTCCAGAAGTACCATGATGCTTTCTTACTAAGGCATCATACTTCTGCTTCAGCTCATCATACGAATCCTTCTTCTTTCCTTGAACCTTGGGCTGCTTGCACTCAGTTGCAAAGTGTCCAGGTTCACCACAGTTGAAACATTTAAATTTACTTCTGTCCACCATCCCAGTCTTGTATCCTCCTTTGCTTGTTGAAGATGAATAGCCTCCCTTCTGAAACTTACTAACAATAGGTTTGTATTTATAGGAAGGGTTCTTCCGGAATCTCATGTTTCCAAACTTCTTGGCAAACAGTGATAGAGATTGATCTTCTAACTGTTCAAACTCTTCCATTGTATAGAACTCTTCGTCACCACTGGAAGAAGCAGTCTGACCCATCTCAGGTACAACAAATTCCTGAGTAGTCTTAGAAGGAACAACAACATCCTTCTTTTCTTCCGGTGCAGGTGACTCAACAACTAGAGCTCTCGAATGGTTCTGTGTTTTACCCCAGCCATATCTCTGTTTACTCTGAACTTGCTCCAGTTCATAAGTTTTCAAAACTCCGTAGAGTCTTTCCAGAGAAATCTCATTCAGATCTCTGCTTTCCCTGATGGCAGTGATTCTGTGTTCCAGATGTTCAGGAAGTGTTAAGAGAAACTTCATGTTGACCTCTTTCTTGTCATAGAATTTCCCATTCAGATTTAAATTATTTATCAAATTATTAAGTCTGATAAACACTTCTGAAATCCCTTCTCCGGGATTGGAACCAAACTGTTCATACTGTGCCATCAGTATCTCTTTATTGTTTTCCCTAACTTCCTCTGAGCCTTCATTGATAATCTCTAATGTATCCCAGATTTGCTTGACGTTCGTACAATTTACAACAGCATTGTACATCACTGGATTTAGAGATTCGACCAAGATTAGTTGAAGAGCGTCATCTAAGTTCATCTGTTCACTCTCTTCATCTGTGTACTCAGAAAGTTCTTTCGGAATGACCTGATGAGGTATTAACACACCATCCTCTTCGTGTGCTAATATGACATTCATCGGAGTAGTAACACCTTTGTCCAAAATCCCGATGTATTTTCTGTTCGCTGTTCGGAGGAATAGGAACATGTGCCTTTTCCATAGGCCAAGTGTACCTGGCTGAATGGTGGGATTTTAATGCTACTGATCTTTTGCGTACTCATTTTTTTAAGAATTTAAAGTGAATAGTGTTTGGAGAGATTTGGATTTTTGAAAGAAAAATATTTTTAATCAAAATTAATTTTTGGAATAAAATTAATTCGAATAAAAAATATTTGGACGTTACAGAGTTTGTATAGGATCTGATACGGTAAAATGGTATCAACCGCTTTGATACCAATTGTTAGGTCCAGATACGATTGTAGAAGGGGGGGGTTGAATACAATCGATACAAAATAATCGCGGAAGTGAATCTGATTGAATATAACTTGCTAATCAGATTTAGGATTAATTAATATAACAATGTTTGAAGTCGTTATATAATTAAAATGGTTCAGTTTTAATGTCCACTAAAGTTCGTAGAATAAATTCGACAGGGTATATTCTAGATTTAGTGATTAAAACAACCGGGTTATCAAAGCACAGAAAACTGTGGATATAACGATCAAGCAAGTTACGAACAACTTGAAAGCTTTACAAATGCTTTGATTTACAAAGTGATGAACACTTAGAAATGAAGAATGAATGCCATATTTATAGGCAAAGCATTGTACATGCAAGACAAACACAAGACAAGACAAATACTAAGAGGGTATGACAATCTAGGCTTGGGCAAGACAAATCAAGGCAAGGAAAGACAATCACAGATTGTCTACCAAGCTTTAATCAAGTCAGAAAGACAATCAGAAGGGAAGGTATGACAATCTCTTTGTCAGAAAGACAAACACTACATACGGCAAGACAAATTGTCTTGCACACCTTCTTGCATTCGGCAAGACAAGACAACAGAATTGTCTTGCAGAAAGTGAGACTCTCGGCAAGACAAGACAACAGGATTGTCTTGCTGCCACACAAGTCCTTCGGCAAGACAATTCAGTTGAATTGTCTTGCACACCATTGAAACACTCGGCAAGACAAGACAACTGGATTGTCTTGCACACTGATTTCATTCCAAGTGGGCAGTTCGGCAAGACAATCACAGATTGTCTTGCTGGGTGATTTTGGTGATAAAAAGAAGTAATAATGTAGTAAATATAAAATAGAAAATTATTCACTTAATTAAGTTAATCATATAAATTCATAAATTAAATTAATTCGAGAGTGAATTAATTTAATAAATAAATTACATAATTAATATAACTATTTGAGAAGTGAAATAATAGTCTATTAAATATTTAATCACCCAATCTTCAGTAGAACTGCTTCCTGTCTTCTTTAAACTTTTAATAACTTCTTCTTGATTTGTCGAACGAACGAACTACCACTTCTGCTTGACTTCAAATATTTAATTTGAATAACTGATACACAGATGTACTGTCTGGTTCATCTGTATCTAGTTAAATCAAATATTCTTCGTCATATAAACAATAAGAATTTGGTTAGTTCGTCGAGTCTTCGTCTTGTACGTACATCTTCATTAAATGGAATCTTCTGATAAAATAAAGTATAGAAACTTTATGTCTTCTGAACTCCTGGATGTGCCACAAAAGATTATTTGTGCACTGAGGCTTGAACATATTAATGAACTTCTTTCAGTGGCGTGCAGCAGCATCCTGGAACTTATCTGACATATGATTTCCATAAATCATTTGACGTTCTTCGTACTGATTCCGATGACTTGCTATTTACTGAGCTTTCTGATCTGAGTTGAGTTGTACCTCTTTAAATACAAATAGGCTGAACATATGCCTTTCAGTTCGGGACGGATTCGATTTATAAAAATAAATCTAACTCCATAATGTAAAAGTTGCGCCTGGAGTATACAGTGTGTATATACATATCAAAGTTGCGCTTGATATATATATATATATACACATATATATTCAAAAGTTGCGCCTCCTTTACACTCCACTCTATTGCCTTAGATTAAATTCCAAGTACTGGATCAATCTTTGACTGAGGGTCAAAGGTTGCGCTTGGCAAGTCAAACATGGCGCTTAGCCTTGGTCAATAGATGCGCCATGCATCACAGAGTGTATGCCTTAGAAATATTCTAAGTTAGATGAGCACTGTGACACAGTTAACGACTTGGAGTCGCAACCTTTGACTAAGTCAAAGTTTGCGCTCCAAGTTCTGCCTTCATGGATGCCCAGTAATCGACTTAGAAATAAACGAAGTCCAAACTTGCGCCTTGGTGCTCCAACCCCCCTGTTGTCTCTCATTTGACTGAGACAGAGAAGACTTTGACTTCTCCTTGGTCAAAGGTTGCGCCAAGTAGAAGTTGTATCATGGTACCAGTGTATATATGTACTTAGACACTTCCTTGGACGCTTATTCTTTCATCAACAATTAAATATATACATATATACAATTAATTGTGTTTAATTAATTACTTGAATTATTTTATATTCAAGTAATTCATAATTAATAAATATTTATATATATACTCATGTTAAAGAGTTCTTTTGGCAATATAAACTAGAGCAGCTCGATTGACTTGATCAATTAATCCGTTGGTTGAATCCACTGAATTCTTTCGTACGTCCTGACGTCCTGTGCACTGGTCTGGTTCACGAACGACTCGAACTGAAATGATTCCTTGAATCCTTTGCTTGATAATATACTTGATCAGTCATTCCGGGTTAGATGTTGCTTCGATAAATTTGATTATAAATAATCAAATTTAATATACTGAAATCTTCTGGTCTTTGACACTTGATCTTCAGGCACTCTTGATAGCAGAACCTGATTGTGCTTTATTCTTCACTGAGGCTTGAACATGTTAAATGAACTTCTTCCAGTGGACGGATGTTCGTCTTAGATATCTTGATTGTCTTTGTCTGTTCGTATCGAATCTCCAACCTGTAGATTCCTGTATTATACTTACGTATTGTTTCCTGTCTTTTGTTGTGTTGAGTTATCGTAATTACATTTACGTTACATTATTTTTTACAATCTCCCCCTATTTGATTGTTAGAGTTCGACAAGCAAATCCTTTAAGAGGATAACTCAACTGACACAATGAAAAAGCATACTAATTTAAACAGGAAATAATACTAAGTACAGTCTGGATTATATCTTACATTT
Source organism: Daucus carota subsp. sativus (assembly GCF_001625215.2). Taxonomy (NCBI): domain Eukaryota; kingdom Viridiplantae; phylum Streptophyta; class Magnoliopsida; order Apiales; family Apiaceae; genus Daucus; species Daucus carota. The sequence continues at coordinate 19,840,182 of NC_030385.2, read as the reverse complement.
TCCAGAAATCAAAAGTAAATACAAGCAGCCATTGTTCCTCTAGCCTGAACTAATCTTTCCTTGCTTTCTTGGCTCTTGCATTAATCAACTTAAGCTCTGCTCTTCTCTTTGCAGCTTCCTCCTCTTTCTTCTGAGTGAGCTTGTTTTCAATCTCTTCAATCCTTGCTGTCATAGTACTCAGTGCCACTTGCTCCAATGTATTCTCAGGTGGTGGTTGCTCCAGATTTTTCTTCATGTTCTCTAAAGTTTGTAGATGGACCATCTTCTTCAGTTTCTTAAAAGTGATATTCAGCTCCATTTCTTCAATTTTCATGATGACTCTTGATGGATGAGCACGAACCCTTGAAGTGTTGTGAACAGTCTCTATAGCTTTCCTTATCTCCAGAAGATCAATCACATCTTTGAGCACACTCTTGTCTTCTTTTACTACTGACCACTTAACAGCAGCAACTGCACGAATAATTCTTTTGGAGGAGAATTTTCCAATCTCTGTAAGTGGTATAGCAGTGGCCTCAGAGTCTTTCTTCTTTTTGAATATAATGGATGTTGGATTGTAAGTGACAACAGGAGCATTTGGATTCTCAGGTACTTCAGGGTTGAGTGGAGGCAAAGGATATGGTGGTTGACGATTGATGGCTGATAAGTCCAAGTCTCTAAGAGCAGCAAAGTTCAGACGATAAGCATATAGCAGTTCAGCAGTTAGTCTTCCCTTGCTTGTCCTTGAGCACTTTTCTCTGACTTGAGCTTCCAGATATTTCAGTATACGAGGATTGTAAGTTGACAATGCTTCATCAGTGAGTCCAATACTCTGAATCATACCATCCTTGAAATACTTGATAACTGAAGGCTTGTCATGAATTTCTAGTCCAATATTAGTGATCCATTCTCCCACCATATCTCTGAAAACTTCATTGTGCTTCTTCCCTGTTGAGATGACCTTATTCCTTACCACAAACAACTCAGTCAGAGAGAGATCTCTGAGAAATTGACTTGACACATGTTTGAGTCCATGGCCTTCCTTCTTTAGCTCAAATGATATGTTGACCATCCATCCTCTTCTTGGAAGAACAGCAACTGACACAGTAGAAATGATATCATTTAACACCTCTAATCATGTAGATCCTTGTAGTTGTTCCTGAAGGAGTCAAAGATATCTTTTACTTCGTCATCATTATTTTCCTGAGTGACCTCTGGGAAATCAAACACAGCCCTGGCAATATCCCATTCATCTCCATCTTTGTGTAAGTTGGCAAGTCTCCTTTCCCTTCGAATCCGTCTTTGATTTTCTAACTTCTCCCTCGCTCTCCTTTGCTCAGCAAAATCCCTTGAGACATCAGCAATATCTTGAGGATTTGCAATTTCAAACTCTTCAGGAGGGAAGATGTCATTGTGATATGCAAGTTCATCAGCAAAGACTTCATTGTCTGGGATTTCTCCTTCTTCTAGATCATCATCATCTGCACCAACCATCCTTATCATCCTGTCATCAACAAACTCAGGGATGTATTCGTCATGACTGTAACTGAATTGACCTCTAAGAGCAGAGTCAATCAATTCTTCAGACACCCCTGAGATCACCCTTTTCCCTCTTGCTTTTTCTGCTGCTCTCTCCCCCTCAGTTGAGTAATCCTCTCTGGAAGGTTGAGATGCCAGCAACTTAGCTTCGAGAGTAGCCAACCTTTGCTCCATAGTAGTTTTAATCTCCACCAACTCCTCCCGTAGAACAAGATTTTCAGCTTCAAGATGTTGAACTTTAAACTTTAGAGCTTCAAATTCTGTCACAGATACAGTTGGAATTGTAGATTCAAGTGTAGGTTGGGCTGTTGGGTTCTCACTTGTTCGTTCTGTAGGTGTTTCTCTCGTTTCACTCAAAGCTAGAACACTCAGTGGGGCAGAGGGTTTCTGTATAGCAAGTTCTGTAGGTGTTTCCCTCTCACTCAAAGAAGTGCCAGCATCCATAGATGTACCTGCAGAAGAAATCTTCTTAGCCTCTTCTAGAGAGGTCACAGAAGGTGCAATGAAGGTTCGTGAGCCTTCGTCCTCAGTTTCCTCGTCAGATGAATCTGAGTCATAAGAAACAAGTTGCCAACTACTCGAAGGTAGTGAGTCCTTAGTTGGATCCTGAGTTGGAATCTCAGGGTGGGTAGACACAGGGCTCGAAGGATGTGATCCTTGAATTGGCGAAGCACCCTGGTTTCCCACAACTGCCTTTGACGGCGAATGACTTTGTGACAAGTCCTCAGTAACTGGCACACTTCCTGATATGAAGGGCTCAGAAACAGATTGCCGTTCACCTTCGAGAGGTGAAGAGTCCCTTAAGGGATCTGGGAATGTTCCTCCCAAGGGGTAGGCAAGGATGGAGAATTTAGCAATTCATCCAAGTTTCCCCCAGAAGCCTGTGAAGGCACTTGATCCGGAATTGGATCAGAAACACCAGTGTCTATCCCTGACATGGACGACAAAGTGTTGGCGACCGTCAATTCTTCAAACGTGTGTGCAACCTCACTGTGCAATGATATATCATGTGGCTGAGGTGGTGAAGAAATAGACATGTCAGCAGTTGTCTCAGGTTCTATTCTCCTTTCCTGACTAGGAGACGGAGCTGCGGTTTCAGAAATATTCTCCTTGTGTGGTGCACTTAAGGCACTTTCTCCCTCTCGCTCAGAAATTTCAATTGGTTGGCCAAGCGGTTGAGAAGTTTCTGCTTCAGAAAATTGTGAAGTGATGCCTTGGTTATGAATTTGTGGGTTTTCAAATTCACTGGCATGTGTGGTAGGTGGTGATAGTTGATTGGAATCCAGTAGATTCTGAACCCAATCAGGTGTACTAAAGGACAAGTTGTCAGAGTCAGAAGGGATACCTGACTGAAGCAGTGGATTTTAGGTGTTGGTGAAAAGCTCATCAACATCCATCATGAGATCATCAGAAGGTGCAGCTACAGTGGTTTGAACAGGACTATCCACTTCATCCTCAGAATCAGTGGAATTATCCTGTAATGAATCCTCTCCTTCAGATTGTGCATTGTTTTCAGAGGAGGTTTCTGCAGCATCTTCCACTATCACCTCTTCTTCAACTGGAGTAGTTTGAGCCTCAGGAATATTGTCTTGAATAAGTGGCTCAGTGACTAGCTCAGCTTGTTCTTCAGGGACCTCTTCAGCAACCTCAGGAGCAACAACATTCTGAACATGAGGTGGAGGCAAGTTCTGGAGATTAAGAAATTCTTGCATTGCCTCAGGAAGCACCACATGTTCATTGTTGGTATAGTTCTGATGACTTTCTAGCATTGAGATTACCCTTGTGGTCATGAAAGAACAGATGACATTGTCTATATTAGGATAGACAGCTCTTTCAGCAGGGGTCAGCATCTGATTCCGCACTATCTGGAAGAATCGAGGGTAGAGAAGTACATTTCTGTTCTTCCTTAGAGAGTCCTGAAAAGCTCCCATGATCAGATGCCCCAGATTGATCCTTGTATTCTGTGCGATTGCAATTCCAATTTCTTGGTTGAAGGTTGTAATGCCATGAAATCCTCCAGTTTCTGGTGCAAATACATGATAAATGGAATTAAAGAAGAAATTCCATTCTCGAGGTAAGTGCTTGACATATAGCTTGGCTGGAAGTTCACCATCTGCTTCCCTCTGACAATGGATAGCATAGAAAAAATTGATCCTTTCAGCTCTGTCAGGTACTGCCTCAAAATCTTCAGTTGGCAAATGGAGTGCATTGTTCAGGGTGTGTTCAGTTTTAATGAGTGTTCGTCCCTGAATGACACACTTGAGTCCAAATACTTGTCCTTCATTTACAACAGAAACAGAAGACAGAAAATCTCGAAGTAGAGACTTGTTAAGCATTACTGATTCAGTTAAAGCAAATCTAGCAAAGGAAAACTCTGACATATATCGAACCCAGCGTCGATAATTTGCTTGCGTAATTAAATTATTATTTTCAACAATCGTGAAATTTGTTTTCGGAATATCAAAATTTGCAGCCATTTTTAATTAAAATTAAAAATGATTATAAATTTCGTTTCACGAATAATTACGAACAAATTTTCACTAATGTCACGAAAATAATTAATTAATAACGGTCCGAAAAATCCTAAATCCAAGAATTTCAGATTTCGATGAAATTATAGTATGTTATACTCCTTGAAATTCTAAGAATAATGGTATCGGTCTCGCAAATTTTCGACACTAAAATCACGTAGAAATTAGTCCTAGAATACGAAAAGCTTCGAAAACCCTCTCCGAAAAAGAGCTATGGATCGATGATATTCTGGTACGGATAGAAAGCTCTTGACACGGGGAATCCAAAACTAGTCTCAGAAATCAAAAAGGACAAGGTTTCAGGTGAGTTTTGTGGATTTGAATATGTTCGAGTTCGTGAGTTTTGGAACAGTGGGGAGAGTTTTTAAATCGTGTGTATATGCGTGTATATGTCTGATGAGTGAAATAAAAAGTGCTAAGTGTGTGAATATATGTATACAGAGGGAGGAGAGGCGCAAGTTTTGAAATTACAAAACTAGCCTCCATAGTATACACTGTAAACATATGTGGCGCAATGATTAAAAAGACGGTTTTGCCCCTCATACACGCACTGTGTATGAGAGGCGCAACTCCGAAACTTAAACGAATTTCTAAGTGAAAGCACAAGGTATACATATACACTTATTCGCTCAGAGGCGCAACCTTTGACTAAAAAGTCAAATGTTGCGCCCATAACAGTATATACAGTATACTTAGAGAGTGAAGATTTTGAGGTTATAAGTATATATATGTTAACCTGGGGCGCAATGTTTGACTAGTCAAATGTTGCGCCTGTTGTATATTAACAGTATATATATATACTTGAGCAAAAACATCGAAAGTTTTCTCTCAAAGGCATATCAATTTTGTCAAACTTATTTTGATTAAAATTAAAATATTCTAACGAATTGATATCACAATTAATATTAAATAAATTTGAACTAAATTGAAATTTAGTTAAGAGATATTTAATAAATTGTGCTGCAACTATTTTAATTAAAATTTAATTAATGGACAACTTAAAATAATTTGAATTGCTTCAAATCCATTAATCAAATATAATTAAAATATGAATCAAATAACACTAATATTCATTAATTGAATATAAGTACTTAAATAATTCAAGAAAATTAATTCTAAATATCTACCACTTATCAATTAATCACATAAAATCATTCAAATCATACAAATCATGGCAAATAATTAAAACTAATTATCAGATAAATATGTAGAAAACTGGATGCTCTTTGTAAATTCACAAGTCTTGAAAATATGATCATTTTAAAACTTGTGAACTTACGAACAAATTGCAGTTATTTCTTGTCTAATTAATTAGACATATTTAACATCCCAAGTTCACCAACCAGTCTAGAGAAAGTGAATTCGTCTAGTGGTTTAGTGAAGATGTCTGCAATCTGTTGGTCAGTAGGTACAAAGTGTAACTCTACTGTTCCATTCATGACATGCTCGCGAAGGAAATGATACCTGATATCAATATGCTTTGTCCTGGTGTGTTGAACAGGATTGTTGGCAATGGCAATGGCACTCGTGTTATCACACAGAATCGGAATTTTATCCAACATGAGTCCATAGTCTTGTAGTTGATTCCTCATCCATAAGATTTGAGCACAGCAACTTCCAGCAGCTATGTATTCAGCTTCCGCTGTAGACGTAGACACGGAGTGTTGCTTCTTGCTATACCATGACACCAACCTTCGTCCAAGAAACTGACAGCTTCCTGAAGTACTTTTCCTATCAATCTTACATCCTGCAAAGTCAGAATCTGTATAGCCAATCAGATCAAAACATGTATCTTTAGGGTACCAAATCCCTAGATTGGGGGTTCCCTTAAGATACCTAAAAATACGCTTAACAGCTATAAGATGAGACTCTTTAGGATCAGCCTGGAATCTAGCACATAAACAAGTTGCGAACATGATATCTGGTCTACTAGCAGTTAAGTACAAGAGAGAGCCAATCATACCTCGATACTTCGTGATGTCAACTGACTTACCAGACTTATCCTGATCAAGTTTGACAGCAGTTGGCATAGGGGTTTTGGCAGGAGATGCTTCTTCCATTCCATATTTCTTTAGAAGATCCTTGATGTATTTAGATTGGCAGATAAAAATACCGTCAGGCTTCTGAATAACTTGAAGTCCTAGGAAGAAGGACAATTCTCCCATCATGCTCATCTCATACCTGCTCTGCATCAGCTTAGCAAATCTCTCGCATAAAAGATCATTAGTAGAACCAAATATAATGTCGTCGACATATACTTGTACAAGAATTATATCATCCTTATGCTTTTTATGGAAAAGAGTTTTATCGATGATACCTCTGGTGAAACCATTTTCAAGTAAGAACTTGGAAAGAGTATCATACCAGGTTCAAGGGGCTTGCTTTAGGCCATAAAGAGCTTTGAAGAGAAAGTATACGAAGTCTTCAAATTCCTTGTCTTCAAACCCAGGGGGTTGTTCAACATAGACTTTCTCTTCCAGATCACCATTCAGGAATACACTTTTCACATCCATCTGATATACTTTGAAGTTGGAGTGTGCAGCAAATGCTAAGAACATTTTGATTGCTTCAAGCCTAGCAACTGGAGCATAGGTTTCATCATAATCAATTCCTTCTTCTTGTGAATAACCCTTTGCAACCAGTCTTACCTTATTCCTCGTAACAATACCATCTTCATCCAGTTTATTTCTAAAAACCAATCTAGTGCCAACTATAGATTTTCCTTTAGGTCTTGGCACCAGCTTCCAAACTTTCTGCCTTTCGAATTGATTGAGTTCTTCCTGCATTGCAGATACCCAATCTGGATCACTTAGAGCCTCTTCAACTTTCTTTGGTTCTGTCTGAGACAAGAAACCAGCAATGTTGCATTCATTCTGAGTTGCTCTTCTAGTCTGCACTCCTGTGTCTGGATCACCAATGATTTGTTCAACAGGATGGGCTCTACTCCATACCCTTTGTCTTGGCAAATTCAATCTTGATGATTCACCATAATCATAGTTGTGTTGAGTGTGATGACTAGTAGATCCACTTGACTTGCTCCCCCTGAGCTGATGCTAATTCTTTTTGATGATCCTCCACTTTGACCACTGTGATCATGATGATCATTTGTATTGTTGCCAATACTTCCTCCAGATGGTTCAAGATCAGCATTTCCTTCATTTGCATTAGGTTCCCTAGTATCAGCTTCAGGTTCATCTTCTCCTATATAGATGTCTTCTAAATTCTCAAACTCCAGAGAATCAGATTCATTTTCCTTTTGGAGACTTGGGAGCTTGGTATCATCAAATCTTACATTGATGCTTTCAATCAGCTTATCGTCATTGATCGGATAAACCCTGTAGGCTTTAGACTCTAAAGAATAACCCAGAAAGATGCCTTCTTCAGCTTTGCCATCAAACTTTTCCAGATGCTCTTCTTTTAACACAAAGCATTTTGCACCAAACACATGAAAGTAACTGAGTGATGGTTTTCTGTTGGCCATTACTTCATAAGGAGTCTTATCCAAATCCCTGTTAATCAGGGTACGATTTTGAGTGTAGCAAGCAGTACTCACAGCTTCAGCCCAGAAATAGATTGGAAGTCTTGATTGACTAATCATTGTCCTTGCTGCTTCAATCAAGGTTCTGTTCTTCCTTTCTACGACACCATTTTGTTGTGGAGTCCTTGGAGCTGAATACTGACGAGAGATGCCCTTATCAGTACAGAAGTCATTAAGAACAGCATTGCGAAATTCTGTTCCATTATCTGATCTGATTGCCCTTACTGGCAGATTTGCTTCCTTTTCAATCTTCTTAATATGATCAATGTTGACGAGTGCTGCTTCATCCTTTGAATGTAAGAATAATACCCATGTGTATTTTGAGTAGTCATCGAAGATCACAAGAGCATATCTTTTCCTTGATATAGAAGGAATGTTGACTGGTCCAAACAGATCCATATGAATCAGTTGAAGAGGTGAACCAATGTCAGTCATGCCTTTGCTCCTGTGTGATGCTTTCTTTGACTTCTTTTTTTCACATGCATCACAGAGTCCTTCTTGACAGAATTCTTTCTGTGGCAGTGCTCTCACAAGTTCTCTTTTGACTAAAGAGTTCATAGTCTTAAGGTTCAAGTGTGAGAGCTTCCGATGCCATAACCAACTATCATCAGCAGAGGCCTTGCTGTAGAAACACTTGACCTCCCCCTTACTTGCTGAATCTATGTCGGCTATAAACAAACTTGATTTTCTTACACCACGGAGTGTAAGATCCTTGTTCTTCCGGTTCTGGATTAAGCAAACTTCCTTCTGAAAGATTACGTCATATCCTTTGTCACAGAACTGACTGATACTCAGTAAGTTGTGCTTGAGTCCTTCTACCAGAGAGATGTCTTCAATGATGACATTTTCAACTTTCAGCTTACCACAACCCGTTGTAAAACCTTTGCTGTCATCTCCAAAGATTACAATTGGGCCGGTTCTCATCACCACATCTGTGAGCAGGGACTTTTCTCCAGACATGTGTCTTGAACAACCACTATCAAGAACCCACACAACATTACTTTTCTTTCATGTGCCCTGCATTCACAAATGGATTAAACTTTCTTTGGTACCCAGACGTTCTTGGGTCCAGGTGGTTTAGTAGAAACAGGAGTGTCAACAGAATCTGTTTTAACATGTGCTTGTTCAGGGGTGACTAGACTCTTCTCCTTTTTAGTCTTAGCAGAAGTGCTTTTAGACTTGGAGTTTGGAGTTTCCTTCTTCTTAGAAGGACTAGCAGTCTTTGCCCTAGGGGCAACAGAAGGTGCAGGCATATTCATATTCATGGTAGATGGTGCAGAAAAAGATGCATTTAACATGGTAAAACATGCAGACATCATATTCATAGCACATTGCATGCAACCTACTCTACCACATGGCAAATGAACAGCATTCATGTTAACAGTATTGGGCATGCTAGTAACAGAATTATCTACTTTAATCACTTTACATGCATGAGTAAGATGATTAGTAGAATTGCAATTATTATAAACCTTTCTAGCATTAGAATTCCTAGAGTTGTTGTTCTTAGGATCTAGCTTGCCATTTCTGTTGTTCTTCTTTTTGTTGGAACTAGTACTTCCTAATCCAGTTTTATCTGAATCTTCTCTAACTTGGGAATTAGAAGGTACATCATGTGATTCCTGTTTTACTTGAGGCTTAACAACTTCCTCATTTTTCAACTCTTCCTTGATGACAAGGTCTTCTTCTATCAGAGGTTCTGTTTGTGCCTTTCTAAAGATAGGGGTCTTGGTGTTCTTTAGAATTTTAGGTACATTTGTTCCTTCAGGAGCATTCTCAGTTCCTGCTGAAACAAATATGCCTTCATTCTCTTTTCTCTTCTTTCTTTTAGCACTTTCCAAAGAACTATAGTCAAGGCCAATAACAACCATCTTATCAACCATTTGACTATCCAAGATCTCTTTCTGTAGAAAAGCAGAGTTCTGATAGGCCCTAAGCTTAGTTTCTAGGTCAGCAATCTGAGACCTAAGGGATAACTCAATTTCTGCACTACACTTCTCCTTATTCTCTAGATATTCAATTCTATCTTTAAGGTTAGTGTTCATGAGTTTCTCTAAAGCTAATTCATCTACTCGTTCTTCAAGTTTAGCTATCTTTAGAGAGAGACTACAGTTGTCTGATTCTGAAGCTAATAAACTAGTGTGCAAGTTATACATCTCTTGACCTAGTTCATTTATAGTCTTTTTATAATCAGCAGTAGTCATGTCATCAACAGAAATTTCAGGAGATACCTGAGATGGAGATTCCTCGACAGTGTCAGCCATTAATGCAAATGCATAATTGCTCTGGACAGGTTCATCATCAGAATCTGTGTCATCCCAGCTTTTTCCCTCAGCAATGTAAGCCCTTCCTTTATGCTTGGCCATCATTGCTTCCAACTTAGCTTTCAGCTTTTCATTCTCTTTCTTCAGATCCTCGTAAGAATTCTTCTTATCATATGAGTTGCTTCTTTCTCTGACAGGAGCCGCTTTGGGTTTCCTGCACTCTGTTGCAAAGTGCCCTAAGTCATTGCAGTTGTAGCATCTGACCTTGCTCTTGTCATACATGTTTGATTTGTAACTGCCAGTACTCTTAGACCCTGACCCTGAATATCCTCCTTTACCCTGAAACTTGTTCCCTGAAGTTTTCTTGTACCGGGGGTTCTTCCTGAACTTGATATGCTTAAACCTTGCAGCCATATAAGCCATAGACTTATCTTCCAGTTGCTCCAGTTCTTCCTGAGTATAGAACTCATCCTCCGGTTCACTAGAAACTTCATCAATTTCAGCTTCTACAATCTCAGTATTGGTAGAAGGGTAATCAGCTTTGATGGATGAACAATCACTCTGAGCAACAGTGTGATCATTGATACCATATTCAACTAATTGTTGATAACCAAAGTATGGTTGATCAACAATAAGTGCAGTAGTCTTTTGTAAGGCCATACTCTTGGCTTCAGATGATCCACCACCATATATGATCTTTCTTTGTTCAAGTTCCATCTCAAACGTCTTCAGTTTTCCAAACAGCTTTTCCAAAGTCATAGTTCTGAAGTCGCTTCTTTCCCGGATGGTCTCAGTCTTCACAACTAAATGGGGTGGCATCACAAATGAGAACTTTCTGTTAATCTCTTTCTGTGGATAAGTCTTTCCATGCAGGGTGAGTTCATTCAACAGCAACATGAACCTTTCATAGATTTGAGAAATGTTCTCTCCAGGTATTGCCTGAAATGCTTCATATCTGGCAATTAGCATATCGTATCTATTTTCCCTGATTTCTTCAAATCCCTCCATCAATGCCTCTATAGTATCCCACATCTGCTTTGAAGTTTTCAGACTCAGTATCAGATGTGTCATAGTCTTGGTCATTGATTCAACAATTATGAGTTGCAGATTATGGTCATGTGCAATATATTCCTTATCAGTCTCAGTGTATTCGCTTTTCTCTTTGGGAGCAGACTTCTGTGGAATACGAACACCATTTTCAACAGATTCAGGAATAATCTTCATAGGCATAAATGGACCATTTTCCAGAAGGGTTAAATGGAGTTTTGGTCACTCAACTGACCGGAAACTTGCAATTGGGTCATCCAACTCAAAAAGCTGTCAGTCACATCATCATACTCTTAAAAATTTTCATTCAGGTCACTGGCCGTTACACTCCGTTAAATATTTAACGGAAAGCTGACTAAGCGTCGTGACTGGATTTAAATAAATCCACCGTGGCATGTACAGTCATCTGAAGTGGCATTTTGGTCACTCAACTGACTTCAAACTTGCAATCGGGTCATCAAACTCAAAAAACTATCATTTTGGTCACTTATCATAATACCCGTTAAAAATTAAAAAAAGAAAGAATTAAAAGCTATCATGCAGCATCTTTTTTTTCTTTCTTCAAAAGAACGAAACTTGTTAACAAATGAAACAAATACACACACATAAAATCAACAGTTTCACCCACAAAAACTTAATCTTTGTTTATCTATTATCGTTTTATATATCTTATGGTCATTTTGGAAAAACTTCGTATTTATAAATCTATTGTCATTTTATAATATCTTTTGGTCATTGTGGAAAAGTCCATCAAAAATTTAATGTGTGTGTAAGTGAAGCTATTGATTTTATGTGTGTGTATTTGTTTCATTTGTTAATAAGTTTCGAATTTTCAAGAGAGAAAAAATGGAGCTACATGATAGTTTTTAATTCTTTCTTTTTTCAATTTTTAACAGATATTATAATAAGTGACCGAAATGAAATTTTATTGAGTTTGATGACTTGATTGCAAGCTTGAAGTCAGTTGAGTGACCAAAATGTCATTTCAGCTGACTGTACATGCCACGGTGGATTTATTTAAGCCAAGTCACGACGCTTAGTCAGCTTTCCGTCAAATATTTAACGGAGTGTAACGGCCAGTGACCTGAATGAAAATTTTTAAGAGTATAATGATGTGACTGACAGCTTTTTGAGTTGGATGTCCCAGTTGCAAGTTACCGGTCAGTTGAGTGACCAAAACGCCATTTAACCCTTTTTCAGAATCCCAATGTACATGGGATTAGCAACTCTGATGTACAGCAACATCTTCATCTTCCAGTTGTTGTAGTCATCCTTGTCAAATAGAGGTACTTTGATTCCTAACTTGTGTGTCGACATTGTTATCAGTTAAAATTATGATTGTACGGACAACTAGCTTTTCAGATTGGTAACGGATCTCAAATCTGTATATCGATCAGCGTCGCTCTGATACAAATTGTTAGGTCCAATCAGACGTAGAAGGGGGGGTTGAATACGTCTATACCAATTTCTTCGATTTAATTTAATTGCGGATAATTCTGTTTCAGTCCATGTTAAATCAATCGTAAATAACTAACTCCAGCAAGTCGGGGAATATTCTTTGTATTAGAAATAATCCTCGGGTGCTACAAATTCCAACACAAGTGTCGGCTGCAGAGACTACAATCACTCTAATACAAACTCTCGATAAAAACGATATTCTAATTTGACTGTCGAAAATATGTATAGTGTGTGCACTTATAAAGTGTGTAATTGTTTTCAAATGAAAACATCAACCTCTATTTATAGGCTTTCCAACAACTAACCATGGTTAACGAGTTCGTCCTGGACGACTTGAGTTCGTTCGGGACGGATTCGATTTCTAAAAATAAATCTAACTCCATAATGTAAGTTGCGCCTGGAGTATACAGTGTGTATATATATATCAAAGTTGCGCTTGATATATATATATACACATATATATTCAAAAGTTGCACCTCCTTTACACTCCACTCTATTGCCTTAGATTAAATTCCAAGTACTGGATCAATCTTTGACTGAGGGTCAAAGGTTGTGCTTGGCAAGTCAAACATGGCGCTTAGCGTTGGTCAATAGATGCGCCATGCATCACAGAGTGTATGCCTTAGAAATATTCTAAGTTAGATGAGCACTGTGACACAGTTAACGACTTGGAGTCGCAACCTTTGACTAAGTCAAAGTTTGCGCTCCAAGTTCTGCCTTCATGGATGCCCAGTAATCGACTTAGAAATAAACTAAGTCCAAACTTGCGCCTTGGTGCTCCAACTCCCCTGTTGTCTCTCATTTGACTGAAACAGATAAGACTTTGACTTCTCCTTGGTCAAAGGTTGCGCCAAGTAGAAGTTGTATCATGGTACCAGTGTATACATGTACTTAGACACTTCCTTGGACACTTATTCTTTCCTCAACAATTAAATATATACAATTTATTGTGTTTAATTAATTACTTGAATTATTTTATATTCAAGTAATTCACAATTAATAAATATATATATATATATATATATATATATATATATATATATATATATATATATACTCATGTTAAAGAGTTCTTTTGGCAATATAAACTGGAGCAGCTCGATTGACTTGATCAATTAATCCGTTGGTTGAATCCACTGAATTCTTTCGTACGTCCTGACGTCCTGTGCACTGGTCTGGTTCACGAATGACTCGAACTGAAATGATTCCTTGAATTCTTTGCTTGATAATATACTTGATCAGTCATTCCGGGTTAGATGTTGCTTCGATAAATTTGATTATAAATAATCAAATTAAATATACTGAAATCTTCTGGTCTTTGACACTTGATCTTCAGGCACTCTTGATAGCAGAACCTGATTGTGCTTTATTCTTCACTGAGGCTTGAACATGTTGAATGAACTTCTTCCAGTGGACGGATGTTCGTCTTAGATATCTTGATTGTCTTTGTCTGTTCGCATCGAATCTCCAACCTGTAGATTCCTGTATTATACTTACGTATTGTTTTCTGTCTTTTGTTGTGTTGAGTTATCGTAATTACATTTACGTTACATTATGCTTTACAGTTATTGGCAGACTTCGAGCATTCATCCACTCATATTCGAGTTTTTCTCCCTATTCCTTTTCATTTAGATTTAACTTGAAGCCATTTAAGAGAGATTATATTACATTCAAATTTCTGTTTCTTTTATTCGAATCTGATTATGACTTTCGAATTTCCTTTTCTGTTTTGGAATTTTCCTTTTCTTTTGGAAATTAATCCATTTTCGAATAATATTTAATAGTAAGATTGAGAGAATTTTCTTTTCGATTTTTTTTTTAATTTTCTCTATCAATCGAAATAAATCCATCCGTTATTTCCACATGCAAAATAATACAAGTGTGTGCATGTGTGAAATTTAAATAACAAGACAGAATATATAATGCAGGATTTAATATATAGTACCAAAATTAATTCTTCTAGATCAGTGTGGTTCACTGATTTTAGAAGAATAAATAACCTGCATGGGTTATATAGATACATTGCTCCACGAGCTGATAACATCCTGATACAAAAGTAGAAACAGAAACAAACAGAACTTTTCTTCCAAAAGCAAGTCAACCAACAGTAACAAACATCCAGTCACCCAACAGCCACGTGCATATAAAACCTTTAGGGAACATCAGTAACCACTCCAAGCTCAGAGGAGAAATCATTTATCTCAGGAAGGGACCCAGTGTCATCTACAACAGTAGAGGCAATTAATTCTTTTTCCATAATCATTTTATTAATCTCAGAGTTAACTTCCTCATAAGTAATTTCTTCAGCTACTCTTTTTCCCTTAGCCTTATCTAGCTTAGCAGTTACCTCCAAATATTTAGTCTTTAAATCCTTAATCTTATCATTTGAATCTTTTAGCATTATTTTAAGGATTTCATTTTCCCTCATGTAATCATGCGTGATTTCTTCCTTAGCTCTACCTACAGGAATGCTCCTATACGGTTCGATTTCCTCAAGTGGGACCTTAGGGACTATTATATTTTCAACATTACAGTAGTCAATCCTATTAGCATGGGCCCTAGGCATGGGAATACGATACAACTCAAAAACCGCAGTTAACAGCAACCCGTAAGGCATAAAATCCAATTGATAAGCCAGAAACATATGCAAGATAAGCACATAGATAATGTTGAACTCAGCTTTGTTAATAACTAACTGATACATCACTTTTAAATCAGCAAAGTCGAAATATTGATCATTATCCGGTTTTGGCAGAATATTAGCCCTAATAATCATAGCAAGTTGTTGGTATTCGGGCAGAAAATGCTTAAAGGGTATCCCACAATCAGCAACACTTAATCCAGTTGGCACAACATCCCCACAGAAAAAGCTAATAAATTTTTCAAATTCAGTTTGATTGAATTTAAATAATTCATAGATATTCGAGCAAGTTTGGGGGAATAGTTCGGGACTAAGTTGTAGGGCTCTACACATAACATGAAAATTCACGTGTATCTCTTGATTATTAACCACAGAACTTATATCAAATATCCCATTATCATCCTTTTTAGTTACCATATTAGCATAAAATTCGCCCATTAAATGTGGATGGTAACTCTGTCCCTGATAAAAAACAATATTACCCCACTTACTATTCATCAGGATGTTGAAAGCAGGACACTGCTTAGGAACATAAGCCATCATCCCGGGCTGGACAGCCTTCATCATTTTTCCTAGTTTCCCAACGTTAGACAAATTCACCAAACGCGGCACCATTTGACTCAGATTATTTTTCCTCCTCTGATAGGTCAGTGTAGGGGCAGAGGGGTTAGGGTAGTTGTGTTTGTGAGGTTTTTGGTTGGGGTAGTAGGGAAATGCAGGGGCTGGTGGAGTCCCGACATTATATCCCGTGGGATAAAAGTTGGGGAAAGGGTGATTGTGTAGTGGATTAGGGTTTGTGATAGGGTGGTAGGGTTTGGCATTTGGGTTAAGGTGGTGGTTGGTCTTGTGTCTCCTAGGGTGTGAGGATTGGGTTTGGTGATAGTTTTTGTTGTGGTTAAGTGAATGAGGTTGAGGTTCTAGTAGATCAGGGTAGTAAACCGGATCAGGGTTAGGGTTAGGGTTGGAGAGTTATTTAAACTCCATGGTTAAAAGGTAGGGGAAAGTTGGGTGTTTAGGTGTAAAGGTGTAAAGTGAAAGTGATGGGGGCAGTTGCCTTAAATAGGCAATTACTAAGGTCTGTTTGGGAGGGGAATAAGAGAATAAGTCGAAAGTGACTATTTCTCAAGTGCTGTGTGTGTGCAGAGTTTAAACTCTTGTTTTTATGTGGGTGGGGTCTGTCCAAAAAAGTAGAGCATTAACTCTTCTTAAAATGCTCCAACTGGCTAAAGGACTGCTGAGGTAAGCAACAGATGTGCAAGGACATCTCTGACTTGGTACAGAGGAGAAGTTTCTCTAAGTCAAGGCGCCACTTAGCCAAATTTTAACCAGTTTTAATATATAAAAATCTTATCAGTTTAATTTTGAAAACCAGTTTGACAGTATTGATTAGATAGGCATCAAGACTTTTGAAAACTCAATTTTGCACACATATCAGTCGAAGCAAATAAGTAGCACAGATAGTTCAATTTTAAAGATTTAACAAATTTGTCCATCCATTTATAATAAAATCCGTTCGCTCAAATCTCTTGGGAAAAATTCTAAATCTATGTGGCCATGTTACACTCCAGTGTCCAGATACTGGAAATCTCAGGGACTCCCAGCCAAGTCTTAGAGTGCTAGGCAAGTGTGTGCTTTGTGTATTCGATTTTAAGCATGCATCAATTTACAAACTATTTTACACACTCGTTTTACAACATGCATTTGTCACAGGATTTTCATACAACCAGTTTGAATATCATTTAATGCAAGTTACAGATTCTGAACAGAGCAAGGACACAGTTTTTCAAGAATACAGATATGATAGCAGACAAATCCAGGCATTACATCAAATAAGATCTAGGATTTTCATTTTTAGGCATGCAACTTTCTTGATAAATCAAATCGATTTTAAGTCGAACAAAGAATAAGAAATCCGGTTGATTAGCGAATTAAGTGGAAAACTTAAAGGTTTATAGAAGAAAAACGTGAAAAACATTTTATCCAGTTTTCAAACTTTGCTAACTCGAATTTTAACAAAAATGCCAAAAAAACGATTCATTTTACAAATACAAGTAGAAAGACTTTTAGTAGTTTTAAAAAAAAACTATATTCGGTTACAAAACTAAGTCATGATTTCTTTGGAAAATTGTTCATTTAAATCCATCAAAAAGAACTTAAATTTTTAGAGAAAGCCATTTTAACCGAGAAGACTAAACAACATGTCATATTATCATCAAAACATGGCATGAGCATTTAAAATTCAGGCAAACACATAGTATACCAAGTAATCATGGCATTTTTAACATATGACATATTATCCATACTCCATATGCCAAATATGAATATAATCAAATAAAGTCCATCCGTCCCAATTGTCACCACCTGCAAAACTCTCAACATACAAGTTAGAAAACTTCATAGAGAGATTTAGGCAATATCAAATTTTTAAGATAATTTCTAGCAGAGGTCATCCAGTCTATATTTTTCAGATCGCACAAAGCCAATTTACACATAGATTATTTCAGATCATGGCAAAAGTTCTTTTAGAGAAAACTCAATCCAGTTTATGGCAGATATGACAACATCCAGACCTAGTACATACTCTAATTTGTTCTAGTGGCAACAAAGATCAACTTGCCTAATATTAACAGCGCATGATACAGTTTGAGATCGAATATATCATATAAGCAGGGTTAACACAACCTCAAGCATAAGACAAGAACAAGGCATATATGATAAAAACAGAGTTCACATGTTTATAAACATTTATCAAGTCATACGATCACATGAGTTTGTATTACTAAACTTAGTTTAATTAGGGCTGTAAAATGATCCGGGTGATCCGGGGTATCCCTTTGCTTAAGTACCGGATCATATTATTTTTAGCTTGTCCAGATTTGGGTCCGGGATCGTTTTATTCGGATCTAAACCGATCCCGGGTATTTGAGATTCGGATCTGAACCGGATATGATCCAGTATCGTATTTTCTATTTTTTAACCGGGTAGTTTATGATCCATCGAATATGAGCCGGATATGATCCACTACCACTAAGTATCATTATTATTTCAGTTTTTCAAATAACTATCATTAGTCTAAGTAAACATAATATTATAAAGTATAATAATTTTAAATTAAAACATATAGTTATATGTTGATATATATCATTTATTAAACATATATGAAGATAATAAGTATGATCACATTAAATAAATCATATTTTATGAAGATATAAACTTAAATAAGATATTAAAATTTTATAAAATGATGACCATTTACTTGCAAATATGATGGTGTTAAAATATAATATGTATATGAATTTTAATCGAATATGAACCGTGGATCATATTCGGTTATTCGGGTAGGATCATATTATGAAAAGTTATATGAGACCGAATCTGAGCGGGTATAAGTGTGCTCGTATCCGGGATCATATATTATACGGGCTTAATTTTTCCGCCAGATTTGGATCGTTTTCAAAACGGATATGAGACATGTATCATATTTTCGAGCCGGATATGAGTTGAGATACCGGATAGTCCGTATCGATTTACAGCCCTAAGTTTAATAAATCAGTTAAGATTAATGAAAATTCAATTTTGTAGAAGATCAGATACATTTTAATATCAAACTAATAATACTAAAAACTAAGTCGCCTAGAGCATTGCAAACCAACAATAATCAGTTAACCATAATTCCACCAGAACAGAGTATATTAGATCAATCTTAGCATTTATATCAGAAAAGCATTTTACTAGGTGCTGATTACAGAAATACCAACAAAAGGGATTCGACCAAGGCTCCCAGTTAAGAGAAATCGATTTAATAACACATTCCACAAAATCATTTTTCAAGTGCTTTAAACAGCCAAGCGAATCAAGACACGTTCAGCAGATTATTCACCAAACAACCAACATACGATATTAGACAAAGTTTCACATAATTTTAGTCAGTAATCGATTAGTAGATTCAATTCTAGTACTCGAAATGACTTTTCTGGCAAAGCACATATCATATCAGTTGAACAAAACTCATGAACTCATGTCATTTATCAGGCAGAACTTATGCATCTCCGTATTTCAGCATATATATCATACAACACATGAATTAATCGAAACATACAAGCATTTTAATTTACAGGAATAGTAGGCATAGTTTAATATATACTTACCTGAGCCAAGGCATAGAGTCTCTTGGACTTACCAGTGCACTGATTTAAGTTAGATGGAGAGGTAGATGTCTTTAAGCAAGCTACTCGCGTCACCTTGCTCCAAATCGCTCAGAACTGCTTCACCGAGTCTTGAAATCGGCACAAAACTCATACTCAACTCGAGGTCGAGTTAGGGTTTGAAAACCCTAACCCTCAATGCGATTGAATCGCCCTCAAGTTGACTTATTAGGTCGAAAGGACACACAACTAGATTCATTCGCTCAACCAAACTCGTCGAGACCTCAAGATCGAGTTAGGGTTTTATAAGCCCTAACTCTCAAGAGCTTTTGAATTGCTCTCGAGGCCTGTACGAAGTCTCGTTGGGCTATGAATCTGCCAACAAACCACAGAAAAGGCACATAGGCAATTAGGGTTCGAGAAACCCTAAAATTAAAATCTGCAAAAATTGAAACATTAGACACAGTATGCGCTCCAAATCATCAGATTCCTGCAAAAACACTCAAAAAGATTGTCAAAATTTATCCAAAAATCAAACCCTAAAATCAGGGTTTCGACAAATCACAATAAGATCAAAGGAGGGGATATATATATGTATAAATGTCTGACTTCATCCTTATCTCGCCGTCGATTACGACGTCGGCGAGCTCGGAGGATGAAAACCAATTTTTCTTACCAACCCAGTTTCGAAACCATAGAGATTTATCAAATCTAACGATAAAACTCAAGAAAAGATGTGTAGATTAAACGATTTGAGGAGAGGGTAAAGTGAAATCTCGTCAAAATTTGGTCGGAGACTCGAGAGAGTTCTAGAGTCGCCGAGCAAAGTCGAGAGAAAACTAATGAAAGGAGGCGAGAGTTATGTGCACAGTGTTGTTACACTGTTTAGTTAAATATAAAAGCCCTTGGATGGATAGGATGATGTAGGGTTTGAACCAATGGTTCAGATTAAAAGGTGTGCAACTGGGTTGGGTTAATACTGAATTTGGGCTGTGAGGATTATCAAAGAATATGGATTAAAAACATTATTCGGGCTGCAAATTGAATAAAATGGATAGTTTTATTTCTGATTCAAAAACAATGAAGCCCGAAAAGAAAATAATTATTTTATCCAAAATTTTGAGAAAAACTAATAACCGAATATTGGATAAACAATATTTAAAACATATTAAAAAATATCAGTAAATAATAAATTATCCTCTTATTGTAATAAATTATCCAATTTTGAAAAATAATATATTTTAAAGAAAATATTGGATAAAATATTATAAAGAGCGATAATCTATAGATATTATTCCTAAATATCTATGACCAAAAAGAACGGGAATAAATAATATTTTGCTTACTGTACAGATTTATTCAATTTTCGAAAGATAATACATTTAAAATATTATTGGATAAACTTGCTAGCAAAATGATATTAATTCTCCTTCCCATATATTTCCATAAGAAATATTTATCCACTTGAAATAAATAATTGAATATCCGGATAAGTATATTCTACAAATATGGTATATTTAAATATATAAAAAGTAAATATTTTGGCAAAAGATAATTCTTTTATAAATAGAATAGATACCATATAATTAGTATCTTAAAAACATTTTTGATAAATCAAAAATATTCGCTCGCCTAAGAATGATCATCAAAACTTAAAATTTTCAAGCGATAGCTCATGAACATCCGATCAATAAATTGCTTTATTGACAAATCTGAATTTTCAGAGTGCACACAAGAAAATCAATTGACAATATTTCTTACACGTAAGATGACTAAAAATATGATAAATATTCTACCAAGAATATTTAATATAAATAATGGGCCAAAATATTACTTATTATGTTCCAGCATTCCTAAATTCAATCGGAGTTTAGCAATCTTTCGGAACCTAAAGGCTTTGTGAAAATGTCTGCGATATTATACTCAGTTTCAATATGAGTCATTTTTATGTCGCCTTTATTGACTTGATCACGCAAAAAGTGATGTCTTATATCTATATGCTTAGATCTTGAATGTAACACAGGATTTTTACTTAAATCAATTGCACTCGTGTTATCGCATAATATAGATATAACATCAAATTTAACATTGTAATCCGCTAATGTTTGCTTCATCCATAATATTTGCGCACAACATTTGGCGGCGACAATATATTCAGCTTCAGTGGTAGAAATATATACTGAATTTTGTTTCTTTGAAAACCACGAAACTAAACATCTACCAAGAAATTGACACGTACCACTACTACTTTTTCTATCAACCAAATGTCCGGCATAATCCGAATCAGAAAAACATACTAGATCAAATAGTACTCCTTTTGGATACCAAAGGCCTAGATTGAGAAATGATGTGCTCAAAATATGATTTTGAAATAAATCGCAAGTGCACGATCCCGTTTTAGTAATATAAGATTCGATCCACAAGAACTAAAATTATTTTCGTGAAAATCTTAATTTTTAACTTAATCGAATTAGACAAATTAATTTTTGAAGGATTCTTTTATATGCTAAATGATAAAATAAAAGCAAGAAAATAATTAACTTAATTTTTCATAAAAAGAGAACAAGCTAATAAGATTACTCGAAAGAAAAAAAATAAACTAAACGAAACAAAATCAACAGTAAAAAAAACGGCAAAACCAAAGTCCACGTTCAGTAATTGAAAAGGAATTAAAAAAATAAAAAAATAAAGAAAATGGAAAACAGTAGCGCGTCGGAAGCAGACGACACAAATGTGGGTTAACCAACTGGGAGCAACTAAAATTCTAACAACTCAGCGATGCCGGAAAGAATGGTGGTCCTCGGAATAATTTAAATGTCGCCGGAAAATTGATTTCACCGGAAAATCTAGTCATTCCAAATATAACAAATAAAAGCCCACTAACCTCTAAACCAAATTTAACACCAAATCTTATACTAAATAGCCCCTAAACTATCCATTTCTTAACCAAAATAAGACTCAAATCAAGCTATAACAACTCCAAACTACACAAAATTTCAAATCTAGCCTAAACATAATATTTCCAACATAAACCCATTAACCTCAATTCAAAATCATAAACTAAAATTTACACCAAAAAGCCCCTATAAATACCAAAACCAAGAACAAGGGCAACACCAAATCAACCCAAACTAACTCAAAATCAAACAAAACTTCAAAGTTATCTTATCTACCATGTTTCTAACAAAACCCCATCAAACTACCAACCAAAATCAAAATCAAATCAACTAAATCATTAAACTCACTAATAAAATTGAGATTTAAAAGGGGCTTAATCTAAATACCAAAATGTAAACTAAAACATAAAATAAAGGCTCTTTCAACCCACAAGTGGTTGGCATACATGCCACTTTATCCACTTGTTGGAAAGAAAATAGATCATAGCCATAAATTTCAACAAGGTTTTATGTAGGAGATGAAGAAACTAAACTTGAAATTATATTAAACAAGAAAGTGTTTACAATATTTGAGAGATTACAATTTGACAAAGAAAGCTAGAAAGTGATGAAGGAGGTTACTAACAACTAGGTAAAACTAGGGTAAACTAACTTAGACTGGGTTGGTGGCTAATGAGAGAAAATGATGTTTATATAGGCCTAGATTAGGGTTTTAGGGGTTGAAGGGTCTTTGTGTCTTGATTTTCTTTTCCTTCTTTCTTCTTTTTCTTTTTCTTTTCTTTTTCTTCCTCTTTTTCCCTTCTTGCACCTTTTTGTTCCTTTTTCTCTTAAATTCTCAATTTCTCTAAAAATTCCTGAAAACAAAACAATTAACTAATAAAAATATGAAAACAAGCAATAAATAGGCAGTTAAAATGTGCAAAATAATGGACCTATCAAGAAATATGAATGCCCTCATCGGATTGCCTAATATGCAAACCCAAAAAGAAATTTAATTCACCCCTCATACTCATCTCGAATTCTTTACTCATATTTTCAGAGAATTCTTTACATAGATCATTATTTGTTGAACCAAAAATAATGTCATCTACGTAAATTTGGACAAGTAGTATATCATCTTTTTCTTGTCGCGTAAATAGAGTTTTATCGGCCGTTCCCATCTTAAAATTATTCTCTAATAGGAACTTACTGAGCCTTTCATACCAAGCTCTCGGAGCTTGTTTTAATCCGTATAAAGCCTTATATAGCTTGTATACGTACTCAGGATTAGTTGCATCTTCAAAACCGGGAGGTTGCTTAACATAAACTTCTTCTTCTAATATCCCGTTTAAGAATGCTGATTTAACATCCATTTGATATACTTTGAAATCCTTATGACACGCAAAAGCTAAAAACATACGAATAGACTCGATTCTAGCTACGGGTGCATATGTTTCATCAAAATCAATACCTTCCATTTGAGTATATCCTTGAGCCACTAATCGTGCTTTGTTTCGAACAACCGTTCCATTCTCATCTAATTTATTTCTAAATACCCATTTAGTTCCAATTACAGAAGTATTTTCGGATAGTGAAACGAGTTCCCATACTTTGCTACGAGAAAATTGGGTTAATTCATCTTGCATTGCGGATATCCAATCCTCGTCAAGCAAAGCCTCTTTAGTGGTTTTAGGCTCAATTTGTGAAAGAAAACTA